>NW_026294436.1:67547726-68147726 GCF_007827085.1 Peromyscus californicus insignis | reverse complement strand
AAAGGTGCTTATTGTTTTATAATATATATATTTATATATATAAAAGGTGCCAGTTCTTTCAAAATTGATCTACAGATTCAAAATCCCTCCAAGACTTTTGTTTCTATAGCAACATACTGATTTTTAAATGTATATAAAAGTTAAACGACCCAGAAAATGCAGAAAAAAATTTAAAATGGACAGATTAATATAATTTTCATGAGATTCCAAGACTTCCTCAGTTACAGTGACCATGCTATTGGTACAATGACAGAAATATATATCATCAGGGCCAAGCGATCTTAAAGCTCCCAATGGAGAAGACAGGCCTTTTCAAAAAGTAGTGCTAGACCAGCCAAGTGGAGAAAAAAAACCCTGAATCTTACACATCACAGTACACAAAAATAACCCATCACAGACCTTTAGCATAAAACCATTCAGCATATCTAAAAAAATGAAACAGAAAAGCGAACTGTTAGTTTGGAAGGCCAAAAATTTCTCAGATAAAAGGCACTAAGCCATAAAAGGAAACGGAAATTTGGACATCATTGAGATTTCTGCTCTCTGAAAGACACTGTTAAGAAATGGAACATATAGTATTATGTATATATAATACAGAGAGGCATGGATAGAAACATACTGTGGTGATTTAAAAGAAAATGGCCCCAAAGGGAGTGGCACTATTAGGAGGTGTGGCCTTGAAGGAAGTGCGTCACTGTGGGGGCAGGCTTTGAGGTCTCTTTTGCTCAAGCTTCCCTCAGTGTGACTGTCAGTTGACCTCCTGGTGCCTGCAAGATGTAGGACTCTCAGCTATTTCTCCAGCACCACATCTGCCTGCACGCCACCATGCTCCCCATCATGATGATAAGGGACTGAACCTCCGAAATGGTAAGCAAGCCACCCCAATTAGATGTTTTCTTTATAAGAGTTGCCGTGGTCATAGTATCCCAAACTAAGACATACCACACTCACAGTGGTACAGTGGATGCTTAGAATACTGAAGGAACTCATTCAATCCCCAGCACCAAGAAGACTGGAAAAAAAAAATACAGGCAAGCAAAGAGCCACAGACAACACATTTAACAAATCCATATCTAACAAAGGAATTATATCTAAATTACATAAAATCTCCCCAGTTGGTAATAAAAACACCCCCAAGAAACACACAAAATATCTAAACAAACTGTTGACAAATAAATACAAGGAAATAGTCAGCAGCCCCCAAAAGATTTTCAGCATCAGTCAGGGAACATTGAATTAAAGTCACATGAGACCCCAATACAGCACTACAGTGGCCATGATCCAATCTTCAGGACGGAGGCAGGGGAGCTAGAGACTGAACTTTTATCCACAGACAGTAGTGGTGTCAACAGTACACTTTCTTAGATGGTTAGTACAGACTCTCCTTCTTAGTGATCCCATTTTTAGGTGGCTAGCTACCCAAGAAAATGAACAAAGACTTACATATGTCTCGGCACATGATTCTTAACAGTGAAAGAATGAAAATAAGGCCTGGTACTGTAGCTCAGTGAGAGAGAGCTTGCCCTGAGTTCACTCCCCAGCACCACCAAGCGTGTGTGCGAGCCGCATGCGTGCATGCATGCATGCGTATGTGTCTCCTCGTCCATCAAGAAATTTAAGTCATGACTAAAACCCATGCTCAATAAAGTACCTACTCCGCAATCATAAGGCTCTGAGTTCAGATCCCTAGAACTCACACGTCAAGGCAGTGCATGCCTATGAACTTAGCGAAGGGCGGCTCCCCGGAGCTCACTGACCAACCAGTTTAGCCAATGAGGAGTGCTGGGTTCAGTGAGGAGCTGCTCAAAGGGGGCTTACTTCTACGCCTGTTGGCTATCATCAATTGTGAAAAATAAAGTGGAGAGCAACAGGAAGACACACCACCAGCTCTGACCTCTACATGCATGCACACATATGTACATATGCATACATTATCACACCACAGCATGGAGAAAACTAAAAATATGCTAAGCAAGAGAAGCCAGACCAAAAAAAAAAAAAGCAAAAACTATAAGGCTGCATTTATATAAAATTTCAGAAGAGGTTTAAAATAAATCGACCAATGGCTGCCTGGCACAGGGGCATGTAGGTGGGCTGGTATTTAGGGGGTTAGACAAGGACTCCTGAGTCCTGCAGAAGTACTCTTGAGCTTCATTATCATGGAGGTTCTGTGGCTGCATACACTCATTAAAGTGCAACCAAGTATGAAAATGATCGCCTGTAAAGTATGGCAACTAAATCTCAGTACAGTTGATTTTTCAAAAATATCACTGTGTGTTTTCCAAGCAGAGTGAGAGACTTTCTCCTCAGGAGCTGGAGCTGGAGTTCCCTCCTAAAGCTTCCTTCCACAGAGGGAGCAGCGTTCTTTGCTGACCACAGTACACCACTCGTACATTGCTGTTTACTAGTTGTTGTTCTGTCTTATGGTGCTGGGCATCAAACCCAGGGCCTTGCATACGCTATCCAACGCTCTACCACTGAGCTACATCCCCAGCCTGCTGCCGCGATGTAAGGAATGCCTTTCTACTCAAACACTGGGGAAGTTTCTATACCTTAAGAACACTTATGAGTTTCGCTCTTGGTGCCTTTTCCCTCTTGAGAAATTCATATAAGTAGATGTGGGCATTGGGGTTTGAGGGGAACTTTTCATCATACGCATAATTGGTGAGTATCTCTCGGGCTCCATCTTGATCACCATAGAATTCTAGCATCTGTATGAAACAAAGCACGTCTTAGGTTAATTCTGTACAACAACTCCACAAAAAGAAGCTACAAGCTTACTGCTAAGAACAGCAAAACTGACAAATACTGTAGAGCAGACAACAGCAACACTCATTCTGCTTTTCTAACGTCCCTACAACTTCTACAAAACAGGATCGAAGGTCTACATGTGGTCTCATTTTTTTCCTTGAATTTGTTACTGGAAAATGTAGACCCCCAATGTAAGAACAAGATATCCATCCACGTCCCCAAAGTAGAGAACACTACTCAAGAGTGTGACTCAACTACCTCAGCGCCCTCATAACTTCAGCACTAAGGAGTACACGATAATTACATCTCCGACCTTTGAAGCGATTCACAGATGAACTAGATTATCTTCTGATAGCAAAATGGTCACTTTAGCGCCAAGCATGCCCAAGCCCTCAGTTCTTCTGCAAGGACTCTGAGATACGGGGGTAATTTTAAACACTTTCTAAAAGCCACCGTTCTCCTCACCCCTTATGTTGTGATTTGGTCCAGATTTTTCCCACTTCCCTTCTACATGGCACCAAATCTTTAGCAATGATTTCTTTTATTATGTTTTTACATATGTTCAACAATAAAAACAAACTTGCCAGTCACAATTATATCACTATGAACATGGCCATGACAGGTATATTTATTTTTCTCATCAATGCCACCAAAAACTTCACAGAAACAACTAAAAGAAGGAAGGATTTAGCCAGGTGGTGGTGGCACACGCCTTTAATCGCAGCACTCAAAGGCAGAGGAGGGCGGATCTCTTGAGTTTGACACTAGCCTGGTCTACTGAGCGAGTTCTAGGACAGCCAGGGCCATACAGAAAAACTCAGTTGGGTTAGTTCAGAGGGTCAGAATCCATCAAGAAAGAGAAGACATGGTGAAGGCTTAGTCTGTGAAAGCATGTGGCAACTACTCATCACATGATACTGACCAGGAGAGGATGGAAGCAGGCCCCTCCGTGAGTCCCACTTCCTCCAGCTAGGCCCTACCACATAAAGGTTCCACAATCTCACAAAGTTAGTGACCACCAGCATTCAAGCAATTTAGTCTTTATAGGACATTTCACATTCAAACCATTAAAAAGTTAGCCGGGGTAAAACGAAACAAGACTAACTTATATAGCATATTAGTAAGCAGAAATTATTTAGACCAAAAAAGAGAAAACTTTAAGCATTTCCTCTATTAGCTTCCTTCTGATCATATGACAAAAATTAAACTAACACAATCTTGTACTTTTGTTCTCGAGAGAGTTCTACTACAAATGTAGCCCAGGCTAACCTAGGGCTCAAGCTTGCAGCAATCCTGTCTCAGCCTTCTCAGTGCTGGGACTACAAGCGCATCGCCACCCTGGCCTATGAAAACCGACTTACCTCCACATAACTCTTCACAAAAGGATCCCAAACTCCAGGAGTTTTAAGCAGTGCACTAATATTTGCAGACGTCTTGCAGCTCTGGCTGAGCATGTTTTGGGTTTTTGTGGTATAAGCATAATCATCTTCATCTGCTCAAACGTGAGAGTCATACATTCATTTAGAGAAGCCATAAGCAAAACCAAAAAAAAAAAAAAAGTTACTAGAGAAGCCATAAGCAAAGCTCAAGCCCAGGTGGACGCTGGTAAACTCTAACAAGTGTAAAGAGAACTAACTAGTACCTCTTACGGAATGCCCAACTCCCCCACAGGGTATTGGCAATCCTGAGTCTAGCCACCTAGAAAAAGCCATTGTAGACTACACCCAAGGTTAGCTAAGCAGATGACTATCAACTAACGTAAGCATGAAGAGCCACCCTCTAAACTAAACCAGTGCACGGTGATCAACAGAGGCAGCAAAGCCGTGACAAAGCTCAATAACGCTTTATGTCATATAAACAGGCACCAGTCTAGCAATAGAAGGACTCACTCCATCTGAACTTTTCTAAATATTTAAAATTTAATTAAAAAATAGCTAACAAGCTCAATGAAATCTGAGAAAAAGACAAGGCCTCCTCTGTCACAACTTCTGCTCACTACCCTAGGTTTTCATCAGGGTAACGAAGCGAGGAAACACAATGACTCTAGACTGAAAGGAAGAAAAATTATCTCCATTCAGATGACATGATCCTGGTACACAGAAAGCCTTAAAAAATCCATGAAAGCCAGGCAGTGGTGGCGCGCGCCTTTAATCCCAGCACTCGGGAGGCAGAGGCAGATGGATCTCTGTGAGTTCGAGGCCAGCCTGGGCTACCAAGTGAGTTCCAGGAAAGGCGCAAAGCTACACAGAGAAACCCTGTCTTGAAAAACCAAAAAAAAAAAAAAAAATCCATGAAAAACTCCTAAGAGCTGGTGGGTGGAGATGGCTCAGTGGTTACACACACTAATTGCTCTTACAGGACCAGGGTTTGATTCCTAGCACCCACATGTTGCTCATAACCATCTATAAATCCAGGCCCAGGGGATCTGCTGCCCTCCTCTGGCCTCTGCAAGCACCAGGAATGTATGTGGTGCAGACATACATGCAGACAGTACACATAGACTTTAATTTTTAAAAACTTTATAAGCATTCACAATTCATTAAGATCCCAGGATATAAAACTAATACACACAAATAGATTACATGATGGAGCACAGTGATGCACACCTTAAATCCCAGCACCTGGGAGGCAGAGGCAGAAGGATCTCTGTGAGTTCCAAAACCAGCCTGGTCTACATGGTGAGTTCCAGACAGTCAGGGCGACATAGACCCTGTCTCAAAAAACATAGTGGACAGCAGCTCCTGAGGATGACAATCAAGGTTGACTGACCTCTGGTCTCCACATTCCCATATTCCCAATGTTCATGCACACCTGAACACAAGTACACACTCAACAAAGGTAATACTTAGGAATAAATTTATAAAGATATGAAAAATTATACTCTGAAAGGTAATATTGTTTAAATAAATTTGAATGTAAAGTTGCCTCATGTTTATAAAGAAGAAAACGACTGCTAAGGTTCATCCAAAATCCTATAATCCCTATCAAAATCGCAACGGCTGTTGCATAAACTGACAAGCTGAGATGAATGATCTCACAGTTCATGACAATACAAGGGGCTGAGCAAAGTCTAAACAATCTTTAAAAAGAGCAAGGTTGGAAGATGCATACTATCATTTCCAAACTTATTACAATGTATAGTAATCAAAACTGTATGCTCCAGACATAAGGATTAACATACATAGACCACTCACGAGAGAACTCAGAGCCCCAAATTAAACCTTCATGATTATGAGCAACTCATTTTCAGTATAGCTTACAAGACAAATTTAAAAAAGGAACGCTCCCCTCCACCACCACCACCACCCCCCACCAACCCCGCAAGACAGGGTTTCTCTGCAAAACAGCTCTGGCTATTCTGGAACTTTCTCTGTAGACCATGCTAGCCTCAAACTCACAGAGACCCTCCTGACTCTGCCTCCCAAGTCCTAGGATTAAAGGTGTGCAACATCATCATCTCCTGACTGAAAGGAAGAATTTTCAAAAAGTACAATCAAACAACTAGACAGCCACATGCAAAACAACAGGGTGGATTGTTACCTATCTTATGTACAAAAAAGCAACTCAAAATGGATTAAACATCTAAATATAAGGACAAAAACAGTAATAGACTCTTATAGTAGACATCCTTGTAGATCTGAAGTCTACAACCAATTCTGCCGGTGCCCATGTCAGAGGAGCAACACGTGGCAACTGAGCTTCAGGAGTGTGGTTCACCAGAATGCAAGGCATTGATGGGTGATTCCCAGATAGGCAAGCTCCCAGGGCTTCAGCTACAGAACGTCTCTTGCTACTGCGATGACTTTTAAATGTCTAAGTGTTCTCTGGTATTTGGCATGACATGAATGGGTGTGGGAGGATCCCCACTGCCTCTACTGTAGTGTGATTATCTCATGGAAATATTCTGTTCTACTGGGCATTTTCACCTGTGCATTATTATGAAGATGATTCCCTCTTAAGCTGAACTGTTAATTGAAGTAATGATTTTATACAATAATAGTGTTAGTTTAAATAGAATTTTGATGATTAAGGATTTCTAACACATATAGTACGATTATGATAGAGGTTAGGTTAGTGGGAAAGTTAATATAGGTAAAGGTAAGATATAGTGTTGCCCCCGCCCCTGAAAAGTAGGGGCTGCAGAAGATAGAACACAGGAACAAGGAAGTGTCACGCAGCTAGGACTTAGGAGTTTTCCCTGAGGAGTCATATAGACTGTGGTTTAGGTTAAAGATTAAGGAAAATGATCTAATCCCAGGTGTTAGGCTAGCCAAAGTTCTTTTAATCTTTATGTTGGGAAATGTGTTCATGGTTTCAATGTACATCATAGCTTTAAAAAAGCTTTAAATAATGTCTTCATGTAACTAAAAAACAGAGAATTGGATGATTTATTAAGATAATTGGACAGAACTCTAAAATATGAAAAGTAATTAGTAATCTGTTTTCCTGGCAATTATAAAAACTACTGTCTACGTGAACGGTTGTGGCTGGAAGCCCCTGATCTGTGAGAAGTCTGAAAGAGAAATAGTTGACTGACCTCATGCTGTCATTAAGCACAGCTCTGCTTATTGCCCTGTGGTCACCACCTCGTGGTTACCACATCCCTCCTAATCTATGGGCTGCATGAAAACTCTCGGAGGTCTCTGGTCCCTCACTGGGCACTGTCACTAGTACTTACAATAACAGTGACTGACTTTTTCCAAGCACTGCTGCTGAAGCAGATTAATGATTCAACCCCCACCCTTAGAAAGAATTTAGACATGCAGAATTGTTAGTAAAGATAGGTTAAGATGTTTTCGTTAATGACTTTGAGGTAGAAAATCTTGGGGAACAACTGAAAGTGTAGAAAGACACACTTAATAGTTGAGCGAGGGACGCGTTGAGGTCATGAACAAAAGCAATGGCAGCCTGGCTACTGCGGCTGATGTGCCTTTCTTGCGAGGATGTGTTGGTGATCAAAGGCGATGACTAATTCCTTGTACCCATTTCTGCCCTCGGCTTCCTGATATGATTTAATAAAAAACTGTTAGTGAGTGGGTATGCAACCTGAGGATTTAAAGTAGAGATGATTGTTTTTCATACATAAAAGTTCAGATTTGTGATTCTTTTAAGATTCTTTTATAAGATTACCCTCATCATTTACAGTTGTTATATGGGAAGAATATAAATAAAGGCAGAGGAATTGTCTTAGGGTGACTATTGCCGCAATGAAACACCATGACCAAATCAAGTTGGGGAGGAAAGGGTTTATATCTGGCTCACACTTCCTCATCACTGAAGGCAGTCAGGACAGAAACTCAAACAAGGCAGGGTCCTGGCAGCAGGAGCTGATGCAGAGGCCTTGGAGGAGTCCTGCTTTCTGGCTTGCTCTACATGACTTTGAGTTGCTCAGTCGGCCTTCTTATAGAACCCAGTACCATCTGCCCATGACAATGGGCTGGGCCCTCTCCCATCAATCACTAATTAAGGAAACACCTTACATGCTTGCCCTCAGCCCAACCTTATGGAGGCGGTGTTTTTTCCACTTGAGGCTCCCTCCTCTCTAGTGACTCTATCTTGTGTCAAGTTGACATTAACTAGCCAGCTCAGGAGTGATTACTAGTTAGGCACAGAGGAAGCATTAAGAAGACTCATGGGTACAACTACCAGGTTAAGGTGAGAGCAATGACCAGTTCCCTAATCTGTGTGGTGGTTACAGGGATGGGAATTGTACATGTGTTCATTCTATACTGTATGTGTTAAATTTCATAAAAGGTTTGAAGCAGAGTTAGTTTTTCAAAAGTAACAGCTAACAGAAGCACAAAATGATACTTCAAAGTAAAAAGGCACACTGATTCTTTTCTCAGTAGCTGGGTGAGTTAGTTTCAGTCTGTGCTTAGAAATGAGACCAAAGCTGGGCAGTGGTTGCACATGCCTTTAATGTCAGCACTCGGGAGGCAGAGCCAGGAGGATCTCTGTTAGTTCAAGGTCAGCCTGGTCTACAGAGTGAGATCCAGGACAGGCACCAAAACTACACAGAGAAACCTTGTCTTGATTTAAAAAAAAAATTTGAGCCGGGCGGTGGTGGCGCACGCCTTTAATCCCAGCACTCGGGAGGCAGAGCCAGGAGGATCTCTGTGAGTTCGAGGCCAGCCTGGGCTACCAAGTGAGTTCCAGGAAAGGCACAAAGCTACACAGAGAAACCCTGTCTCGAAAAAACCAAAAAAAAAAAAAAAAAAAAAATTTGAGGCAAGCAAATGGAAATCGTTTACTGGTTTAAAGTTGTTATTTACTTTTCTTCTTACATGTGGTACTAAAATGAGCAAGTTCTTTCGTGACTGTTTGGACTGGTATTTACCACTCCTTTGGATAGATAACATTGCACTTTCTTTCTGCATGCAGTTGATGGTTTACTCTGCAGTAGATTTAGGGAGAGTAATGAGAGGAGCTTTCAGAAGATCTTTAACCTTAAGTGTCTTTAATGAAGAAAACAAAAAAACCAAAAGCGTTTCTGCCCATACAAGCCCAGTGCTTGCTTGAATTTTTGAGACAGGATCATGTAATATAACCCACCCTGACCTCAAACTCAAGATAGCCTCAGCCTCCCAAGAGCAATGTGTCTTCCATCCCATCTGGATGAGCTCAGTGGTCTGTGTGAGCCATGCTGCCCTGCTGTCCCTTCACCAAAAGAAAGCTGACTATGGCCACTCACCAAGCTCTGACAGCTCCTTCTTCTTTTTGGACCAAGTGTAGTACTGTAAAAGCCCTTTGTAGGCCTGAACAAGGTTGATCAACACTTCCTGAGAGGACGACTTTTCCCCATATCTCCATGTCTCTGCATCGCTGAGATTTCTGTTTGCATCCTCAAGCATTCCGTGATGTAAAAGATACAATGCATGTTGTAAGGAGATCTGCACCAAAAAGAAGAACCCACTGTTGCTAAAGTCAGAACTATTAGTCAGAAACCCCAGGAAAGGTGTAACATACGCTGGCCTAGTCCTGAAAACTATGCAATAGAACCTTCAAATAAAAGTGAAAGCTCAACTGGGCGGTGGTGGCGCACGCCTTTAATCCCAGCACTTGGGAGGTAGAGCCAGGCGGATCTCTGTGAGTTCGAGGCCAGCCTGGGCTACAGAGTGAATTCCAGAACAGCCAGGGCTACACAGAGAAAACGAAAAGAGAGAGAGAGAGAGAGAGAGAAGAGGGTGAAAGCTCAGACAGTGGTATAGTCTATACTCTGTCATTTACATTTTTTAAGAGCAAAGAAAGACACTGTGAAACAACTAACACTGTGTAATTGAGAGTCACAGAATACAGTGCAACACAGTGAGAGAACTGGGCAGAGAGGCCACACTGTAGCCTCAACTAGTTGCTCACACCATACTTCACCTGTTGTCGATGACCCTTCAGAAGAGGCTGCTCAAGATAAATGACATAGCCTTACCTGCTTGACCTACAGTAGACAACAGCCTAACTAACAACTTCACAAACGTCAAATATGCTCAGAGAAAACATCCTGCCAGGCAGTGCTGAAGAATGGATTTAGTTTAAAGGGAAAGAGGATCCCTGAAAGGCAAAAACAACCACAGAGCTGGGGCGTGCTGGCCTCAGCTGGAATCCCAGAGCCAGGAAGGCTGAGTAGGACTGTGAGCTGGAAACTAGCCTGGGCTACACAGCAAGGCTCCGCCTCAAAAAAAAAAAATAAAAAAAAAAAATAAAAAGTGTGTGGGAGCGGGAAGTGCTAGGAAGATGATTCAGTGGATAAGCTATGCGGAGAAAGCATGAGGACCAGAGTTTAGATCCCCAGAACCCACAGAACAAGTTGGTAGGCATAGGGGCCTGCCTATCACCCCAGTGCACAAGAGGTGGATCCAGGATCCCAGAGCAAACTGGTTAGCCAGATTAGCCGGCCAGAACCAGTTAGCTCTGGGTCAGCAAGAAACCCTACCTCAATAGGTAAGGTGGAGGATGATCAAGAAAGAATCCCAGTGTCAACATCAGACCTCCAGACATAGTCTCTCTCTCTCTCTCTCTCTCTCTCTCTCTCTCTCTCTCTCTCTCTCTCACACACACACACACACACACACACACACACACACACACACACACACACACACACACAAAATATTAGAAAACTGAACAAGTAAAAACAAAACCAAGAGCCGAAACAAAACCAAGAGCCAGAAATGCACATTTTATGCTTTGCATACTGCATGGTTTCTATCATATTTACTCAACTTGTGGTCAAGTTCTTATACAACTTTACAGTCTTGAAAAAATATTAATAACAGATTATTTATAAAATTACTAAAGAATGGTGTTCTTTTAGTTAGGAGTATATAATAGAGAAGAGGCTATAATACTGTGGGATGGTCTCAGTCCCTTTCGCAGAAAAACTATTATTAAAAGACAGGAATTCGGAGAGAAGGTTCTATCCAAACAGCAGGAACGTTACAGCATTTGAACAAGTTCAAGTTCCTACTTTGTTTCACAGTTTGCTTTTTTCCAAAACTGCCAGCTTGGCTCAAGTCAGGTCAGCAACCATGTGAGGACTGGCTGTGTCCACAGTGAGGACCAGCCTCATCTCTGAAGAACTGGGTTTGACAGCCAGAGACAGACCAACAGGGTTCCAATCCGATCACATGGAAGGTGGCTGGAAACCAGAAACGAGCAGTCTGCACAGTAGTATTCTCCTGTCTCCTTACCCACGGGACTTAACGATTTTCCATGATTTTCTATCTCAGCATTGATACAGGCAATTAAAATAAACACACATTAAAAATATAAAATCTGGGGCTGGAGAGATGGCTCAGCAGTTAAGAACATTGGCTACTTTCCCAGGGGACCCAGGTTCAATTACCAGCACCTACATGGCAACTCACAACTGTCTGTAACTTCAATTCCAGAGGATCTGACAGCCTCACACAGACATACATGCAGGCAAAACACCAATCAATGCTCATAAAATAAATGATTTTAAAAAATATATAAAAATCTACATTCTCACCTTTAAATAATTCAAGACACCAATATTTTTCATCCGGTCAGCAAAGCTATTAAAAGTCTCCACATTGCTTCTGGGGTGATAAAATAGAATTTCACTTCCAAGCTTCCAAATGATCTATCAAAGCAGAAATCAGTATCAAAACAATAAATCCTTACCTTATCCAGTTTCTTCCTACAAAACTGTGTTTGTTTTTTCCTGATTATAACATTTAAAAGCAACTTATACTTCCTCTCCATGGAGACCACCAGTCCAGACTTCACTACACTTCCCTAGCAAACCTGCATTCTTAAGTAGGTGGTAATCACTACATCTCAAAATTCTGCTGGATTGGTGATGTTTCTGTTGCTGTGACAAAACACCATGACCATGGCACTTAGAAGAAGAGTGTATTTAGGCTCACAGTTCAGAGGGTTAGTCTGCAACGGAGCACAAAGGCATGGTGGCAGCAAGCTCACACCTTAAGGGCAAGCATGAAGCACAGTGATCTCTACACTCTGACAGTACCACCAGTGGAATCAGAGCCTATGGGGGCATTCTCACTCACACCACTACCCTAGGTAAAAGTAAGAGTGCCATTATTAAATCAGTGCTCTCTAGAAGGCACCATTAAGATGCATATTCAGCATAAACTTAAAAATCAGTATGAAATGGTAAATCAGAAAACAGGTTCCTACAGGGCTAACTCATCTTCAACCCTCCAAGGGCAGACAGCAGACATGTCCACGCTCCCCAAAATCTCATCTTCAACCCTCCAAGCGCAGACAGCAGACACGTCCATGCTCCCTGAACTTTCATCCACACTGAGTGTATGTGCTATGTACTTAGGCTGGCAATCGAAGAGTATTTATCAGAAAAGACAAATTGTAATGAAATATATGTCCTCAGGCCACATTTTGGTGACACAACTTGAGTTCTGCTTTTCTCAGGGAGCAAATGTCTATTTCTCTTTCAACCTAAAGTAGATGAATAAAATCAGGAGTCTCTAAAAGAAAGTTGCCTCTGCCTCTCTTTCCCCTGCTGGTCTATCAGGTGTGCACCTCCACATCTGGCTTTTTACACAACAGGACATCAGGAGTGCTGGGCAAAGGGCAGGGATGGGTATGTGAGCGGAGTCACTAGAAGAGGCCTCAGGAGGGTGGCAGTGGCTGAAGAAAGACCCTTCCAAGAAAAGGAAATGGAAGGGATAGAGTTTGCCTCACCTGCTCCACGGAAAGCAACGGCAGTGAGGCTAGAGAAGAACACCCAAGGTAAAGAAATGGGGTCAGACGGGAAGACCAGGAAGAGGGTGAGCACATCCTGAGGAAGGCCACAGCAAGCAGAGGACTGTGGCTGGTGCTCGGGAAATGGAAAGCCATCAGTGTTCTCATAACCAACCACGGTTTTGAGAAGCCCCGTCTCCATCATTAGTCAACAGGGAAATACAAATCATAACACGAGCAAATTCTACTTCACAACTTGAAGTATCAAAAAAGACAGGCATGGTTGCTCATGCCTCCCAGCCTCAGGAGGTTTAGACAGAGGCCTGATGTAAACCTGAGTCTGAGGCCAGCACGGTATCCAAATCAAGACTGCCAGATAGATAGATAGATAGATAGATAGATAGATAGATAGGTAGGTAGGTAGGTAGGTAGGTAGGTAGGTAGGTAGGTAGATAGATAGAAATTATCAATGAGGATGTGAAAAAATTAGAACATTAAATATTACTGGTAGAAATATAAAGTGGAAAAGCCACTTTGGTAAGGAGTTTGGTAAAACCTTAAGAGATTAAAGGTAGCGTTATCATATAACCTATAACTCTACTCCTCAGTATATACCAAAGAGAAATTAAAGCAAGCACCATGCGAAAACACATACATGAAACGTTGAGCGAATCCACTGATGAGTGGATGTATGAAATGATATTCCATACAATGGAGTCCTGACAATGAAAGGAAGGAGTGAGCCAGGCATGGTGGTGGCATACCCACCACCCCAGGACTCAGGAAGCAGAGGCAGGGGAAACAAAAGGCCCTGTGGGCAGAGCTAGACACAGAACTGCCAGCAACCGGCTGCGTCCAGCAGACTCCCGCGTCTACCTCAGGGGCAGCCTGTCTCTTGTAGGTGTCGGAATCCTCCAGGGTCTGTAAGTAACTGTGCATATACTCGGCAGCCCGCTGCCACTGGTGCTTCAGCAGGGCTTCGTGGATAAAGTTTAAACACGCGCTTGTCGTCTGAGTAAAATCCCTCTTCCTCTTCCCTCCAGTCACTGCAACAATGGACAGAAGACGGATTACTCCACTGACTCCAATTCAGCTACTCAAAAACCTCAGTAAATACAAGTTTTAATAAGGGCAGCAAGTGCTATGACCCAGCCTATCACAGTATCAAGCCCACTAACTTAAACCCTGCCATATAATATTAGTTTTAGTGGTCTCCCGACCGATGATGGAATGTTGACAAGTAGTCCTGCGTGGATCTTATGCAAGGAGCCACTGTGCTATACATTCAGTCTTTCCATACTCTTGAAATTAGCTTATATAGAAACTCAAAGGAGAATCCGAAAACCAAGCTGGACACAAGGGCACTGTAATCTGAGCACTAAAGAGACTGAGGCAGGACTGTGAGTCCAAACACTGCACTACATAAGGAAATTCTGCCTCAATAAATATAGTAGATGGCCTTGTCCTACCAGCTCCCTATATCTTTTAAAACTGATTGTTCCTTTACTAAATAACTTGGATAGAACCTTCCAAAGGAACAGGCCCCAGTATTTAAAATGGGTAAAAGTCACCAATGCTATCATGCTAGGGAAATATGGTCTTTATTACCCACTAACGTTCAGAAAACTCCAAGTGAACCTTTTTTGTTTAAGGATCAAGTTTCCAGTAATTCAGTAATAGTAAATGAATCAAGATCCACACAGTTGTAAACATTAGCATCAGCTAGGTCTATGAAGTACTGAGAATCTCCATGGTAACAGTCCATGAGCTTAGTTACACTATTATATTATAGAAGAGACAAGTTAGACTGATAGCTCCTTTTCCCTTCTAACCGATCCTGTTTGGCCAGCAGTCTTTTTCTTTCTTTCTTTTTTGTTTGTTTGTTTTGTTTTGTTTTGTTTCTATTTTGTTCCTGGTTTCCTGGGACTCACATGGCCCAGGCTGACCTCAAGCTCACTATGTAGCCAGTACAACCTGGGACTCTTCCTGCCTGGTCTCACAAACAATGGAGTTGCAGGTGTGCACAATCGTCCCTGGTTCCAGGCCCTAGTCTTCCAGCCAGACTCCCTTACTTAAGCAAGTACAGAGACCAATAGGAACCATGAGAAGATACTTTTCAAACAATCTGGGCAGGTCCTGGAGAGACAGCTCGGATGTTAAGATCACGTGCTGCTCTTAAAGAGACCCTGAGAATTCAGGTCCCAGCACCCAGGCAGCTCACAATCACCTGTAACTCCAGATCAGGGAATCTGACACCCTCTTCTGGCCTCCATGGGCACTGCACTCACATGCACAAACCGAAAGACACATACATATACACATAATAAGAAATAAAAATCTTAGGGACTGGAAAGATGGCTCAATGGCAAAGATGGTACTTGCTGCTCTTGCAGAAGACCAGGTTTGGTTCCCACAGCCACATGGCAACACACATCTATGTCAATAACTCCAGGGAATCCAACACTCTCTTTTGGCCTCTGTGGGTACCACATACATAGTACACACACATACATAAATACTCATATACATAGAAGCCAAAATAAATTTAACACAGTAAAATTTTCTTAAATGTAAACAGCCAGGAGAGAGGCTGCCGCTCAGTGGCACTACAAGCCACATGCAAGACTCTGGATATAATCCCCAGCATGCCCATAATAATCAGAAAGAGCACAAAATCAATGTGTGTATCTGTGTCGCCACACACTCCTTCCTAAAACTGATCTTCTAGAGAACTATGCCTGTGTTCAAGGCCTACAGTCAAAATGTACATAATACTTGCAGGCAAAAGATGAGGCTTACAAGTGAACGGCTCTTAACATTGCCCCTTGCAAGTCAGATGATTTCCAAAATCTGTCTTGTCAAAACCACAGAGATACTGCTAACTTTGTTTTCCCTGGAACTTAGAGATCTGATAGCCTCTGCCTCCCAAAAAGGAGGTGTTGTTTTAACAAAAATCTCAATTGTTCAATTTTACCAATAAAGACTCGGGAGCCAGACGCTGGGGTGAAAGCCTGCTAGCTCAGAGAGGCAGAGAAATCACCAGCTGCCCTTCCTTCTCCGCTGATGTCCCAGAAGCCCCTTTTCCCTACACCGTCTCAAACTCAATGTCCCTCCCTTCCACCTCCTGTGCATCTCTCAGTCCTCCTGACTCTCCCTTACTCTCTCTCGGTTTTTCTTTTTTAATAATTCTGTGAAACAAACAATAAAATTGATGTTAAATCTGTCCTCCATAGGGGAGAAAAATAGAGAACAGTCAAACTGTGGTGCACACCTATAATTCCGTTGTGGCTAGAAAACTGAGTCTGGGGTCTGCCTGGGCTACAGCAAGACTCTGCCTCAAAACTCAAGTGATCATGCCAGGGGAAGGGAGATAAAGACAGAACAATTACCCATGGGTTCATAATGCAACTGAGGAAAAAGTGATACCCTTGTCTATTTTGTTGAGATAAAATACAAATTAAAATTTACTCTAATATTTAAGTCCCAACAATCTCTCAACGAAGCTTTTATGTTACTTTGATCAACTGTATACAACCAATAGTTACAATGTCTCAATGCAAAAATAAAACTCCTAATACTTACAATATATGAGACATTAAGAATATGTGTGTGTGTGTGTGTGTGTGTGTGTGTGTGTGTGTGTGTAGTGATATATACTGTCTTCAAAAAAGCAATATTCTAAAACTCCCATCTATTAAAAGCATTTTTTTTTTTTTGGCTTTTTTGAGACAGGGTTTCTCTGTGTAGCTTTGGTGCCTGTCCTGGAACTCACTCACTCTGTAGCCCAGGCTGGCCTTGAACTCACAGAGATCCGCTTGGCTCTGCCTCCCAAGTTCTGGGATTAAAGGCGTGCGCCACCACCGCTTTTTACTATCTGTTATCATTTAAAAATTTCTGTATGCTTAGATTCCACCAGGTTATTTTAAAAGTAACAGAACTCCATTTTAAAAATCCATCACAGGGTGAAACTTTTTCACCTGCAACTATAAACTTACAAAACAATTTATATGACACCTTAAAACTGCCAAGACAGTTTAATAAGTATTACAAGACAGCACACAGAACATACTCACAGGGTCACATAAGTTACAAACATGATTAAGACTGCAGCCCCTCAGTGGGGCACGGTGGTGCACATCCACCACTCCAGCAACGGAAGACAAAGGCAGGAGGATTGCTGCGAGTTCGAGGCCAACCTGGTTTGATCAGCAAGACCCTGTCTTGAGGAGGGCTGGAGGGAAGACGACAGCACAGACCAGGTACTTCTCAGACACTTAACGCGCACTCCAAACACCCAGGATCCCCAGCCTTGACACCCTCGTGGGCCTGACACTAGCAGTACCGGAATTATCTGAAAGCTAACTAGAAAGGGAGACGACAGAAAAAAAAGGAAGGAAGGAATGGAGACTGCTGTGCCTCAGCCGGCTCTCTGAAGCAGGCCCTGCATCTAGTAAGAACTACACAAGCTGCTTATATCGCAACAACTCCAGGCAACCAGCCCACAAAACAGGCAAATAATCTGTTCAAATAATTCACCGAACTGGAGACTGCTCTCAGGCCAATCTCTACCTACCTCTTTATGGTTAAAAGTATATAGGATTTGAGCCAGGAGGTGGTGGCGCACACTTTTAATCCCAGCACTCAGGAGGCAGAGCCAGGCGGATCTTCGTGAGTTCGAGGCCAGCCTGGGCTACAAAGTGAGTTCCAGGAAAGGTGCAAAGCTACACAGAGAAACCCTGTCTCGAAAAACCAAAAAAAAAAAAAAAAAAAAATCATAGGATTTGAGATCAGACAGACCTGATTTGCTTCCTTATATCATTACTTAAGAGTTTAATTTCTTTGCAATTCAGTGTCCTCACATGAAAAATGCCAGTGCACACATTTACTGAGGACTAACTTACAGGAAATATAAAGTCAAATAAATTTTTCTTTTTAAATGGAGCTAAATCCAGGAGCCAAGAACAGCATCAAGAGCAGTAAGAAAAGTGCTGGTGTACGTGTATTTAAAGTCTGACACACGGCAGCACACAGATCCCGGCTTCTTTCTATAGTCTTATAGAGGTTAACCCATTAAAAACCTTGTCTGCACCTACATTAGATTACAAATGAAGAAAAACGCTTTCTAAACCTATTACATCAATTCTATAAGGCATTATTTCCATTGAATTCAACAGAAATTTCCTTAACATTTCCTATGTATGTGCTCCTCCATGAGAGACCACATTTTCTTCATCTGTAAGTCCTTAATATTTTGCCAATGCCAAAGATACAAGTGCTCAGTAGAGAGGACCAAAAATTTAAAAATAAATATATATCTATTATAATATAGACTCTGTATTAGTTTAAATGCAAAAAAAAAAAAACCCTAAAAGAAAAAAGAGAACTGATTTCTTATAACTTCCTTTTTGTCTACAGCTGTAAGAAAGAAAAAGAGAAACCTCCCATCTAATCTTAACAAGATAATCAATCAGACATCATGGTTCACACCTGTAATCCCAGCACTCAGAGGCTGAGGCAAAGGAACAACCATGTGCTCAAAACTAGCCTGAGCTACATTCAGTGAGTTCCAGGCCAGCCAGGGATAAATAGCACCCTGTCCCAACAACAACTAAAATAAACTGTGGGGCGGGGAAAAACTAACTAGCTTGGTTATTCATTTCGAATCTGTGTTCAATCTCAGCACTTCCTTGCACTAGAGTGAAAGGCTTCGAAAGTGTCCACTTACCTACAGTTTCTACACGATTCTGAAGCCACGGGAAGTGCATTCCTGGATTAGAGAACACAGAAGTTTCTCTCTTGCCATCCTCTGCCACAGCAAGCTTTGTCAATTCTTCCCCGAAATCGCTCATATCTAGTCAAAACGGAAGAGTATCCGTCAGCTTCAGTACATGCTAATCCACGGGCAACTGAACTGAACAGAAAAGTAGCCATCTTTTCTTCTAATAAATATCACCTGAGCAGCAGAACCCATTGTATCTGGTAGTTCTTTTAAAGTAACAGTTGAATCTGTTCAAGTCCTCAACAGCCCAAACTGAAGTTCCACTTAAAAAAAAAAAGACGGTGACGATGACTGGGGACTGGAGAGATGGCTCAGCAGAGCACTTGCTGCTTTTCTAGAGGACCCATGTTGTTCGGGTTCCCAGCACCCATGCATAACAGTTCATGATCTTTTGGAACCCTAGTTCCAAGACATCCAATGACCTTCTCAACAGGAATATATGTAGTGCAATTACATGCAAGCAAACACTCATACACGTAAAATAAGAATCCTTTTTAAAATCCATAAAAAAATCAAGACTACTGTAAAGCCATGTATCAAGTACATACAAAAATGAGACATCCTGATTACAAAGTAAAAACCTAAAGCTACTGAAAGAAATCGAAGGATAGATACCAACATGTAGGTAGAGTTTTCCTGCCTGGCCCACAGTCAGAACAAATCTCTCTCACCTGCCAGTCCCACAGCCCCTCAAACCCGACCAAGTAAACACAGAGACTTATATTGGTTTCAAACTGTATGGCCGTGGCAGGCTTCTTGCTAACTGTTCTTTCAGCTTAAATTAATCCATTTCCATTAATCTATACCTTGCCACATGGCTCGTGGCTTACCGGCATCTTCACATGCTGTTTCTCATCGTGGCGGCTGGCAGTGTCTCTCTGACTCAGCCTTCCACTTCCCAGCTTTATTCTCCTCCTTGTCCCGCCTACACTTCCTGCCTAGCCAATGGCCAATCAGTGTTTTAATTATTGACTAATCAGCAACACATTTGACATACAGAACATCCCACAGCACCAACACAATATAACAAGTACAATAATAGCAGTAGCTAGTATTTACCAGGAATTAAGTACATACTTAGCCTATAAATTAGCTAATTTAATCACAGCAGCAACCTTGTTTTCTTCCACGTCAGTAATGAAAACTACAGGACTCAAAGTATGTAATGTGACCAAAAGAAGCGAAGACAGGATCTAGGAAATGCAAAGCACACAGACTAGCTGGTATGACGAAAATGGCTAGGAGGTGGGCAGGGGATCGTGGCAAATAAATGACTCTACCAAAGTAGCCATGTGCCACTGAGCTTGCATTTACCTGTCAAAAAGCTCAAGACCCCTGTTCTGTGTATCTACCGAGTATTGAAGCTTCCGGTACTACAATTTAGAATTCCACCAAACTCCCCTCCTTTCTGAATCCTACAGCACCAACCTAGTTCCGGACACCTTCAGACTTGTCCAGGATTAATGCACTGGTGCTGCTTTTGTCTGTCTGTTTTCTGCGGTGCTGGAGATGGAACCCGGGGCCTTGTGCCTGCTGACAATTTCTTTTTTTAATACTACATTTTGTTTATTGTGCGGGGTGAGCGACCGCGCCCGTGTGGACGTCAGCGGATAACTTACAGGGGTCCTTCCACCATGGATCGCACTCACCTGGCTTGACGGTAATGGCTATTCCCTGCTGGGCCATCTCCCAAGAGCTGCCTCAAATTTTGCTCCTCCGCCTTCAATCCAGATTAAGCCTTTTAAAAAATCAAACTCAACCGTTCGGCGCAAAAGCTTGAAAAAACGCCTGAATGTGAAATCGACCCACCACTATGGTAAGGGAGACCTAACGCAAACCCTTCTCCAGTTCTCAAGAACTCAAACTGGCGTGGTGGCGGTTGCCACGGTAACCAACACTTCACAGTCCCCGTAACTCACGTTCCCAGAACCCAAGATTACAGAAAGTCAAGAGGAAATAGCAGAAGGAAGAAGCAGGATGCTCACATACCTCTTCCAATTGCAGTGGGAGCGGAGGGCGCACCGACCCCGCGAGTGGCTATAGCCCGGCTGCAGAGTTGCCGGGTCTCCACGCCGCGGACAGGCAGAGAAAACCCTCTCCGGAAGCAAGAGTTGGCCAGCGCTTCCTGTGAGCCTGCGCAGAACCAGCCCGGCGGGCAGTCGGGGAGCGTGCATGAGTACTACCTCGTGCGTTGCCTATGGGAAAGCGGCAGAGCCTCTCCAGCTCCGTGGAGGCTTCGGAACGTGACCCGGAAGTGGATGTTAGCTTCCGCTTTCCCATTGGTTTGGCCCAGACTTACGTCTTGGTCTTGTGCCAGCCGGAAAATGGAAGGTTTCCATCGCCAAGTTGAGTGTGGAGATGAAAATAGGGTGGGGGGGGGGTGGGGGGTGGGGGGCGGCACATATCCGATTCTGATTGCCGCTTTGAAAATTATTTTTATTACAATTTTTAGCATCCGATGTAAGTGACTTGCTGCCTTCACAAGAATCCATTTTTCCTTCTCAATGTGGATTGTTCTAGGGATCGGCCTGGAGTTCACTTTCAAGAGGGACGTTGACAGCCATATATTAGTTATGGAGGTGGATAGTGAAATTGTTAAGCCGTGTGAAAAGAGGGGAGGAGTTAGGGAAGAGGACCCTGAAGAATGGCCAGAGATGTATGGAAAAATACTACTTGAAGGACTGATCTACTTTGGTTTTGGTTTTTTTGAGACAGGGTTTCTCTGTGTAGTTTTGATGCCTGCCCGAGATCTCGCTCTGTAGACTAGGCTGGCCTCGAACTCACAGAGATCTGCCTGGCTCTGTGCGCCCGCCCCCCCCCCCCCCCCCCCCCCCCCCCCCGCTGGGCCTGAAGGACTGATCTGTTAATGAACAGATTATCACGGAGATGTGAACAAACATTAATGAGTAAAAGCTAAAGGGAGGCCACCTTAAAGTCACTGGAAGAAATGACTTTATAGTTCAGTTAAGGCTGCATAAATGAAAGTATGGACTCCTCCAAAATTCTGAATTTACTGCTCGAGAACAGAAACTGTGCATCATGGAAATTAAGAATTTGTACATAATTGTTGTTTTTTTTTTAATGCTACAGATATTTTATTCTATGTTTTCTTCATAACCAATAACCAGTAGCCATAAGCACTGGAGAAAGGTTCTTTATACTGTTTTTGTATCATTAGTCTTTGCCCTTAAGCTTGTTCTTTTTGTTGTTGCTGTTTTTGTTTTGCTTTATTTTGGGTTTTTCTAAGACCGAGTTTCTACAAAGCCCTAGCTGTTCTGGAAATCACTATGTAGATAAGGTTGACCTGGAAGTCTTAGAGATACATAGAATTCATAGAGCTCTGCCTGCCTCTGTCTCCGCTGTGATTAAAGGTGTGTACCACCATGCCTGGCCTTTAAAACTGTACTTTATAACTACAGGCAAAGCTAAAATAAATGATGATGTGGCCAAGGAGGGGTGGTCACACACACTAAGACAGTGATTAGTTTGTTATCTGGAAGCTTGGTTCATCAAAATGAATCAACTGATTGTTTTGTTTGTTCATGCTTATAAAAATAGGGAGAAATGTTGGGCAGTGGTCAAGCATGCCTTTAATCCCTGCACTCAGGAGGCAGAGGCAGGTGGATCTCTGAGTGAAAGGCCAACCTGGTCTACAGAGTGAGTTCCAGGATACCCAAAGCTACATAGAGAAACACTGTCTCAACAAACAAACAAACAAACAAACAAAAAAAAAAACCCAATGGGGGGGGGGAGTGTTCTGATATCAAAGTTTTCAAACATCTCTTGATATTAGGAGATAAAAGTGAGAAAATACATTATCTTTATAGTCTTCACATACCACTTCCCTTTCTTACAGTACAATTCTGGATGAAAATGTGTTGAGAAGGAGCATGCACAAAAGCTTTCTAGACTCCAGCCTAGAATGTATGTTACAAGGGAGAGGAAAATATTCTCACAGTTGCTTTTCATCAAGGGAACAACTTAATAATGGTGATGAGCTACATTTTCTAAAAGCCTTGGAGGTGTCTTGGAAAATATTATTTCCATTAACTTTTTCTATATAAAAAACAAGCTTCACCTAATCAAGCAACTGAAAAACATCATCACCAATCAGCTAGACTACATAATAATAGTGTCAGTTAAAAGAGAATGTGGCAGCCGGGCGGTGGTGGCACACGCCTTTAATCCCAGCACTCGGGAGGCAGAGGCAGGCGGATCTCTGTGAGTTCGAGGCCAGCCTGGTCTCCAAAGCGAGTTCCAGGAAAGGCGCAAAACTACAGAGAAACCCTGTCTCGAAAAACCAAAAAAAAAAAAAAAAAAAGAGAGAATGTGGCAAAAAGCATAAAGACAAAGCCAACTTGCATGGTGGTGTAGAGAAAAGTTTTATCCAATTATAGCTTCCCTGATATACATGGGTTAGGATCCTACACTAGGCTGAGACTTGGGAAAAGACTACTCTTAAGAGGCACAACTTCAAGTTTTCCCTCCTTGTTTGGTACCCTGAGCCACCATGGAAAGAAAGAAGCCCAGGCTAGTCTTCTGGAGAGAGATGGTGGATGAATAAAGAGCTCCTAGCACACTAGAGCATCATAAAGAAAGCGCAACCATCATGCAGTGCCTTGGTTCTAGACACATGAAGAAGATGAAAAGGTGGTCATCTCCGATTTTAGAGCAGTTATTGGCTGGAAGCAATCACCTGAGTGGTTCCAGTTCAACAGCAGGTGTAGCAGAATCAAGCTAAACCCTACACAAACTCCCAGCTCAAACTGAACAGTAAAATGGTGGTTATCTTCAGGCACCAATGTACACTGAGTCTTCTAGACCCATCAGTTTCTTCTTGGTTAATTTGGAAAATTTTTTGCCTCGAATAAATTTCTGTTCAATTATGTCCCTGCTTTCAAAAACTTGGAGAACTTCTAAGTATTTATTAGAAATACCACTTAGTGTTAAGAGATTAGAATATAATTTCTGCTCAGTTTTTTCTAATCATTAGAGCTGATAATTCCTATTGCTCTATCTTCAAATTGACCCGTTTTTGGTTGGCAGTGTAAAGCCTTCGGATAAGCCTGTTTCATTATTTTTTCACTTAAAATACAGTTTCTTATTATTTGAATTTCTATTTTTTTCAAAAGAAAGTTTTCACTTATATGTTAATATGACTTATTTATTCATTATAACTATCCTTTCCACTAAGTCTTTGGAGTAATTTTTTTTTTTTTTTTTGGATTTTCGAGACAGGGTTTCTCCATGTAATTTTGGTGCCTGTCCTGGATCTCACTCTATAGACCAGGCTGGCCTCGAACTCACAGAGATCCACCTGCCTCTGCCTCCCAAGCGCTGGGAGGAGTAATTTTTTTTTTTTTGAGACAAAGTCTCACTATGTAGCTCTGGCTGTCCTGGAACTCACCATGCAGACCAGGCTGGCCTCAAACTAAGAGAGATCTGCTTTCCAAACGCTGGAATTAAGGGTATATGCCACTACACCCATTTTATGGAATAATTTGAATCTTATTTCAGCCAATTCTAATATGTAGGTCATGTCAGAGATGTCTTATTATTCATGGGTTTTTTTCTTTTAAAATTCCATCTTTCTAATTCTTTGCAATCTGATAAGGTTTAATTCTATTGTGAACATTTATAGATTATAGGGAGGCTATATTGTTTTTTCTAAAATGGATTGTAGTGATTAATATTATTTCTCAATCTGACTGCATTAAAATGCCCAGACAGAGAGTATCTGATGGTGTTTCCAGAGAGAGTTAATTAATCATCAAGGCTCTCAACTCCTGCAAGCCACAAAAATATATGAAGTAGGATTTCAGCTGGTTATGACAAGCTAATACCTGGAAGAGGCCAAAGGCCTTCCAGAGATCAAGCTGAGGCTCAAGGAGGAGAAAGACAGAAACACAAGATAGCTTCAGGAGGACCTGGATTAAACCCAACAGTCCCTTCTGCTTCTTCAAAAGGGCTTTTTATACCAATGCCAAGGGGCAGGCCAAAAGATCTCCCCCATGCTAGATCAAAGCACACTGCACAGCCAAGTGTAGACCCTTCCAAACACCTGGTAACCACATCCATCGTCAAATGATCCCCTTATGCAGCCCTGCTGGGTAAAGCAAACTCAGATTCTTGGACCCTGAGTAAGTTCTCACTAGGAAACCTCTGTGGGTCTCTACAGCTCCCCCTTCTTAATATAATAAAGGGCCCCTCAGATAGACTGTGCCTGCCTTAGGTTGTTTTCTTCTTCACTACTCAACCTTACCCATCATGGAGATACACTTTCCACCAAGCATACTTAAGTTGGCAGCTAGCAAGGACTTACCCATTTCTAACTACCAGCCTCTGGCAGGGTAAAGTGCAGAGCTTAACTCAGATCTGACTCAGGTCCCTACTAAGAGCTTGCAAATAGCTAGAACAACCACAGTAATACCTATGGCTGCCACACCCCCAAGTAAATAAGTAGACGATGACCAAGATGGAATGATCTTTTTGAGTGGGTCTAAGATGTCTATAACAGCTGCACCAAACCCCTTTTTTTAAATCAATAAACTCTTGATGCAACTGCATCAAACTTAAAGACTCCTTTAACTTCACCAAATCATGGTTCATCGATATCAACAGATTAACATAATTCTAGCATGAATATTACTATACATATTTACAGTTCTTACTTACATACACAAGCAAACACTCTATAGGACTATTTATACTTTACAAACTTTAGCAAACATTCAAAAGTGATCTCTTAACAGAACTATTAACATTTTCTTCTAACAAGACAGAGGGTACATGAATAGTGAGTCACCATGGTTAAAATTGTAGGTGAACTCAAAACTCTTTCATTTCTAAGGTTTGCAAAAGCTCAAAAAAGTCAGTTCTAATAACAGTCTTAAAGTTTCACTGACAGCCCAAGATCAGGGCCTGATTCATCAGCTGTCCTGAAGTCCCTTTTAGCAGTCCAAGTCCTAAAGACTTTTAGGCAAATAGTTCCAAATATGAGGAGTCCCAAATTTGTTGCAGCTCCCCTGAATGCAACAACTCAATTTAGTTCAAACAAGTGTCTCTGAAGCTTCACTCTCAGCCACAGAGGCTCTTTCAGTTAGCTTTCCCTAGGAGAGCTGTCCTAGGGTTGATTACTAGTAGGTGGAATTACTGTACTGAGCTGCTGTAACTCTTAGAAAAGCTTTCTACTCAGCTAGTAGGAATCAGGAACCATCTCTTAAAGGAGCCATGCATTGGTTTGCCTCTAGCAACCAGAAGTGATGTGGCTCCAGGCTCCATTTCATTCTAGCTTTTACAATCTCAGTCCTTGAATACCAAATAGTGACAAAACCTTTGTCCCAAACTCCTTATCAGCAGTCTGGAGGGCCCCTTTAGTCTCCTGCTTTCCCCCAGACTACAGGATGGAACATCAATGTCAGGAACACTAGTTCAGCTGCTGTCACCCACACTTCTCTGGGGGAGCATGCTATGGTGTCATCATGGCTAACATTCCTCCGTTCCACACCCCGCACCAAGCGCTCAGGCAGTCATCGAGCTTCATTTTCATGCCCTTGACACCATATTAAAACAGGGTTAGGACCCTTCCATAATCCCGAGCAAGGATCTTTCCATTTCACCTGAGCATAAGTCACTCGGGTGCCATCATACCAAAATCTATCTGCAGCAGATTGTTCACAGATATTGATATTCAAAAGATTCAGAATGAAAAGAGCATGATTCAACTCACTATGTGGTAACTCAGGGTACGATTCCCCCCTCTTAATTTTTTGAAGTTGCATCTTGAGACTGCCATGGGCTTTCTCCACTATGCCTTCTCCTTGAGGATTATAAAGCATACCTGTTTTGCCATTGGGAACAAAATTGCTGAAATGCTTTACTACTATATCCAGAACCATTATCAGTTTTAATTATTTTTGGTATCCCCATGTAGGAGAACCATTTCAGGCAATAAGCAATTAGATGTTTTGTAGCTTCTCCAGATTGTGCACTAGCCATTAAAAATCCTGAATAAGCTGGGAAGTGGTGGTGTACACCTTTAATCCCAGCACTCAGAAGGCAGAGCCAGGCAGATCTCTGTGAGTTTGAGGCCAGCCTGGTCTACAGAGCAAGATCCAGGACAGGCACCAAAACTACACAGAGAAACCCTGTCTCAAAAAAAAAAACAAAAAAGAAAAAGAAAACAAGAAAAAGAGAAAGAAAAGAAAAACATCCTGAATAAGTGTTAATGGTTACATGTACATATTTTAACTTGCCAAATTTCACAATATGAGTGACGTCCATTTGCCATAAATGACTAGGAAGAAGACCTCAAGGGTTTACCCCCAAGTGAGGTACAGGAAAATATTTAGGGCACACCCCACATTGTTTAACTGTCAAGCAACTTCCCTGGTAAGATTGAATTGCTTTCTTAGACTTGTGCTATTTTGATGATGAAAAGCACGTGACTATTGAGCTAATTCTACTTGGGATAAGGTAATCATCCTTATTAATTTGTCAGCTATTGCATTACAATTACCTAAAGGACCAGGAAGATTAGAATGAGCTCTAATGTGACGCACAAAGCATGATAGCTTTCTTTGGTGAATAACATCTTGAATTTGTTGAAACAGCATTTTAACTTGACTGTTACTAGTCCCAGTGCATGGAACAGTTTCTGTAACTCAAAGAGCTCTATAAATATATCGACTATTTGTATATAAATTAAATGAACTGTCTACAAGAAACTGAAAAACCATGTTTACCGCCTGTAATTCCACTATCTGTACTGAAGCTGGGATTGTTTGTACTACATAGCTTTTTCCATTGATAACATAAGCAGCCCTTCCACTGGAAGATCCATCAGTAAAAAACTATCTTAGCATTTCTTACAGGATCTTCACAATCTTAGAAAGTATAAATGAATGCATTTGAGTGATTTGTAACAATTGATCAGCTGGAAACTGATTATCAATTTGACCTAAAAACTGAGAAAAAGTATGTTCCCAAGAATCATTATTTTGAAAAAGCCAATCAATTTCCAGTTTCATAAAAGGAACTCTGATCACACTTAGTTCTTTACCAAAATAATGTCTAGGTTCAATCCTGCTTTTCTGTACCAAACAAGCTACAGCTTCATATGGATTTAATGTCTTAGCTGGTGAAACAGGAAGATGTAACCATAAAAGCAGACCATTTTGCCATAATACTGTTGTAGGAATATGTCTAGTGGGCAAGATATATGCGTGCCAAGGTAGACCATAATTAATATAACGTACTTGCTGATATTGAATAGCATTCTCAACTTACAAAAGAACCTGTCTACCTTTTCCAATTAACTGTCTAGGTGAATTAAGATCACTATCTCCTTTTAAAAGATCACTTAAAGATTCCAAATCACCAGTAGATAATTTTACATAAGGTAGCAACCATTGAATGCCCCCTAATAATTTTTGAAAATCATTCAAAGTTTTTTTTTTTTTTTTTTTGGTTTTTTGAGACAGGGTTTCTCTGTGTAGCTTTGCGCCTCTCCTGGAACTCACTTGGTAGCCCAGGCTGGCCTCGAACTCACAGAGATCCGCCTGGCTCTGCCTCCCGAGTGCTGGGATTAAAGGCGTGCGCCGCCGCCGCCGCCGCCGCCGCCGCCGCCGCCCTGCCATTCAAAGTTTTTAACCCATCCTTTCTTATTTCTAATTTTTGAGGCTTTAATTCCTTAGGGTATAATATATATCCTAGATATTGAAAAAGTGGCAGTCTTTGCACTTTCTCTGGAGTGGTAATTAACCCTTCAGGGGTAAGGCAATGCTGAAGCTGTCCAAAGTTGTCACGCAAAATTTCTTTGTCTTTATGTGCAAGCAAAACATCATCCATATAATAAATACTATAAACTTGCTGAAATTGATCTCTAACCTTTTGGATATCTTGAGACACAAATTTCTGGCACAATATTTGGCTATTGACCATTCCCTGGGACAAAACCTTCCAATGACATCTTTTCATGGGCTCTTTAAAATTAACTGATGGAATGCTAAATGCAAATCTTTGACAATCTTGGGGAGCCAAAGGGATGGCATAAAAACAATTCTTTAAATCCAAAATAATGTTATAAGTATCTTTTGGTATGGCTGTAGGGGTAGGCAATCCAGGCTGCAAAGTTCCCATTGCCTGTATGGTCTCATTAATTTTCCTTAAATCCTGCAATAATCTCCTTTTCCCTGACTTTTTTTTGATCAGGAAAATAGGAGAATTCCAGGGAGGATTAGAGGGTTTAATATGGCCGCCATCCAACTGTTCTTGTACTAACTGCTGGACAGCTTGTATTTTTTCTTCTGTCAGGGGCTATTGATCTATCCACACAGGATGGTCAGATTTCCAAGTTATAAGATCTGCCTGGAGTACAGGCTGCTCAATGACCCATCCTAAAAATACTCTAATCTATCCCTATTAACCCTTCCTTTGGGGAGCAAAGGTGACATTTGACCCTCACTATTTTTTTTTTATTAACTCCTGGTCAGGAACCTTTGCTTAGTGACAACTGTATTGGGGTTATATAAATAAACTCCCATATGGCTCATAACAACTCAACCCCACAAATTTACAGGCAAGTGAGGGACAATGTATGGCTGAAAGATTCCTTCATGACTTTCCTCATCTCTCTAGGAGAGTTCATTGCTGCTCTGCTCAGGACACTGGGTTTGTCCAATCCCTTGCAGCTGTGTGATAATTTCCATCTTTGGCCACATGGAAGGCCATTGACCAGCAGTAATAACAGACAGATCCACACCCATGTGTAAACGACCTAAGCAACTTTTTCTGTTCACAACTAAGGTGAGTTCTGGATGCTGTGGACCTAATGGCTTGTAGCCAATAGGCATCTGACAAACCAAATCCAGCTTCTCCTCTCTTATCCTGTTTAACTGGATTTCTTATTCACATCTGAGGAAGTAAACTTAACTGTGCAAGTCTCTGGCCTGTCTTTATTACAGAAATTCCCTTAGGTGAGTGAGTCATCACCTTAATTTCTCCAAGGTAATCAGCATCAATTACTCTGGGAGCAGCAAAGATCCCCTGCGTGGTAGTACTACTTCTTTCCAACAGGAACCCTACAGTGCCTTCTGGCAAAGGTCCTTAAACACCAGTATGGAGGGCCTACATCCCCATTTCAGGAATCAAAACTGTATAGATGGACGAACTGAGATCTAACCCAGCACTACCTGGTGTTGCTCTATAGAGGTCCTGATTATATTTCTTTGCTTGGAAGCAGACTGCAGAATTACTCCAAAGATCTACTTTGTTGGGGCCTCCCAAGTGCTGGGATTAAAGGTGTGCACCACCACCACCCAGGTTCTGGACACTGTTTTCTGTGCCCCAGGTCTGGCACTAAGGAATTTCTACTCTTGCCCTAAATTCCTTCCTATTAAGTCTACGCAATATCTGTACACCTAACCCTATATTTTTGCCTAATTTTAATAGAAATTGAGAGAGAGAAAAGAGAAAAACCTAGACAGAGAAAGATACTTGCTGCAGCCTAACTTTTTTTTTTTTTTTTTTTTTTTTTTTTTTGGTTTTTCGAGACAGGGTTTCTCTGTGGAGCTTTGCGCCTTTCCTGGAACTCACTTGGTAGCCCAGGCTGGCCTCGAACTCACAGAGATCCGCCTGGCTCTGCCTCCCGAGTGCTGGGATTAAAGGCGTGCGCCACCACCGCCCGGCTGCAGCCTAACTTTTATTACTTGCTTCAGCTTAACTTTTAGCCTCTCTGCTTTATCTATATATAGTTTTTGCTCCTGAAGAATAGAATACCACTGCCTAGCCTTTTCATAATTTATAACTGGACATGCCCAACTGCTTCCGAGGTGCTCCCTCCCTCACTTACTTCCTCTGCACCCAATCCCCAGCTCTGGCCCCATCCATAGGAGGCCAGCTCCCACCTTTTCCAGGGTTCCTGTGAGGAGGAGAGAGGGATAAGAAAATAGTAGACAGGCCGGGCGGTGGTGGCGCACGCCTTTAATCCCAGCACTCGGGAGGCAGAGGCAGGTGGATCTCTGTGAGTTCGAGGCCAGCCTGGTCTCCAAAGCGAGTTCCAGGAAAGGCGCAAAGCTACACAGAGAAACCCTGTCTCGAAAAACCAAAAAAAAAAAAAAAAAAAAAAAAAAAAAAAAAAAAGAAAATAGTAGACAGAAAGATAGCGAAGAGGAGAAAGACAGAAACACAGAATAGCTTCAGGAGGACCTGGGTCAACACCCAACAGACTTTTCCATTTATCCAAGAGAGCTTTTTATAACAATGCCAAGGGGCGGGCAAAAGATCTCCCCCTTACTAGATCAAAAGACACCACCTGGCCAAGTATAGACCCTTCCAAACACCTGGTAACCACCATGCCCATGGTCAAATGATCCTCTTATGCAGCCCTGCTGGGTAAAGCAAGCCCAGATTCTTGGACCCTGAGTAAGTTCTCACTAGGAAACCTCTGTGGGTCTCTACACTGGTGCTAGTGTTAATTTTTTTTAAAGATTTTGTTTGCAATTATGTGTGTCTGTATGTGGGTATGTACACATGAATGAAGTTCACAGAGAGGCCAGAAGAGTTTGTCATATCCCCTGAAGCCATTGGTGGTTGCAGGTTACCTGACATGGGTGCTGGGAACCACACCTGGGTCCTCTGCAAGAGCACTGCACACTCTGAGCCATCTCTCCAGTCCCTAGGGTTAATTTTTAATCATCACTTTCTAGTGCTATGGCCATATTTAAATATGGCGAATCTGGTTTTGATTTTTGTTTTTTTTCAAGTCCGTTTCTCTGTGTAATAGAGCTCTGGCCGTCCTGAAACCCACTCTGTAGACCAAGCAGGCCTTAAACTCACAGAGATCTGATTGTCTCTGCCTCCCAAGTGCTGGGCTTATAGGCATGTGCCACCACCTCCTGGTAAGATGTACTTTGTTCTTATACCCTGATCCACATGAAGACAAGTTGTAGAAAAACTACATTAACCTATTGGTGGTTCAGAGTGCATAATCTTTGAAAAGATATTCCATATTTGCTTCATTTTTTTTTTAAAGATAGGATCTCACTATGTAGCCTTGGCTGACCTACAACTGCTGGCATGGAATTCAGAGATCTACCTGCCTCTGCCTCATTGCTGAGATTACAAATGTGTGCCACCATGCCCAGGCTCATTTCCATCCAGTATCGCCATGGTACAATCATGAATAGAGAGGACAACCTGTCTCCTGGAAAAGAAGGACCCTTAATGCCCTGCCCTGACGATATGCTGGTAACTGCTGTCAGGATACTCCCTCCAGGGTGAAACACTCCTTCCTAGAGGGAGGCTTACAAGACCTAGGAAGTAATAAAGGAGGATGGAGAGGCCCAGAGGAGACTTTCCAACCTAGTGAGATGCCTGCAAGGTGTATAGAGAGCTCCAGGGCTGCAGCTTCATGAGCTCACCCATGCTGGGGAGCACTTTTCGGTGGCATAGCTGCCTGTCAATCACCCATGCTCCTGTAAACAACTTCAGTAGACCCATCGGTTCACCAAGATGGACTTTGGTATGATTGTTGCTTTGGTCTGTTGTAGCCAGAAGTTTTCCTGTGTCCCATAGTCGCTCAGTCCCAAATAAACACTCAGAGGCTTAATATTAATTACAAGCAGTTTGGTCTATGACTCAGGCTTATTGCTAGCTAGCTATTACATCTTAAATTAACCAGTTTCTATTATCTATTTTGCTGTGTGGCCGTGGCATTACCAGTCTGTTGACATCTTGTTCCCTGGGTGGATGGTGTCTGCCCTGACTCTGCCCTTCTTCTCCCTGTTCCTCTGCTTAGATTTCCACCTGGCTCTTATCCTGCCTTACCACAGGCCAAAGCAGCTTTTTTTTTTTTTTATTAACCAATGGTAGCAACACATAGTCACAGCATACAGAAAAACCATCCCACAGCAGTCTGTCTTGGGGTCCCTACCTGAGGCTGTGTCTCTGGGGTAAACATCCGTGTCATGGCTCCCCAGGGAAAGTCTCACACAGCAGGTACACAGTACCTCTCATTATGCTATGCTTATTGGATTATTTTCTCGAGTCCAGGATGTTGTACCTGGACCTCATTCTGGCTTTCCTAGCTCTGGACCTGACCTGCTCCCTGACCTGTCAGTTCATTTAGGCAAGAAAAGAAAAAAAGAAACAGAAAATTTAAGCCACACCACACTCTGAGGAACTTGAGAAATGAAACAAAAACCTCTATCCTTACTCAAGCAATATTACCTTGGAGGTTGGATTCAGGGGAACATGGGAATGTCAAGCCTGGACGCTGTTGCAAGGCAGACATAACAGTGGAGCTGACGCAACACAAGGCACTATTGAGTGACATGTTGTTGGAGCTCACTGTGGGTTTTGTTTTCTGTTTTCATTTTTTGTTTTCAGAACAGGAATCTTGCTCTGTAGACCAGGCTGGCCTCCCCACTTGACCTTCTAAGTGCTGGGATTGCAAGTGTGTACTCCCAAGACCAATACACATGGCCTTTTTTTTTTTTTTTTTTTTTGGTTTTTCGAGACAGGGTTTCTCTGTGTAGCTTTGCACCTTTCCTGGAACTCACTTGGTAGCCCAGGCTGGCCTCGAACTCACAGAGATCTGCCTGGCTCTGCCTCCCGAGTGCTGGGATTAAAGGCGTGTGCCACCACCACCCGGCCACATGGCCTTTATAAAGGACTTCCTAAGTCTGTCCTGCTAGAACTGAGTCAGCAAAGGACAGAAGATTGCTTCAAGTTTAAAATGAGCAAGCTGGTCTCATAGCAAAAAAAAAAAAAAAAAAAAGGATGGGAAAGGAAGGAAGGAAGGAATTTCCTCATGATAGATGATTTACCATACAAATTCTACAGTATCTGTTCTTCAGGAAAACAAAGATGAGGACCAGTGAGAAAGCTCAGCAGGTAAAAACATGCACCACAGAAACCTAGTAACCTGAGTTTGATCCCTGGAACCCACAGTGGAAGAAGAGAACCAATCCCCAAAAGTTGTGTGTGTACATATGCACACCTGTATGTGTATATACAACAATAATAAAGTCATTTTTTAAAAGAAATAAAACATGAAACTTATGTGGACCATGTGAGGTGATCTAGTGGTGTCTGTTACCCTAAGAACATCTTCCATTGGCCAAAGCTGAAAACTCTAGAAAATAGTGTATAAACATACATTTTACTTTTATCCTTCTTTAAGAAATTGCCATATTTTCCTGTATTGGTTACACCTTCTTTGAATCAATAAGTTTAGTTACAGGAACGGGCTCTTCTGTAGTTCAGAGTTTGTCTAAATAGAGAAATAAATATTCTACTTTTTAATCTTGGATTATAGTTAAAAATCATGATGGAAATAAAATGGCAAATCAGTTTTTATATAGACACTAAGCACGTCTAATTACTGAGCTAAAAATGAAGTTTTGTGGGAAAAATTTAAGTTAACTTTTTTTTTCTTGGTTTTTCGAGACAGGGTTTCTCAGTGTAGCTTTGCGCCTTTCCTGGAACTCACTCTGTAGCCCAGGCTGGCCTCGAACTCACAGAGATCCGCCTGCCTCTGCCTCCCGAGTGCTGGGATTAAAGGCGTGCGCCACCACCGCCCGGCTTTAAGTTAACTTTTTAAATTTGTTGTGCATGAGTTCTAAAAATTTGAAGTTATATTTGTAATTGGTCATTATATGTTTATTGGGCATTCTCTTCTGGGGAATCGGAAACAAGGGAAGTAGTTGTTCACATACAGAGTCTCTCTTGCTGTTGTTCATCGTCCCTTTGTGTGTTCTGTACCGTTCACACAGGGTTTCGACAGAAATGGGCTTTCACGCTCGTCACGAAAGTGCTTACTTTTGCCCTGCACAGTTGCTTACCGTTCAGTCTTCATATAAGGGTATTTGTGTCCTCTGTGTGCATGCACCAGCTGAAACGCCAACGCCTCCAGAGACTTGCTTTGTTCCCAGCAAGCTTGGGAGGACATTCCTGGCCTTGCAGTCTCTGAATGAGAAAACTTCCCAGGGTAGCACTGTCCAAACATGTTACCTTCGTAAAGTCACTGTTTGCCAAGATTGTTGCAGCATTCATCAACTCTGCTGCCTGCAGCTGTCCGGGATGTCACTGACAAGTTATTTAATCAACACAGATAGGTAGTCCTTTTATTTGCTTCTTAAAAATCACCGTAAACTTTTAACTTTGGCCCCAATTTTGTAAAGAATCTGAGACAGAAAAAGTAATCACTCGTCACGATTCGCTGACTCCTAGTCCAAGCCTTCGGCTGGCAATCCAGATTTGGTTGTCCAGCCCAGGCCTTCGGCTGGCCAGTCCAGGCCTTCACCTGGCCACATTCCCTGTCTCTGCTGCTGTTACTCTGCCAGGAAAGCAGTTCATTTCTGAAAATGAAGTGGACAAAGCCAGGAAGTCTGCTCTGTGGAGACTGAGCTGCACAGGCCACACCCTGAAATCTGTTCTGCATTTGTTGCAAAACACCAAATATTTGACTTCAAGGACAATGGTGCCAAGGTAAATTCAGCCCAACCGGACTCAGGAACCCACATCTACACCCGTGTATTAGTGGCAGTGGCAGATGTTTGAGCTTCTTTCTTTGTATGGTAGAAAGGAGTATAATATTTGTCAGGGCAGAGCAAACAGTACATGCTGGCAGGAAATGTGGCCTTGTACTTGACTCACTCCCAGTAGGAAGCACACTGTGACAAGACTTTCTTAGCTGTGGGGAGGGAGTTAGCCCAACTGGCCACGCCCAACACAAACCCCCAATCCCTATGTTCCTCAGAGCAGGAAGATCTCTTACATCCACTTCTGTCATTGAGTCCCTTCAAGGGACCCATAGCTGTCTCTGTTTCTGCTAAGTCTAAATTCTTGCGTTGGTTTTCAAAGGCATTCATCATCTGTCCCCTCCTCACCACCCAGTGTGACTTCCGTCACTGTATACACACCTCCGCTGTAGCCAGATGACATCACCTTACTCTCCTTTAAACACACTGCTTTCTGCCTTTAATCCCAGCGCTTGGGAGGCAGAGGCAGGTGGATCTTGGTGAGTTCTAGGCCAGTCTGGACTACAGAGTGAGTTCAAGGACAGCCAGGGCTATGTAGAGAGACCCAGTCAATAAACAAACAAATAAACAAATAAACAAACAAAACATTTTTCAGTCTTCCTACAAGAAGTGTGGTACTGCTGGATGATGGTGGTATACGCCTTTAATCCCAGCACTCAACAGGCAGTGGCAGGTGGATCTCTGTGAGTTCGAGGCCAGCCTGGTCTACAGAGTGAGTTCCAAGACAGGCTCCAAAGTTACACAGAGAAACCCTGTCTTGAAAAAAAAAACAACAAAAAAAGTGTGTTACTTTTGACTTTTTAGAAAATAATTTTAATTTTGTGTATCTGCTTGCATGTCTGTGTGGGCTTGTGCTCATGTGTGCAGGTGCCTGTGGAGGTCAGAAGAAAATGTTGGATACCCTGCAGCTAAAATTCAGGCAGTTGTGAGTCACCCAACATGGGTTGCTAGGAAGTGAACTCAGGTTCTCTACAAGAGCAGCATGTGCTCTTAGATGCTAAGCTGTTTCCCCATCCCTGCGTGATACTTTCGTCTGTTAGATTAGTCAATCGTATATAGGACAGTCCTGTCATCTAAGAAAATAATTTCTGATCTGTTAACTGAAAGGCATTTGGATAGACTAGAATAAAATCTGCAAGATTTTGCCTTTGGATATTTCCCAGGTGAACTGTGAAAGGGCTTCCATGTCAGAAGGCGTATCCATCAGACCTCAGATAATGTTTTTCAACAAACCGAACGTGCAGGAGGACTGAGATGTGCCCTGGTGGGGGTCTCGCCACACACTGGGCTCATGCGCGTTTCCACAGCCTGCTCCCTCAGCACCACAGTCCAGCAGACAGTCGTCTCAAACCTGGTCCCCACACCCTTCATTTCTCTGCTGCCTGCCCTCTCTCAGCCTGCACCCCGTTTGTTCCACTGTGTCGTTGGACTGTGCCTTAGCCTCAGGAGGTTCTTCAGCCTCATGGCGCCCAGAATGATTTTTTTTAAATTTTCTCGAGATAGTTTGTTTAATGGAGTTTTGTTCACTGTGCTGTGTTTCTTTGCTGCAGATTAAGAACAAGTGCTTAAACCTGGAATTGTTTTCTACCTCAGCTTTATAGCCAGGTCAAGGCCAGCCTGGGGCATCCAAAACCCTGTTTGAAACCAAGAAAGAAAAAAGAAAGGAAAGAAGGAAGGAAAGACAGAAGGAAGGAAGAAAAGAAAAAAAAGAAAAGAACAGGGGGCTGGAGAGATGGCACAGTGATTAAGAGCACTGACTGCTCTTCCAGAGGACACAGGGCTCCATTCCCAGCTCCCACATGGCCTCACAACCCTGTGTAACTGCAGTTCTAGGGATCCGACCCCCTCTTCCAGCTTCTGTGGGCACTGCACACATGTGGGGCACAGACATATTGCTGGCAAGATAGCCACAGGCATAGAATAAAAATAAACAAATCTCAAAAGAAATGTAAAGAGAAAACAAACAATAGAAAGTCGGAAGTGGTCCCAACACACACACTCACACACACACACACACACACACACACACACACACACACACACACATACACACATACACACACATATATATATCAGGAAATATCAAAAGATGTGAGTGCTTTACTGAAAGTTTAAAAACAAAACAAAACAAAAGCAAAAAACCTAAACTAAAAGCCAAGGATTTGAAATACACAGAACCTCTGCTCCCTAAAGGGTAGTGGAGGACACTGTGGGTAGGAAAGGAACAACACATAAAAACATAGGAGTCAAAGCCTTGCCTGGGCAGGACGGTTGTTGCCTTCCGGGCCGTCGGATGGGTTCTTTCCAGTCTCAAATGGCACCGGGCATAGAAGGGAGGGAGAATGCCTAACAAAAACAGCCCAAAGCCTCCTTCAGGAAATGTCTGTTTCAGTCAGTTCTCACACCAAAGCCTTCTTGCTCTGCCTCCCTAAATTGTGCTAACTGAAGACTAGGCCTTGCTGGTGAGTCCAGAGAGGCATCCAGAGAGAGTGGGTTACATGTATAAAAGAGACTGTTCTCTCTGACACAGTAATGAGTATACATTCTCCTGCTAGGAAGAAGTGTGAGTCTTTTTCACTGGGCAACAAAGTAGCTTATTCCCACCAGTTGGTGAATGCAGGGACAGAAAGAAGCACCCCAGTGTGGACATTTTCCATGTTAGGAGTGTAGGTTTCCTCCAAGTCCAAACTGGTCAGTTTAGTATTTGTAAGACTCAGTGAGGAGACACTTTCCTTTTCAACTGTATTTTTACATTGGAGTTTGTATTTTTTTTCAGGAGAATATAACTCAGACTTCTAAAGATAGTAGCTTTTGTTTTGTTTTGTTTTGTTTTATGACAGTGTTTTGCTCTGCAGCCCTGGCTGGCCAGGAGTTGGATATGTAGACCCGGCTGGCCTCAAACTCACAGCAATCCTTCTGCCTTTGACTCCAGAATGTGGGAATCATGGTCATGAGCCACCACCCTAGACTAACTAGTTTTTATTTGAATTGTGTCTTTGTAATAGATTTCCATAGAGTTGGTCCAACTTACAGAAATAAAAACATGAATCTGATAATTTCTATTTAATATTATACATTTCTCCGATATAAATATTTTCCAACATTATTTAGGAATCAATTGTATTTAAGCATTTAAATTGTCTACTTATATATGTTTAGACACAAACACAGATGAAATCGGCACAGTGAAGAAAAGGGGCAAACATACCTGTTCACGCCCAGCTCATAGTGCCCTCCCCTTCCTTATAGTATACTAGTTACTTCTTTGTGGTAGTGATAAAACACCAAGACAAAAAGCAATCTATCCAAGAGTGAGTTGACCTTAGCTTACAGTTCCAGAGGACCGGTCTATAGTAGGAGGAAGACGAGGTAACTGGAGCAGGAAGCTGGCTGGTCACATCACAGTGACACCCAGGACACAGAGAGCAAGCTAGCAGTGGTGGGGAGGTCATAACCTTTCAACCCCCACCCCCACGGACATGCTTCCTCCAGCCAGGCTGCACCTCCTAAAGGTTCCATGACCTCCTGAAACAGCGCCACCGCTGGTGACCAAGTGTTCAAATACACGAGCCTGTGGGGGATTTGTCTCCTTCCTGCTAGGCTACCAGGCAAGTCTTCAGCTGTGCTGAAATTTGTAGCACTTTATGGAAGCAGAACTTCACAGCAGGTATTCTTGTCTAGCTTCTTACACTCCACATTGCCTCTACTGCTAGTCTTAGTAGCCCATCATTTTTTTTTCTCAGTCGCTTTCCAAAATGTATCATTTATTTGTTTAGTGACGGACATATATTTGCTTGTGTTTTTGTTTTGCTTGTTTTAACTGCTCCAACAAAGCCACTACGAACTGTTTGTGTGCAAGCCTTTTGTCTCCCTGTCTCTGGTGTAAAGAAAGATTGGGTGTGTAAGGCAGATGTGTTTTATATTCAGGAAATGGCCAAGCTGTTTTCCAGCAGCTCATACTGTTGGCTACACCATTCACAACTAGCCAGCAGTGCTGAGACTTCCAGCTATCTCCATCTTTGTCAACACTGGTTGTTATCAGACCTTTTCACTGTACCACGATAGTGTACGCGTAATGATGTGGATGAGAACTGCATCTCATCAGCCATTTACAAGGCTGAGTGTCTTCTGTGCTGCCTGTGTATCAGTTTTGCACACGTTTCCAAGCTGGTTTGGTTTGTTATTCATCAGTTTTGAGAGGATTCATCTGTTTTAGACCTAATTCCCCCATAGACGTGTTTTACAAACACTCTATCCTGTTTGATTTGCCCTTGCACTTTCATCCACTGAATATAGAAGTCAGAGTAAACTTCCATTTTGATTAAATACAATGTAGTGGACAGCAAAGCTGTGCTGGGTGCTTCCTGGAGAGGCCCAGACCCAGGAGGATTGTCTCCAGAACACCCCTTATTTCTGCTGTGCTTCCTCCTGCTGGCTGCTGCTGTGTCCCTGCTGTATTTGGCATGGTGCGATTACAATAGGAAAGGATCCCACCGTATCTAGTATAGTGAGATTGTTTCCTGGGAAAATCCCACTCCTCATTGGGCAATTTACTTGCAAATTACAGTGAAGATGATTTTTATAAGAGCAATGATGATTAGTTAGATCTGTGATTTAATTTAATTTTTTTCCCCCCAAGACAGGGTTTCTCTGTGTAGCTTTGGAGTCCTTCCTGGAACTCACTCTGTAGCCCAGGCTGGCCTCGAACTCACAGAGATCCACCTGGCTCTGTCTCCCGAGTGCTGAAATTAAAGGCACGTGCCACCACTGCCTAATTGGGCTTTCTGAGTTAAGAGAGTTAGTAAGATGATTAGGGAAATGGTTTAGGTTATTCTGCCAATTGCTCCAACAAAAGATAAAAAAAAAAAGGCTAAAATAGGCTAGAAATCACCTTCCCCTTTGTTATATGTGAGATTTCAGAAGATGAAAATTAAGAACAGGAAATTTATGCATTATAGACTCATGAATTCTGCCTGTGGAAAAACAGGCTGATGATCAAAGAGAGCAATTATGCTCCTGCATACACCAAGGTTAGGTCTATGTTCCTTGGCCATGTAACTTACAGAACTAATCACAGGCCCCGGTATGCACCTTGAAAAAACAAAGGTATGAAAGGAAATTAAATGACCCTATTGTGTGTAAAGAAACATAGATGGTGAGCTGACCACTTGTTTAAAGTTTCTCTGGAGGAGAAACAGGATAGGCATCTGTTACACTAAACAGCTGCCAGCCAGTACCAAAGGAACTGGCTGAAATACACCTAGCTTGCTTAAAACTCTGTTAGTCAATTATAAAAGAAGCATTGCTTTGGGGTGAAGATGTTATGGTGGGAAAATTAATACAAGAAACTGTTTAACTACTTGTGGGCTTCTATGGAAAACACGTAACTTGTGATCGTAGTGGGATTTCTTCCTGGGTAAAGATTTTCATTTGTCTTTGGAAAATCTGTGACTTGTGGTTGTGAGGTAATCTTTTCTTGCTTAGAAATTTTTGTCTTAGGGGGTATTAAAGGGATAAGAGATATAATAGAAGGGAAACACCAGGAAATGTGTGGACGGAGAATAACTGGGAAGAAGGAAGAGGAGGATGGGGAGGAGGATGGGGAGGAGGATGGGGAGGAGGAGGAAGAGGAGGAGGAAAACAATAGGGTGAAAGAACAGAACAGAACAAATATCAGAAAGAAAAATAAAAGGAAGAGCTGAGCTTTGGCCCTCAGAAGAGTCTCCTGTGTGCGTCTGCAGTTCCGCCAATGCCGTACCTCCTCTCCACTTTCTGACCGGCCGAGAGTTGGTTCGCTCGGCAGCACATTTTGTCCTATGCCATCTTCCAGGACTTTTATTGATTTATTCCTACATTCAGGTCTGTGGCCTGTCCCTGCTGCTATGTGGGGTCCCATTGTTCCACAGCCTTACTAACAATTGTTAATGTCTTTTTTGTTATAGCCACCCTAGTAAGCTCGAAGCAGGGACCCATTGGCTTCTGTTTCACATTTTCTAAATGTTCATGATACAGAGAATCCTTTCATCTGTTTAGCGGCCTTCACACATTCTAAGTTGTCTTTTATGTTGAACTGTAAGAATTGCTGTGTATTCTAGATATGAGCCCTTACCAACTGTATGATTTGCACTTACTTTCTTCTGAAAAAAAAATGAGTCTAAGTTCTCATGTAGCCTAGGCCAGCTTTGAACTTTATACGCAGCCAAGGCTGGCCTTTAAACTCCTCATCTTCCTGCCTACCCTGCCTGAGTGCTAGGATTACAGGCAAGGGCCAGCATGGCTGCTATTTCCTGCCCTCTGGATGTCTTTTCACTTCCGTTTATGATATCCTTTGAAATAGGCCTTTTCCAGCTCGAGAGGGGGACCTTAGCGACAGCAACACAGTTGTCTTCGGCTGCTTGTGGTCCCGTGCCACGTCTGATGAGCCATGTCTGACGTAAGATTTGCCCCACACCTTCTTTTATTATACTTTAGGGTCTGGGAACCACTTGTAGCTAGTTGTGGAAGTTCATTTCAATTCTTTTTTTAATTTTTATTTTCTGGAGCTGAGAACCGAACCCAGGGCCTTGTGCTTGCTAGGCAAGCGCTCTACCACTGAGCTAAATCCCCAACCCCCATTTCAATTCTTAGGAATTAAAAGATTTCACCTCATATCTGAAAGACAATTCTAAGGAGTCAGTTTGTTTTGTTTTGGTGTCTACATTGCTCTGCTACCTTGTAGTAAGTCTGCTGTCTCTTATTATACTACCACTAATAATAATGATAATGATCATTTTATGATTATTATTTGTTGTTGTATTTGGTTTGTGGTACTTGTGGAATAAACCCAGGGCCTGTACATTCAAGGCAAGTGCTCTACCACTGAGCAACATCTGTAGCCCTCAGATTTGTTTTTATTTTTATCTTATAAGTCAGAGTCTCACTGTGCAGCCCAGACTGGCCTTGAACTCATAATCATCCTGCCTCAGCCTCCTGAATACTGGAATTACAGGTCTACACCACCAGACCTGGCTAGAAACCTTCTTAATGCTAACACATCAACGTTATTTGCTTTAGAAAACACTGCCTTGTGATGGATTGGATTTCTAGGGGGTGATAATATGCCTTCCTGTAAACTCATCACACCCGGCTCTGCCATTCTTTATTGATTTTTATTTTATTATTATTATGATGATTGATTTTTTCGAGACAGGGTTTCTTTGTGTAGCCTGGCTGTCCTGGGACTCAGAGATCTGCCCACCTCTGCCCTCCCCGCAAGTGCTGGGATTAAAGGCATGTGCCACCCCCACCCCCCAGTTCTGCCATTTTATCCTCACTCCTCTGTACATATATATGGTGACTGCTCTAAGTACCTTGCAGTTTTCTCCCTTATCGCTGGTTTTAAGCATTCTGCTGCGCAGTAATTGTTTTCTCATTATTGGTGAGCCTGTAAGTGACCATCGGGTTTGGACCATTTGATTCCCTCACACATGCTTCCTGACTTCTCACCTCTTTTAGGAACCAGTTGTGGGTGCTGGTGGTTCATTTCTTCCTGTCTTTTCTGTTTCGTGGTGGAGAGTTTATATCACGTCTGTAGCTCACTAGGATTGTCTTCTAAGATGTCCAGTCCACTGTGGATCCCATTCGGTGTAATCCATCCCAGCCATTGTCTTTAAACGATTTTTCTTTGGATAGAAGCTGTAGTCCTCAGTGAGTAGTTTCATTGTCCATAAAAGACAACTCCTCCTGGCAATTTCAGCCGTAGGCTTTCTGGATGCGTCAGGGTGAGTTGGCAACGATGGGCATTAATATACTGTCTTCTGCCTATCTCAGATCTGGTTGTCTTGTCTTTCACACACCAGAGTCCCCAAGGTCAAGAGCCTTCTATATCTTATATTTCTACTTCCCTTCCACCACAAACAACACACATGCACTTAAACTGTTACACAGTGAAAACCCCCTCTGTGGGGTTAACAAATGATACACCTAGGTTAGAGTTTACGTCAGCCATCAGAGCCACACAATCAAATGCCGTGAGCAACAGTGGTACTTACTCACCCACTAATTACACATCCACTAGTGGACGAACTATCACTACCACCCTGGGTGTCGCCTGAGACGTTTCTTCTCATCACCCACTAGACTGGCTAATGTCTCTTTAAAGAAATATACACATTTTTAAAGGAATACAAGTAAATTAAACCTTCAGAACCCCGGGAACCAATGAATAAAGGCATACGCTGCCAAGCCAGAAGGTATTAGTTTGATCCCTGGGACCCTCTGGTAGAAGGCTAGGACAGAGAGAACTATGTCTTATCGTTGTCCTCTGACCGATACAATTCATCCCCCAAAAGATAAATAAATTTTAAAAATGAAAACCTTCATGAGCCAAACAGCCTATTCTTCCTATTCTTCAGTAATAGGAGCACTGACCCTGTATGGAAAAGCAGATATATATATATATATATATATATATATATATATATATATATATATATATATATATATATATCTTTTATATATTTTTATATCTATATCTATATCTATCTATCTATATACATATATATCTTTAGTTTTTCAAGACAGGGTTTCTCTGTGTAGTTTTGGTGCCTGTCCTGGATCTCACTCTGTAGCCCAGGCTGGCCTCGAACTCACAGAGATCCGCCTGGCTCTGCCTCCCGAGTGCTGGGATTAAAGGAGTGTGCCACCACTACCTGGCCTGTAAAAGCATATTTAAATCAAAATGTCACATTGTTTTGTTACTCTTTTTCTGCCAACGAAATGTGATTTAATTCTCTTCTGTGAAAATAAGATGACTTTAAATAACTCTGATCTCCATACCGTGGTAGCACACGGAACAACAGGAAGAAAGCGCAGGGAGCGTGCAGTCAGTCACTTTGACAGACATGTCCCCATACCACAATAAACCTATCTGCGGACCTGTTCCTGGGGCTGAGGATGCTGCTGAGGGGAAACACTAAGTACCCCGGTGTGTGGGACTTGGTTTAAATCAATAGTGGCATACAAGGGGATCTGTGGTTCATCCAGCAGTTCATTGTTCAGCACACCCTACATTCCAGATGTTTCTCTAGGCACCTAAGAGGAGCGAACAAAACAAATTAGGACTTGGATGTAGCTCACTGGTAGCTGGTGCTGAGCGTGCCCAATCTCCAGCACCACATAAATAAGTAAACAAACGTTTTCTCACTCTTGAGGAGCTATTTGAGGTTGGGAGGGGGACAGTCAAATAGAGAAATAAACATAAGGTAAGTGGTAAACGCGCTAAAGAAAATAAAGCAGGGTGATGTGCTTAACCATCCTGGGAAGGTTTCTCTATGGGGGGACGGGGAAGGGTGTGTGGGGGAAAGGCTCGTGTATGCTGTGGGGCTGTCACAGAGGCAGGATGGAGTAAGGGGGCTATGTGAGGAATCATCGCAGGTAGCGGGAAACCGCAAGCGTGAACGCACCAAGGAAGTAGTGGGCTTGCTGTGTCTGAGTGAACCTAACAGGTAGGGAAGCATGCCGGCCAAAGGACAAGAGAGGCCGTGCGGTCTGTGGTGAAGCCATTGTATGTTACTTGGAAATACGGAATTGTGGGAAGGTTCGAGGAGAGGCGAGACTTTATCCTCACAGACGTTACTCTGCTACTGTCTCCACAGTAGCTATTCAGGTGAGCCGTGAAGTTGGTCTGGCCTACAGTGTCGGCAAAGCCGATGGTGAGAAATGGAAGCAGAACACGTGCTAGACTAAAGGACTTCTTCCTTTATGGACAGACAGGAATCTCAAGGTCTTGGGCAGAAGGTCACTGTCCACTAGCCCTCTCCTTAGAGGATGCCGCTTTCTAATTTACCATCTCACCCACGATTCATTAAAATAGAAGAGAACCGTGTGATGGGGGTCCCAAACAATCCCACGGAGTCTCGAGTGTGCACCGGGGCGGGGGTGGGCCTGGGTTAGTTGCTCACTGTGGCCGGTCCTGCGTGGGACTCGGCCGCTCTGAACTGAGGACCGTGGTTGGAGGAAGTGATGAAGAGGGATGGCTGCTTAGCCTGGACCAGACCTCCGAAGCCCAAGGAGGGAGGCAGAAGAACCTGTTGGGAGGGCGCAGAGATGCGGAGTGACGAACCGGGTGACGCGGAGGGTCGTTTGTGAGGGCGCCGGAACCGGAGCCGGCGATTGGGTGAGGGGAAGGTGCCAGGGGCGGTTGTCAAGGCAGCAGTTCGGGAGGGACGCCACGGCCTCCTCCAAGTCACTTCGCATCCCGCGCCGAGCCCCTGCTGACGTGTCGCTCGCAGCCGCCGGCCGCCCGGGCGCCTCCCCCGGCACCGCCTGCTCCCGCCCCGCCCCCGGCACCGCCCGCCGGCGGCCTCCGCGTCACCCGCGCCCGCGGTGGCCACAACATGGCTGCGGCGCCGGGGCTGCTGCTCTGGCTGCTCCTGCTCGGGCCGCTCTGGTGGGTCCCGGGCCAGCCGGACCCGAGCCCCGGCCGGCGCTTCTCGGACCTCAAAGTGTGCGCGGACGAAGAGTGCAGCAGTGAGTGTGGGGCGGCGGGGCGGGAGGCGGGTTCCCGGGTGGCGGCGATGGCCGCGCGGGTCGGAGTCCCACGGCTCGCCCCTGGCCTAGGGGGGTCTCAGGCCCGCGGAGCCCGCGCCGGTACGCTCTGCTCGGCGATTACCCTGGTGGTCCTGCCGTGGGGGCCGCGCCTGCCACTTGTTGCCGGGGTTTGCTCTCGGCTGCTCTGACCTGGCTGGGGGGCGCCGCAGACCCCGCCGGGTTTCCTGGGGTCAGCTCCCTGCTTCCCGGCCCCGGATCTCCGCCTGGGCTCCCGGAGTGATGGGGTGGCCCGCCCCCGCATTCTGAGCATCCCGTGCTGCAGCCAAGAGCGTCCCTACGCCGGCCGCGGGGACCTGGGTCCGCGCAAGACCGAGACCCACGCGCTTAGGGATCTGGGGCGCAATCTCAGTGGCTGATTGACGTGGGGTTCCTTCAGAAGGCACCCCGGTGCTGCCCCTTCGCCCTCTCGGCTGCCTTGGGACCAGCTCGCAACGCCTTTGGAAACCGAGGAACTCGAGTTTAGGTTTGGGATGAGCCCGAGGCCAGGAACGCAGTACATTCCGAGGTCTCTCTGGTTCTCTGCCTCAGTCCTGTCTCTCTTTTGCATAGAAGCTTCTTGCCAGCTGCCAAGCAGGGCTGCAGGAAGGTCAAAATCTTTCGCTCTTAAGGAGGCCAAGGAGCTGCACCTGTCACCACCTGAGAACCGCAGCCTTCTCCTCTGTGCGCAGTCGCGCCCCGGTCCTAGGTTGGAGGTGGGCCATGGGGAAGGTTAGGATCAGAAGAGGGCTATTGCTGTAATAGTGATAATAAATGCCCAAAGGTCTCAGGAGTCAGTCCAGCCTTTCTTTTCCTTAGTCCCCTATGTTGCTGGGACCCATTGCTGCCCAGAATAATTCATAAGGCTTCCAGGTTGGTCTCCAACAACTGTGTACCTTATTGTTGATGTCCTTCATAAATCACAAGCAGGCCATATAGAAAATTATTCCTCCTAAAAGACTAAGAAAACTACATGTTAGCCATTTATATTCAATTGGTTTTATGAAAAAAAATTCATAATTTGAATGATTTGTACCAATACCATTAAAGAGAAAGAAAGGGGGTACCTGTAATTTATTTCACCTAGATTCTAGGTACTAGAGGTAGCCCAGGGCCAGTGTAAATAAACGTTGTAAATAAAATAAAGGTGGAGCCACCATTGTGAATTTTCCCTTTCATTTTTCTATTAACAAACCAGCTATTGCAATTTTGAATATTGCTCAGTGTTTTCTGTTCTTTGCTTTCAAACACACTCTCACCCGAGTTCCTCAAAACTCGAGAGGACAGTATCCCTGGAGCTGCTTCAGAACTGAGACCCCTGCTTGGAAGAGTTCCGGGCTGTAATATAACTTGAAAAGTGGCCCGTGTCCAAACAAATGTAACCAAATGCAATAGGCAATGATAGAGCCCAGGTCTGTGTTGCCTGGTAGGAAGTGCTCAGTGGTGGGAGGGTGTCAGGTGTCACGAAAGGTGTCACGAAGTGTGCATATCATTCATAAATAATAAGCAATACATAAAGATATTGGCTGTCCTTGATATATTACTATACATCCCCAAGAGTCTAAGGAGGGAACCAGAAACAGTGCCGTTTCCAATTTGAGAAGAATGCCCAGTCTCAGTTTCCATTAGTCTGGCCTCTCGCTCAGTCCCATCTGAATTAGGATGCTGACATATCTGAAAATAATCCTATTTTAGCTTTAAAAACCAAGTGACACCTTCCAAATCTGTATGCTTGTCCCTCAGATATGTGTTTTTAAAATGTGTTTGTGTATGATTGCTAACTGGCTTTTAGACAGAGTGCGATTTCCATCACTTCCATGTCTCTGTCCTTTAATGCACAGCTAATTTCATTTGGCAAAATACTGCTTCTACCAGTTTGAAGTTATGTATTTTTATTCATTCATTCATTCATTCATTCATTCATTCGAGACAGGCAGGGTCTCACTATGTATCCTTGGCTGGTCTGGAACTCACAGAGATCTTGCCTGCCTCTTCCTCTTTAGTGCTGGGATTAAAGGCATCTGCCACCGTGTCTGGTCATAGTTCTGTATTTTAAGTGAGAAAATAACTTCTGACCTAGTTTCATAGTTTTGTTTGGACCCTGACAAATGAGGTATCCATCTTGGATTTATTTCTAGAAAAAAAAAATGTTTTGAAAGCTTTTTTAGGTTTGCTAATTTTGTGTGTGTGTGTGTGTGTGTGTGTGTGTGTGTGTGTGTGTGTGTGTACACACGCAATACTGGGGGACTGAACCCAGGGCCTTGTCTATGTCATGCAAGTATTCTACTATTGAGCTACATCCAGTACTCTTTATGCTAGGTTACCCAGGCTGGCATTGAACTCCCTCTCTACTACAGTCAAGTCTTGAGCTTATGATCGTTTTACCTCAGCTCCTGAATACTGGAATTACAGGTCTACACCACCAGACCTGGCTAGAAACCTTCTTAATGCTGACACATCAACATCTTTTCCTTAGAAAACATTGCCTTGTGACTGATTGGATTCCTAATAGTGTGTGCTAATGCCTTCCTGTTAATTCATCCAGATACTGTGCAGAGACAACTTAGCCACAAATGAAATTGACAAGTGTTTACCACAGCCCAGGAGCAGTTGCAGCCTTTTACAGGTCGTGCCTGTTAGTGGTTGGTTCAAGTTAATTGACCCCTTGGGGGTTCCTAGGAGTGCTTTCTGGCTCCTTGTTATCCCTACAGGTAGCTATGTTTAAACCAGTCAGCACCTGCACCTGCATTTACACACCCACAAAATGAAGTCTTCTATGATTATGGCACAGCAAAGGGGTTGGGGTGGGGTGCTAGAAGATTAGAGAGGGAAACAAAGAGCTGACTTGAGAGCAGCCATCTGTGGTGGTCTACATGTTGGTTTTGGTTTCTCAGACAGCCAGAAAGAGAAGTAGAAACTTCCCCTCATCTGATTATAGGGGTGATGTGACTTACAGCAACGAGGCTGTAGGGATTTTTGACACTTGGAGCATGTGGACTGAAGTCAATTCCAGAAGAGTACAGGGAAGCTTGATTACTGTTTGTGATGGGATTCTTATACCCCCCCCCCCCCCCCCATCTCTAAGAGCTGGTAATGCTTGCCTCACACGTACAAAAACCCTAGCTCTGAGCTCCTGCATATGCCCTCAATCCCAGCACTTGAGAGGTAAAGGTGGGAGGATCAGGAGCTCCGGGCTATCCTTGGCTACCAAAAAAGTTTAAGGCCAGCTTGGAATACATGCAACCCTGTCTTAAAAAAGCAAAAACAAAAACAAAAAAACTTAATATTGTCTTGTTTTGTTCTTTTCTATTTCTGAATACAGTGCTGATGTACCGTGGTGCAGCCGTTGCAGACTTCACAGGCCCTGATTGTCGTTTTGTGAATTTTAAAAAAGGTGACCACGTGTATGTCTACTACAAACTTGCAGGGGGCTCCCCTGAAGTTTGGGCTGGAAGTGTAAGTAAAACCATGAAAAACTGTATTTCCTTATTCTTGTTGAATTTTGTAGCACCGTAAATTAAATGCTATTGATAGTGTCTCTCCTAGACTGTAAACAGAAGGCAGCCCTGTGGTCCTAGCAGGCCTCAGGCCTGGCACACAGTAGGGGTAAGACAGACAAAGGTTTCTGAAACAGATCTGAACTGGTTCTGGCTATTGCCCCACAGCTATACAGGAAGTTGCATGTATCATTCAAATCAAAATGGTAAAGACCTGAAAATCTTAAAAGTTCATTGTCTCAAAAGAGAAGTATTTATGGTCATTAGACTTAATCTTATGGATAGCACTTAAGGTGTGCACAGGGTTAACGTTTGTGTGACTTTTCTCTGTAAAAAAAAATCTGTCAAAAAGCCTACACAGGGCTAGGGAGCTAGCTCAGCCAGGACCCTAGTTTGATCCCCAGAACCTACTTTTAAAAGCCAGGCTTTGTGGGTGTGCTTGAAATGTGCAGTCCAGGAGGTGCTGGATGGGTGGACACTAAGACACAGCCTCACCTACTGGGAGAGAGAAAAACACAAGATAAGGGGTGAGGGAGGCAGAGGCAGGCAGACCTCCGTGATTTTAAGGCCAGCCTGGTCTACATAGTAAAACCCTATCTCAGAACACAAACCAAAACCAAAACCAAAACCAACCAACCAAAAAATCCACAAGGTAGACAGCATTCGGGAAATGACAGTGAGGTTGTCCTCTGGCCTTCACACATATGCATCCCCATACACACATACACTCAACTGCACCCCGCCCAGTACATATACAGGCCGGCACATACATGAATATATGCATAGATACATGTAGGCAGGCACATACAAAAGGGGAAATATTGTGTTCCCTGTGTGCATTCTTGTTTGTTTGGTTTTTAACTTCTGAGGTATCTTTTTCTTGCTTTACTTTGCACCTGGAAGTTTCCCCTGGGATTCTGTTCCTGGCACTCTTTGGGCCTTTTGGTATCAGACATGGCAGACAATGACTGTATCTATCATGCTCTGGTATATGTTAAGCAGGAGACTCTCCAGCAGTGGACTGGCTGAGAAGCATGAGAGTTGTCCTTTCCTTTTGAAGAGGGCTTTGTTGACTAAAGGGTCTGTAATGACCCGGGGGGGTTGTTCCACCTTAGAAACACCCCCACTCCCAACCATACAAAGTGTTCACTCGATAAAACACCAAATACCAACACAGAGTAAGGTTCTAGTAATCCCCTAGGGAGAAAAAAAAATATATTTCAGCTTCCTCTGGGGAATTTTTTTAAGCATCTCAGTGGCATCAGGGACACGAGGAAGAGTCTGTGCTGTTTTCCGTGTCTCTGGAGCTGCTCCCCACGCACCTGCGCTCCGTCTGTGCATACACTAGTTACAATCCCTCTACCCTCCCACCTTTGGGCTTTTGGAGGAGTAAGCTGGCTCTATGTTTTCCTTCACCCGTTAGCTTTTTCACCTCTCGACGTTTCGCCCCTTCTGAGTCACAGCTCTTCCTCTGCGTTTTTATTTCCTTAATGGCAAGGTCTCATGTATCCAGGCTGGCCTTACGCTTCTGATCCTTCTGCCTCTGCCTCCCCAGTGCTGGGATTACTGGTAAGCCCCGTTTGTGCAGTGCTTCGGATCAAACCAAGACTTGCTTCATGATAGGTAAGCATTCTACAGCCCAGCCTTCACCTTGCCTCCTTAAGGAACCCCGCTTTAGCATCCGGCCTGAAGTGATCTTGGCTGGTAGAAGTGTGTTTGGGTGGGACTCTGTTTGTCCTGCTCCTGTGACAGCCACTTTACTGCTTTGCCTGTCAGCCAGCTGGTGGTGTCTCAGCTCCCTCTCAAGTCAAAACTCACATGTCTTAATCTGCCTTCTTTTGGAGGATGTCCTTACAGGGCGCTACAGCACTTAATTACATTTGCTCTCATAGTAGCTTAGGCAGAATTGGCCCTCTTGAGGCAGCCTCGGTCCTCCCACCCCCAACTCAGATCAGCAGTGCTTTGGCAGGGAGGATGAGACTGACTTCTGTGAGGGCCAGTGATTCCATGAGACTGTAGGAAAGCAAGGGGGCTCCTGATGGTGGAGCTTTATGTAAGCTGTGGCCTCAGGTGACAGGTCAAGGAGGGACTTCTCCTTCCTTCTTCACCCAGCTCTGGATTCCTTTACTTTTCTAGCCCAACCTCCACAGCATTGTCCCGAAGAACGGCAGCACGTACTTCTACATAGTCCCTCCTCTCATTTCATGAACCTCATCATTTGTGGAATTAACAAGTCTCCCTAGTTTTCAGAATGACTTGTTTGAATATCTCAATTCTCACCCTACTGTCTTTTTGGTTTCCTAGTTTCAGGGTTTATCTGCCAGTCTTGTAGCATTAATGCCCCAGGTCTTATCTAATCTTCGGGCTTTATTTTATTACCAACATGGCCTCCAGATGGTTTCCAGATAAACCAAGAACACTGGTGACTGGGGATATTTTAGAATCAGTGATAAGGTGGCCTTTCTTCTTCTTGTGTCCCTGACCCGCCTATCAGTCCGTCTATCAGTCTACTTTATTGTTTGAGAACAGGGCCTTGCCTCCTTTCAGACTGTGGCTAGTGAGGGACAGTTTCTCAAATGGAGCTTTTATACACTGTCTGCATACTTTATATTCTTAATTATGCATGCTGGGAAAGACCGGTTATTTTCTGTAGATTTATTTTACATGGAACTGGAGCCTGAGAGGTAGGTAAGTATGCATTACATCATAATTTTATTTAATCCCCCCAAATACTTCTAAGTACTGTGTTTGGAAAATGCTATCAGAGCATATGGTATCAATAGATGTTGTTCGTTGTAGCAGCAAACATTTCAGAAGTCTTGTTTGCTTCTGCTGATTTTCATGGCTGCTGTGAATTGATTTAAGAAGCGGTTCATGAGCAATGCCATCAAATGCTCATGTAAATTCTTGCCAGAGATCACTTGGAACTGTGTTTCCAGTCAGCTTTGGTTTGCCAAGTTTAGCCATACAGTTTTCAGGAAGCTTCTCTTATACAGATCTCTAATTACTTCTAACTGTAACACTAGGTGCTGATATATAAAAGAACGTGTCTGTGGCTTGGAGAACGGTTGGTTTAACATATTAATCTTCATTGGCACAATCATGGCAGTGTAATTATTAGCAGCAAACATCTATTTTTCTTGCTCTATATTGTCTATGTATTTTTTTGTCACTGCTAAAACTCTCCTTTGATTTCTTATACAGAACTTGATTGGTATTTGTCCTTTTTGTCCATTTTTTCACATAGGTTGGACGAGTCTTTGGATATTTTCCAAAAGATTTGATCAAGGTCCTTCACAAATATACAGAAGAGGAGCTACAAGTTCCAGCAGATGTAAGTTGTTCTCGGCTACAAACTGGCTTATAAGTTCAGTTGTAATCAAAACTTTAAGACAGTGTTAGGCAAGGCATTGCATTTCCCTTACAGCTCTTATACAGTGTAATTAACTCATTTGAAAGTCAGTGAATGAATATGTTTTGGACAGCGGAAAAACAACCCAACATTTGTGTATCAGATTTTTTTTTTTTTTTTTTTTTTTTTTTTTTTTGGTTTTTCGAGACAGGGTTTCTCTGTGTAGCTTTTTGCGCCTTTCCTGGGACTCACTTGGTAGCCCAGGCTGGCCTCGAACTCACAGAGATCCGCCTGGCTCTGCCTCCCGAGTGCTGGGATTAAAGGCGTGCGCCACCACCGCCCGGCTTGTGTATCAGATTTTAATTTGGAATCAGACTAACTGAATAAGAAGAACATTTGAAAAGCATTTGCAGGAGATTATGTACTCTGATAACTGTTTAATATATTAAAGTTGATGTTCTTATAGGAGGCTGTAGACTGATATACAGGACTTTTCTCTGCCTTATTTTTTTGCATATGGAAGTCAAGATTTTAATACATTAGCCAAGTGTGATGATACTCACTTATAATCCTAGTATTTGGGAGATGGAGACAGCAGGATCAGGGTTCAAGGCCAGCAGGATGAGTTTTCAAGGTCTTGTCTCCAAAAAACAAAAAAGAAGAAAAAAAATCTTTTTACTTAGTTATCGGAGGTAAATAATTTTATTTTACAAGCAAAAAGAGGTGTCCCAATTTGAAAATTACTCACTGGGTACTAAACATTTTAAATGTATAGAAGTCAGGTTCAATTAATCAAACTCCAAATTGTGTGCAGACCTATTCACACAAAGGCTTTTCCCCTGACTCTGGCAACTTGATACTTACGTCCCAGGTCTGGAAAAGTGATGCTCAGGGCTTTATATGAGGTCCAGTCTCAAGTCTGTGAGGTTCTACAGAGCATTCATTCATGGTACACAGACTTACAACGGGCTTGTGTCTACGATGATTTTGTCTTCTAGAATCCTCATTCCTACTCACTCCCACTCACTCTCCATCATTCCCACTTCTGAGGCTTTGGAACCTAGTTGCCACGCACTGTCATTGAGCCACTCTGGACATCTCTGTCAAGTGGCTGCAGAGCTGTCGCTGTTCCGTACAGTCCTTAATACTCTCAGGGATCCTAACACCTGCTGGGCTTCTCTGGTGATAAAGGCTCTGCAGGATGGGAGATGTCCATAGCCCTCAGACTCACCTGTTTTGGAGTCTATCTTCTCACTATACTTCCCATGACACCCTCCTCTTGACATTAAGAAAATGGTTCAGGGGTGGGGGGTGGGAGGAGGGAGGAGAGGGAGATCTGTGGTTGGTATGTGAAATCAATGGAATATTTCTTAATAATAAAAATTAAAAAAAACAAAGAAAATGGCTCAGAAATGCAGGTGATGAGAAAAGGAAGTCATTAACCCCTTCTGTACTGGACAGGTCTCTCCAGAATACTGTGAAAGTTTGGTTAGGGGACAACAACTCTCTTAGTTCCTCTTTTCACTTCCTACTCAGTATGTGATTCCTTTGGCACCAAATTGCTTACTTGTGGGAAAAAGGAAGAATGCAGATTTATGAATAGTCTTAAAAGCAGATATTAATCACTGCCGAGAACCCTAGCTTACAGAAAGGTATCAGCACTGAACCTGGTTTCAAGCTGTTGTTCCAGTAATGATGAAAATGGAGATCCCTCCTGGCACTGTTCTTCATCCCTTTAAAGTAGTGGGTCTCAACCTTCCTTACACTATGGCCCTTTAACACAGTTCCTCGTGTTGTGCTGACCCCCAACCATAAAATTATTTTCATAGCTACTTCATAACTGTAATTTTGCTGCTGTTATGAATCATAATATAAATGTTTTCTGATGTCTTAGGATGACCCTTGTGAGAGGGTCCTTTGACCCCCAAATGGGTCATGACCCACAGGTTGAGAAGGGCTGCTTTAAATTCTCACTCTCTATGCACCTATCTGTCAGTAAGATACTTTTTAAGTTGATAAGTATTTCTAAGTCCAAGGAAAATCTGTTCCAAAAACCCATGTAGACTTAGCACATGACGGCCAGGTTATTCTGCCTGTTTCTAGCTGGGTGGGCAGAGATGTATGGCATAGAGCACCTGGGGTAGAGAAGCCGCATGGTCCTGCAGCTCCCCAGACAGATGGTTACAAGTTGAGCATCCAGGTCATCAGGCATAGATATTAGAAATGGGAGACTCAATACAGGACTCCCCACTTTCTCCCTCTGTTGTTACATTAGTTACTTTTCTCATTGTGGGGAAATACTTAGCAAATCTAACTTAAAGAAAGAAGCACTTATGGCTCACAGTTGGAGGGTAGAGTTCATCACAGCAGGGGAGTCTCGTCTGCAGGAGCATGAGGCAGCTGCTCATATTGTAGCTGTGGTTCAGAAGCAGGAGAGATGAATCCTGATGTTAAGGTTGCTTTCTCCTTCTTATATCATCCAGGACCTCAGCCCAGGAAACAGTGCTGCCCACACGTAAGGTGGGCTTTCCCTTGACAGCTAACCTGGTCCAGAAACCCTAACAGCCATACCCAGAGGCTTGTCTCCTGGCAATTATAAATACTGTCAAGCTGACACTATAACTCCTCACCAAGTGTTCAGAACAAACTGAGAAATGCAGAAGTCACACAGAGGGAGAATGACATGTCTCCATTTGTTTACTCGCTATGCTTTTTAGAGACTATGACACAGTTTTTGAAAAATGCAGAAATAATTGTAATGTAGAATAAGACAGATTTACCCAACCAGAGCCGGCCAACTAGGAGCCTCCAACTGTCCCCATAAAACTGACAGCATGGGGGAACAGATTATTTTCCAAACAGAAACCAGGAACAGGGCCAAGCAAACTCAGCAGCCACATGAATCATTCTTCTCCAAGGAACAAGATTGAAAGTGGCTTCCAACATGATATCCCTGTACTGACCCATCACTGGTTCAAAGCCATCCTAGAACTAGGCACAAACTTGGAGTGCTCTTGGGACACTTGATTGTCGAGACACTAATGTTTTTGTTTTTTCCATACAGGAGACAGATTTTGTCTGTTTTGAAGGAGGAAGAGATGATTTTGATAATTATAATGTAGAAGAACTTTTAGGGTCTTTGGAACTGGATGACTCTGCATCTGATGAGTCTGAGAAAGCTAAAGAAGTTTCTCAGCATGGAGTGAAATCTCCTGAAGGAGCTCAGGAGACTGAACTTGACCCTACACCTGAGCCTGAGCCAGTCAAAGCTGACTCAAAGGAAAGAGAAGGTGCATTCTCAGAGAGCACTGAGGAACTGCAGGAACAGCCCTCAGCTCAGGAGAGCCACCCTCATGCCAACAGTGCAGCAGATAACGCTCAGGGGGTGCAGTCTTCATTGGACAATTTTGAAGAAATGCTGCACGATAAATTAAAAGTGCCAGGAAGTGAAAACAGAACCAGCAATAGTTCTCCCGTCTCAGTGGAGCAGGAGAAGATAGATGCTTACAAAGTCCTGAAAACAGAAATGACTCTTGACTTGAAAACCAAGTTTGGCTCAACTGCTGATGCACTGGTGTCTGACGATGAGGCAACCAGGCTGGTCACTTCATTAGAAGATGATTTCGATGAAGAACTGGATGCTGAGTATTACCCAATGGAGAATGAAGAAGAGGAGAATGTGGACAACTTTGATGAGCTACCATTACTATCCTTTGCAGATGAAGAAGATGAGAAAGTCCCTGGGAAACCTGGGATGGAGAAATATTCAACAGATAAGGATCCAAACTTGAGTGAAGAGGATAAAGTTGAACCCACTCTGCCTCCTGGCATCCAAAGTGACAATAAAGATTTATTGACAACTTGGGGGGATACTTTGTTTTCTATTGTCACAGGAGGGGAAGGAAAAACAGGTGAGGTAGGTTTAGAGAGTTCTAACCCAGAGGAAGACAAGCAGGAGGATGTGCTGGTTTCAGCTAGCCATGAGAGGAAACCACAATCAACAGCTGGCTATGTGGACCCTGAGGATGAAGAAGATGATCTTTTTGTAGAAGTCTCCAAAACCAATGGTGAAAAGGACTCAGAAACAGACCAAGATCTTGTCATTACAGGAGAAGAAAAGCCAATGCAGGACTCCAGGAGAGGCCTGGCACACCGTGAGTCCAAATCAGAGGTTGCAGAGTCAGAAACGGTGAGTGCTTATCAACCTCAGAGTAGCAAGCTTAACCCTCTGCCAGCTGCTGAAAAGGGCAAAGAATTTACATTAAAAGCAGTCTTTGAAAAAAAAGAAAATGGCCTAAAAGAACCAGTTATCCATATCTCAAAGGAAACACCCCACGAAGAGAAGACCGGAGAGGGCTTAGAGAGTGAATCGGTACCCAGAGCTGTGGTGAGTCCAGGGACAGAAAACAGCAGCAAACATGAATCCTTGGGTGCCACACCACTCTTAGGAGATCATCAGCCTGATGCATCCAAGGACAGTACAGAAGTCGAAGGTGCTTCTGTCAGTGGGCCAAAAGTGGACCAAGAGGAGGGATTTCAGAATCAACCTGGATTCTCCTCTCCAGAGGAAACTGTTCTTTCAAGAGAACTGAGGGAGAAAGTTCCTACTCTGGGAAGAAATCTTTCTTGGCAGCAGCAAGAGAGAGATGTAGCTGTTGTAGAGGGCAGGGAAGACCCTGCAGATGTGGAACCACCCCACCCCCAGGCCATGCAAGGGATACAGGAGGCTGATAGCCAGGAAGTACCCAGTGTCCACATCCAAAGGCCAGAAGCAGAGGAGGACGATCATCCCCCTGAGGAGCTCCTGGAGGATGAAAATGCTGCGAGCGCACGGCAGTCTAAAGAGATCCACCCCAGGGCTCAGGACAGGAGGTCAGATATGAAGTCTCAGGCTTTTGAAAAAGTAATTTTGGGGACCCTTAATCTTGACACCGAAGAAAACAAACAAGCAGCTAATATGATTGTGGAGACAGGAAAAAAGAGTAAAACTACATCAGAAGAGGCCGATGGTACAGGCAAGGAGTCGGGCAGTGTGGTGGTGGACAAAGAAAAAAGCCATCTGGCAGCTGTGCGAGCTCCGGGGCCATCTGAAGTCGATGGCCTTCATGAGAAGATGCCAGCTCATACTGCAGGCTTCGGGGAAGCCATCCAGAGTAAAGATCCTGATGCCCTACAAAAAGACAACCCCGAGGAACTAGTCAACACCTTTCGACTTGGGGAGATTCCCGGGGGAGAAGAGACGTCAGAAGGGGAGCCTGAGGATCCTGAGGAGTTTGGGGGCTCAGAAAGCCAGGTGCCTGATGCTGAAGACCTTGGAGATGGCTCGCCCCAACAAGCTCCACCTGAAATTCCTGACATAGTGCTGAAGAGTGTGAGAGAAGACTTGCCCATCATAAACAGCTTCTTCAAGGACCACAAGTCCCTGTATCGTTTCCTGAATTACTTTGATGTCCACGAGCTGGAGGGCATGCTGCAAGATATGTCAATAAGGCTGAAATCAGCACATCGGGACAGCCTCTCCTACAACGTGGAAAAAGTCCTGGATAAAGTCTTCCGAGCCTCTGAGTCACGAATTCTAAGTGTGGCAGAGAATATGCTTGATAATCGAGTGACCAAAAATAGAGATCTGGGGACACAAGAGAACAGCTTGTTAGAAGAAGCTGCGGTGTTGGATGATGTACAAGACCTGATCTATTTTGTCAGGTACCAACACTCTGGAGTGGAGACTGCCCCACTGGCCACACCTCCACCTCAGGAGGAAGGCGGGGCTGGACCAATAGAAGGTAAAGTACCTGCCTATGACCTTGTAGGCTGGGGAAGCAGGAGCAGGGTGGTGGGGAGGGGATGTGTGTTTAGGGTGGGGGTATACTCAAGTGCTTCATTTGCTGTTTGTAAAATTCTAGTCACACTTTCCATGTGTCTAAAGGAGAGGGTCTAGACCTACAGGGCCTCCCCTTCCAGCTTCCTTTTAGGCTGAACATGAGTGCAGATTTTTCTTTTTCCTTCCATAGAACAGCTGAAATTGTTTTTCATTTTCAAAAGGAAACTTTATAAAAAATCTTAAGAGAAATATGTAACCAAGAAAATAATTCACAAAGTAAAACTCTTAACAAAGTACAGCTTTCATATAAGGTTATAAAAGGGGCTTTATTGAACACAATTTCTTCATATAGTTATTTATACTCATATATATTCAGCATTGTACTGCTTTCATAACATTCCAAATATGCAAAGTACTTAAAGCCTGTCCCTTCTCTACACCATGCTACCCTTCCTTTTCTCACCCTTCCCTATCCAGTTAGCTGCCTTTGTTCCTCTAGACAGATAAGTTTCAATGTCTTACAGTATAAATATCCATGTGATTTTATGTACCTATATAAATCCTGAGATCCAGAAACGAGAGGAAATGTGATGTCTGTCCTTTGGAGACAGACTTAATTCACTTAATATGATGATTTCTAGTTGCATCCATTTTCCTGAAAATGATATAACCTCATTCTTCTTTATGACAGAAAAGATCCTACAATATATATGTCCTATATTTTCTTCGTCTGTCCCTCTATTGTTGAACACCTAGGTTGTCTCCATAACACAGTAGTTGTGACTAAGGTTACAGTAAACATTGATGTGCAATGTATCTCCAAGTTACGATGTCTTAGAGTCCATTGGGTGAATACTCAGGAGTGGTGGAACTGGTGCATATGGTAGACTTATTTTTAGGTTTTTGATTTCCATAGTAGCTGCAGTAGTTTTCATACCTGCCAGCAATAAATAAAGGTTCATGTTTATCATATCCTCACCAGCATTTGATTTCTTACTGACCAATGTTCTGGCTGGGGTGACGTAGAATCTCAATAGTTTCAATGTTCATTTCTTTGGTGGCTGGTGAGGCTGAACATTTGGTTATTATCTAGTCTTCTGAGTTCTTTGTATATTCTAGGTTGAATTGTAGGGAACAAAAGTTTCTTCCCGTTCTGTCGTGCTTCTTTACTTTATCACTTCCTTTGCTGAGCAGAAGCTTTTTAACTTGATGAAATCCCATTTGCCACTTGCTGGCTTTATTTCCCGAGTGACTGGAATCCTTTTCAGAGTCCTCGATATGCATGTATCTTGGATAGTTTCCTAACAATAACTGCTTTTTATATAAGGATTGGCCAAAACAGCTTATTAAATGGATGCTATGTGTGAAATCCTTCACTCCTCCTAATTTTCATCTTTTGGGGGTGGGGGTCCTGCTGTTTCCTGCTTCTTAGGGACAGTGGTTTACTTCAGTTATGCTTCACTGGGCCCTGGGGTTCTTAGGTTAATCAAGGCCAGAACCAGGACATGGAGCTTTCTAACAGTACTGGACAAATAGAAGTACCTATCTGTTGAACTGACCCCAGGATACCTGTCATAAGCTCCTGATTCCTAGTTACACATTATATTCTTTGTATCCATGCTTTACAAATAGAAGTAGCTGCATTGCAAGTGAATGGTGATGGACACAGAGTCACAGGAATAGCTGTCTTCCTAGAGGTACTAATTTTCCTGAGAATTGGGAGAAGTGAGCATTTTTTTTAAATCAAATCTTTTGGTTAAGAATGGAAAATTCAGGTTGAAGAGATGGCTCAGGAGTTAAAAGAGAATTGGTTACTGTGGCAAAGGATCTGATTTCCGTTTTCAGCACCCACATGGCAGCTCACAACCATTATACCTCCAGTTCCAGGAGATCTGATGCCCTCTTCTGGCCTCTGTGGACACTGCATGCACATGCAGACAAAATACCCATACACGTAAAATAAATCTTTTTCTAAAAAAAAAAAAAAAGAAAAACTCAAATTAAGTTTTTGGTGTAAAATATGAGGCTGCAAAGATGCACTCAGGCTCGTAGGGAAGGCAATGGGCTCATTCCCTGTTGCTTGGCAGTCGTTTGATAGAATTTGAATGACACTTTGGCAAGCTGCCCATGTGCAGAATGCCCTTCTCTGTATGAGCTCTGTGAGCCCAGCTGCCTGTGTATGAGGGAGGTTATGTTCTGTGGCTCCTGGGTTCTGTGCTGGACTGGAATTCTCTTCTACATGTCTGTGTGGGCACATGCTGCCTTGCCATGGCAAGTCATTGGAGTCTTTTTTTTTTTTGTTTTTTTGTTTTTCGAGACAGGGTTTCTCTGTGTAACAGAGTCCTGGCTGTCCTGGAACAGGCTGGCCTCGAACTCACAGAGATCCTCCTGCCTCTGCCTCCCGAGTGCTGGGATTAAAGCCGTGCGCCACCACCGCCCGGCTGGCTCATTGGAGTCTTTTCCATGAATGTGTTTATGAAACGCTGTGGAGTGAAGACTTCTTTGTAAATCTGTTCTTCAGTGTACTTCAGTCATTGTTAATCTCTAGGGAAGAATGTAAAACCCTTGCTTCTTCCTTTTTCCCTTTACACACATGATCCAGGACGCTGGGCTGTGTGATGAGGGCGTGCTGGTCAGTTGGATGAACCAAAATGGATCTGTGATCAAGCTCTCTCCATGTGTTCTTCTCCAGTGGTGCAGTCACTCCAGCAGGACAGCTTACCACAAGAAAACACAGGAGATCTTAGTGTGCAGCTTCCGGAGGAGCCTGCTGGACTCTTGGATCAACCTGTGACCGGTGTGCAGCATCCGGAGGAGCCTGGTCTCTTGGATCAACCTGTGACCGATGTGCAGCATCCAGAGGAACCTGGACTCTTGGATCAACCTGTGACCGATGTGCAGCATCCAGAGGAACCTGGACTCTTGGATCAATCTGTGACCGGTGTGCGACATCCGGAAGAGCCTGGACTCTTGGATCAACCTGTGACGGGTGTGCGACATCCGGAGCAGTCTGGACTCTTGGATCAATCTGTGACTGGGCACATGAGTGCCTCAGAGGTGTCACAGAAGCCAAATACTGAGAAAGACATAGATCCAGGTAAAGTTCATAATTTTTTTCTCTACAAAGTAGACATGTATTGTAAAGAAGCCTGCTAAGACTGTTTATTCTCAAAGGCAGAAAAGATAGAACAATCCAGGTGTGTATAAGATTTAAAAATCTCCTACAAGTAACAGAAAAGAGTTCAGGTGCATGGAGGTCGGAAACAGGACAGAAGCCAGGGGCTGTCACTAACTCGCAAACCAGTGTTTGGCTGTACCCAGCTGCTATAAATCATCTCAGTGTGACCCTGAGCTCTTGTCCTTCAAAGCCACATGCTGTAAAGCGGAGCTTGCTGGCCCGGGGACAGCAGTCTGCGTGAAATAGGCTCCTAGGAAAGGCTGACGGGCACCTGTTAAGAGTCTGGACTCCCAGTCCTGGTTCTCCCTCTTCACCCCTACTCCTCTGAACAGCTACAGTAATTCAGTTGCTTTTTTGATTTGTTGCCTCAGTAGAGCAAATACAGCTTTTTAAAGATGCTGTGAAGGATCCCAGGTGTCTTTTGATAGTGTACTTTTAGGAAACAATTCGGGAATGACAGTCTAGACCAGACTGACACTTATAATTGTTTTTTTTTTTCTTTTCTTTTTTCATTTTTCTTTATTAAGAAATTTTCTACTCACTTCATATACCACCCACAGATTCCCCCCTCCTCCCTCCTCCCACCCCCCAGCCCTCTCTCCCAAGCCACCCCACATCCCCCAAATCAAGGTCTCCCATGGGGAGTCAGCAGAGCCCAGCACACTGAGCCTAGGCAGGTCCAAGCCCCTTCCCACTGCACCAAGGCTGTGCAAGGTGTCACACCACAGGCACCAGGTTCCAGAAGCCTGCCCATAGACCAGGGACAGATCCCGATCCCCCTGCCTGGGTGCCCCCCAAACAGTTTGAGCCAAACAACCGTCTTCCATGTCCAGAGGGCCTAGTCCAGTCCCACGGGGGCTCCACAGCCACCAGTCCACAGTTCATGGGCTTCCACTGACACTTGTAATTGTAAATACTTGATTTACAGCAAACATTGGTGGAGAGAAAAAGTGGATTTTCCCCCCTAACACCCTCAATAATGGTTTCGGTGGCTTTCTAGTTGTTGTACAGCTCACTCTCATTTCACTTGAAGCTCCCATTGTGTTATTCTGCCATCCAGTACGGTACTGTGGGGATGTCATTCCTGGGGTTCTTTTTTGTGGGGGTCCTAGGATCATACTCAGGGCCACCTGCTTGTTAGGCTAGTGTGTTACCACTGCCTGCCAGCTCTAGCAGTATTCTGTGTGTTTGGGAGAGTGTGTGTGAAGCACAGCTGTGGCATTAGTCTGTACAAATGAAGAGTCTGGTCTCACTAGAGTAGCAGCCCTGCTCTCCAGCTAATACACAAAAAGTAGGAAACATCGCAGCGGAGAAGTCTAGCTGAGCAAGAGTGAATCATGTGTCAGGGACTCCATGTTCCAGAGGACGTCATGGGCACATGTAATTTTCAAGTTCTTTTTAATTCTGAAAGGTCCTTTTTACTGAAAACGAGTCGCACCACTGAGATTCACTGGACTTTTGCTCGAAGCCTTCAGGATTGGGAAAAGTTGTGCTTGCAGAACAGAGTCTTTGTTGTAGCTCCTCCCATATAGTGCCAGCCACCTGCCCAGGCAGGCCTTCCCAGTGCACAGCATGCACCTCAGGTGCTAGGGTGCTCACCCAACTGGGGAAATGCCACCCACTGTCAGCACTAGGTCAATAGTGAACTGAATTTTATGGTTGGGAGAGACCCCTAAAGGTCCAGTCCAGCCTTTCACTAACTGCTGTTGACAAGACATGCCAGGCTCATGTAACTCAAGTCAAAATATCTCCCCTCCCCTCCTGTGTGGAATCCTCTCAGGTATAACTGGGCTCTCCTTCTTTCACAAAGCTTCTATAGATGCCAGTTCCCACTCTCCAGGGAATTCTGCATCATCCCTGGCATCTACCGTATTTCACTGAGTTGTCACTGTCCATAAACTAAATATTAAGTACCCGAGACATGCCAGCTATGCTAAGCCTTAGTGTATTCTATCTGGAAGCCTTTTTCCTTTTCCTTAATGTTTTAATTTAGTGTGTGCATGCGCCTAGGGGCACATGTGGAGAAGACAACTTTCAGGAGTCAGATCTCTCCTTCTGCCATGCCGTTGCAGGGATCAAACTCGGGTTATTAGGACTGGCTGAATGTGATTGTGTCTGTATGGTTTTGTTTGATGGTGCTGGTCTTTTTGGTTTGTTTTGGGTTTTGTTGGTTGGTTGGTTGGTTTGGTTTTGTGGGGACTTTTTTGATTGTTTTGAGACAAGGTCTCACTCTTTAGACCAGGCTGGCCTTGAACCATAGAGATCCTCCTGCCTCTGCTTCCTGAGTGTGGGATTAAAACCATGCACCACCCTGCCTGGCAATTCTGTCTATATGGAGAAACCATACATTTGGGGGTTTGTTTGTTTTCAATTCCCCTGAATGGACAGGAGACATGATGGGGTAACCTGGATAGTAGCGATGATTTTATTTTTATTTTTATTAAAGATTTATTTATTATGTATATGAAAGAGGGTGCCAGATCTCATTACAGATGGTTGTGAGCCACCATGTGGGTGCTGGGAATTGAACTCAGGACCTCTGGAAGAGCAGTCGGTGCTCTTAACCTCTGAGCCATCTCTCCAGCCCTGATTTTATTTTTATAAACAAAACGTCTGATGGATCCAATTAAGATCCTGGAGTCTTTTGTTTTTCTCTGTGCAATTTTCCTTAGGAGACTCAAATATTCTATGCTTAATGACTATAATATTTAGAGGATACTAAGCGAACATTTAAATATGGAGAAACAATTCTTATTCTAAAGCATGAAATATGGTGTCTTTTGCCTCCTTTTAGATTTCCTTGTAACCAAAGTCTCTCCTGCTGGGGCTGGTGATGCAGAAAAGCACCTGGAGACAAGGGCAGAGGAGCCAGCCAATATCTCACCTCTGGAAAACACACTTGGTTCCCTGTATTCCTTCATTCTTTATTTAAGTAAGATGGTAAGTCTGATACAGTCTCCTCATCTAGAACGCTGATTAGTACAGGGATGGAGGATTATTATAGGTAGGATGTATGAGTGAGGATAGACATCAGGTCTTATGTTGGCCAGGCTGGCCTCAAACACACTATGCAGCCAAGGCTGACCTTGAACTCCTGATCCTCCAGCTAACACTGCCCAAGTGTGTTGATGCTATAGACATGGCCCACCACCTTGGCCTGATTTATAGCAGGTTTTAAGTTGAATCTGACTTCACTTGAGTGAAGAATTGCAAATGTCTTTATGAACTCTGCTCCTGAATCTCTGAAGGTGACGCCCAAGAAGAGCCACAGGTGGGTGGATGGCTTTAATTAGGGGCTCTTAGTTTAGCACAGGAGAATTTACCGCCTGGCAAGGCTGGGCAGGTATACATCTATAAAGCGTGGTTCGCCTCCTGGGGACCTTTCAGTACCCCAGAGAACTGGAGATGTTCACTTGACACAGAAGACACAGTTTTTTTTGTCAGGGTTGGTTGAGAAGCAAGAAGGGTTAGGAGTTAGCTGAGATGTTTTAGGCAGAATCAAAGGGAACACAAAGTATAATTTGTTATTGAGTAGAATGGATGGAAAGGGTGATAGGAGCAACAGGGACAGAGGAGACATGTTCAGAGAAAGGGAAGCATGAAGAAAAGGGGATGTTGGGGAAACTAGGGAAGTTGTGGGTCTGTGGAGGGAGACAGGTCACATCACGAAAGGCAATCTGTGTGCCCTGAGTTCTGTCAAGCTGTCAGTGTTGGTACCCTTTGAAGGTCTGAAACAGGGACGTGGTTGGTCAGATCTGTTTCCTAGAAAGAGCTATGGTGGCAAAATGTTTATTCAGGATAATCTTTCTGAAGAGAATCGAGATCCAAGAAAGAATTTAGCCATCTCTATTAGCTTAGCCAAGTGTGGGGGATGTAGCTCCCCCTTGCGGTGTGTGTGGATAGTGGACATTTTTCTAGGTAAATTGGATAAGGCTGGAGGCCAAAGTGATTGATGCCAGGACTGCACAGTGCCACCTTGGTCACAGTGGTTTCCTGTAGGGTCTGTAATTTTGAGGCTGTGTAACAGTGTTTTGCCGTTGATGTGTTCTGTAAACAGGTTTTGAATCAGGAATGTCTGATTTCAAATCCCAATTTAAAAGTTTGTGCAACTCACTAAACCTGGTTTAACTGAAGCATAAGAACTGTACAGCTTTATGGTGTGGGTTCTGGTAATTAGATAGGTGTGTACATTATGTAATGATCAAATCAGGGTTACAATCAGGACAATGATCATTTCTATGTGTACTCATGGGTTTTTTTTCAAGTGTTTTTACATTTATGTATGTATGTATTTAATTTTGTGCATACCTATGTGTGAGGTAGTCAGGACAATTTGCAGGAGTCAGCTCCCTCCTTCTACCTTGTGGGTTCTGGGAACCAAATGCAGGTCATTGGAGTTGGCAGCAAGCATCTTCGCCTGCTGAGCATCTCTCCAGTCCACTCTTAATCATTTGAAAAAATTCATAAACTGTGATACAGAAAACTCAGAGCTAGCTCCGCTGTGCTTTTCTGCTCCTCACTGAATTCCTTCCTGTCCTCCCGACTTCCCCTTTCCATCTCTACCAACCACTGTTCCACTCTGTTTTTCTCTAAGATGGTGAATAGCAAATGGCTAAACTTGGAACCTCAGCTTCCTTATCTGAAAGGTGCAAATGAAAACTACTTCTGCTGCAATGACCAAGTGATGTGCCGTGTGTGAAGTGCCTGGGGAGGTGTCTGGCATTCTGTGGGATTTCCTCCCAGTCCTGGTTCTTTTTTATAGTCAGAGGGCAGTGTAAAGATGTTGACTACCCAGCAAACCCAGGGGAGAGGCTGCCTGGATGAGAAAGAAGGAGCAGAGCAAATCCATCTTCAGTTTTCTCCATGGTTACCTATGCTGGTGGCAGCTGCCTGGCAAAGGTGTGATGGCTCTGAGCCGTTACAGTTATGATGCTTCTGGTGACTGACCCAGGCTCAGGAGTAGCCTTTGAGCGGCACAAGGAGTCAGCAGTTGGACGTGGGAGGAAGTCTGTCTTTCTCACATTTCTAGGCATGTACAGGACTTTCTTCTTGGTCTGAGTTAGAGACACCGATATGGTACAGGATATGGCCTCCACTTGTAGGGTGACTGAGGAAGACAGTCATAAAAGTCAAGAAGGGACGCAGTGCTACAAGATGCTGGCTCAACGGGCATGCTCCAAAAGCGTTTTAATGGCTCAATATGCACAAGGCATCTGCTAGAAATCAAAGGTTCTATTATGGGGGTTAGCAAGACAGCTCAGCAGGTAAAGGCACCCGCTGCCAAGTCTGACGTCCCGAGTTCAATCCCACATCCCATGTTGTGGAAGGAGAGAACCAGTGCCTGTAAGTGGTCCTCTGGCCTCCACACGTGCTGTGACATGCACATGCACATGCATACCTACCCACAAATAAACAAATGCAATAAAAGGGATTCTACCATGGGCCAAGCACAGTCCTGATTTTTGAAAAGCTTGTGAGGATATGTGAAAACTGAGAACCTATGAATGAGGCATGAAGTTTCCAACATGGAGCATAGTTACCTGGAAGGTGATGAGTTCTGCTTTGCTTAGGGGAGCAGCACCACAGGTCAGCTTCATGGGTCAGTTGTTGGCTGACACTTGGAATCCTACAATTAGAAGGGACTTTGGAAGATGACCGCCCCAGTGTCTCACTAATTACAGTAATTTCCTGACAGGTCATTATGAGGTCTGTGCATTAGCAATTTTTTCAAATTTGTTTATTTTTGAAGTTTAATTCAGATACATATTGTGTGCTCAGCATCTCCCCACGACCCCTCTGCTCACCCTTTCCCATCCCTCTGCTTAGTCCCCTTCATTCTCCTGGACAGTCTCACTTCTATTTACATGTCATAGACACATGCATGCTTTTATTTGTCTCGTTAACTGTTATCTAGGGACTGTCAGTGATAAGCACATCTGTCTTCTGAGACTGGCTTAGTTCTCTTAATATATCTCTAGTTGGATCTACTTTCCTGCACGCATCAGGAATTCTTAGTGTGAGCCACCGCCTTTCAGGGCCACACATTCTTCTGTGGCCAATCATTTTTATATTGACTCAAAATTTCCTTCTCTGAAATATAGATGTAATTCCTTTTCCACACAGCAATCCTTTGACTATGTGAAGCTGTATCCTGTTTTAAATTGTTAGGGTTGTTTTGTTTTGTTTGAGACAGGGTTCCTCTACATAGCTCTGGCTGTCCTGGAATTCAGTATTATAGACCAGGCTGGCTTCAAACTCATAGAGATCTGCCTGTCTCTGACTCTACAGTGCTGGGATTAAAGCTGCCATGTCCAGCTTTTTAATATTTTGTCATGAAAATTTCAAACAGAAGCAGAGAGACTACCTAGGTGACCGACATTAGACTACCTAGGTGACCAACATTAGACTACTTAGGTGACCGACATTAGACTACCTAGGTGACCGACATTAGTCTACCTAGGTGACCGACATTAGACTACCTAGGTGACCAACATTAGTCTACCTAGGTGATCAACATTAGATGGTAACACTGTAGCATTTTCAAATCTGCAAGGAGTTCTATGGGATTCTGCCATGTAGAAATAAAAACTGCTTGAGAGCCAGCCGTCCAGTCTTTTCGACTCTTTCTGAGAAAGCACATGTCTCAGACCAGTTACTTTGTAGGCTTTTTTTTCCCTCTAAGAGTTATGATGTCAGAGCCTTAAACATATTTAGTTCTTAATCTTTTCCCCGGTGGTCAGTATTCTTATTTTCCCATCTTATTTAATGTATTTGGAAACCATATCCTAGCACCATATACAATTACTATTGCTGTTGGTATTTTGAGACAGGGTCTTTGTGGTCTGAACTGGCCTGGAAGTCACTTCTGTATGCCAGGCTACCCTCAAAGCTCTAGCTGTTTTTCTGCTTTGGCCTCCCAAGTGCCCGAACTGCTAGTGTGACCCACCACTCCTATCTTACTTTTTTATTTCATTTTATTTAAATTATTTTTATTTTATGTGCATTGATGCTCTGCCTGCATGTATATCTGTGTGAAGGTATCAGATCTTGGAGTTAAAGGCAATTGTGAGTTACCATGTGGCCACTGGGAATTGAACTCAGGACCTCTGGAAGAACAGTCAGTACTCTTAACCTCTGAGCCACCCTCCAGCCCCCTTACTTTTTATTTTATGTATGTGGGCATTATTTTTTTTTCTGCATGTATGTCTGTGCATCACATGCATGCCTATGCATTGTGTGCAGGTCTGGTGTCCATGGAGACCAGAAAAGGACATCAGATCCCCAGGGACTGAAGTTACAGACAGTTGTGAACTACCATCTTGATTCTGGGGATTGCATTCCAGGTCCTCCAGAAGGGCAGCCAGTGCTCTTAACTGCTGAGCTGACCACCATGCCATCTCCCCAGCTCCCATTTTTATGTGTACACACCTGTGTTTGTGTGGAACATCATTACCGTTGCATGTGGAGGCCAGAAGAGGGAGTTGGATCTCCTGGCAGCTGTGAGGTGCCCACCTGTGTGCTGGAAACCTAACCCCAGTCCTCTACAAAAGCAGTTCGAGTTCTTAGCAGTTGAGACATCCTTCCGGCTCCTTATTTTTGTTCATTGACTATGCTAGGGTCTTAACTTTGTAACCTGGTAAGCCCATTATGTAGCCCACGCTGGTCTCAAACCCAGAGCCATCTTCCTGCCTTCAGCCTCCTGTGTGGGGAGATTTCTGGATTTTATGGTCTGTATTCCTGGGCTAGAATGGAGCCACCTCCTCTCACTATTGGTTTTCATGTTCTTCTTTCAAGATCTTTTCTTTTTTTTGGTTCTTGTGCAACTCAGGAGCTCACATTTAGGAATGTAAACCTCTCCCCCAATTAAATCTCCCCATTGCCTTCAACTCTAAGAACATGATTGCTGGGCTATTTAGTACCCTTGCCCATTTCCACATAACCTTAAAAGGAGAGACCTCTAAATGGGGATATTGGTGCAGAATTGGTAGTGACGGGATTCCTCCATAAGGCTGTTTGTAGGCAAGTGGGGTCAGGAGGTGAACCCTAAGAGGAGGACTGACTGGAGTGGGCAGGAAGGAAGGCCTTACCCAGAAGTCAGTCTGATCCATGACCCTTCACAAGGGATCCCGAGATGCTTGCTTTTGCTTGTCTTGGGCTTCCAGGACCAGTCCCTTAGGTGTCTTAGCACTTCATGACTGGTCCCGTTCTGGCAGGGCCGGAGAAACCTGGCTTTCTCTTTTCCCAGACTCCACCCATAATCCCATCTTGATAGCTCCTTGGCCACGGTGACCCCACCCCCTGTGGCAGGTTGAGTTTTCTTCATCTGGATTCTCCTTCACTGGATCTCTGCTCACTTCGCGCTCTCGTCCCCCCGCCCCTCCCTCAATGGACTCTTCCGCCCAAGTCTATGTGTTTTTCTCCCCTCCCCTACTTCTCGGTTCTCCTGCGCTGTGTCTCCGTTCTCCCCCCACCCCCAGCCTCACTCCCTTGGACTCTCCCGCCCAGTCTGCTCTCTTCTCCCTCCCCGATGGTTCTGCTAACCCTTACGTTCATCTTTCCCCCTCACCTTCCGTTCAGCGCGTCGTCTCCCCCAGCCGAGCTCGGCGGTTGGTTGGTTCCGCGCTAGCCCCGCCCCCGCACTCAGGCTTCCGGGGTGCGTTGACGTGGGCTGCTGGGCAGCGTCTGATGACGTGTTTTACGGGAGGCCTAGTGCGGAAGGGGCCGCGATCGGGGAAGGCGAAGTTCGTTCCCAGTGTCCGCCCCCCTGAGCCGGTCCGTCCCGAGGCGGAAGCGGTGAAAGCCGGCTCGGTGCCGTCCGGAGGAAGCGTCGCCTCCGCGCAGCTGCCCCTACGCGATGGACTCAGTGCCTGCCACTGTGCCTGCTGTCACCGCCTCCCCGGGGGACCCCGAGCTGCTGGGCCCCCTGTCGGTGCTCTACGCAGCCCTCATAGCCAAGCTACTGGAGGTGACAGTCCCCAGGGAGGGGCCGCGGCTGTGGCAGGAGGGTGGGCCAGTGCTGGGCAGAGTGGGTGCCCAGAGCGACAGCCCCGGAGAGGCGAGCCGGCTGCGGCAAGCGGGGCTGCGGTGTGGGTCGCTCGGGTCGCTTGCTGGGTTTTCACAGAGCACTGTTGACTTGACAGGCACTGTTACGTGGTGGAGTCCTTTCCTTGCGGCACTGTCGGGGGTGGGGCCAGTATTGTAATTAACAAGCAGTGAAAGTGTGGAGTGGGCAGGTGTGTAATAATACTGCCTTTAAGGAAACATCTAGAGCTAAGGCACTGAGTCGTGTAGATGACGTTTGACAGCATGATCCCTAAACCGGTTATCAAGAGCTGTCTGAACTTACTCAACACTTGTCTTTGTTTATGTAAAAATGGAGCCAATACTTAAAATATTAGGGGAATAACATTATATTATCACACTGGATTTATTTGCACCCACAAAAATTGATTATATATTTAAAGCTTTCGTGTTGTATACTTTTCAAAGTAATAAAACAACTTTTTTAAAAGAATGGTCCAGGGAATGTCTAACTATATATGGACAGCACAATATGGCAGAGCCTATTAGAAATTGAAAATGTATGCCCTACTTAAAGGTATTTAGACACTCTGCTTGGAAACACTACAAGTCAAACAAATATGAGTCTGACAATATCTGTCCTGTAATTCTCAAAGTGGGAGGTATTGAACATGGTCGGGAGTACTTATCTGATGGAAACTGGTTAGAATTTCTATGAAGATTCTTTTTGAATGTTTTATTGTAAAAAGTTTTCAAGGTTTTCCATTATTTCTAATATTTCTGTTTCAGTTAATTGCCACGTTGCCTGATAATGTTCAGCCTGGCCCTGACTTTTATGGACTACCATGGCAGCCTGTGATTGCTACTGCAGTCTTGGGAATTGTTTCATTTGCAATTTTCTCCTGGAGAACTATGCTTGTTGTAAGTAAATTAAATTATCTTATCACATGACTCAAAAGTACATGGGGGCCGGGCAGTGGTGGCGCATGCCTTTAATCCCAGCACTTGGGAGGCAGAGCCAGGTGGATCTCTGTGAGTTCGAGGCCAGCCTGGTCTACAGAGTGAGATGCAGGACAGGCACCAAAACAACACAGAGAAACCCTGTCTCAAAAAACCAAAAACAAAAAAAAAAAAAGTACATGGGGTATAAACTTTGTATAAACTTGTCAAGTAATTTAGTGTAATCTTTGTATTGATAAAGGCTTAAGAGAACAAGATAACATAAATTTGATGGGAAAACTGTTTTAATTTAAAAAACTCCTATACCATTAGGTAGATATATGCACACTATAAGTAGAACTGGAATTCTTAAAGCCATCCTTAAAAATATATTTAAAAATATAATATATTTCATAATATGTATCAGGAGATTAAAAAATGAAGTTGGATGGATATTAACTATGCTCTTAAATAGTATGATATCTTGTGTAGTAATCTTTCTGAAATAAAGAACTATTCATACATTAAAGATCTTATATAAGAATGTTCAATGAGACAGTCTTTATTTTTTATTAGTTATTAGGGGTGTGTGTATGTGTGTGTATGTGTGTGTTTGTGTGTGTGTGTGTGTGTGTGTGTGTGTGTGTTTTCTGCATGTGCACCTGTACACACGCCATGAGCTGGTTCTCATCTTCTCCCTATACCTGGATTCCAGGATTGAACTCATTATCTGGTTTACATCATCAGGCAGCAGGCACCTCTGCCTGCTAAGCTCTCTTGTCAGCCCTGGAAGAGTATTTATTAGAGTGGGAACTTGCAGCAACCTAATACATATTCATATCCTGGAATATTTGATGATTACAAAGGTAGTGAGGTGCAGCAAATGCTCGTGATTTAGTGGAAGTGGAACGAAGCACAAACCGACCTGAAAGTGCAGTTAAACTGCACATATAAACACATGCACACACACTGCAAGTAGTGTAGTATAGTGTAGTATAGCACAGTGACACATGGCCAGCAGATGAGGTCATTTCAGTCTGTTTTCATTGTGTGTTGTATGTGCATGCATGTGTGCATGTGTGCATGGGAATGTGGATGGCTGAGGAGTCCAGAAGAGCCTGTCAGATCCACTGGAGCTGGAGTTCTAGGTGGTTGTGGGCCACCCAACATGAGCTCTGGCAACCAAACTCCTGTCCTCTGTAAGAGAAGCCGGTGCTCTTAATCCTGGAGCTATCTTTCAAGCTTTAGTCTTTTTCTTCATATATGTTTCCCAAAGTTTCTGGTTTGATTGCATGCTGTGGTGCTCCAAAAATATCCTTTTTATTTGGAATTACAGATTATAGGTGTCCAAAGACACATTATTATATTTTCATTCCTTTTTTTGTTTCTTAAGCAGATTTTGTGTTTCAGATTATAATTCACCTTTGGAATTGTATCTCAATTCCAGGCTTTCCCTGAGATTCCTGGGCTTTGCTTCTTCCTACATACCTGCTCTTGCTGGGCGGTGGTGGCACATGCCTTTAATCCCAGCACTCAGGAGGCAGAGGCAGGCGGATCTTTGTGAGTTCGAGGCCAGCCTGGGCTACAGAGCGAGATCCAGGAAAGGCGCAAAGCTACACAGAGAAACCCTGTCTCAAAAAACCAAAACCAAAACCAAAAACAAAACAAAACCAAAAAAAAAAAAAAAAAAAAAAAAAAAAACCATACCTGCTCTTGTTTGGGTGAAATGGGATAAGTGAAGGTTATTCTTTGATTGACAGGGCTATAACATTAGAGAGATGGTTATTCATTTTCCTGTGTTGGAAGTTTTTCATTTGTTTTGTTTTAACTCCTAGAACTAGAGTTTACAGTTTTGATCTGCCATGTTGGTGCTGGGAATTGAACCCAGGTCCTCTGGAAGAGCAGCTACTGTTTTTAACCATCTCTTCAGTCCCCAAATGCATTTTCTTTTTTTTTTTTTTTGCTTTTCGAGACAGGGTTTCTCTGTGTAGCTTTGCGCCTCTCCTGGAACTCACTTGGTAGCCCAGGCTGGCCTCGAACTCACAGAGATCCGCCTGGCTCTGCCTCCCGAGTGCTGGGATTAAAGGCGTGCACCACCACCGCCCGGCGAAGAGGTGCTCGCTAATCTCCCCGTCGGGGAATCGAACCCCGGTCTCCCGTGTGACAGGCGGGGATACTCACCACTATACTAACGAGGAAGACAGCTGCATTTTCTTATAACAAGATATTTATGCATGTTTTATATTGATAAGATTGAAATTTCATGGATGACTTGTGGATGGGTCTGAGTATCTCATCACTTAAAAAATAGTAGCGTTTGCAGGGCTGGAGAGATAGATGATGGCTCAAGGATTTAATACTTGTTGCTCTTGCAGAGGACCCAAGCTTGATTCTCAGCACTCATATGGTGCCTCATAATCATCTATAACTCCGGTTCCAGGGTATCCAATGCCCACTTCTGGCTTCCACAGCCACTAAGCATGCATGGGGTACACATATATCTATGCAAGCAAAACACTCATACATATAAAATAAATAAATAAATATAAAAAATTTTTTAATAGTAGCATTGGAAAGGAGAAATATATTTTGAGTCACAAAGAAATTTAGTGGGCCATCATGGTAGCTCAGTGGATAAAGGTGCCTACAGCCAAGACTAACAGCCTGAATTTTATCCCAGGACCCACATGGTTGAAGGAAAGAACCCACTCCCACAAGTTGTCCTCTGACCTCCATGTGTACATATGTATGCCCTGGCATGTGCACGCCCATACATAAACACACAGATAAATATAATTAAAAAAAAAAAAAGAAACTTGGGCCAGGTGTTCTGGCATACACCTATAACTATAACCCCAGTACTCAGGAGGCAGAGCCAGGTGAGTATATGGTTAACCAGGTCTACATAGCGAGTTCCAGACTAGCCAGGGCTACAGAGTGAGACCATATCTCAAAAGAAAAAAACACAAGTAGTAAATCTTTGTGCACTAGTTACTGCCTCAGCTTTATTGCTCTAGATGGTTTTAGCTGTCAGCTCTCTTGTACATTTCCTCTGGAAATACATCCTTTCCAGGCCGAGTACCAGTGTACCCTTGTTAGTAGTCTTGGAAGTCATATGGTACTCCATCAGATTCCTAGTTTGTTTTTAATTTTTTGTGTGTCCATGATGTTTGTGTGCATGCGTGTGTGTGAGTGTGCATGTGCAGAGCTCAGAGACCAACCCCTGGTATAGTCCTAACCTTCTTCCTTTTTTTTTGAGACCGGGTTTCTTTTTTAATAGTTCAGCACCACATCTGGCAGGTTGCTGGCTTGCAGGATTCTGGGAGACTCCTTCTGCTTCCCATCTCACTGTAGAAGCACTGGGGTCACAGATATGCACTACCATTCCCACGAACTCTGGGGATCTGAACTCGGGTCCTCACACTTGCCTGGCAAGTGCTGTATCCACTGCCCCTTTCCTGTCAGATTATTTCAAAATTCAGCAGGCAGACATCATTGAATAGGATTTCTAGGATGTTTTCTGGTGAGTACATACCTAAAGACAAAGAGTCTCTCTTTAATTTTGTTTCTTTGTCTTTTTGAATACTCATTTCTAGAGTTTACTCTAGCTATTGGGAGTTGTCAGATGATATCAAGTAAATAAATGATTGATATGTTTATTGCTGAGCTAGTAGCCACATTTGTTATTAAGCATCAGTGCTCATATCTTAAGATTGGTGCTCTTTTAATAGATGCACAAACATACTTTTAGCTGCAAAACCAGATACACATCTTAGTGTTTTTATCTATTGAGGCTATTTATGAAGTATTAGTACCAATTTCATTTGAAATGCCTTTTAGCTTTGTCTTTTTAACATTTTTTTAAGATTACATTTATGTATCCATTTGTATGCATTTGAGCTATGGTTCATGTGTGCAGATCAGAGCACAACTTTCAGGTTCTCTCTTTGCACCCTGTGGGTCCTGGGATGGAACTTAGAATGTCAGGGTTAGTGACAAGCACCTTTGCCTGCCGAGCCATCGAGCCAGCCCAGCTTTTCCTTATTTTTAATACTGTGGATTTATTTTCTGATCCAAGTTGTTACTAAATTCTCATTTGTTTATGGCTATATTAGGAACAATATGCCAATTAGGTTTTGACAACAAATTTTGTTTCTTTTCTTCTAGGTAAAGAGTAGAGTATATCAAGGTAAATCTTTAGGTTCATTTTCCCTTATATCAATCCTTTGCATTGGTGTATGATGTGAGTTCTCTGTAAGCTAGACAGAGATGCTATGACTTCTCATGTCTGATAGCTTTATTAACTTCCGGAAGTTTACTGTTTCTAGGCCACCAGCTTGGCTGATAGAACTGTTAGGATGCCAACTGAGACAGGCATCAGAGAGCAGCAACCTGAGGGAGTGGGGAGGACAGGATCAGTTAACAGGGGCAGATCATCTTTGAATGTTGGTGCCGTTACATGTGAACACGCTAAATCATGATTTGGGTAGATGACATGCAGGGTGGTGGAATGAACTGATAGTTTGTATTTCTCAGTTTCTCTTTGCAAATGACATTTGAAGCAATTCCATTTTCTGAGATGGGATCAAGTTATAGCATTTCTTTAAATTCTATATCTCTAAAATAAATTTAAAGTCTTCATACTGTATTTTTTAAAACTTTAATATTCTTACACCCTTATTCCAGTCACTACAGAGTGCCTTTAAGGGCAGAATAGTCATGCAGAACATGTTTTCCTTTTAATGCCTGATAACATGCCTTTGCTGCTAATGCACTGGAGTGTGCTTCATCTTGGGCTCACAGACTTACATGTTTCCCTTTTTAGTTACTGAGAAGCAAATTTCTGAAAAATTGGAGACTATCAAGAAAGAAAATGCAGAACTTATGCAAAAACTGTCAAATTATGAACAAAAGGTATAATTATTCTTTTAACTTCCTCCCCTTGTTCCAGCTTGAATATTTGTCTTAACATTCCATTTATGATTTTTTTAAGATTCATATTTTACTTTATCACTTCCTATGAGCCATCCAAGACATAAGTAGCTGCTATCTGTAGGAGGTTGTGCACTTGGACATGACTTTGGTAGCATTATAATTTGTAGTTAATTCTAAGTTGTAACTACTAACCTTAAATGCTTTGTTTTACATAGATCAAGGAATCAAAGAAATATGTTCAAGAAACCAAGAAACAAAACGTGATTCTCTCTGATGACGCTATTAAATACAAGGTAAAGACCTCCTTGGGGGAGAATTGCATTCTAAAAGTGAAAATAAATGGAATGAGTAATTCTTACTAATATTAGCTTTTTTTTTTTTTTTTTTTCTTTTTTGTTAAGGATAAAATCAGGGTACTTGAAGAAACTAATGAAATTCTGGGTGACAAAGCTAAAAGTCTTCATCTTATGTTAGAATCTGAAAGAGAACAGAACGTCAAGAATCAGGGCTTGGTAAGTTTAGCTGCTAACTGGTGATGTAATTGGGCTTTTGAATGGTTCTGTGGCGAGGGCAACTCTCCCCATGCTCTTAACTAAATTGAAAATAGGACTCAGGGAAGTTGAACCAATTGTGACTTACCTTGGAGAATTTTAACTTGTAACCCAACGACTTATTCTTAGAGGCATAGGAAGAGTATTTGTGTTCTCAACACTGGGTAATTGCCAAATAGTTTAGCTCTGTCCTCCAGAACAGGTAAACCACCTAGGAATTCTAGCCTTATTGACTGGTTCTTAGATCTTGTTTTGTTTTTTAAAAATTCTCATTTTAATAAACTTATTTTGGTTTCATATAACAGTTGCAGAGAAAATAGTTCCCATTATAGCCTACCCCAGCTGAGCTAATCACCCAGCTAAGGAAGTAATAGCCATTTTCCTTTGATGTTAAATTATTCTTTTCAGCTCTTTGCTTACTGTATTTTTTGGAAATCATTATGCATGGCTCACAGTTAGAGGGAAGAATTACATATTCCACCCCCTTGAGGAGCTGGTGTTTTCATAAGAAGTCTTTGGAATTCTTCTGTATGAGATTTATCTATTTTCCTCCAAATCCTACTGTTTTCAGTATAGGTTATCCCCCACACAGCCAACCCCCCCACCCCAGTGTCTCACACAGGGTAAGTGGGTATTCTAACATTGAGCTATAGCACTATCCACTTTTTATTTTTTAATTTTGAGACAATCTCCACTAAGTTGCCCGTGCTGGCTTTGAACTCCATCTGTAACCAAGACAGGTCTTGAACTCATGATCCTTTAGTATAAGTCTCCTAAATTAGTGTACATTAGCGGGCTTGGTTAGGCAGAGAATTTTTTTTTTTTTTTTAGTTTTTCTCTACCACTAGGAGGAGCTGGAGATAGAAGACAACAATAACATTAATTTGAAAGTTTTTTTTTTTATTTTCTTTCATCTTTTTTTTTTTTTTTTTTTTTTTTTTTTTTAGTTTTTCGAGACAGGGTTTCTCTGTGTAGCTTTGCGCCTTTCCTGGAACTCACTTGGTAGTCCAGGCTGGCCTCGAACTCACAGAGATCCGCCTGCCTCTGCCTCCCGAGTGCTGGGATTAAAGGCGTGCGCCACCACCGCCCGGCTTCTTTCATCTTTTTATGTGGTCATCTGCTGCATTATCTCATAACTAAGAAGGTTGGATTATTATTACATTGATTTTCCAGCCCCACTTAGGCCAAAATTGGATCCCTTACTTCACCAAAAACATAGGATGTTGTAGGATATGTTTATTAGTGTTTCTTCTTTAGTGTGTGTGTTAGCTAGTTTTATGTCAAGTTAATACAGAGAGAAGTTCAGTTGAGGAGATGCCCTCATCAGATTAACCTGTGGGAAAGCCTGTAGTGCATTTCATTAATTGATGATTGACGTGGAAGGGCCCAGCTCCCTGTGGGCAGTGCTGCCTCTGGGCTGGTGGTCTTAGGAACTATAAGAAAATGGGCTGAGTAAGCCATGCAAAGCTAGCTGGTAAGCAGTGTTCTTCTGTGGCCTCTGTATCAGTTCCTGCCTCCAGGCTCCTGCCCTGACTTCCTTAGATGATGGACTATAAGCTGTAAGCAGAAATAAGCCCTTTCCTCCCCAAGTTGCTTTTGGTCACAGTTTATCACAGCAATAGTGTGTACACTAGAGACTCTGCTGAGACCTGAGGCTCTGTGTTCTGCTTTCATGGGTCAGATACTGGAAAACAAGAAGTCTATTGAGAAGTTGAAGGATGTCATTTCGATGAATGCATCAGAACTTTCAGAGGTGAGGCTGTCTATATATCCTACACAAGAGTAATAGTATTGTCTTAGTCTGATTGAGCAAAAGTTTGATGTGTCCTAAAACATGTAAAAGATGAAACTTGTATGGTATTTGGTTGAGAAAATATAACTTTTTCCTTTGGAATTTATTTACTAACTAGGAGTGTTTTACATTAGGTTCAAATTGCCCTTAATGAAGCCAAGCTTAGTGAAGAGAATGTAAAATCTGAATGTCATCGGGTTCAAGAAGAAAATGCCAGGCTTAAGAAGAAGAAAGAGCAGGTAAGGCAAGTTCCGCTAGTAGGTGATGGCATGTCCTCTCAGTAGTCTTTTCTCAGACCTCGTTGAAGGGAAGGAAGGACTCAGGCTGGGTGCTGGGAAGTAGAAGCCGTGCGTCCGTCCCGACTGAGCAGATGTCTTCTGTGTCATGAGTTTTCTCTACCACTTACTGCAGCATTCAGGGGCTTATTCTTTATTTTCTCAAATGCCAGTCAGTCGTTGACTTGAATAGTCTCAAAAATAGTTAGGATTTTTATATCAGATAAGTATTTCATAACCATTCTTTGAATAGTTATTTCTTTATTGACCAAGAGGAGGTTATATGATCAGAGTCTGGATTTAGGAGTCTGAGATGTGCCCACCCATTCATCCTGGAAGTAAATTAAGTTGAATTAGCAATAGTGTTCTGAAGGCTGAAATAATCGGGTCAACCTTCTTGATCAGACTGATGTTCTTCCGGCAGCTCTGAGGATTGTAGCCATTCACCCCTTTTCTTTACTGATATTTTAGCTCCTCCTAGTGACATGCCAAGGAGAGGTGTGGCTTCCCACCCGCTGTCTCCCATAGATTAGATGTCTCCTATACACAGCCCTGCACCATAGGGATTTATACGTTTTGATTTTTCAGTTGCAGCAGCAGATTGAAGAGTGGAGTAAATCGCATGCTGAGCTTACTGAACAAATCAAGTCATTTGAGAGGTCCCAGAAAGACTTAGAAGTAGCTCTGACTCACAAAGACGACAATATTGATGTAAGTTTATCCTCATGAATACACACTTAATCCCGTGAATTCTTCTGATTTAAAATCAAGAGGCTTTTACACCATTTGCTTCTTTTCTAGGCTTTGACCAATTGCATCACACAGTTGAATCGGGTAGAGTGTGAACTTGAATCTGAGGATCAGAGTAAAGGAGGAAATGAGTCAGATGAGCTGGCCAATGGAGAAGTGGGAGGTGAGATCTGTCTCGGGGAGGTTGGGCCTATTTTGCCCTCTGCACTTCAATTTCAGTTCACTGAGGCTGCTTTTCAGGGTAAGCTTTATGGCTGTGGGCTGCACTGCTAGACTTGTAGATGTGTATGTCTGTGTTGGGTCAGCTGGCTTACTCCTCGGGCATAGTGTAGTGTAGTGTAGGCATGCAAAGGACACTGGCGTGTACAGTGGGGCTGCTTCAGTCATCTCCTGCCTCTGAGCATTAAAAAACTGCCCCAAACAAACAAACAAACAAACAAAAAAGCCGGGCAGCGGTAGCGCACGCCTTTAAACCCAGCACTTGGGAGGCAGAGGCAGGCAGATCTTTGTGAGTTCGAGTCCAGCCTGGACTACAAAGTGAGATCCAGGACAGGCTCCAAAACTACACAGAGAAACCCTGTCTTGAAAAAAAACCCTGCCTCGTCCTTATATGAGGAGTGTGGTCTCTATAGCTCTGGTCTTAAGACCTGCAGTTTGTTTTCAGAGGCCTGAGGTGGTTGGAATCACAGCTAAAGCTGCCAGGTAAGAAGCTAGAGTTGCATGGTAGGATGCTAGAGGGCGGCATGTTAACTGATGAAGAACTGTCTCCGATGTCTCCCAAGTTGAATATTAACTGCTCCTTACCACTGCGCGGGCTTTAAGTCACACCTGGCAGCAGATTTGAGGGAGGACAAAGGTCTGATGTCTTTACGTAGACATTTATTCAGGGGAGGTGAGCTGAGAGAAGAAAGCACTCTGTCTTGGAGCGAGGATGCCATTATTTATTACACAGACTGGTAATTAACTTTGTACATCTGAATTTCAGTTCTAAATCAGTTACAGTTTTCTTGGTTGTTTTGTTTTTAGTCCACTGTTCGCAAATGATCATTGTTTGAGGGAAGTCATGGAAATGTCTTTAAAAGCAAGGAAGGAAAGGCAACTGAAGTCTTTTTTTCTCTTGTAGGTGACCGAAGTGAGAAGAGGAAGCACAGAGTTGAGCAGATGATGGACATCTCTCGGGTACCGTCCTGTTTGGAGTCCAGGAGCATCCGGGAGGCCTTCCGATAGCTCACTGTTAAGACTAGATTTTTTCTTCTGTAATTTTTAGACACAAACTGCAGTCTCAATAGTTGAAGAGGATCTCAAACTTTTACAACTTAAGCTAAGAACATCAATGTCCACTAAATGTAACCTGGAAGGTAGGTTCTGCTGGAGACAAAAATTGCTGTATATTGAAACAATTTAAAATTCGATTTGAAAGAAAAATAGGTTGTGGTGTTCATGCTTCTCACTTCTCAGAACTGCCCCCTCAGCCCTGTCTCTCAAGCCTCTGCACACATACAGAGAAGTCCTGTGTATCCCCTACAGGCCAAATCAAGAAACTGGAAGATGACTGCACCTCCCTGCAGACAGCTAAAGCTGGGCTGGAAGACGAGTGCAAAACTCTGAGGCAGAAAGTGGAGATCCTGAATGAGCTCTACCAGCAGAAGGAGATGGCTCTGCAGAAGTAGGGTCCCACTGTCTACCTGTGTGTGTGTGTATGTCTGTGTGTGTGCTTGTGGCTAGGCGTTGGCTTTGTGTGTATACTGTATGTACTTGATTTGGGTATGCACATGTGTCCACAGCGGGGGTGTGGAGTGACGTCAGAGGTCATAGTTGGCTGTCTTTTCCTCCTTCGATGTCTACCTTTATTTTTGAGACATATTTCTTATTGACCAGAAAAGCATCTATTCTACTAGGCTGGCTGGCCAATGAGCTTCAGGGATCTGCCTGCCTCTGCCTCACTGCTGGGGTTACAGGTGTGCACCTCCACACCTGGCTTTTCATACAACAGTTCTTCTAGGACAACATAAGAAAATAATTAGTAGCCTACCGAGGGCAGAAAGAAGTATCTGGCCCTTCTTTAGTTGAGCTAGACTGCTGTTTTTCATAGACGGGAAGGCACTTTCAACCTGTAGTGCAGGTTATCCACTGAGCATAGTCTTTTTACAGTTTTATTTACTTGTCATAGGAAATTATGGGGCACACTTAGAATATGCACCTGGCTTGCCAAGAGGTCAGAGTTTGATTTCCTGGATGTCAGGGAAGCTTTTAATTTCTTTGCATGTCTTATGTGTTGGGGCATTAAGAGAATAGGAAACTGCATGGTGGTGGCACACACATTTAATCCCAGAAAGGCAGAGGCAGGTGGATCTCTGAGTTCAAGGCCAGCCTGGTCTGTAGAGTGAGTTCCAGGACAACCAGGGCTACACAGAGAAACCCTGTCTCAAACAACAAACAAACAAAAACAGAGGATAGGAAATGACAGTTGAATAGAGAGAGCTGACTGCTGTAAGGAAAAACTTCATTCACTTAATGGGTTTTCCTAGGAAACTGAGTCAAGAGGAGTATGAGCGGCAGGACAGAGAGCAGCGCCTGTCAGCTGCAGATGGAAACGTGGTCTTGGCTGCCGAGGAAGTAAAAACTTACAAGTAAGTTCAGGCTCTGCACAGGGGCTGGGGCCTCACAGGGGCTCTGCTTTCTTCCTACAACTATTACGTAGCAGAAGACAGCACGGAAACTAAGTGGGGAGGGGCTGTGAGACCATTCATTCACACAGGGGAAAGTTAACAAATGAAAAAGGCTAACGTCAATTTACTTAGCTTGCACACTGAAGGACTGTAAAGGCCCTTGTTTCCTGCAGATGGCTGTGGGCAGCAGGGTGGGGAGGAGTTTTATATATTAGACCAGTGATTCTCAACCTTCCTAATGCTGCGACCCTGTAATGCAATTCTTCATGTTGTAACCCCCCAACCATAAAATTATTCCCTTGCTACTTCATAATTGTAATGTTTCTACTGTTATGAATTGTAATGTGGTTTGGAAGATAGAGGTTTATCAAAGGAGTCTCAACAGATTGAGAACTGCTGTTTTGAAGTCATTCTTTAAAGAATGCAGTTTGCTATGTGACTTCAAAAATCACTGCAGTGATGATACCATTTGATAAATGAGTAGTCATTAGCCTGTTTAATTTTTTTTTTGATAGAAGAAAAAAAGTGCAGTTGTATAGAAGCAGATATTCATAGCAGGATTTTCTTGAGACTATATTGAAAACCATTAAGGAAATGGTAGTCTAGGAGTCACTAGCCATGAAATGACAGCAAAATTAATGTGTTTTGATTATACTGTACTTTGAGTAAATTTATATAAACCATGTTTTTGTATGTCTGGTAAAATCTTTACAACTGTAGCTGCCCAGTCAAGGGATTGTTGCCAATTTTATAGTCGTGTTTTCACTGGTAATGCCAACTGTAATTCTTAGGCGGAGAATTGAAGAAATGGAAGAAGAGTTACAGAAAACAGAACAGTCATTTAAAAGCCAGGTAAAAACTCTATTGGCCTACATGAGTTGCAGATTGTTTTCGAAAGCTAATATGTTAAAATGGGCATTAAAAAGAGCCTGAACAACATGTACTTGATGTGTTTGTTGTCTTTTCAGATCGCTGCTCACGAGAAGAAAGCTCATGAAAACTGGGTAAGGGTTTTTCCTTTTTTATTTTTGTGCACAGCCTACCACATCTGAGTCACAATGCCTTTTTCTCCAACAGCTCAAAGCCCGTGCTGCAGAGCGAGCCATGGAAGAGGAGAAGAGAGAAGCTGCTAACTTAAGGCACAAGTATGGAGTTTGGATAGCTGTTTTCAGTGCTTTTAGTATTTTAATGCTAGGTGGTACCTGATAAGGAATTGATTGCTATTTCATTTTAAGTCCATTCTTTCTCAATATTCAAGATTACTGGAAATAACCCAAAAGATGGCAATGAGGCAAGATGAACCTGTGATCGTAAAACCAATACCAGGAAGACCGAATACACAAAACCCTCCCCGGAGAGGTAGGAAGTGCTTTGTACAAGGCAGCAGGACTTTGGTGAGGAATGTGTGTAAACTACATTTTACTTCTGTAATAGCTATGATGTCCTAGAAAGACTCCAAGCTTACTGGAGGGAGAGGGGCTGCCATAGAGTGGTAACAAGGCATTGCTGTCTTCAGGTCTACTGAGCCAGAATGGTTCTTTTGGCCCATCCCCTGTGAGTGGTGGAGAATGCTCCCCTCCCCTACCAGCAGAGCCACCTGGGAGACCTCTTTCTGCCACACTCAGTCGAAGAGACATGCCTAGAAGTGAATGTGGTGAGCACTGGTGTACTCCTCTGCACTACAGTCCATGAAGTGGGTTCTTCCTATGTTACATCTGTCTTCATAGAAAAGTGGGTCACTATAAGCTCTGCCATAGGATAGAAAGATTTATATTCTCCTAGAGGCCCCTGCATTGCTTTTTAAGAATACTATATACTTTAACATTTCACTGTGACTATGAAATGCCACCTTACTCTAATTCTGTCTGTGACGCTTATGAAGATTGGAAGTCAAGAGTGGAAAAATGCCACCAATACAAGGCTAATACATCTCTAACTAGAAGCACTAGACCAATATTCTTACTAGAAAGTCTGCTGGTTGTCTTTAAAACTAAGGGAATTCCTGGGGCTGGATCAGTGGCTCAGTGGTTAGCAGACCTAAGTTCACTTCATAGCACCAACATGGCAGCTCTCAACCACCTTTAACTCCAGTCCCAGGGGATGACACCCTCTCCTGGCCTCCAGGGGTACTGCACACATGTGGTGCAGACACATACATGCAGGCCAAATACTCATACACATAAATTAAAAAGGAAAATAATTTAAAAATATTTACAAAAGCCGAGGCAGTTCTTGTTTAATATTTGAAGTCTCTGCATAAATTGTGACTCATATATTGAGATCTCTCTTTGGGATTGCAGGCATGTGTTACCTCACCTAGCAGATCTATTTGTGATGCTGCCCTCTAGTTAAGAGTTGAGCCCTATCCACAGTAAGTTTATTCCCCCTGAAAAACTACATGTCAAGAGCTCTGTTGTTTCTTTCTCAAGGGTCATTGGACAGGCATTTACCTAGCCCTCGATGGTCATCAGAGGCTTCTGGGAAACATGCTGCTTCTGGTAAGGGGCCCAAGCACTTTCTGAGCCTCATGCACGTGGGACTTTGATTCTCCTCAGAACATATGGCAGACGAGTCTGAGTTGTTCTTTGGCCTCTTGCAGACCCAGGGCCAGCTCCTGTGGTGAACAGCAGCTCCAGGAGCTCCTCTCCAGCGAAGGCCACAGATGAGGGCAAGGTACGCTTTGCGGGCAGATGAGTATTTCCTCCTGGTCTCCACCTCCTCTCTTGTTTATATGTCTATTTGTTTCTTTAAAAGCCAACTGTTCCCCAAGAGCCTGACGGCCCCTTAGGTTCCAGCATGGCCCCTTTAGCTGAGCATCCAGTAGCAGTAAGTATTTAGAGATTGAGGGCTGGAGTAGGCTTTAGTTTTGCTTGGTTTGTCCTTAGAAAGTTTATGAAAGCATGATACTCATCTTGTTCACGCTCCTTGACCTTCGAGTGTCACTGAGCCAGAGTGGTTGGTTGTTGGTGTTGTTTTTCCTATTTGGGTTAAATTACTAACTAGTTTAGAGCATTTGCTATAACTATTACTACATAGTGAAAAATCATCAGTACAACTTACGTTGTGTGCTTTGTGCTGAAAACTCGGAGTGAAATAAACTCACTGTAAATCACATTATTCGTTGTCATTATCTGCTTGGAACTGTGCTATTGAAAAACCCCTGCACCTGTGTACCTGGCAGACTGTTTTGAATGATATGAAATCAGATTGCTTATGAACAGAAACGTGTGGAACATCTGTTGATCTGGTCCAGAGTAGTGGCTGGACTTGTTCAGTGTTCACAGAAGTGTGCACTCTTGTGACATGTATGGCTATTGCAGTTGCTCAGCCTTCTGCTCTACATAACACAACATGGAAACTCCTGTCCTGTAGTGTGTAATGTTAGCAGCCAGGGAAGGTCACTACTAGAGTGCCGTCTTCCTAACCACGAACATAAAACTGCTGGGAAATACTGTGAAGTGCAGTGCAGGGTTCCAGGGATGTGCATGTCCTGACAAGTCTTTATCCAAGGCCAGTCTGGGGGAGACCCAGAGGCCTTTCCAGACTTCAGAGACTTAAATTATGGAGGGTTAGGAGGGGCACAGCCTTGGAGTGGAGCCTGGTATTTGAGTTCCATCTTGCCCTTTTACATGCAGTATGACCTCCAGCAAAACAGCTCAACTCCTCTTGCCTCTGCTTGTTCATGTTTAAAGCAGGATGGTCACTTACAGACTGAATGATCTAAGAATTTGGATAATATAGCAAAGGTCTACCCACTGATGCTTCCCTGAATGGTTGCTATTACTGCTTGTGTAGAAAACATATTTGCATTCGTTCTCTGTATTCTTAATATGTACATGTGTGTGGTGATATATTATGTACCCTAATAAGGCTTGCCTGAGGATCAGAGAAGCAGAGTAAGCCACAGCCAACCTCACCTCTCCAACTCCTCAGCTGATCCTGTTTTTACAAATCCTCAGAATGAAAGCCTGTGAGTCCTCACCCAAAAAGAGCCTTTAGGATCAGAGGACAGAACAAGCCACTCAATTTAAACAGAGGCCAGGCAGTGGTGGCACACACACCTTTAATCCTAGCACTCGGGAGGCAGAGATCCGTGTGGATCTCTGTGAGTTCAAAGCCACCCTGGACTACATAAGATTGACTCAGTCTAAGAGAGAAACAGAGCCAGGCAGTGGTGGCACACACCTTTAATCCTAGTACTTGAGATCTCATGCCTTTGCTTGGGAGGCACACACGCCTTAATCCCAGGAAGTAATATGGCAGGGCAGAGAAAGGAATACAAGGCGTGAGGAGACAGGAACTAAAGGCTCTTATTGGCTGAGGTCTTTTGAGTGAGGACTCAGAGGCTTCAGTCTGAGGATTCATGGAAACAGGATCAGCTGAGGAGTTGGTGAGGTGAGGTTGGCTGTGGCTTACTCTGCTTCTCTGATCCTCAGGCAAGCTTTACTAGGGTACATAATATATCACCACACATGTGGAATTATAGTGATGAGAGATACAGAGTACTTCTTTTGATACAGATTACAGTGTGTATGGCATGGCCTGTGTCACAGTCACTTCTTATAATGCCGATAGTACTCTTGTGCAGATAGTGAGCAGTAACCCAAGTCACTGCTTGTAGCATCCTGCTAACCTGACTTGTCACTGGCAATGTGCCACGGTGAGGTGGTGTTAAGCTGATGGTTCTTTGGACAGGTGCCAGTTTACTAGTCTCAGCACTTTATCATGTGAAAGCATTTCCAAACTCTAACTGCTTCTTTTCTACAGGTTAACATGGCTCCCAAAGGGCCCCCTCCGTTTCCAGGGGTACCTCTCTTGGGTGCCCCTTTGGGAGGCCCCATGCCGCCACCCATTCGATATGGACCACCTCCTCAGCTATGTGGGCCTTTTGGGCCTCGGCCACTTCCTCCTCCTCCACCATTTGGTATGATGATCTGAACAGTATTGACTTGTAAAACATACTCATCTTCCCTGTTCTTTGCTAACATAGTTACTACCATAGAGCTTTCCAGTTGAGGATAAAGCTGAAAGTACATTGTAACCTACCCTCAAGCTTCTGAGCACATATAGGTATTATTTAATCTTCCTAAACTGAGTTGGGCTTGGCTAGAGAAGGAAAGGGGTCATTCAGGAAAGCCAGTAAAGTTCCTTCTGCAGGTGCATTTGAACACCAGTCGCTACATATCATGTATGGAAAAGATGGGTGACACATGCCGTAACACCCTATAGGTCACAGAATAGAGACAGGAAAGCTAAACAGTCCCTTCCCACTGGGACTAGAGAGATGATAGGTGCTACAGAGAACACAATCGCAACCTAGTCAATGTAGGTCAATTTGAGTCCAGCTCCTTAATGTGTTCTGGCTGCACGAACTTTCGGTTGACACAGTGGTAGGCAGTAACATTTCCTTTACCAACTTTGTTGCAGTGGAAATTGTGTTTCAGAGTGAATCTGTGATTTTCATTATCCTCTTGGCATGGCTGTTATTCTGAATGGAGCTGTTCTGAAATGCAGAATTGCAGAGTGAAAAGAAAACTTGAAATTAAGCAGAGCTGTGTTTAAACCTGTCCTTTGCTTAGTGGCCACAGACTAATTTAAATGTGCTAATTCTCATTTGCCTTATTTTAAAGTAAGGGTGCCATACTTGACTTTCTAGGGCTGAGAAATTAATAAATATGTTACTATACTTGGAATGATTGCTCATTTAAATATGTTGCTTTGTATTTACATGACTCATGTTTTCTAGTTCCAGGCATGCATCCACCATTAGGCATAAGAGAATATGCACCAGGTGTTCTGCCTGGGAAACGGGACCTGCCTGTTGACCCTCGGGAGTTTTTACCAGGACACATACCATTTAGACCTCCAGGTTCACTTGGTCCAAGAGAGTACTTTATTCCTGGTACCAGATTACCACCTCCAACTCATGGTCCTCAGGACTACCCGATGCCACCACCTACTGCAAGAGACTCACTGCCTTCCGGCCCAAGAGAGGAAGCCCCACCTGCCTCTCCAAGCAGTGTCCAGGACCATTCACAGGCTTCAAAACCCAGCCCCTAACTTTGACCTCTGTCATGAGTCAGAGAGAAAGCGGACAGTGCATTATTCATTACAGCAAAGGATTTCATTGGCTTCAAAACCTGAAAGTTTGTTTCACAAAGTTTGTTTTTAGTACTAAGCTGCCTTGGCAGTGTGCATTTTTGAGCCAAACAAAAAATACTATTTTCCCTTTTAGGTAAAAAATCACCTCTTAAGCTAGAGTGTCCTTCCAACTTTGAAATGTGCAATAAAGAATACCTGTGTTTAGTTCATGTAGCATATGTAATTGCTAAATGATTTAGAATATCATAAAATATGAACATTTCCTGTGGAAATGCTTTAAGAACACGTATTTCCATGGCCTTGGTTTAGTGTGTGCCAGCTGATACAGAGCAAGGTGTTTACAGCTCCCTCTGTCTCTCAAAGACTGTTACGCTAAAAAACATTTACTCAAGGATCATAAACTCTCCTGTTGCTAAAGTTCTTTGTAGTAATAGTTCATAAACTTTGTTTATTAATATTTTCCAAGTGTCTGCTGATTCTTTGGGTTGCTTTGACATGTGTATCACTTGGGAAACCTGACAGCTGGGCTTCTGGACCTGCAGTGGTGAGTGTGCACACTCCACGTGGCACTGCTGAGGTCTCCCTCTGAAGTCACCAGTGAGCACTAGGGGAATTCTCCTCTTACTCAAGTCGGCAGCCCCACCCATCCTAGCTTCTGCACCTCCTTGATGCTCACTGCCTGTTTGGGAACAGTTTTCTGAGTAAAAGTTTGCATTAGTAACAAGAATTACCTGAGGCTGGATGTGGTGGCACACACCTTTAATCCCAGCATCTGGGAGGCAGAGGCAGGTGGATCTCTGTAGCCAGGGTTACATAGAGCCTGTCTCAAAAACTGAGGGGGGAAAAAGATTATTTAGGCCAGCAAGATGGCTCAGCAGGTAAAGACACTTAATGTCAAACCTGACAGCTCCCTGGATCCACACAGCAAAGAAATCCAAATCCCACAAGTTGTCCTCTGACCTAAACACACACACTCACACCCCTTGAAACATGGGGAAAAGGTAAACGTAAAATTATTTGACCTGATGTTTTGTTGCTTTTAAAACCATTCTTGCACTAAGGGTAGATAACAAGATAAAAACCATGTGCCATGACTCTAAGATCATTTCTTTTTAGAAATGTATATTCTGTTATCTCTCATATCACCTTAAAGCTGATTTTTAAGGAATATGACAAGAAAGAATCAGGAAGGTGCCATGAAGAAGAATGACTGCAAACTAGGAAACTCACCTATGTTTTCAGTCCACAACTATGGGCTGAACTCAATTACATGGTGGTTTTGAGACAGGGTCTCATTTTGTAGCCCAGCCTGGCCTCAGACGCTCAGTGATCCTCCTGTCTCAGCTCCTTAGAGGCTGGAATTTCAGGCTTGAGTTACCTTGCCTAGTTCAATTCTTTAACATACTATTCAGAAATTAACCAAATAATGGTGCTTTTATTTATAAATCAGGTAAGTCTAGAAATCTGGTATTGCGTTGTATGTAAAGTCTTGCGCCCATTTTACACTGCCTTTAAAACAACTGGTTCAGACTATTTACAGTAACCTTAGCAGCACATTCTGTAAGAGCCATAATACATAAAGTTATAAAAGGTGACAACTGCTTACTGTGACACTGTATTCTCTAAAGTCCTGTGAAGTCATGATATTGACACCTAGGACATATCATGTCATTGTTGGGATGTTAAATCCATGGGGATTCTGAAAAATGAGCAAAAGCTTCAATGTGAAATAAAATCATCAACAGTTGAAGACATACTATACAAAGACAGGCTCTCTGAATGCAGGACGTTCCAAGGGAGCCTGGAAGGCCTCCAGGAAGAGTTCAATATGCCTGGCCCCAATCTGGAATTACAGAAGATTTTATATCATAAGAAAACGACACAGGATAATGGATGTCATTAAAAAATTAATTTTTATTCTATGCATGTGTTCTGCCTGCATGTATGTATGTGTACCACATGTATGTCTGGTGTCCATGGGTCCAGAAGAGGGTACCAGATCCCCTATAACTGGAGTTGCAGGCAGTTGTGAACTACCATGTGGGTGCCAGGACTGAACCCTGGTTCTCTGCAAGAACAGCCAGTGCTCTTAACCCCTGAACCATCTCTTAAGCCCCTAGCCTATTTTATTTTTTAACCATATAAAAATAAGACTGAATTGCAAACACAACTTCTTGGATTTATCTGTCAACCTCCTCAAGACACAAAATAGTGAAGTTAATGTAATTTCTTTTTTTTTAAAGATAGAGTCTCACCTATGTAGTTCAGGCTTTCTCAAATTTGATTTCCTCCTGCCTCTACTATCTCAGCTACCTAAGTTTAGAAGGCATATAAAGATTATACCAGCTAAGACAAATAGTAAAACTAAGTAACCCCCGACCCCTTTTTTGTTTTAATTCAAAACTAGGATGTTTCCCTTCTAAAGCCCTTTGGTTATCCTGCTGTATATCATAAACATCCCAAGGAAGACAGAAACTGCAGAGCTGGGCAGTTCTGAGCTGGTCTACCACTGTTTCCTCAACCCAGTCCTACTGAACATCTTGTGCTCCAAAAGCCCATAACAAGCTGTCCGTCTACAGATGGCACAGAGGACGACAGACCTCAGTTGAACCACTTTTCCATTTCAGAAGTTCCTGTTTCTGAAGTTGTCTCCAGCCAACTAACTGTTTCTGGACTGAGCAGCCAAAACTTGCACTAGGAGCAGTAGCCCAGCCTGAAAGCATTTCTGCCAGAGCAAAGGCTATTTATTTATTGTTCAGCGACTGCAACAGAAACTTCACTTGTGAAATGTGGGATGCTCTCTGTTAACTGCAGTCTTGTCATTCAGGTCTGAATTAAAGCTCAGCTTATCACATGATGTTCCACTAAAGCTGTTGGACCCTGATGGCAGGCATCTGTAGTTCACATAAACACACTTTGTGAAGGATCGGTGCTGCAGCACAGAACATTGCCACTTTGCTATTCCTCTTACGGTCTGTGAGAAAAGAGAAAGGACAATGTACAGTCTTTGCTACATTTTAATAATGGTAGGTTTTAAGGGATTATTTTTTAGGCCTAGTCAGCAACATCAGACAGAAGGTATTGAGTACTCCCCAGGGTACAGAGTACTGCCCAGGGTATTGAGTATTCCCCAAGTACTGGGTACAGAGCACTGCCCAGGGTACAGGGTACTCCCCAGGTATTGAGTACACCCCAGGTCCAGAGTACTGCCCAGGGTATTGAGTACTCCCCAGTCCAGAGTACTGCTAAGCACCTTAGAACCTTCACATGACCTAGAGATGTGGCTCTTGCCCCTTGAGGAGCTTACAGTCTTGGGATCCACAACCCAAAGCTTAAGAGTCAGACAATGAGTTAATTTAAGGCATATTCTTCATCTCCTAGAGCTACTGTAGATGGAATTATTTCAGCATTTGGAATTAATCCAATCAAGATTAATTTGGTTGTGGATTTTTTTTAGGCTGAATACAATTTTTATTAACATCCATCTAGGAAACAGTGACCTAGTGGGTGCTGAAAGTCAAGACTAGATCTCTTGAAGGGGAAGGTTAAAACATCTTCATTGAGATTACTTGAAAAAGCAAATATATTGAATGGTGTGATGAGGTTATACTATTTAAAAACAGGCCCAGGACTGAGAGTACAGTCCCCTCATGCACTGTTCATTAAAAAGTGAATATTAAAATATGTGGGTTCTATGTCTAACCCACAGAAAGCTCCTCACAAATCTTAACATTCTGTGTAACAACTATTCATCATGTGCTATGAAAGTCTTATTTATGCCTCGTTACATCAAAAGTAAATAGTCAATTTAAAATAAACTAATGACCTGCATATTTTCAAAAGGAATGAATGATTGTATATCTAAATAGGAAATAAATGGCGATTCTATCTACCTATATTAAAAAAAATAAACTATCTTTCCAGATTTTGCATACTAAGGAGAGGTATGCGGTCTTAAGGTCTCACAATGGGTTGTCAGGAAAGCAGCAATTATCCTCAGTATCTTAACATCTGACTCAACTCTTCCCAATGATGATATTTCAAAGATATTGTAAACACATTTAAAAACCTGGAGTTATTCTGAGATGGTTCCAACGTTAACCCTAGAGTCTACCAGGAAGAATAGCAGTATGACAGAGAAGAGCAGATGATCCACCTGACTCCAGTGCTCATTTCAGGAAAACAATCTGGTCATTCGGGAAACATTCCATGTGGTTTCTCATCTGGTCAGGGCATACTTTCCATGCAGGAGATCTATGGCATTCAGCTAGGCCACTTCTAAGGAGTACCTATAAGCTTCCAGATACTTTCCTAGGCAATGTAACTAGTCCAATTCCTCTCAGAGCAATTCTACCCACCTCAACCCAGAGTGTGACATTCAAGCCAGAAGAGCATATTGGAGCAAAAGTGAGCAGAAATGTAAACTCTAGCACATTCTTATTGCTGCATTGTCTGAAGTTCAGCACATCTACCACAACAGTACTGTCCAGGAAGCAGGGTAGGAGTAGTGGTAATGAGGAATAGACAATTAATTGCACAATGAATAGAAAAGTAAAAATGTTTCAAAATCTACACTAAACCTGTATCCAAAGGAGTGATAGGTCAGTGATGTGCTGAGCGTTTGAGTTCTGGGGTCCGGCTCTGTAATGGACTTGCTGGCCAAATGGCACGGGTAGGGCTCATTTCCTGCCTGTTGAAGAGTGATATGCTACACAGAGCTATGACGGTTTCTGAGTGGTAAAATTCACACAAGTTCCGGTTATTTGTATCAGGATCATTCCTTGTGCAAAGTCTGATGTAGATGAAGATAAAGTGGTTTCTTGGTCAATAATTGTAATTTTTTTCTTTTAAAGTCAGTGGGTTTCTTGTATCTGGAACCACAACAGAAAGATTATTGTTTAAAGTACTCTGATTGACCCCCACGTTCCATTTGCCATGCCCCAAACTTACAATTCTATTACAATTGGCCCAGGTTTAATTTCATCCATCTCCATGAAGGCAAAACACTTGGTGCTGGTAAACCTCTTTTTAGGCTTGTAATGTTTGAATTCAAAGAAGATGGCCGCACCTAGGAAGTTGAAAGACACATGAACCACAGGCAGCAGTTATGTGTGAATTAGCTTTCTTGACTCACCGAAGCCCACGAACAAGCAATGGTTTGCACCATCCACAAGGCAGCCTGACAGTCTGATGGGGTAGGACCGGTGGTTGCTTGAGTACCAACCCCAAAGTCTACTCCACCATTTCTCTCATCAGCGCATTCTACAATGTCCTGAGCAGGACTGGCTGAAGAATACCCATCACTAAAGAGCATGGAAGAGGGCCAAGATGGCTCAGTGGTTAAAGCACTTGTTATGCAAGTGTGAGGACTGGAATCCAGATTCCCCAGAACCCATGTAAATGACAGGTGGCTGTGGTGGCCTGCCTGCAATTCCAGAGCTTGGAGGGAGGAGCCAAAATTCCTGAAGCAAGTTGGTGAGCTAGACTAGCTTTATCAATGAGCTCTGAGTTCAATTGAGAAACATGTCTCAATGAATAAGAAAGAGTAATTGAAGGATACTCCTATTGTCAGCCTTGGGCCTCAACATACAGGTGTACACACATGTTGGTGCACCTGCACACATGTGAACCCACACACACATAGTCATGTACACCATTGTGCTGGATAGTTTTATGTCAACTTAACATAAGCTAAAGTCATCTGAGAGGAGAGAATCTCAATTAAGAAAATGCCTCCAAAAGATTGGGTTGTAGGCAGGATTGTAAGGCATTTTCTTTTTTCTTTTCTTTTTATTTTTTTAAAGGCATTTTCTTAATTAGTGATTGATGGGGAGGGCCCAGCCCATTGTAGTTGGTATCATCTCTGGGTTGGTGGTCCTGGGTTCTATAAGAAAGCAGACTGAGCAAGCAATGGTGAGTGAGCCAGTAAACAGCACCCTTCCATGGTCTCTGCATTAGCTCCTGCCTCCAGGTTCCTGCCCTGTCTGTTTTTGATTACGAACAGAGATTTGGAAGTGAAAACCAAATAAACACTTTCCTCCCCAACTTGCTTTTTGGTCATGGTGTTTCATCACAGCAATAGAAACCCAAACTAACACAACCACACACTGGAAACATTTCAAAACACAAATTCCAGAAGAGGAGCGCAGTCCACAGAGATAATAAGTGCACATGTACTAGGCAGACTGGCAGTGAAAGTTCCTCTTTAAAATGTTCAAGCTGGACCAGCTTTGCTTCCTCCTGAAACACACCCCCAAATCCACACAACACAAGCCACGTACAAACCCCCCAATCTACACAACACAAGTCACATGCTATTACATGTCACCTAATATCTGCTTTAGAGTCCAAAGCCATATACTTTACCCCGTCACTGCTGACGTCTACATCAACATGTGCTACAGAAGAAAGGGTATAAAGGCAACAATACTCATTTATGAGGAAGTTACATAGTTATACATCTCCAAAGACCAACAGATAAGCTCTGTATCCTGAAGGGAAAAACGAGATTAAGGATATAAATTACCAGTGTAGCCCCAAACTGATTTCTAAAAAAGGTGTGGAAACCAATGAAAGCTGCTGCCTGATTCAATCAGTTGCTATTTAATTCTGCTTTAACTGGGGTTGTACTGGATCCTGTCTTTCAAGACTATAACAGACATCCACTTTAGTGAAAAGATGAAGTGTAACAATGTTCTGAAATACGTGAACAGCCCTGGCACTTGGGTGCAAACAGAGCATCTCACAAATCAAGCAAAAATGCCCAGTCACTCAAGACAGGAGGGAGAGGGGGAGAGGGAAAGAGGGGGAGAGGGGGAAGGAGAGGAAGAGGGAGAGGGGAGAGGGAGAGGGAGGGGGAGAGGAAATGGGAGAGGGAGGGAGGGGGAGAGGGAGAGGGAGAGGGAGGGGGAGAGGGGAGAGGAAGAGGGAGGAGGGAGAGGGAGAGAGAAAAACAGGCACACTTAGCCTGTACTTTCTCACATAAAAGCATCCCGATAGGTGGGCTACTGGGGACCAGTTTTCCTGAGCATAGGACCCTACTAGATCCACACAGGTGTCGTGTGTCTTCTCATTCCTACAGCTAATGATCAGATCCCATTTCTCAGTCTCACCATCTCATCATGACTCTCTTGAGGCCAGAAACATTAACAAAGCTATGCTTGGAAACCTAAGCCCAATAGTCACCACTGCTCTTACTCCTCTGCATTATCAGAAAACAATGTTGACCGCAGTGTTGGTATGCAGAGTTCTGTCCTCCACACATTTGTTACAAATGTAAAATTAGGATAGCCTAAGATGACTAACTGAAAGGCTTATGAAGGTGAAAGTGCATTAGCATTAGCATCACTTGGAACTACCGTGACGAGTATTAAGTTCAACACTGGAGAAAAGGAACAGTGGAGTCCTGAATAGTTCAACGACTCATCAGCCATCAGGAAAGAGCAAAGCATAGTAAGGAAGGTTGTTAGCCAAGGACACCACTGTCTTCCTTCACCTCACAAGCAGGTCGCAAGGCAATGGGGAGAAGGCACGCTCCATGTTGCAATCTCTTCCTTATGTACCCAGCACCCTCTGATACACACCCTTCTGACCCAGGGGGTTTCAAGTTCTGGAGTCTACCAGAATGACCTGGAGGACTTTAAAAAACACACCGCTGAGGCTGGACCACGGTTCATCTACCAAGGTTCTGGGGCTGCCTCTGCCACAGTCCCGGGTTTGAGAACGGCAGCAGCACTACAGGGGCTGCAGGACTGTTTCTGAAGGCACTCATTTCACACGCACTTCCTACAAAGCTTGGCATCGCCAACTGCAGCTGGGCCTCAAGAGAGCAGGGGCTCTGAAGACTTCTCTGTAGAGAACACCAACAGCGGGTGGGCAAACGGCAACTGCAAGTATTACGGCTAAGACCTGGGCTAGGCCGGCACTGCAACGTCACTGTGCTAAAAGGCGGCTCTCTCCCTTCCCACCTTCCCTCCAGCAAACTGCAAGTTCTGGTACTTTTCTACTCAGTGGATCCAAGTGGAAGGAAGGGATTAGAGCACCATCAGGAGTTCCAGCTTCCCCACTCATCAGAAAGAGAAAAACTGCCGTGTGTGTATGCGCGCGCGCCCACACGTGCAGCAAGCAAGAGGTTAATGTCAGTATCTTCCTCAATCCGTTTCCCACATCACTTTTTGAGATAGGGTTTCTTACTGAACCTGGAGCTAGCCTGGCTGAGCAGCGAACCACATCTGTCTTTAGCTCCTAGCACTGGCAAGCTGCTATGCCTGGCTTTTACATGGGTGCAGTCATGCAGTGGGTCCTCCCACTGAGCCATCTCCCAGGCCTAAAATTTTACTATTAAAGAACATTATATTCTAGTGTCATTATACAACCAGATAAAACACCACCTAATTTCAACATTTAAAAAACAATACCATTTGGATTTCTTCAAATCAACTAACCAGGTGACACTGACTTCTGCCAGATGTGGACTATGATGGGATCACTGTGCACACCCTCCCAAATGAGTGCTGTCCATAGGAAAACAAAGATTATGGTCACAAACCTTTGGTTAATTTTTCAACATGTTTCTGGAGCTCAATGTCCACATTAAAATGAACATATGTATCTTCTTTTCTTGAAGCCACAGGAGTATCTTGTACAGGAGTTAAATCTATGCCATTCAAATCTAGAAAGAAACAAGTTTCCACTTAGAGGCAATCACATTTAAGACTACCAAGGCCACATTTCCTGCAGAAGTGGGATGGGGGAGGGTTTTCAGGACTCACAGGGATGCCTCCCTGTATGACCAGGGGCTTTGGAACTGCTGCTGTCCATGGGTGTGTGGAGGCAGTTGAAGTGAGAGGTGGCAGACCACAGAGAGGGGGGAAAGTAAGTTTGCAAGAGGTCAAATTTGATCTTTTTTTTTTTTTTTTTTTTTTTTTTTTTATGAACTAGAGAGAAGCTAGCAAGTAGTCTTTTTCCAAGGAGCAGTTGTGAGCTGCCCTGTGGGTGCTGGGAATTGAACCCGGGTCTACCAGAAGAGCAGCCACTGCTCCCAACTACTGAGCCATCTCTCTAGCCCAAAATTTGATCTTTAAGAGGGGAAAGAAGTTCCTGTTTCCTGAGGACACAGGCCACTCTTATGTGTAGTGAGACTCTGGACTGAATACAGCTTGCTACAATGGGACCCTCAGCCCCTATTTTGCAACATTGATCAAGGGCATGGATGGAAAAGCTTTAAATCTACAATTAAGTCAGAACTCCTCTTCTGTACTCAAGTCAGATGGGCATGGGAGCTGCCAAAGAAATCCCTTTCATCAGTTAAGAAGTTTATAAGTAGAACCTACATTCCTAAAACACAACTGATTTACCACAACCAGATGGTATGCTAATTTACTGGGTATGGCTTTAATTTCCTGGATCCAGGAACCCCACTTAATCAAATTCTTCATTAGGTTTATTTAACAAATAAGTGTTTATATATTTATTATTCAACAAAGATGTCTTAGGAATCTACAGTAATTTGGTACATCTGATTATTGAAGTTCTTAAAGATATTTATACAAAATCCTGTTTCAGTTCAACAAACATGCAAAGGTAACTTAACATCTACCACATATCATTCAATATTTCATTTTTTACCAAGTACCTTCCTGAATGAGTTATATCATTTTGCAAGTGGTCCAGCACACAATGCAGAGAGTGCAAATACTTTGCACACTTGATTGCTGTCTATCTCTTAAAGCAGTGGTTCTCAAAATGTGGATTTTGACCCCTTTAGGAGTGTCAAACATCCATTTCATAAGGGTCACATATCAGATATCCTTCATATCAGATATTTACATTATGATTCATAATGGTAGCAAAATTACAGTTATGAAGCAGCAATGAAATGTTATGGTTGGGGTCAGCACAGCATGAGGAACTGTATTACAGGGTAGCAGCATTAGGAAGGCTGAGAACCACTGCTTTAAAGTATTACCCTCACTAGTCCTGTCATTCCTGGTCTATGCTTATTAAAGTTTTCTCTGTGGCTAAATTCCTTTTTAGTTTAATGGTTACTAATGAACCTATGGGTGTGAGTTTATTTCTACTAGTGATGCAAGTTGCCTCCATTTTCTTTCAGTCCACATCTGGTTCTTTGGTTAGCTTCAAACTGCAGCTTAATGTTAACCACTTGTATTAACTGTGGAGTTATTTCTAGACAATAATGACTTTATCCTTACTGATTCAATAATAACTGTTCTTACTAATTTTTTTAACAGGGTCTCGTTGTGTGTCCCCCAAAATTGGGCTCAAGTGATTCTCCTGCCTCAGCTGCCTAGAAACTGGGATCACAGGCATGCTTCATTACGCCTGACACCGAATAATTACTTTTAAAGACTAAGTGCTTTGAAAAGAAAGTCCTGTATACTAGGTATGGCAAAAACAAAATACTTCAACCATGTGGACACTTTGTTAGGGAGGGACAGGAATAATTACACTTTCTAACTCTGACAACTTTCTTTCCGGTCCTGCAATGGCTCTCCGAGTCTGGACATATGGACAGACCCTCTTCCTGGTCTTTATTTCCACCCTCCATTGCAGCACCCACCTTACAGAAACCTGCTGTAGGAATCAGAGGGCTATTCAACTATATCCCTGTGGAAGGGGAGGGCTATTTTCTATTCTGTGTCCTGGACATTGTCTCTGCTGCTAAGGGGACTGTGCATGGCTAGACAGCTCCCTAGAGCTGGGTCTGGAGTATGAAATATAAAAAGAAACAAAGACAAGCTGCTGCGGGATGTTCTCTATGCTGTGAATGTATTGCTATGATTGACTGATAAATAAAACGCTGATTGGCCAGTAGCCAGGCAGGAAGTATAGGCAAAACTAGCAGAGAGGAGAATTGGGGGAACAGGAAGGCCGAGTCAGAGAGACGAGGCCAGCCACCGTGAGGAGAAGCATAATGTAAGACACTGGTAAGTCACGAGCCATGTGGCAAGGTATAGATTTATGGAAATGGGTTAATTTAAGATATAAGAACAGATAGCAAGAAGCCTGCCATGGCCATATAGTTTATAAGTAATATAAGTCTCTGTGTGTTTACTTGGGGGGAAGTGAGTGGGAGAGATTTGCCCAGATTTGCCCCGACTGCCGGCAGGCCGGGACACAGGAAAACTCCAGCTACAACAAGCTCAAAAGCAAAAGTGAGTCTAAGTTATACATTAAAAATGTTTATTAAATCTATCAGAAGTGTTCTCTGAAGGAGTGAAGACCAATTCCAGGGACTTCCTATCATTACAGAACGAATTACAATGAGCTGCTTAGACATGGGAGCCACCGCTCTAAGAACAACTGTTCCAAGTGGAAAGCAGTATGACATCTGCAGAAGGAAGCCACCCCCAGAGCTCCTCACCCTTCACGCTGACTGTAATGTAGGGATCGATGCACTGCCCCGCATCTTTCAGACCGATTCTCTCAATTCTGATAGTGAGTAACGTCATCCCTGGTTCGGACGGCAACCGGGGCAATAAAGTGCCTGGCAACAGAGAAACCACAAGAAAACTTAGGCCAGCGACAATTCCAGAGTGAAGAGACACAGGCTTCCTATAACTTAGCAACCAGGCAGGCAGTGCATTTTGCTTTCTAGCACTCTCAAACACTGTATTATTCCTTTTTTGTTTTTTAGGATGTCCTTAGGTTCCTGAGTATGGAGATGATAGGCAAGTGTTACCACACCTATCTTGGTGTTATTCTCTGTGAATATATATTTAATTATATCCAAGATAAATCTGCACTCCATACTCCACTGACACCATAAAAGCAGAATTATTAAGGCAAGCATGTTAAAAATTCATGTTATTCAAGGAAGCCCAATTCTAAGCTACTATGAAATCGATAATACAGCATGTCCACATAATACATATATTCATTGCACTTATAAAGATATACCTTATATCTCAATATGAACTTGTAGAAAAAGGACAGAAAAATTTTTAAGTATTTTGTTATTCTGAAGCTTAAGAAGTTTGAGAGTAGACCAGAAAATCCTTTGGAGAGCTCTCTTGGCTGGAGAGGATCCCTGAATCAGGAAGGGTGAGGCTCTTAGCTCTGACCTCTTGGCTTTCTTCTCTGAATTGGCTCTGTGTTTCTTATTTAATAAGACCGTTGGTTACATCTACAAGTTACTACTAATTTACAGCTTAGTATTCATAGATTCAATTATTAGATTATTAAAGCCTAATTTCCTACTCTATTCCTCATCCTATTCTGCATGATGTATTCTTAGAAGTCAGTACTAGAGGGAATGCCAACATCAAACTGTAGGAGCAATGTGAATGTTTGAAACACTTCCATTCACCAATTAAAATTTTAAAACTAGAGGCCGGGCTAGACACCTGGCTCAGTGGGTAAGCGTGCTTTCTCTGCAAGCTGATTTGAACACCCAGCACCTGGGTAAACAGCTGCACATGACTGCACAGGGGAGAAGGGCAGAGGAGGCCCAATCCCAGATGCTGAGATTCTGGTTCAGAGCCTGTCTCCAGGCATAAAGTAGAGGCTGCTGCAGCTGAGTACACGCCACAGTCTGTTCTGGCCTCCAAATCTGTGTGCATGGACACATGTACCCACAACTTAGGTGCATGCAACAGGCACACATATACTACACACAGACCCCCCCCCCCAAAAAAAAAAAAAAACAAAACTAAAAGCCCACCCAAAAGAAAGTGGCATCCCAACCCTCAAGAAAATGGTCTGTTTTAATCCAGTGTGTGTGCAGTAAGTTAAACCACATACAGAACACAACACTTATGTAGGATTTTGGCTGGTATCTTTCCCTTCTGTTCAGCAATGTACTATCCTACTTTCAATAATGAAGAATCTGGAGAACATGATTCAGTACCTTCCAAAATGAACATCTGACTGACAGTGAACAAGTGTTGAGGAAATAGGGTGGAGGGCAATGGAAATGTTGTAAACTGGAAGGTGGTCACGGATGTCACCACTTTATAAATCAAAAACTTATAAATTCTAGACAGATTCTCTATAAATCAAGAATCACCAAATAGTAGGTAAATTTTATATGAATATTATAATAATGCTATTAAAAACAAGTTTTGAAATGTGTTAACATTTTTTTGTGGGTTTGGTGTTTATTTTGGGGGACAGGGTCTCATCCTATAGCCCAGGCTGACCTCACACTCAAGTCCCCATGTGCTAGATGATAGGCACAAAACACCACACCCAGATCCTACCCTTACTCCCTAGTTTAAATACCAAGACAACACAGAAAATGAAGAGTGAGAGATGGCCTTCACTGCAGTGTTTCATTAACAAAACTTAATGGGATAGGAGTAATTCTGAACATACACACAAAAATTCCTAAGACTGTCTGCATGGTCTTGGACTGTCTGGTTACAGATACAGGCAGCACCTACAGATGAGTGTGTCTCACTGAACTCACACAAACTTCAGAAAGGTAAGAAACACCTTGGAAATCTTAGGAAAGAGATAGGAGTACTTACATTTAGTTGTGTTCTTCTGCAAAAACGTTCATGCAACTATATAAAATTTAGATAAATTATATCTATATAAAATTAGATAAATAATGAAATTAATGCACTAATCTTCTGTTCATGGTCAGCTGAGTTGCTCACTTTTTTATTTTTTTTAATAGTACTATACACACACTGGTGAACATATTCTGGTACAAACTTCTCTGAAACAGGAATTATTAAGTCACATGGTCTGTGCTAATTACATCATCAGCTCCTACAGTGAATGTTCCAGTTCTGTTCCTGCCAACAGTGCAGCCATGTTAGTGCTGTTGAAATCCTCAGGCACTTTGTTTCTCAGATGAAACTTGAATCAATTTAGGTGTGGCGAGGCATTGACCTTGCCATCACTTGTGTGGTCTCTGACAGCTAACAGGGACTCACAGCTTTCTATTAGATCATGCATTTGGATTTTCTCCTTTCTGAAGGGGGTACTCAATTATTTTGCCCACATTTCTATTGAAATGTTCTTTCCATATTAAGTTGTAGGAGATCTCTAACACATTAGAAAAAGCTCTGGTTGCATGTCTTATAAACAGCTTAATATTGGTTTTCTTTTAAAAAACATTGCACTAAAACATAAAATATACATTTAGAATGCCTAAATTTGAAATGCAGCTTGCTGAATTTCACAATATGGACACAGCTATGTCGGCAGCACCAGGCATGAAGGATATAAACCAGCATGCTAGGGCACCCATGATGCTTCCACACCCTATCACACCTCTAATCGTTCTCCCAGAGACAGCCAGCACTGCTGCCGTCTAACACACAGACCACAGCTCAGGCTGTTCAGATGACTCTGCTCTGTAATGGTGTCTTCTAGGAGAAACTTCATGCTAACATAGTCAAATTTCTCAATCCCTTTCTTCAGTCTGTGCTTTTAAAAAAGTCTATAGAGCCGGGCGGTGGTGGCGCACGCCTTTAATCCCAGCACTCGGGAGGCAGAGGCAGGCGGATCTCTGTGAGTTCGAGGCCAGCCTGGTCTACAGAGTGAGTTCCAGGAAAGGCGCAAAGCTACACAGAGAAACCCTGTCTCGAAAAAACCAAAAAAAAAAAAAAAAAAAGTCTATAGAAAATTGTACTTAACAGTGGTAGTGGCCAGTGGTAGAACAGGCACCAGGCATGCATGTGGTACACATACATACATGTAGGCAAAAGCCTCACACATGAAATTTTAAAAAATGAATAAATCTAATAAAATTTTAAAAAATAGAAATAAAAATAAGCATGTGTTTTCAGAGGCAAAACAGACCAGAAATGATGTCTTGTGCCCAAGAAGGGCTGTCAGCAGTAACGGCTACTATGTATAATTTCCCTAAAGTTATTTATATTCACAGGGAGGGAAGCGCCTCATCCAAGCTCTTCCACAAATAGAAAAGGCTCACTCTATACCCTTCATTCCACTTAGATGACGGTAATGATAAGGAGTCTGCCCACCTGGGCCTACTTCTCCCAACCACAATTTGGTTAAAGACTGAAGATGTAACACAGAGACAGGCTGATACTACAGGCTCAGGCCAGAGCTTGGCCCGGGGCTGGCATTTGGGATCTTGGATCTGATGAAGATTTCCATCTGCTCTGTTCATCTTGCAACACCCGAACCGTTTGTGTGAACAGTACAGCTTGTGCTGAACACTTTCCGTTTGTGTGAACAGTACAGCTTGTGCTGAACACTTTCCTTCTGGAACCTATATTTTTGGTCTATAGTAGGTAGAAAATGGCTCTGTGATCAGTTACCAACAGCAGCCATGTGTGCTGAATCTCTAAGTAGATACTTCACCTTTCACAATGCTGCCACAATTTGTTACAGTAGGAATTAAATCCTGCCCATGTGGCTGGAAGCACAGGGAAAGGGCTTTGGAATCTGCACCCACTGTCCTCTGATTTGGCCCATATGCCTCTTCCTTTGGCTAATTTTGCTCCTGTGTTCTCTTGCAGTACTTTATAGCCATGAGTCTCGGCGAATCACTGAGCATGTGTTCTGAGGACCACTACCACAGAGGATCCTTTCACACTGCGTTTAGATAACCACTGACAGTGGCCCAGCCATGGAACTCTGCTTACAGTTGCCAAGGGCTCGGGAGAGGTTTTCCTCTCCACTAGCAAACACCACCACAAGTTCCAATGGTCCTGCTGGATAAAGCAGTGCATGTGCTGTGTAAGGATGCCTACCAGGAACTCTAGCAGAGAAAGAATCAGGAGGTCCTGCCCCAGCACCACCTTCTTCATCTTCTTCAAACTCCAAATTCTCTTCTTCACCAGGGGCTAAAATCCGTCTGCATGGAAGAGAGAGAGAGAAAAAAAAAAAAACAACTAAACAATGAGCTAGAATATTTAATACACCAACAAAGCCTCACAGCTGTTCCACAAGATGCTGAGTATTATAAGAGGTTGAAATATTGTTATCAATGTTGATATCAACCATATCAAAGATACTAAAGTGGATAAAACAACAGACAACAGATGTATCTGTAAAACAGGTATAAAGAAGACAGTAAGAGAAGATGAATATGAATACTTATTTACCTTAATGGGATAGGCTGAACATCAAATGGGAATTCTTTATTATATGTAAGAATATTCTTCAGGACTGCAATAAAAGACAAAGAAACATGAATTATTCTATAAAAATGAAATTATAGCTCAGCGAGCTAATTTTCAGTAAATTTTACCATGCACATTAAATATATTTTTAAATTTCCAGATTATCATTCCAGAGCCACTGAACTTGTTTGCAGAAGGTCTGAGAAAATTAGGCCCCCAAAACTTTTCCTACTGTGTACAAGGTCCTGGGTAAGACACAGGGTCCTCCCTGTACTGAAGGGCTGACATTAAAGGTGACAATTAGAGAGATCCAGGAGCATATCTTATTCTGTCTTGAGTTTTCTCCTGGATGTCACCAAACTGATATGCTTTGTGTTAGCAGTTACTCACCTCATACTCCTTTTATGATGAAAGTTACTGCTTATGTCTATATACTAATAGATCTGGACACAGTACAGTGTATCCTCAAGAGAAGTCTCCAGATGACATGGTACCTGTGTCCTGGCTATGGATACTCCCACAGCTCCCTTTGGGCACGTAAGTTTAGAGAGAGATACTCCGTAATGCTGCTGTGTCTGCCGGAGTACTCTAAGTATATAATTTAGTGTTTCACTTCCAGCCTTATGGGTTCCGGTAACAAGCTGCAAATTACACGAAAGTGAATCCACAGCATGAAATGGGCAACACAAAAGGCTCCTGTAACTTAGTGCTCAATACACTCAGCCTTTAACTTCGAAGTCCTATAGGTTAGAGCTGAAAGAGGCGGGGCATATTGGTACATAGCAGATAGCCTCCCAAGAGGGTATCCAGAGGGCACAGGTTGCAATTGCGTGTCATGTTCCAATGACTGTCAGTTTTATATCCAGTCTCTCACATGTGTGCTCAGCCACAGATCTCTCTGGTTTGTACTCTCTCTCTAGCTCTTGCCTTCACCCTCCCACCATCTTCCTTTGTCTCAGTAACTGTGTACTTAGTGACCACAATGTGTTTGACTCTTAGGATATACTATGATGACCAAGAACTAAATGGTTCTTAAACCAAACTCAAGAAGAACAGACAACAAACATGTCAACTAATAGACCAGATAATACATAAGTGTGAGAAGCTAAACAATGGCATCACAGAGGAAGTAGAAGAGCAACACATGCTGCTTTACTGTCTTTTGAGAAGATGTCCCTCAAGAGCATCCAACTGGAAGGGTTTGCAGCTGAAAGCTTATTCTTCTGATGCCCCTCTTCTGATAAAATCCTATTACATATATTAACATTCTGCAGATCTACACATAACAGAGCTTATCCTCAAGGGAAGTCTTCAAACACCTGTACTGGCTGTGGGAGGTTTGAGGTATACACTTATCCAAAACTCCCACCGGGACCGTGGACCAAATGCAAGAAAAGCAGATCATGGATGCCAACAAGTAGACAAGCTAATGTGCAAATGTGGCTACTGTTAGGACAGACACACAGAAAGCTGTGTAAATGAACAGAGAGACAGTAGAGTAGCTGGAGTCCACAGGGTCAGTCAGTATTCAAAACTGACCTTTTGTCAGAAGACACAGGAGCTGTGACCCAGGAGAGAGGCATCACCCACAGCCACTCCAGAGTTGGAACTTTCCAGTATTGGAGAAGCAGGGGCAAGAAAGGCTCAGAGAAGGAAGTAGAGCTTTTGTGGGGGCTTGCCTTTTTTTGAGACAGAGTTTCACTCTATATCCCAACCGGGCCTAGAATTCACTATGTAACTTATGGCAATCCTCCCACCTCAGCCTCTTGAACAGGAATGTCTCACCACATCCAGTTTGGGTTTGACTTCTTCATATAATACAAAGTTGACAAGCAAGAAAAGTATCAGAAGACCAAAGTAGGTTTAAATAAAATGTCAGCCCTACAATTTCAATGACAAATGCATATAACTATGCTAAAGTAATGTACATTACTCAGTTTTCCCAATCCTAAAATGGGAATGCCACTTCCTTCACAGACTACTGGGGGAACTAAAATTAAAGAAAACTCATGAGAATGCAGGGGAAGTTTTACAGTATTGAACACAGTCACATTCAGCTTCAAGTATCTGGACTTTATAAATGTCTTTCTTTTTCTTTTTTCTTTGTTTTTAGGCATGAATGATTAAAAAAAGAGTAAGTAGAAACCTGCACTGTTATGCGGGAATTAATATTCGCCACAGTTTTCTGTTGTGACTGACTAGAATCCGAGTGTTTCTTGTCTCACAGATAGTTCTTTCTTTTCAAAACATAATAACATCCCTTCCGAACTTTATGATCACAGTAGACTGTTAACTCAGTAAATAGCAATCAATCATTCACATAGTATTGTGGTAAACACTAAAAGATGATAACATCTGTCATTAATACTAGATAAGACACAGAAACCATATTTTATAATAATAAAAGGAGAAATAGCCAACGTTTAAAATATGTGAAAAAAGTTGAAAGCTACATTAGTTATAAAGAATATTTTCCCTTAGGAAAATGATAGGACATAAGGTCTAATGTAGCCCAGGCTGGCCTTAAACTCACTACATATTTGAGGCTAGACTTGAATTCCGAATCCTCCTGCCTCCACTTCAGAGTGGCATGATTACAGGTATGTGTTACTATATGTGGTGGTTTGAAAGAAAATGGTCCTCAAAGGAAGTGGCACTATTAGGAGGTATGGCTTTGTTGGAGTAGGTGTGGCCTTGTTGGAGGAAGTGTGTCATTGTAGGGGCGGGCTTTGAAGCCTCTTCTGCTCAAGATTCCCTCAGTGTGACAGTCAACTTCCTGTTGCTTGCAAGCTGCAGGACTCTCAGCTAGCTCCTTCTCCAGCACCGTGTCTGCCTGCACACTGCCATGCTCCCCACTATGATGATAACTGTACTCTGAATTATAAGCAAGCCACCCCAATTAAATGTCTTCATTTAAAAGAGTTGCCGTGGCCATGGTGACTCTTTATAGCAATAAAAAACCTAACTAAGACAGAAGTTGGTACCAGGGACTGCTGGGCCCTGACCCCCGTTTTTGGGTAGCTGTTGCCTTGCTTGCTGACCTTGATCAGGTGTCCTCCCTATGTTAATTCCCTGCTGGTTTCCTTCCTCCTGAACAGCTTACTGGAGGTTCCTTGTTTGTGTATCCTGCATATTGGTGTAAACAGCTAGGATGCAAGAATGTAAAACATCTGTAGTGAGCTTCTGCCCTCCGGGGTTCTTCCACTGTGCTGTGAGCCTGTATTTAAGGCCTCTTCCCTCCTTCAATAAAGGGTATTCTACTGAGAGGAATGACCTGCTGTCTTGTCTGTTTTAATCCTCAGCCCCTTGCTCAGACATGGTGAATGGGTAGTAGCGTGGGTGCTACAAGGGACTGAGGTATTGCTGTGATAGGCCTGACCATGTTTTTGTTTGGAGGAATTTAGACTTTGATACTTTGGGTTATGAAAGCAGTGGAATGCTTTAAGCACTGCTTAATAGCCCATGGAAGACAGAGGTGCGAAGAGTTATTTGAACTGTTGGGGGTTCAGTCAAGAGGTTTCGGAGAAGAATTTTAGTGTGTTGCCTAGAGATCATTCTTGTGATATTTGGTGAAGAAAGTGGCTGCCTTTTGGCTTTGTCGGAAGAGTCTGTCTGAGGCTAACGTGAAGAGTTTTGGATTAATTTCCTTGGTAGAAGGAATCTCAAAAGAGCCTAATATAGACTCTGTTATGTAGTTATTGGTGGTAACTATAATGAAGATTTATAATGAAAAGGATCAAGAAAACGTAAAATTTGAGGAGAAAAGGAATGAAGTGTTGTGTTCAAGGAGATAAATAGATTAAGAAATGGAAGAGAGGAAGTGGTGACCTCAGGGCAAGATTCCACCCAGCTATGTTTCCAACTTCTGAAAAGGAATTAAAGAAAAGTTTAGAGCCTGGTGTAGTGGTGTGGTGGTACATGCCTTTAATCCCATCACTGGGAAGGTAGCAGCTGGTGGATCTCTGAGTTTGAGGCCAGCCTGGTCTAGAGATTCAGTTTCAGGACAGCTAAGCTTAGGCAGTGAAGGTAATAATCAAAAACAGAAAGCTGGTGAAGATGTGATTGAACAAGGGGCCATGTTCCAGCCCCAGCAAGGAGCAGAACTTGGCAGCTTCAGCCATGTGGTTCTGGCTTTAGAGTCAAGGATAGAAGAAACAGACTATGAAATCTCCCTCCATGCCTAAGGAAAGCTGCTGAGGCCAGGCCTGTGTCAGGGGTGTCCCTGAATGGAGACCTAGAGAGGCCATTGCGTGAAGCTGTAAAGGAGAAGCCTGGATTGCCTTGGAGACCCCAAGATGTTAGAGATGCCAGTTGTGAAATACCTGCTGAGGAAAGCTGCTAACAGGAAGCAGAACCAGCCCAACAGAAATGAGTGAGTTGCAGACAACAAATCTGAAAGGAGTGGGAGATCTGAAGAGTCTTTTGACATAAGACATGGAAATGCAGAGTTTGTAGTTTTCTCAGCTGGTTTTTGTTCTTGCTTTGGTCCAGTGTTTCTTCACTATGCTCCCTTCCCTACATTTTGGAATGGTAACATTATCCTGTGCCATTATTTGTTGGAAGTATGTGATCTGTTTTTTGATTTTGATTTTATAGGGGATTACAGTTACAAGACTGCATAAATCTCAGAAGAGACTTTGAATTTTAAAACATTGTTAACTGTGATAGAGTATGGGAACGTTTGAAGTTGGACTAAATGTATTTTGCATTATGATACTGTTACAAGCTGATGGGGGCCAAGGAGTGGAATGTGGTAGTTTGTATGTAATCAGTTCCCATAATCTCATACAGAGTGGCACTATTAGGAGGTATGGCTTTCTTGGAGTGGGGGCAGGCTTTGAAGTTTCCTATGCTCAGGATACCGCCCAGTGTCTCAGTGGACTTGCTGTTGCCTGCAAGATGTAGGACTCTCAGCTACTCCTCCAGCACCATGGCTGCCTGCATGCTGCCATGCTCCCTGCCATGATGATAATGGACTGAACCTCTGCAACTGTAAGCAAGCTGCCCTAATCAAATGTTTTCATTTCTAAGAGTTGCTGTGTGTTCATGGTGTCTCTTCACAGCAGTAAAAACCCTAAGATACCACAGCTGCAAATACTTTGCTTCTTATAAACTTCTTTTTTCAGGTATCAATGCTTTGGAAAGGAAATCCTTGAGGGTGGAGTAATGCCTCAACGTTTAGAGCATGTATTATTCTTTGAGAGAACCACAGTTCAGTTCCAAGCACCCACTGAGGGTGGCTCACAACCATCTCTAACTTCAGTTCTAGGGGATGAGGCCCTGTTGTGACTTCTGAAGGCACATGCACTCCTATGTACACACCAACCCCAGGAATGCCCCCACTGACCTGCTTCCATCAGCCAGGCCTCACTGGTTTTTCTCTTGTTACATTTATGTATTTTGTGTGCATGCAATGTGGAGGTCAATGGACAGCTTTTGGGAGTAGGCTCTTTCCTTCCACTATGTGGAATTGAACTCAGGTAGTCAGGCTTGGTGGCAAGTGTCTTCATTTGCTATCTCTGGGCCTCACTTTTTTAAAGTGTTTTACAATCTCGCTCCAGCAGCTGAGGACCATTCAGTTTGATGTACTTATACCACCCTGACCCCCTCGGTGTCCTCTCCTACTGAGAATCAGTCCACCTCTCTTACTCATAGAGAATGGATCTTCCATTCCCTTGCAGTTCATGCTCTAAAAAATGACACACATGGAAATATCAACATGTGTTTTGTAGCAACATACCACTTTCATGGTAGGCAAAAATAAAAAAAAAAACTTTCATTCTGAAGGTTATTTTTTAAACTATGGAAGAAGGCTTCCTCTCAAGACATTGAAATCTATTGACTACAGCACAATTTGCTGAGTTTATACTATAAACAAAGCATTGCATAGACTATGCAGAGGAAAGTCAAAGGTTGCTTATAACTGCTCTGAAGAACAGAATAAACAGCAATGAGACTAATACAGGGCAGACTCTGACAGGCTATAAAAACACCACAGAACGGAGAGGGGGTAGCGGATCCAAAGGAGAGCACAGGAAGCTGTCAGGAAAGGTGCGTTTCTGTGGTGCTCCGAAGGATGGGTTTCCGAAGGATGGGTTAATGGACAGGAACTTTATGGATGGTGAGGGGAGATAGGTTGGAGTAAGCAGTATGTTCTGAGGAGTAACATAAAAATTACTAGAATTACTACAATCACAAGTTTAACATAAACTTCATACAGGACTTTCAAGGGATTTACAAACTTTGGAGGAAAGAATACATTAGCAAAGTGAATCACCTGAGTCCAGCATACTGAAAGCCACGCCATTCATTTTCCACAGAAGAGGCATCATCAAGGGAGAGCTTGACTAAGACTATTTCATCTAAAATGTAGTTAAACACTAAGTTGCAGAAAGTATTTCTGATAGAAATAACACCTAATTGTCCAACTTTTATAAACTAAAAAATTACAGAGTATGTCCTACTGAGATACAGTATACATAGCTATGCTCCTCCCAAAAGCAATAGAAAGTTAAAATCACCTAAAAGGATTGAGAAGAGGCCAGCAGATAGCTCAGTGGGTAAAGGTGCTTACTGCTAGGCCCGAGGACCTGAGTTCAATCCCTGGGACCTGTAAGAACCAATTCCTACAAGTTGTCCTGCAGGTTATCCTCTGATGTCTACCCAGGTGTTGGGTACTCTACTAGATAGATAGATAGATAGATAGATAGATAGATAGATAGATAGATAGATACATAGATACATAGATAGATACATAGATAGATACATAGATAGATACATAGATACATAGATAGATACATAGATAGATACATAGATAGATGAATGGATGACAGATAGATAGATGATATAGACAGACAGAAGTAAACAACTTTTTAAAGTATTAAGAAGGAAAAAGTTCAAATGAAAAGAAGTATATAAATTCAAAATATAATAAAATGAAGGTGAAGTTACTGTAATTCATGTACTTAGGAGGCTGCTTCAGGAGAACTGAGTTTCAGACAAGCCTGGGCTACACAGCAAAGCCTGGTCATCTTACAAAAATGAAGCAAAATAAAATAAATCTAATGTTACTATACTTCTATTCCCACTCTAAATCTTTAGAATACAAACAAAAGTCTTAAAAAAAAAAGCAAGCAAGAGGAACAGACAGCCACTAAAGATCTTAGTGTAGTATCCCACTAGGGCATGAATCAATAGTTTCTCACAAGTTTGAACTAGAAAACTAGGACATTTAGGATTGATGTACCCCAAACCAATTCCTGATATTTGCAAACATAAGGTCATAGACAAGTGTGAGAGTTATCATTAGCAAAAGGCAGCTGAGAGAATTTCTCTGAATGCCAAGTCATATAGCTGATACTCTTTAAAAAAGGCAACCAATAACAGCTCTTTGAAGCACTGGGAGGAATTACAGAGGCTATCAGAGAGAGATAATAAATGCCTACTGCTAAACAGTTGACAATCTTTCTGGCTATCCCACCTAGCATAGACTCCCTTCCTACTCTGCCCCTTCTTCCCTTTGTCCCTCCTGCAGCACTGGAGAACAAAGCCAGGGCCTGTTCCTGTAAGCCCCAGCCCCAGCCTTCTGTAGGATTCTTCAATTCTGTTTGAAGCAAACAAAAACCAAAAATCCTAGCTGAAAATGGCAATTGTAAGAAGCCAAAATCCTACTTCTTCTTTTATCATTTAAGAAAAAAAAAAAAGAAAGAAAGAAAAGAAACAAAGGATTTTCTTAGTCACGGACACCAGGCTTCGTGACTACAGCCGGGACCTTGCTGCATTTCTTGTGTTTCCTTGTGGTCCTTGTGGTCCTGGGGATGCCTCACACATGCCGGTATGCACTCCACCACTGAGAACACCAGCCTCAGAGTCAGAATCTTTTCATTAAAGCCATCAATGGGCTTTTCTACAAAATACCTTATAGACAGCCAGTCATGGAAGACTATATATGATTCATTTGTGTAAAATGTTCAGAATCGGCAAATTTATAGACAAATTAAATTAGTGTTTGCCTAGAGCTGGTAACTGGAGAGGGTCAGAATTGGATGGGGAAAATGAGTGATGCAAGTGGATACAGGGTTTCTTTTTAGGGTGATGAAAATATCCTAACATTGACTGCGGCGATGGTGCACTGTGAAGACAATAAAAAGTAATAACTATACGCTTTAAATTAGTGAATTTTATGGAATCTAAATAACTTAAATGAAGCTACAATAAAAAACTTATATAAAGTATTTGTTAATGCTTTTTAAAGAAACTGTAAAAGTTCTATGAATTAGAAAGTGTGGTCAGAAAAAATGAAAAATGTTTTATATTATTTGATTGGCATTCCTATATTCACTGAGAACAGGTAAGAACTACTTAGAAATATAAAATCACAGTTCTTGTAACAAAAAGGTTATGGTCTGCATCACATAAAGTGCCAAAACTATTAAAATGACACAGTTTATCATAATTCTTGCCATATGAGAAGGACCTTGCTCTGAAGAGATAAAATATGACCATCTAACAATCGTGAAAAAGCCACCAAAATCGCAGCAGATCTGTGTTCCTGGGTCTTGTTGCTTCTCTCTACCAACCCAAACTAAACAAAAGAAATCCGATCCTGTTAGCACAGACCCTGCAAACCTCTTTCTGCCCTGGTCTTTCCATAACCAGACATTTCCACTTCCTCGGTCACTTCCGTCTGCCTCTCTCAGACTTGCTGTGAGCTAGGAATTAGCAGCCTGTGAAGCTGACATGAGCAATCTCTTCAGTTCTTTCTTTCACCTTTCACCCAAGGTGTGGAGACACCCAAAGTATTGCACTAATATGAACTCTGCTCCCCTGATTCAAGCCCTGCCAGCTACTAAGAGCTGCAGTGAAACAAGGCTGAGCATTTCATCTCCTTCTTCCACTATAAAGTGAGAGAATGTGACCACATAGCCATGATTCTTTCTATTCTATGATGCCATGGTTTTATGATTCCCTACTGAGAATTTGCCTTAACAGATGGATCTGAAAGCTGTTCTTCCCTGTTTACAAAAGCATGTTAAGACATGCAATCCTGCCTCACTGGTATTGGCTAAGGTTTACTCAGTCATATTCACCTCTGCCCATACTGCAGACATTTCAAGAAAGAGAACGTTCACCTGTACCAGCAAAGCAAAAAGAAAAAAGTGGTAGTGACCTTTCAGGCAGCGTCTTAACCACCAATGTGTTTGAAGAAATTATTTACTTCAAAAAGTTTTAGAGGAAGAGAAAAAAAAAGTAGATACAATAAGGAAGTATTTCATGGCATGGTTCACAAGGGGCTACAGTTTTCATGCCATGTAAACTGAATGGCACCACTGACTATAGTTTATATCTTCCTTAGCGTCTGCGGTAAATGTTTGTCAAAGAACTAGTCTTATTAAAGTCACCAAAACAAAGGCTAATAGATATTTACACCAAATTATAGCTACTTCAAATATTGCAGGAATTTAAGAAGGACTAAAAAGATGCTACATAATTAGATAGTAGGAGAAAACCACCATCTATGCTAAATAGTGTTAACAGCTACAATGAATTATTTTCCTAAAAGAGATCACAAGAGTAACAGAAGATAAAACTTACTTGGTTCTAGCTTCTTCAGGTCCTCCAGTTTAAATTCTTCTTGGGACTGTGTGGACTAAATTTAAAATATGCACATTACATCTTTTTACTACAAAGATTTCACCATACCCTATGTCTCTTAAGTGGTAAAAACCAAACATCCAAAATGATTCAAAATCTATTTCTTGCTTTCAAGGTAGAAAATGAAAAGTTCCAAACTGGGTTTTGTTTGTTTTGCATTCCCAGAACATTCAGGCTAAATGTAATACAAAAAGAATTAAAGTTATAGCTTTGATTTCTATAGTTTACAAAATATAAACTAAATCATGTAAGTATGCATGTTACTGATGAATTCCCCTAACTGTCAAACTCTCCTGCGACAACACAGCTTTAGGCATGACTGTACTATTTCAGCAGAACAATCACGTTAGAAAGTTAAGAACACCTCTACTTACCTGTAATGCTGCGCTTCGCAATTCTAAACATGTGGCAATTTTGCCTATGGTTTTCTGTAGAAAGATAAAAAACAAAATCAGGTAATTTTTTATCAATAAGAAGTTTCTAATTTTTTAAAACAAGTTAAATCTTATTTCCCTGTAGCATCTGGCAGATTCAAGAGAAAAAAAGCAGGATGTAAAGGCCTGAGATGAGAGAGGTGAGTGTGTACTCTCTTACACTAACATCCCACAACCAATTCTATTTTGGGTTGTGAGCCTAGCCTTTAACGGCTGAGCCATCTCTCCAGCCCTCACAACCAATTCTAAAGCAAGGTCACTTTGGTGACAGTTTTGAATATGATTTAAAGGGTAATTAGTAAGTGAATAATGGAAACCAACATGGAATATCCCAAAAAATTAAAAATAGGGCTGGCAAGATGGCTCAGCAAGTGCTTGTTGCCAAGCCTGATGACCCGAGTTCAATCCCCAGAACCTACGAGTTGTCCCTCTGATATCCCTATGTATGCTCATATATCCACACACATGCACATACATATATATACACACCCATATACATACAAGTAAAATGCAAAAAAATCATTAAAAAACTTAAAAGTAGAACTACCATATAGCCCAGCAGTCCGCTCCTTTGGACAGCCAAAGGACATGAAATCAGTATGTTCAAGAGCTATTTGCACTCTCCTGTTTTCTGCCACAATTCAGCTGCCACAAATCAGAAAGACCCCTAAGTCCCCACTGACTGACACATGAATGAAGAAAATGTGCTCGTCCATACAGTGGGACAAGAAGTGCCATCACTGGAACTAGGGATCAAGCTGAGCAAAGTAAGTCCGGAAGAGAAAGGCGGGGATCACACACTGGCTCTTCCGGAGCATTAACAAGCTGAGCTTTCCGAGTGGAGAACAGCCTGGCAACTACAGGCTGGGGAGAACCAGAGGGAAGGGGGGACAGGGAGAAGCTGACGAAGGAGAGCTAAGTCACAGTAAGACAGGAGCAAGAGGTTCTGCTGTCTGTCACACAGTGGGCGACAATGTATGACAACACTGTAGAGGAAACTTAAAGACTCCAAAGATAGAACTCCAAAGGCCGGGGATATGGTTTGGTTGGAAGAGTGCTGGTCTGACATGATCCCAGTACTCAGGTGGTGGCATGATCAAAAATTCAGGGTCATCCTTAGCTACACAGCAAATTCTAAGCTACTCTAGGCTACATAAGCTCCTGACTTAAGAAAAAAAAAGGAATTTGAATGTTTTCACTACAAAGATAATAAATGTTTGAGCACTCAAGTTATTTGATTTAAATATCACACAATAGATACATGTACCCCCCCAAAAAAAAAAAATCTTATTACAGGGCATGCTGGCCCATCCATGACCTTCTTTAATCCCAGCACTTGGGAGGCAGAGGCAGGTGATCTCTGTGAGTTCATGATCAGCCTGGTGCACATAGCAAGTTTCAGGACAGCCAGGGCAACACAGAGAAACCCTGTCTCAACGCCCCCACCCCCATCTCCATCCCCCCAAAAGACTAAGCACTGAAGGTAAGTTAAGCTAAGTCTAATTTTAGATTTGAACTATTAACGCTCATGCAGACTAATTGCTCATACTTAATATAGTATAGAAAAATCCAGGTAACGGCCGGGCAGTGGTGGCGCATGCCTTTAGTCCCAGCACTCGGGAGGCAGAGCCAGGTGGATCTCTGTGAGTTCGAGGCCAGCCTGGACTACCAAGTGAGTTCCAGGAAAGGTGCAAAGCTACACAGAGAAACCTTGTCTCAAAAGAAAAAAAAAAAAAAAACCAAACCAAACAAAACAAACAAACAAAAAAAACAAAAACAAAAACAAAAAAAAAGGGAAAATCCAGGTAAATGCCATTTTACTTTGTCATTGCCTCAGGAAATTGATAGCTCAAAGGATCAATTAAGGGAAAAGATAAAAAAAGTCAATTAAAAAAATAAATTAATTGTGCTATAACGTATTCAATTTATATAAGGAAAAAAATCAGTTAAAATATATATAAAGAATATAGTCTCACCTAATCCAGACTTAATTTTTTAATATTTAAATAATTAGTTATCTTCTGTCTAGCTAGAGAGAGAGAGAGAGCATGCGTGTGTGTGAAGAGATGGAAGTAGCAAGAAGGGCAGAGATAGAAAGAGGGACCCTAAAAATATAACATGCATATAGTACTAAATTCTCTTTACCGCTAAATTTGACTCAAATCAGGGAAAAGCTTTCTAAGCATCACAAGATAGGATGTTCTATTCTATGTAGAAACTTACATGAGAAGACCTACTGCACCAATAGGGAATTCAATGGAATGAAGCATTTGGCAGCTTTCCATTGGCTATTAGACTCAGTCATCATAGTAACAAAATTACTGAGAACCTAAATGAAAGCTAAGCAAAAAAAACTATGAAAGGGCTCAAATCAGAATAAGCTTTCCAGGCATGGTGGCATACACATTTATTTCCAGCATTCAGGAGTTCTGTGAGTTCAAGGCCATCCTAGTCTACATAGTAAGTTCCAAGACAGCCAGGGCTACATAGTGAGACCTTGTCTCAAAACCCCCAAAATACATGAGCGGACAAAGACAACAACAGTAGACATGCCGAAGTGGACAGAGGAAAGACCACGAGGTCCCAACCCCACACAAAGAACTACAGAATACTGAGAGCAGGGGGGTCTCCCTCAGGGAAGAGCACACCAACTGTTACCAACACCAATGGTCAGCCCTGAAAACACAGATAAGTGACATTAGAGAGAGTAGCACATTATATTTAGGATATATATGCACACAAATATACATAATCTGTTTGCAATAACAGTGAAAAAGAAGCTATGGATTTGAAATAGAGTAAGGAGGAGTATATGGGAGGGTGTGGAGGGAGGAAAGGGAAGGAGAAAATGATGTTATAATAGCATAATCTAAGAAGTAAGAGATATTTTACAGAAAAATCATAGGCTGACTTTAAACCAGAAGTCAATGAGAATATCAAGAATAAGTACATATGGAATTTTCACACTATCTATTACTAAGTAGTGCTTTAGAGAGATTACTGTTTCTGTTTTAGGATTTTTTTTTAATGTGTGAGAAGGTTTCATTAGAACTTCCATGATTTAAGACTCTTCAGCTTATCAAAAATATGCTGTTTTCTTTGGCTAAATTAGGTTTTGTAAAAACTTTTCTATTAATTTGTAGGATCAAGCTTCCCACTGTCTCATTACATTTATGGCATCTACATACATTACATGGACTGATGCTAACATCAATTTCCTACCAACTCTTAAAAGTGTACAAAATAATGGGTTTCATTATTACATTTCCATCCATGCTTTATGTTTTTTAGATTTAAAGTTAATATAAAAATGCAAATTATTATCTTGAAAGATATGATTTATCTTAAAATAATCCTCTGAATAAATACCAATAATCTTAAGAGCAAAGCTTTTACTTATAAAATACTTTCAAGAGGTTACTAGAAAAAACTTTCTGCTTTGTGTGGTAGCTCCCACTATAATACCAGCAGTAGGGAAGCTGAGGCAGGAGGACTGTCATAAGTTCAAGGCCAATCAGAGCTATAGAGTGAAAGACAGGCCAATCTTGGGCTACAAAGTTAAGTCCCTGCCTCAGAAAACCACACACACACACACACACACACACACACACACACACACACTCACTAAACAACCAGATAAAAATAGGAGGAGGAGGAAGAAGAAGAGGGGGACAGGGTGGAGAGAAAAAAGAACTGCAGAAATACTGATTTTTAAACAATTCTTTCACTGGGCAGGGGCACATGCCTTTAATCCCAGTACCTGGGAGGCAGAGGCAGGTGGATTCCTGAGTTCGAGGCCAGCCAGGTCTACAGAGTGAGTTCTAGGACAGCCAGAGTTACACAGAGAAACCCTGTCTCAGGAAAAAACAATTTTTTCAAAGTTTCACAAACTACTGAACAGTAGATACGATTCTAAACTTTGCCACTGTGATCAAAACATCGAAAACATAAGATATTTGACTATAAAATTATAAAACAGTAAAAGCATTTAAACATAAAAATTTAAAATAGAAAACAAATTAATTTTGCTCCGAATAAAGTAAAAATCCACCATTTTTCTTTTTTCTTAAGAAAATACAATTGAGTATTTTCCTGTGGCTTATGGGCCATGCACGGCATTTAATTGATTCTGCAGATCCAACAATAATTCCCCATAGTATGTTCTTATGAACACAAGACTGACAGGAGATTTCCAAACCCAAGAAAATTTTAAAAGACTGTACACTCAATCTCTTTAAAATATTCAACATTACATAAGCACTCTGAAGCCCTGAGAAGTTACACACATTCTGTTCAAATATTTATTAATTTTTCAGAACCAATGCTCCCCAGGGCACATGTGGAAGATCATTATTATGAAGAACTCAAAGCCTCTGATAATTACTTCCCTAGGTGACAATCCAATAAAGTCTGTTATGGACAACTGTACATTTTTCACCTGAATTTTCAAAGAAAATTAAATGTTTAGAAGTGTACAGCTTGGCTTACATTTATAATGTAGCACATGAAAATATGGGGCAAGACACAGGCAAGGTCCAAGTTCTGTCTTGGCTCACTGGCAAGTATTATAAGTAACAATTGTCTCAGAAATCCAGTGCCCAGGAAACAAAGTGAGACCTCCTAGACAATATGAGATTTGGGGACAGGGTATCTTTAAGGGTCCTGCAGGACTCTAATCCCTCATCTCATAAGGACATTTGGGCCTGGAACCAGAGCTGAGCTCTGTGGCTACTCCAGGTCAGCCTTCCTCCTGGTCTTTCAGAGTACAAGATATGGGGTGTCTGTAAGCAGCTATGTAGGAAAGAAGGAGGCTGGTGCCTGGCTGCAGGAAGAGCTATAAACTAAAGGATGAACAGCATTATCAAATACTCAGAGGCTTTGGTCTCAGGTTAAAGAAAACTGTGAAAAAGTTACAATAGCTTCCCTTTAGCACAATCATGACAGGCCCATTTATTATTTTCTTTTTTATGATCTTAGAACATTTTCAGCAAATCAAATCACTTTATATTTGAGGTCACAGAACCTGTTCTTTAGCAACAGATGTTGAGACAAAAATTAAGTAACTCAAAAATGAAGAAATCATTGAGCAAAATATGAGGTCACTGAGATGTTTTAATGCCCTAGGTTTTCATTTTCTTTCATGTTTTTAACTTTATTAACTATTAGTTCATGCACTTAGACACTAAAATTCTGTTGATCAGAATTTTAGACATCCTAAGTTATTTCTTTTTTTTTTTAAAGGATTTTTTAAAAGATTTATTTATTTATTATGTATACAGCATGTATGACTGCAGGCCAGAAGAGGGTACCAGATCTCATTACAGATGGTTGTGAGCCACCATGTGGTTGCTGGGAACTGAACTCAGGACCTCTGGAAGAGCAGTCCATGCTCTTAACCTCTGAGCCATCTCTCCAGTCCCCTAAATTGTTTCAATCCAGGAATGCCAACTGGTTACTCAAGGCAGATTTCTCAAATCCTAGAGAAAAGGGAGAATACAGCTTTTGTTCTCTTCCTCAAGCAGACCACTCATCTCCTCTGTGGTATTTTCCAGGGCTAAAATCTAGTCTTCTGTGGATATTAGCAATTATTAAGGAAGAAAAGAAAAAAATAATCTTTAAAGTTGTAGCAATATGAAATTTTAAAATACTGAAAAAACAAAACAAAACAACAAATCAGCTAAAGTGATTCTTAAATATGTTTTAGATGTGCATGTACTAACTTGGGCAAGAATGCTGCTAATCGTGGTGGTGTTTTCTGTCCCAAACACCTATAACTAAGAGTTAACAAATGGAAGCCCATGGACTAAAGTAACTCTGCTCGGACTTAACAAATTATTCCCCCCCAAATCACTTATTCCCCTTGTGCAAAAAATGAGTATGAATGAATGAAGTCACCAGAGTTTCACACAGCCCTGCCTTAAGAGACTTGGGGTGGGGTGGCTAACCTTTTTTTTTTTTTTTACTAGTCACAAGATTAAAAATTAACTTAGTACTATAGCTACCCTGAGTCAGGAAAATCCAGGACTTATTTTCTCCCTTTTCCCCATATTCAGGAATGAGTGTTCCTTTTTTCCCAAATATCTCTAATGGGGAATCAATCTGACACACACAAAATCTAATTCAAGGAGAAGGAACACCATGGAAACTTTTTGCAACATTGTCTGATAGATTTGCAGACCAGTCCCTCCCCCCACCCCCCTTTGATGAGACAGGGTTTCTCTGTGTCGCCCCGGGCTGTCCTGGATCTCACTCTGTAGACCAGGCTGGCCTCAAACTCAGAGATCCACCTGCCTCTGCCTCCCGAGTGCTGGGATTTATGATGTGCACCATCACTGCTTGCCTAACAAGCCAAATTCTTAATTTGCACTATTTTCTTTTCAGTCTTACACTTTTTGTTGTTCCTTGGTTTTGGTTAGTTTGGGGATTTTGCAGTACTTACTGGCTTATTTTGAGAGAAAGAATTAAGTGTGAGGTGGGATGTGATTACTCAGCCTTGTTTCCCCAGGTGACTGTAGTACAGTTTGGGTTTCCCCACCTTACTCAAAGTGAGAATGGCTGAGCAAATAAATGGCAGGTCCCTCCAAACGACCACTTACTGTCAGGCAAAACATCATTTTTTTTTTCAAATTTAAGCATAACAGAGAGAGGGGGGAATGTGTTTATGAGTGTGCGCGTGAGTGTGTGTATAACCCTAATCGGCTGCACCAGAGATTGCTTAGGGTACCTTTTGCTCTTCTGTGAATTCAGAATTATTGTGTTGAGCTTGGGCCTCCTTCTGTAGGTGTCTTGCTAATCTGTAAGAAGAAAACATTGTTTAGAACTGAAAGCCAGTAAGCTATCTCAACAGCAGCAAGAGGATACAGGTCAATCTTTTAAAAACAGTGAAGCACAATGATTAGTTGTAATAATGGCAGTCTCCCTTACACTTAGAAGCAAACTCTAAATATGCTACAATACTTTTCACACCATTTCCCTGGGCAGAATCTGACCTAAGACAGTAAAAGCAGAATGCCAGGGCTGGGGAGGGTCTCCAACGCTGTCGAATCCAGCCCTTGTTGGCATGAACGGACTCTTCTGTAACTAGCCAGAAGGCAGTTATCCAGAGTCAACTTAGACTCTACCACTTAGCTCCAACAGCTGTACTGCCTGGAGATGCTTTATCAATCTACTATTAATTTGCTGATTAGTCCAAATCCAAATTAAATCCATGACAAAGTGCAAATACTCTATCAAAATCTGCATTTGAAGGTACTTGTTTTTTTGGGGAAAAAAAAATCCCACCACTCATAAACGGAAATCAATGATTACCCAATTATCATATTTAGCAGCTAGGGGCTGGTGAGAAGACTCATTGTCTGCCTCCAAGCCTGGTGACCCAAATTTGATCCCAGGGCCCACAAGGTAGAAAGAGGAAATCAACTTCCCCAAGTTGTCCTCTGACCTCCACACATAAGGTGTATATGTGCATGCAAATAGCAGGCCGTCTGAGAGTTTCTACCCCAAGCTCAACAGTAAGGATCAAATCTATATGTCAAAGAGCAAAACAAAAAGGACCAACACTTAAAACACAGACAGACACACACACATACACATGGGGGGGCGGATTCTTGAGAGATATAAAAGTGGCCAGTAAGAACACAGAAAGATCCATATCATTAGTCATAAGAAAAGGCATACCAATGACAAGCTACTCCTTCACAGCCAGAGATGGCTGTGATTTAAAAAATAAAACAAAGGGAGAAAATAACAGGTGTTGAAGATGATGGACAAAAAGCAGGACCCTCATACACCTGATAAAAAAAAACAGAAAATGATACCAATCGTATGGAAAGGTTAGGTAGTTTGTCAAGTAATTAACTACAGACTTACTACAAGACCCCGAAATTTTATACTAGGTATATACATCCAAAAAACCTCAAAATATCTATTTGCATGAAATATCTGTACACACACATGCATTATTCATAACAACTGAAAAGTGGGACCGACTAAAATGTTCATTGACTAATGAGTGAATAAATAAAATGTGGTATGCCCATTCAATGACATATTTTTCACTGGGGCTGGAAAAACAGCTCAGCAGTTAAGAACACAGAGGAGCTGTGTTCAATTGTTCTTGCAGAGGAGCTAGGTTCAATTCCCAAGACACAGCAACTCACAACTTTATACATGCAAGATAATTCAATTTTTAAAAAGAGGCAAAAGATTTGGAAGGTACACAAAGACTTATAGAGTGAAAATAAACACGAAAAGACACTCAACACCATTAGTCATTAATGAAATGTAAATTAAAACCACAGTGAGCTATGATATACACCCTCTAGAAGGGATGTAATTAGACAGTAACAAATGCTAGCTACATGGGAAAAAAAACAACCCTCCCATTGCTAGCAGAAATATGAAGTGATATCCCTACTCTGGACAGTAACTCCACAGATTTCCTTTAAAATTCACACGTTTAACATAAGATCCAGCAATTCCTCTCACTGGTATCCATCTACTCGAAAGGAATGAAAATGCATGTTCACAGAAGCAATTACCTGGGCTGGAGACATGGCTCAGTGGTCCAGAGCGCACACTGCTCTTGCAGAGGATCTAAGCTCAGTTTCCAACACCCACGTCAGGCATCTCACAACTGCCTGTAACTCCACCTCCAAGAGACCCAAACTTCTGGTCTCCCAACTTTAGACACCTGCACACGAGTGCACACAACCCTGCCCCCGCCCATAATTAAAAATAAAATTTAATTTTGAAAAAGAATTGCATGCAAATGTTTAGGGCAGCACTGCTGATAATAATTAAAACTTGAATGTTCACTAACTAGTTGAGTGGGCACACAAAATGTGGTACACCTGAACAGCTTAACATTTTTGTTCACTAACAAAAAATGTGATGTGATAAATGAATCTTAAAGATTATGCAAAATAAGGCATCGCAAAGCTGGACTGGGTGATTATTACACGAAATGTCCATAAAGGACAACACTATGAAGACAAAACATAGGTGAGCGATTGTCAGGGGTCAAGAGCGTGGTGGGAATGCAGATGAGCACACGGGACCTTTGGAGGGGAGGAGAAAGTTCTAAATTCAGTGTGGTGACACTTGCACAAGCTGGTACATGTAGAGCGTTGTCAGTTTTATGGTGTATAAGTTATATCTCAATAGTTTTTTTTTGTTGTTGTTGTGTTTTGAGTTGGGTCTCACTATTTGGCCTTCCCTGGCTGGCCTGGAACTGGCTGCGTAGAAAATGCTAACCTCTAACTTGCCTGCTTCTGTCTCCCAAGTGCTGGGATTTAAAATAAACAAACAACAAAAACTTTTTAAAAATGTTTTAAAAGCCTAAGCAAGACACTTTAATCTTTTAAATATATAAACCCAAATTTCATGTGAATGGAGTCCTAAAGGTGAGGCCTGATTCTGTACACTAAAGGAAAAGCTACATGTTCTGCATAAGCAGATGGACAGCTGAAAGAGTTGGTGATGAGTAATGGTGACAAAAATAGTCCAATACTCTTCTCTAGGGGCTGGAGGGATGGCGCCACAGTCAAGAGCACTTGCCGCACAATCCTGACAACTGGAGTTCGAACCCCGGCACTCACATAACTAGCCAGGCATCCCTAGCACATCTGTAAACCCAGCACCGAAAAAGCAGGGACAGGGGGATCACTGAGACAGGATAGCTTCCAACCTGGTGAGAATATTCAGGGAGAGACCTCAAAAGGAAAGTGGAGTGATAGAGAATGTCCACTGTACACACAAGTGCACATAACTCACAGAAAGGCGAATGAATCTTCACAAGTTCTCTAGAGACCCATCTTATCCTACAAAGGTGCCTGCAGTTAAGATAGGACTGCTCTCAGGAAGTGTCTTAAACACACTCTAAGCACATAAACGACTAACAGGAACCTTATCGCTGTAGACAGAAATTAGTGCATCTCAACCATCTGTAGCAAAGAACCAGGTTTTCTCTCCCCCAGTTCCTGGCTGTACTCTGCAGATTTAAGAAAACAATACTGTGAACAGGCAGGTGAGATGGCTCAGGAGGGGAAGCTGTCGAGTCTGATGATCTGAGCCAGACCCTGGGACAGACATGGGAGAAGGTAGGGCGAGAACTGAATCCTGCTAGTTTTCTTTGTCCTCCACGTATAGGCACCAGGCACACATGTGGTGCTCAAAAATACATCAGGCAAAACACTCATACACATAAGTGTAAAAATACAGCATTCTTAAAGGGAAAGTACATATACTACGCCACCCACATTTCCCCCATAAACCAGCCTCCATATATTGTATGGCTATGAAGACAGTATGGCTGCCCAATTAAAAAGCCCAATTATCCTAGACCTCTCCCTTCATTCTTGATATCCGGCCAGTGACTAAGTAATTGTTCACATCATTATCACGGTCCCCAACTGGCCTCCTTGGCTTCAGTCTTTCCTCCCAGAGTGTGTTCCAAAAAAATGAGAAAAGGCAACTTGTATCTATTGCTGGTAGACTAGAAAGATGTAAATTCTTGGCCTCAGTTATGTGTAGCCTGAACGTTACAAAGTTTAGTCCAATCACTACATTTCTATTGACATCTGACAGTGCAGTTTTATAATAACTGCAAGAGTACTCTGCAGCTCTCCAGTACAGTGGTCAGTGTGGAGACTCAACAAAGGATTTGCATGTGCCTGTTACTCTCATTCCCACCAAGCAGCCTGCATATTCAATTTTCCTTTGTAATTTCAATTAGACATGGTATTCTTCACTTTCCATTGGGAGGGTTCCTGCCCGGTACCAACAGCTGCTAGTCCACTGCATCACAAGAGAGAGGCAGCTTGGCATTTCAGGGTGTGCCACTTTCATTACTAGAGGGTGTGATATGCAGACCCTCACAGGCTACCTCATCAAGGTAGAGAAGAGCACATTCAGCAACAATGCAAGGAATCTTGAAATTTGTCCAGTTTATTTACAGAATTACTCTATCAGTGTTTTATCAAAGAAAGCACTTTATTATTAATTCAAATATCAGGAGAAAGGGATTGAAGTTAGAAAAAAAAAATCCCAGATTTCAAAGGTATCATGTTGTGACTCCAGTTTTCTAATTTCATAAAAAAGAATTCTATCCCTAGTGGGCAGTTATAAAAACAAATGAAATCACATGGGAGTCCAAAATATATGTTAGTAGTTGTCCAACATAGCAAAACACCCAGAGCACTGGGTTTTTTAATCTATAGACCATTCTGTCCATTAAGACGGGCAGAGAACACCTATATATCCAAATTATCTCATGGTCTAGCCAAAAACAAGTAGCTATTGTAGGGAGAGGATAGAAGTTTCGATTTTCCAAGTACCACTCCTGTATTCTTTCCAGAAAGAGAGATGGGGATTGTTTCACAATTCGAGAAACCGCAAATAATTTTAAAACCGAGACTTAATAGCAACTGTTTGCAAACAATAGTATTTAATGAGCAGTTTCTTCTAGTAGTAAGTCCAAGAACTAAGCAAGATGTTTATACAATTTTTTTGTTTTTAAGTATCTAAAGCTTAAGTGGGAGGCACCAGAAAGAGATAATGAGACTTGGGTGGATGAAGGAAACCAGTCCTCACATGTACCCTGAGGCTATACATTGTACACAGGAAAAGGGGGAGGGATCCAAGGAGGGAGTGGCGGCTCCTGTGCCTGGTCTATTAATTCACATTTTGCTCCCCTCTATTCACATCCTGCGCGGACTCCACCCAAAGCAGCCAAGCGAGAGGGTGGGTGGGACTCACAGCCTAGCAAATAACAGTCCCAGAAATCGAAAACGAAATCGAGTTGGAATTGTGAAAACACTGCTCCCCAGGCAGAGGGGTGGAGAAGGAGCGCGAGTAGCGAGTAGAGACCCTTCTCTTGGCAGAACTGTTCCCTTATCATCCCCGGGGCAACCTCCACTCCCGCGCTAGCTCATCCCTCCTCTCCTACACGTGGAGAGTGAAAGACACACACACGCAGAACATGGCCACTCATCCCCGGAACGTGGGCGGAGAGCACACGAGTATTCCCTGGGGATTTTCAAAGACAGATTTTTTGTTTTTTTTTTTCCTGGAGGGGTGGCACCCTGGGAGAGGCGGCGGGAAGGAAAGGAGACCGCCTGCAGAGCCCAGGGCCCAGTGAGAAGCTTGAAGGGAACTAAGCAGAGAGCCAGTTAGGGCCCCAGCTACCTGTTGAATGGACCCGGCCCTGTGCAGAAGAGGGGAGGTGCGAGAGCCTGCCCGGAGGGCGGACGGGTGGTCCCCAAGCAGCCGGATCAGGGCCCATGGGATCTCAGCCCTGGTGTTTGCGGGGGCCCCACCCCAAGAAGCCTGCGCTGCGGGACACAGTGATGCGAGACCCGGGCAGAAACAAGGGATGGCGACCTGCCTGGCCCGCTCCCGCGGTTAGTCACTCACATCTGATACTCGTCTATCGCCTCCACCAGCTGGCCCCAAGAGTCGAAGTCGGCGCCTCTCCTAAGACTGGCGCCCCAGCGCTGCAGCAGACTCCGGGTCACCTCCGACATGGCGGGTCCCCGCCCCGGCCCCCTCCCGCCCCTACCCCAGCAAGGCCGGGCTCTAGGGCGCCATCCTCCCCGGGCTTGGCCCTGACATTAACAGGGCCAGGAGGAACCGCTAAGGCCACCACCGCCACCCGCCGAGGAGCCGCCCAAACCCATTTGCCGCCACAGCCAAACTTTGCAGCTCCAAAGGCGGCCGCCCCGCCGAGGCCACGCCCCGCCGAGGCCACGCCCCGGTTAGGTTGAGGCCGCCCCAATCCGCCAAGGCCATCGCTACGACGGCATCCGGCCCTGGCTCGGGGACTCCCCGCGCCACATCCCTTCCTCTCTAGGACCCAGACAGGATCTGGAGAGGTAAGAGCAAGCGAAGGTTAGAAAGGGCAGGCAGACGGAGCGAGCCGAGGGGCTGCCACTGCGCGGCGGAACCCGCCCCTCTGAGACACGCACGGCAGCCTCTGCCGCTGTCATGGTCTCCAGTCACGTGACGCCCGCTCGCGGCTGGCCCCGCTTCCGGCCGCTCTAGCCCAGTAGTCTCGGTGCTACCGGCGCCTTCCTTGTCTCGCTGGCGGACTCGGTCCCGCCTTCCCTTTCCTCCAGCAGGAAGAGTGGCGTTCGGACTCTGAAGTCCCCGGTAAGCAGGTCAAGAGGTGTGTGAGCCCGTGATCTCCCTCCCCTCGAGTCCCTGCACTCCAGTAGGAGGGTCACCCCCTTCCAGGAGCTCCATTGACCCTCGGATGGTAGTCAGTGGAAGAATCGATGGTATTAACTGCTAGTTCGGCCGACTCTCCTCGCCCGGCGTCTCCTTTGGCTGTTAGAGAGCTTGCTAGACACAGAACAGTGGCCTGGCAGTCATCTGCTCGGCCTTCCGAGGTTGACAGGATCGGTGTGCCACCCTAAGGCCTGATCGCGGTCCAGGAGAAGGGTGCGTGGGGTCGCGGCCGGCTGACTCAGTAGAACACCCGGAGGAAGAGGCCGGGCGGTAAACAGGAAGTGGGCGCAGGCAGTGTCTAGACCGCAGGTAGGCTCCGGGGAGCTCCCGAGTTGGGAGGGGGTGTGTCAGCGAGCTCGTTCGAGGAGGTCTGGCAGGTGATGTTCTTTATATGTATTCGGGGTTCTACTTGGGGCTCTGCAGGCTCTTGAGGATGGGTGTGTCGTTCTTCGACCCCACCCTCCGAGTTCTTGAGACCTGAAGAGTGTGTGAAGGATGGAGAGTACAGTCATTACAAGAAACAGTCGCAGAAATTCTGTTTTCACAAATTTCCCTAGAGTAGGGTAGGCTCACTGGCTGCTGCGCTTGCGCAGGTGTTGAAGATGATTTGTATAGACGCTGTTTTGGTGATATGTTCTGAAAGGGCTTGTTAAATGTTTTGAGTCCTAAGTGGATCTGCCCAGGCTTTCACTGAGTTTATGATGCATTCTCTGTTCGTTAAATATCTGGTGCTTCCCCAAAATGGTTTGGCCATGAGTAAGTCTAACCTGAGTGGTCCATAATGTTGATATTTCAGAACACTGTACCCCTCCACACACTTTTCCCCCCTAATAAAGGCTGATTGAAAACCTGTGCAATGCCTGTAAATTACATTCACCTTATCAGAATCGCTTCTGTATTACTTCTGGAATCTAATGAGATGTTTGAGACTCCAACTTGGAGCCTTGTGTTACTAAATGCATTATCTACCCTGAAACTTTCAGGCAAAAAAAAAAAAAAAAAAAAAAGAACATACAGTGCTGCCTTTTTTCTTTTTGCTACAGTTTTTAAAGTTGACATTTCATTGAGGTAGCTTTTCAGATGTTTTTGTATTCACAGTTTATATTTTATATAAAAATGTTCTTAGTAGTTTTATACCCAGTCAGTTTATTACAGAACACAAGGTCCTTCGGTGCCAGCAATATGTGGAAAATAAAATGAATATGAGACTTATTTATTTCAAGTAGACTTAGTGTTAATGGGGGGATCCATTTGACTGTGTTAAGGAAATGAGACTCATCTGGTCCTGTACCTTCCTGTTTGCAGCTATCCAACCAAAGTCTCAGCTTTGCTTCTCAGAAGTGTAGTCTGGAGTCCTGCACAGCCAGCTTCTCAGGTTCTCCCCCAGACCCCCAGGTGAGAACACATTGTAGCAAGATCACTTATCTCCAGGGGATTTTTGTTTAATGCATTTTAAAGTTAGCACTGTTCTTCTGTATCTTATCACTGAAATTATTATGAACAAAATTCTCAATTTTCTTATACAGGCGTAATCGAAGTATCAATTTAAGATAAAATTCATTTGTGGTGTATTATATTTATATATGTACATTTTGTGTATAATAGCTTATGCATAAGTGTATATATCTTGTAAAAATAGCCAGCTTTTACATGTCTTTTTCCTAATTTTTCAGTTTTTATGTCTCTTCTGCCTGTAGAGCACATCTCGAGAAAATGACCCATTGGTTTCATAGGAACCCATTAAAAGCCACAGCTCCCGTGTCTTTTAACTACTATGGCATGATCACTGGTCCCCTTGCCTCAAAGATTTGCAAGTAAGTGTTACTGCAGCTTAAGCAGTGTTAGTTGGATAGTGATTCAAGGTACTTTATAAGTTCTGTGGTCAATACAGAAATGTGTGACACATTCCTAACATTAAACTCATAATAAATTTCTATTTTATCATTAACGGATGAAGATTAAATCATAGGATATTTAAGCTTTTGTAGTCATCAAGGCTACATCCTTAATTTTATATCGGTAAATGAGTCCCAGAAGGGCTAAATCAGTAACAGAGTTAAACTATATATTTCAACAGAGCCATAAGGTAGGATGTGAGTATTGTTATTGGGCTAGACAGTAAATTATTTATGTTCCAAGAAGGAAGAGTTTGCTATGATTTCAAATGCCTTCAAAGTAGTGATATAGGAGAAAGGACTTGAGCTGAGGTTCGCATAAATTGTTTAACTGACATCAGGAGTTGACAAACTCTGCCCACTGTGTTAGACCCCCTGCTTCTTTTGTTTCTGGTGTATGTGTGTGCGAGCGCATGCGTGCACTCCTGCCCGCTCATACTCATGCTAGTGCAATCACCCAAAGCTCAACATGCCCAAAGTTAAATTCATCTTAAAATTATACAAATTGAGAAAAGCATGCTTTAGAAATGTGTAATTTAGGCACAGGTGTGAGAACTGAATTCAGATTCCTAACATCCATATAAAAAATGGACAAGATAGCACACCTCTGAACCCCAGCACTGGGGCACAAGGTGTTTGTGGGGACAGGCAGATCCTAGAGCTCTCCGGCCAGCAAGTTCAGCCAAAATAGAAAGTTCTGGGTTCAGTGAGAGATACAGATATCTGACCTCTGGCTTGCACACATGCCCAGGTATGAATATTTGCACGTGTATAAACATATACACACTAACATGTATTTAGAATGAGAAGACTTGCAAACAATTTTGAAAACATTCAGAGAATATATTATATACTATGCATTCTGTGTATTTACAATTTAAATTTAGTCTTCAGCAGCTTAAACCTATTTTAAATGTCTTAAGTTAATGTCCATTGAATGTGATTTCTGGAACTCTGACAGTCTCCTGCATTAGATGTAGATGCAGATTAGAGATGCTATAGATCTAGGAGAGGAAGTCATTGAAGATGTGAGAATAGAGATCTCAAAAGAAAACCAAAGGCCAAAGACTGGTATTTTTATGTGGGAGAGAACTGGGGACATAGAGAAGAAATGTTGAATGGGGAGGAACATCTCAAAACTGTAGTGCTCACTGTGACCATGGTATTGCAAGAAGGAAAGCTGGGTATAAGACACTGTGTTACAAAAAGAATGGCTTGCAGGGGACAACTTAGGTAATTTAACCAAATGGTCACACGATTTTACATTTTCTGGATGTGTATATATATTCATAGACTATGTCAGATGCTTTGTGTGTAGTGCCAAATTTAGAAATTCAAAGGTTATTAAAATCATACACAAGTACATTAAATGGCTGTTTTCCCCAAAACTCTTGGCTAAAGAATGAAGAATGAGCTGGGTGGTAGCCCACGCCTTTAATTCCAGCATTTGGGATGCAGGCAAGCAGATCTCTGTGAATACAATGCTAGCTGGTCCACACCATTAGCTCCAGGATAGCCAAGGTTACGCACGAAAAACAAAACAAAAAAACAAATTACAAAAAAAAGGAATGAAGAATGAATTTTAAATACACTCAGTTGTTGTTTGTGTTACTGGAGACAGGGTCTCAGGTAGCCTGAGCTGATTCAAACTTGCCTTGGCTCTGTAGCTAAGAATCCCTCTTCCACCTCCTGAGAACTGCACTTACAGCTTTGTGTTGCCATGCCTGGTTGATAGTCTTGTTTTTAAAACTTGCTGTATATTTTTTATTGTATAATTGGGTGTGGTGGTATTGTGTACCCTAAAAAATTTACCTGAGGATCAGAGGACAGAGTTAGCTACTAGATTACACATGGAGGTCAGACAGTGGTGGCACACACCTTTAATCCCAGCACTTGAGATCTCAGGCCTTTGCTTGGGAAGTCACACGCCTTTAATCCCAGGAAGTAATATGGCAGGGCAGAGAAAAGTATATAAGGCGTAAGGAAACAGGAAATCACTCTCTTGAGGCTGAGCATTTTGTAGAGGTAAGAACTAGTGGCTGGCTGTTCTGCTTCTCTGATCTTTCAGCTGGCTCTGGGTTTTTTTTTTTTTTTATTATTAAAAGACCATGAAAGATTTGAACAACAGTTGGGCACATGCATTGCCCCTTTAATTAGACTGAGTTTATTTTTGTATAACTTTTGAAGTGATTGTTGTTAGAAACTTCATTTATTTCTAACATTGGCCCTAATTAAATTTATTCCTTGGAATTGGTACATGGTAAAGAAGCTAGCAGGGGGTCTGTATGTGTTGTTTTAAAGCTTTTAAGTTGTTGCCTCTGAGCTGCTTTTACGTAGTCTTTGACACACAACTTACTTCGCTTTACTGTCTGTTGATGCAAGTGATTTGAGATCATCCAGGACTCGGCTCCTCGAATTGTTCACTGATTTGAGCTGTAATCCGGAAATGATGAAGAATGCAGCAGACTTATATTTCTCACTTTTACAAGGTTAGTTACTTTTGTAAAGGTAAATGTTTTTAAAAACCAGCTATGTGGTAGTGTACATTTAACTTTTCAGATACAGATAGTTTTATCTTCCAGGCTATATTTGGAATGATTGGGTCTCAGAATGTGACCTTGTAAATGGTGGTACATAGTCTAATAGTCTGAAATTTGGATATATATATATAATAGAATATGTTATATATATATATATTATATATAATATATATAACATATTCTAATATTAGGAGACTATGTAAAATGTGGAAAGGAGAAAAGTATCAGAAGTTTCATTCAGACACCTGAAAAAGTAATTGTATGAATAAAAAAAAAAAAAAAACTTTTTGGTGGGGGAGGGGGGTTTGAGACAGCATTTTTCTGTATAGCCCAGGCTGTCCTGGAACTAGCTTTGTAGACCAGGCTGGCCTTGAACTCACAAAGATGCACCTGCCTGTCTTTCTAGTGCTGGGATTAAAGGCGTGCACCACCATTCTCAGCTAGAACAAATAATATTTGTTCTAAATTTAAAATATGTTGCATCTTTTTATAGGTTTCATAAATTCACCGGGTGACTCTACCCAAGAAAGCAAATTACGATATGTTCAGAGTTTCAAGTGGACTGATACATTGCAAGGACATGTTCCGAGGTGAGCCGTGCTAATGAGGCCCTAAATAAATCCAAGTCTGCTTTTAACTGGCCAGTGTATTTGAAGAAGAAAAACAGATAAGCAATTTCATTTGTTAGGAAATTAATTAAAACACTGACTTAAACTAAGGTGTATGCTATTAAGTTTGAAATAATGTGTTTCTACCTGACAAAATCTATTTTTGTGAAACATAAATATTAACTTTAAACACCTGGGCCTTAATAATGCCTAGCTTGCAGTTCAAAAAGGGCTTTATTTTTCTCTCCTCCTTTCTAGTTGTGTTTCTTACAATGTCCCTTTACAACTTTCTCACTACTCAACTTAATAATAGATCATGGTGCTGGTAACCTTCACTTTTTAAAAATGCAATTGGATTGTTAAAATGGCCATAGATCTTCATTTAATAAAAAATTAAAAGGGAGCCAGCAAAATGGCTCATTGTATAAAAGTGCTTGCTGCCAAGCCTAACAATCTGAGTTCAATTCCCAGAACCTACATAAAATAGAAGGAGAGAGCCAACTCCCATAATTTGCCTTTTGACTACCACACATGCCTTGTGGCACATGTGTATCCACAAACACAAATAAGTAAATAGATAAATAAAAAGATAAAGTAAAAATAGGAAGGCTGTAGCCAGGTACTTTTCTGCATCCTGCTCAGGCCCACAGCAGCTTATAAAATAACCACTCAGAGGCTTATATTAATTATAAATGCTTGGCCAATGGCTCAGGCTTATTACTAACTAGCTCTTACTTTTAAATTAACCCATTTCTATTAATCTGTGTTACCACATGGCCTGGTACTTATCGGTAATGCTCTGGCATCATACTCCTTCAGCAGCTGCTGTCATTTCTCCGACTCCGCCCTTCTTTCTCCCTGTATTCAGTTTGACTTTCCTGTCTGGCTATATTCTGCCCTGCCATAGGCCAAAGAAGCTTTATTATTAACCAATGATAGCAACATATTCACTGCATACAGAAAGACCATCCACAGCAGAAGGGATGTTAAAAATTCCAGAGCGGTGTTAAAATAGAAAGAATGGATGTTGGGTTCATAGATGCTGAGACACAACACAGATTTTCTATGAAGTGAACCTCTCCTTTAACTAGATTTTGATGTAATGATAATAGGGTACTGTGAAGAACAAAACAGGAAAATGTAGGCATGATGAATGACGTAATGCCAGGCCTCTATAGAATTAAGACATTGACTATGTGTTCCTTCCTTCCTTCCTTGGACATGTTATGTGGATTTTAGTAGTCTTGACTACCAAAGTTTTCCAAGACTTTTTCTGGTTTTTTTTGTGTGTGTGTGTGTGTGTAATCACTGTTTTTCATCTAGAATTAGGGATTGGTTGTTGTGAAGACTATTTTTTTAATTTATTTATTTGTATTTTATGTATATTAGTGTTTTGCCTGCATATATGTCTGTGTAAGGGTGTCAGATTCCCTGGAACAGGCATTACAGACATTTTGAGCTGCCATGTGGGTGCTGGAAATTGAACCCGGGTCCTCTGGAAGAGCAGCGAGTGCTCTTAACCACTGAGCCATCTCTCCAGCCCCATGAAGTCTATTTTTTAAGGATTAAGCCTTCATCATTATTACAATGGAAAGTTTGACAGGCCATAAAACGGCTTGAATTACATAAATTCAGTACTTTTCCCATATCATTCCCAATATTGTTTCCATGTTCCTGGGTGGTGGTTGTTATTATTGGTTGGTTGGGTTTTGTTTTGTTTTGTTTTGTTTTTTCAGCATTTCATGAGATAAATAGTGAGGAATTATATGATTAAGCTAAGCATGGTGGCATATGCTGATAAACCAAGCATGAGGGAAGCTGAGGCAGGAGGATCATGATCTTGAAACCAACCTGAGTGATAGAACAAGGCCTTGTCTCAAAAAAGAAATAAAATACAAAAAAAAAAAAAAATTATGTGATGTAACCTTAAGCACTACTCAGTATTCCGTACATATGAAACTGTGTTTGATTGCTTCATACTTAGAAATTGTGCTACATGTGTATTTGTGCCTAGACATTCTCTGCAGTTCAGGCTGCTCTCAGATTTATTATGAAGCTCAGGCTGGCCTGGAACTCATGGCAGTCCTCCTTCCTGTCATAGGCCCTGAAGTGCTGGCATTACAGGGGTGAGCAACCACACCCAGTTGAAAAATAAGTTTGGGGCTTTTTTTTTTTTTTTTTTTGGAGACAGGGTTTCTCTCTGTAGCTTTAGACCCTCTCCTGGAACTCACTCTGTAGGCCAGGCTGGCCTTGAACTCACAGAGATCTGCCTGCCTCTATCTCCCGAGTGCTGGGATTAAAGGCATGTACCATCATTGCCCAGCTGTCTCCTGTTTTTAGAAGGCATTGGTCTGTTTCCTCTTACTGCAGTGGTAGTTCTCAGTTTTCCATTTGTTCAGGAAGTGCTCTTGGAGTGTGGGCAGTAGTACTCTTGGAGAGTGTGTAGTAGTACTCTTGGAGTGTGGGCAGTAGTACTCTTGGAGTGTGGGCAGTAATACTCTTGGAGTGTGGGCAGTTACTTTTTGAGTAACTAATGACTATGACTTGTCTTTGTCTACCTCATGTTCCTTTTTTTATGATTGATTTATTTACTTTATGTATATGAGTGCTCTATCTGCATGTATAACTTTATGCCAGAAGAGGGCATAAAATCCCACTATAGATGGTTGTGAGCCACCATGTGGTTGCTGGGAATTGAACTAAGGACCCCTGGAAGAGCAGCCAGTGCTCTTAACTGCTGAGCCATCTCTCTAGCCCTGAAAAATCAATTTTTAATAGTACATGGTCATATTACTATTTAGACTGTGCTATTGAAATTGAGTGTTCTAAAACAAGATTATAGCTTGGTAGTAGAATACTTGTCTAGTATGTGTAAGGCCCTGGAATTGATCCTCAGAAACACACACACACACACACACACACACACACACACACACACACACACACATACTCACACACACTCACGCACACACATGCACGCCAGAAAAGATAGTTATTTATATGACATCATATGAATTAGCCAAACTGGGGCTGGCGAGCTGGTGTATTGAGAAGGTGCTTACTGCAAGCCTGCGGACCTGAGTTTGTTCCCCAAGACCCACATGGTGGGACAGAACCAGTTCCTGCAAGTTGTCCTCTGATGTCCACACATGCTCCATGGCATGGACACACACTCACTAAATAAAGTGTATTTCAAGTTTTTGTTTGTTTGTTTGTTTGTGCTTTAAATACATAGTTTTGGGTTCCATCCTAAGCTTTCTGACTTTTTAAGGAGGAGTCTCAGAAATATATAGTTTTAAAATTATTCTATGTAGCTTTGGGTACTACTTTTTCATGATTATTATTGTGGAATACATAGTTCATACTTGTGCTGGTTAATTTTTTTGTCAACTTAATGTAAACTAAGGCCATCTGGGAAGGGGGAACTCAGCTGAAAATATGCTTTTGTCAGACTGGCCTATGAGGCATTTTCTTGATGAATGATTCATGTGAGGAGGGGCCAGCCCACTCTGGGCGTTGCCACCCCTGGGCAGGTCATCTTGGATTGTGTGAAAAAGAAACTGAGAAAGCCATGGGGAGCAAACCAGTAAGCTGTGTTCCACCATGGCCTCTGCTTCATTTCTGCCTCCAGATTCCTGCCCTGAGTGTCTGTTCTGATGTCATGTTGGACTGTAAGCTGAAAGCTGAACTAAACCCTTTCTTTCTCCAGGTTATGTGTGTATACGAATGTGTGCGTGTATGTGTGTGATTTCTATCTTGGCAAATAGAAAGCAAACTAGGAAATTCTGGATCACTGTATTTAGATTGTTAATTACCTGTATCTATGTGTGTTAGTTCTATCTTTTTGTTTGTTTGTTTTGTTGTTGTTGTTTGAGACAGACTATCACTGTGTAGCCCTGGCTGTCCTGGAACTCACTCTGTGAACCAGGCTGGCCTCAAACTCATAGTGATCCACCTGCCTCTGCCTCCCAAGTGCTAGGATTAAAGGCCCAGCTGTATCTTCATAATTTTTTAAAATTACTGCACTTACGTATTTATTATTTATGTGTGTGGTCATGTGTAGGTGTGTGTGCCTGCATATGTGGAGATTAGAGAACAACATGCAGGAATCAGTGCTCTTCAACCGCGTGGGTCCCAGGGATTGAACGCAGCCCATCACAGTTGGTCGCAAGAGGCTTTACCTGCTAAGCCAAGCAAGCTTTGTACAGCAATGTCTTCATAATTTACAGAACTTAATGACTTAATTTTTAATTCCAGTGCCCAGCAGGATGCTGTTTTTGAATTGATTTCCATGGGATTTAACGTAGCATTGTGGTATACCAAATATGCTTCAAGATTGGCGGGAAAAGAAAAGTAAGTTAAAAAGCAGAAGTTGTGTGTGTGTGTGTGTGTGTGTGTGTGTGTATGTGTATTATTTTTTAAACATACTGAATTTAAGTCTAGGCTATTTTCTAAAATGTTTCACTTGAAGTAAGTAAAGGAGTCATTGTTCATACTTATGTTCTGCAGTTATGCAGCTTAATCTTTGTTTTGTAAATTTGTATTTATTGCTCTTGGGGTGGGAGAGGGGCACACAGGCCAGGGTGCATGAGGAGGTCAGAGGTCAGCTTGTGGAATAGATTCTCTCCTTCCACCTTTACATGGCTTCCAGAGATTGATTCCAGGTTGCCAGCTTGTGCAGCAAGCCGTCTCACCCTCTCTGTACTCTAGTTTTAAAAGGAAAAGGTTCTCATTACCTTGTTACAGTGGTAGATTTAAGTGAGGCCCCAAACTAAGAAGTCATTAAAAATGTGCCGATTGGACTACATTTAAAGTACTATAAACAAAGATTTAAAACAGTGACAGAATTGGTCAGCAAAACTGCAACTCATTATTAAGTTGTCTGTTTTTTAATGTATAATCTAAAAATCAACAAATGCCATCAAGTCGGTTGAAAATAAAGGATGTGAATAGGCACTTCATAGAAAAGGAGGTACAAAAAGCTTGTAAGCATATGAAAAGATGTTTAGAAGACTCAAGAATTGCGCGAAGCCGGTGAGGAAGCTCAGTGGGTCAAGGTGCTTGCCACCCAGTGATGTAAGCCTGAGCTGGACCCAGAACCCACGGCACGAGGGAGGGAGAGAACCGAACCCACAGACTTGTCCTGTGACCTCCCCTCATGCATCTGTGCACACAGAGAAAGTAACATTTTTTAAGAATTGTAAAATTAAATGAGACAACTTTTGTAGTGACTAACGTGGATACAGCATTAGGAAACTGGCACATCCCTTGGGATTCATCCATACATAATAATCTGCAGCCATTTAAACATGAGTCGTGGTTGCCGAAGTAAAATGATTCAAATGAACAGAGTAGTGTGTGCAGCTACCGTGGTGCGTTAAGTTCATAATATTTTGTATTTGTTTATGGCAGAACCATCTGGAAAGAAATAAGACTGTTTAGCATTTATTTACTTCTAGGCAAGGTCTCTGTTCGCTTGCAGAGTCTTGAAATATATTTCATGTGCATTTTTAATTGTTTTTGGTGTCAAATTAGATTGTTTTCTTTTTAAGGAAGAAAACTAATAATAAGAAACACCAATAGCTAATTTAGTTTTCTGATGTTTTTAAAGTGTGGGTGTGGGTGTGTGCACATGCCAGAGGCATTGTCACCCTGGAGCTGGAGTCACAGGCAGTTGTGAGCCGCCTGACATGGGTGCTGGGAGCTGACCTGAGTCTTCTGCAAGAGCAGCAGGAGCTCTTAGCCACTGAGCCATTTCCCGAGCCGTGGTGTTCTGATACGTGTTAGCTATTAGTACCAGAACTAAGACTCATCCTCTAACTAACATAACCATTGTCTTAAAGCATAACAGAAGATGAAGCAAAAGACGTCCATCGAAGCCTAAAAATTGCAGCCGGGATTTTTAAACATTTAAAGGTACGGGGGGGGGGGGCACATTAATTCTTGGACTGTATGGTGGGATTAGTAACTCCATGTGTCAAAGAGGTAGTATAGTCCCTCCAGTAAATGTGGGGAGTTGGTTCAAGAACAGACTGCCCTTCCACATCTCCATACCAAAGTCTAGATTCCTAAGTGACTTGGGCTCTGTATGTAAACCGTGCACATTCCTGTGCCTTGTAAATCATCTCTTGTCTACCAGCACCGTGTAGTTCGATGTGAGTGCTCGTCCTACGTATAGTCTAGAGAATGGTTGACAAGGAAACTGTACAGACTCGGCACAGATGCAGCCTCGGTGGCTGAGCGCCCATGTGGAGTGCTCAGGTCTGAGCCAACTGTGCACGTTGTACATTAACCACCTTATTGGTGAACTACAGCCAGTTTCTGTGTTAATCGCTCCATTTTTACCTTAAAGTTGGTGAGTCATAACTAGAAGTTTTAAGTTATAATATTCTGCTTGCGCCGGGCAGTGGTGGCGCACGCCTTTAATCCCAGCACTCGGGAGGCAGAGCCAGGTGGATCTCTGTGAGTTCGAGGCCAGCCTGGACTACCAAGTGAGTTCCAGGAATGGCTCAAAGCTACACAGAGAAACCCTGTCTCGAAAAAAACAAACAAACAAACAAAAAAAAAACCAATAATATTCTGCTTGCTTTTCTGTCTCTTACCCTGAGTGAAAACAAAACAGGTGAACTAACGTCTGTGCTGTTGTGCATCGCTCTCTGCTGCGGCTGGGAGCAGTCACAGTTCCTCAGCACTCACTCTGAGGCTGGCTCTCTGCTGCGGCCGGCCGGGAGCAGTCACGGTTCCTCAGCACTCACTCTGAGGCTGGCTCTCTGCTGCGGCCGGGAGCAGTCACAGTTCCTCAGCACTGACTCTGAGGCTGCCTTCTGGGTCTCACTGGCCAGCCAATCACTGCAATCTAATAATGTCAGATAACCTGAAGATAGGATGGGAACTCTGATGAAAAATCCTGTCTTCCTCTGAGACTGCCCTTCTGCTTCCTTCTGATTGAAACTGCTGCTTACTAAGGGCCCCTTGGAGGCAGCTTTAAGGTGTTTTGCATCCTGAATTAGATGTAGAATTTGTAGTATTTTCTTTTCATCATTAGTTCTTACTGTGAATGAACAATTCACAGTACAAAAGAGAATTTTGGTTACTGTTGCTTTCTAAGATGAAAGCGTGCTTTGCATTATATTGCATTGGCAAATCTATCCATAAACTAAATTTTGTTGTTGGATTTTTTTGTAAAAGTTGACGTTGAATACACAACACCTCACCTGTGAGCTTGTAACCACTGCCTGGTCTGTTCCTTTAGGTTCCCAGTGAGTCTCTAAGTTGAGTGTCCCGTAAGTCGCGTCTTCAGCTCAGACCGTAGTGTTAACATGAGATTGACATGTTTGTTTTCTGTTCTTTCTCTGTAGGAAAGTCATATACCCAAACTTCTTACACAAGCAGAAAAGGGACAGGACTTAGAGGCTCGGCTCATAGATGCTTACATCATCCAGTGCCAGGCTGAGGCTCAAGAAGGTATCTAAATACTCGAAGGTGTTTTGTTTTTAAGAATGTTTATGTTGGCTTTTGATTCTTTTAGAAAATACCAGAATTAGCCTTATTGTGTTTCAGGTTTGAAGAATTGATTATGAGGGTCATTTTACCTTTAACATTTCCTTTGCTGTTCAGAGAGCTCCTTCCAGCTAATGTTCCTTTAAAGAGGATTTTGATTTCATGTCTTTTGACAGCATTAATGTTAATCTTTGGGTTTTCTTTTTAAGATTAATTTTTAGGGGGGTGTGTGTGTGTGTGTGTGTGTTTGTGTGTGTGTGTGAGAGAGAGAGAGACAGAGACAGAGACAGAGACAGAGACAGACAGAGAGAGTTTGGTAGGGTTATATGTGCAGGTGCCTTGGAGGTCAGAAGAGGGTGCCAAATCCTCTGAAGCTGGAGTTACAGGTGGTTGTGACCCGCCCAAAATGCATGTTGGGAACTGAACTGGGTTCTTCTGAGAAAGCACTATGCTCTCTTAACTATGAGATATCACTCCAGCTGCAAACATTAACTCTTTACTGATCTTCCTCCTGTGGTGTGCTTATTATTTTTCTTCTTCCACTCAGTAACTTACCTTGAAGTCTTCATCTGTCAATTGCAGAAAACAGTAAAGTAACTCCTATAAACTTTTTGTCTGTATTTCAAAATTGAGTGCTTTCAAAGTCTTTTTCTTCTTTATGTTATTGCTATTCTGTAGTAATTCTCTGTTATTGACTAATCGTTGGCTAATAGTGATTTAAAGATACTGGATCAGAAACACAAAATCAGTATTTTCTTTTTGTGTTTATATTTTCTATAAATTTTTACACTAAAATGTATTTAAAAAAAACCCTGAAAATCTGAAAGAAGACTATCAGGCTATCTTTTGCTGTTATGACTGAACGTCCCATAAATGGATGTGAACTTAGAGATTGTATTTATTGTGTTTCGGTTACAGTAACAATTGCCCGAGCAATTGAATTGAAGCATGCTCCAGGACTGATCGCTGCACTTGCCTATGAAACGGCCAGCTTCTACCAGAAAGCAGGTAAGCTCATCGCTTTGTTACATTCATGGTCCTTAGATTTTTCATGTTCATTTGATTTTTTTGCTGATAAGGGAAGAAAGAGAGATTCTCATATTTTCCATTGTAATACTAGAATAAAATCTTTGGGGTTTTGGCCTTGTTTAAAATAAGAGGCCAGGCATGGTCGCACAGGTACTCCAGAGGCTCAAGGCCTGTCTGGACTACAGAGTAAGATCAAGGCTAGTCTGGGCAATTTGTCTCAAGAACAGGGAGATAGCTCTGTGGGTAAAGTGTGCCATGCGAGCATTAGGACCTAAGTTTGATCTGTAGGATGTAAAAAATCCAGGCGTGATGACATGTGCTTGGGATCTTAGAGCCAGGGAGTAGGAGTCGAGGGGGATCCCTGTGGCTTGCTAACCAGCCAGCCTCGCTCAATCAGTAAGTTCCAGGTAAAAGTGAAGAGACCTTGTCTCAGCAGATAGGGTGAATAGCCTCCACATATACACGCGCGCACACACACATACACACACACACACACACACACACACACACACACACACACCCCTCCACACATACACTCCTCTCAGACACAGATATGCACGTATACGTGTTAATTAATTAATGTTATAAGTTAATGTGTGAGAAGCTGGGGATATAGCTAGTAGAAGAGCACTTGAGTCAGCCCCAGTGTCTCACAGCTGATGTATTGCACGGCTTCTAATGGGAAAGAAGGATAGTGTTGTGCTTCCCACCGGTTATATCCGGTTATGTGCAGCCTTGGCTCTTCTTAGTCTTTATAACAGTCTTATTTATGTATTTAGTTAGTTAGTTTGTTTTTAAGACTGAGTCCTTCTGTGTTGCCTTAGCTGTCCTAGAACTCACTATGTAGACCAGACTGGCCACAAACTCAAGAGCTCCACCTGCCTTCCAAGTGCTGAGACTAAAGTCATGCCCAGATATTTATAACCGTTTTATAATTGCTATCGTTATTTAGCTAAGAATAGGAATAGTGTTACATATTACATAGAACAGGGAAGTGTTACATGACCACCAATCACTTGAGTGCTAGCATGTGGAAGGTGGGACCACCAATCACTTGAGTGCTAGCATGTGGAAGGTGGGACCACCAATAACTTGGGTGCTAACATGTGGAAGGTGGGACCCACAACTTGGTGCCTGTGATCTAGGAAACATACTTAACTTTCTGTTTGGAGGATCATTACTATTTCAGTTGCTGAGTACATAAGAGTAAACTCATAGTCTAGGGAAGGAGATGAACTTGGAGTCAGATCATGATGTAAGATACAACATCAGTGATGTAAGAAACTGAACAGTGTGGGCGTGCTAGAGAATGCTTGCGAGAGGAAAGCAGCTTTTTAGTCTCATTTCAAAACAGTGAATTTGACTGGATTGTAATTTTGAAAGAAAATTCCCACCTCATATACGGGCTTGCTGTGTGAAGGGATAGGCAGGCTCAGTGGTTAAGAAGAAATTGTATGGGCTTTGGAGGAAATGAAGAAAGGTTTGCCAGTGATAATGAAGTTGAAAATAAAGAAAACAAAAGTCGATTTAGGAAGTATTTGGATTATGTGAGCATGTGTGGGTATGTGAGTGAGTGAATGTATTTTTAATGCACGGTTCAGTACTGGTTGAATGGATATTATGAGTTGTTTGTAGTAGGCAAATAGAGTACTGTCTGCATGGCTATATTACATACAGTTTTGAAGCTATGATAGAAATGCTTGCTTTGAAATCTTTTGTCCTATCTTTTTTTTGTCATTAACTTAAAGCCACATTAACCATCAAATTGAAGAGGTACTTATTATGTTGTTCAAATATGTAATTATGAGGAAATAAACCATGTTAAGTATTTAGGGTTTTTTTTCATAATGTATGAAAGCTGGAAGTTAGACTAGATGGCATTATGTTTTTAGCACCAGAACACAGGAACTAAGAAATGTTCCAGTGAAAGTGGGTGAAATGATATTTTGCTTTTTAAAATGTAACTTTAGATCATACTTTATCCAGTTTGGAGCCTGCATACTCCGCTAAATGGAGGAAATACCTGCACTTGAAGATGTGCTTCTACACGGCCTATGTAAGTACCAGCAGCCTACAGACGGGGAGGTTACTCTCCGGCCCTTGATTGCCAGGCCTCTCATCTCACCACTAATCATTAGCAGCAAGCCAGGGACAGGCAGCTCTCAGGAAGTGTTCACTGGCCGGAATGAGTGGAAGGAGAGGATAGAGAATTGGAGACCTAGAGTTGCTGCATGGTCCCAAGGCGTATTTTCAGGCTGGACACGTAATGAGAATTCTCCAGTTGTGTTACCCTGTCCATTGAGGAGGGTATCCTCAGACTCTAATCTTAATGGCTTGGGAAGATGGAGGTGGCGAGCAAGTGTAAAGAACTGCATTCAGATCCCCAGAAGCCACGTCAAGCTGGATGCAGTAGTGCACATCTGTAATGCCACCCCTACAGTGAGACAGAAAAAATGCCAGCAGCTGGCCTTGCATGCCTCACATCAAGTAACAGAACACCCCGCCTCAAACAGAGCGGAAGGCCGGGACTGAGGCCAAGGTTGGCCTCTGACCACCTGCCTCACTCACATCTCTATACACACAGTGATTTTGTTGTTGCTGTTTTATTTTAATCCTGAGGCATACCACGCAGTGTATATGACCTGGGTGAGAACCACCAGTGTGCATCATTGTAGAAGTTCTTTACCAGTTGGTTAAACCACCAAACTTAAGATTGTTATCATGTGAGAGGCAGTCACAACCTTTTTCAGAGTTAAGTAATTGTCTGTCCCTTACATGCCATAATGCTTTCCAACATACTACTGCTCAGCACCGTGTCTGTTTCAACAGATTTTAATGAGCAGACTTCCAGGCTGATGCATTTTTCTTAAAACCTATGGTCCTTCCTGGGTGTGGTGAAACATACCTGTAATCCTAGTGTTTGAAGCTGAGACTGGAGGATCCTGAACCCAGCCTGAACTAAAGAAGACCTTGGTTGGTGGGAGGAGGGGACATGGACAAGGAAGGGGACACATGGAATGGGACAAGCAGCAGACTCTCTACTCTTTCATCTCAGGAGGCTAGCCTCTCCCTTTACCTATGTGTAACGAAGAACTGACTCCTTTATTTACCTCTGTCCTCTTTTTAAAACAAGTCTCAGTTAGCTGGTTTTGCTCTTGGAACATAGTGTGACAAGTCTGCTTTGCCTCAGGGCTGGACCTAACTGTACCTTTGATTTGGGCAGAGATGGAGGGAAGCCCACCCCAAGTAAAAGATTGCACTGTAGTCCACACAGTGACTGACAGTGTTTGTCTGACATGTAACTTCAAGGACAGAATATATGAAAATGTGTTTCTTTTACCAGGCATATTGTTACCATGGCCAGACTCTGTTGGCTAGTGATAAATGTGGAGAAGCAATCAGGGCTCTCCAAGAAGCAGAAAAATGTAAGTTTTGCTTTCAGAATTTTAACTCCCCTTTAAAAAAAACCCTTTCATCCTAAAGGGAATGAGTAGATTCTGGCTGAGTTCATAAAAGGAAATAGGCAAGATGGTTGGAGAACAGAAAAAAAATTCTTCTCCTTGAGCCTGTAGAAGATGCAGCCTTCCGCCAGCACTGTCCCTGTGCTGCGCGTCTGGCAGGTGACAGAGCGGAGGTGGCTGCCCTGGCTCACAGCCTTTGAGCACGCACAGCAGGGCGCAGCTGTTCTGAGACCGCTGTCCTCTCTGCAGTATACGCGGAGGCCGAAGCCCTGTGCAAAGAGTACGGGGAAACCAAGGGACCGGGACCCACAGCCAAGCCCTCGGGTCACCTGTTCTTTCGGAAGCTTGGAAGCCTTGTGAAGAACACCCTGGACAGATGTCAGCGAGAGAACGGGTTCATGTGAGTCGCCGCTCACTCCTGATACTACTACCGCAGGGATTGCAGTTGTTTAAATAGTAACATTTGAGTAACGGCTTTCTCTCCAGTCTCAAGGGAGTGGTCTTAAATTGTATTTAAATTAATATTTTCTTTTTAAATCGGTGATAAAGTTGTTTGTAAGGCTTTTTAGTCTATATATGGTGATGTCGTAAAAAACAGGTTTAAAATCTAAACGTGAATTGTTAACGTAAGTTTATTTCATCAGGATACTCCTATAAAGACTTCATTTTCTCTTAACTTTGTTTCCATATGCTACTTCGATGTGGGGTGTGTGTGTGTGTGTGTGTGTGTGTGTGTGATCAGCTTCTTTGCATATTTGTCTCACTCTGGTTTGAGCTAACTATAAAGAAAGAAATTTTAATTTTCTCATAATTCTTTCTGCTCCCTTTGGGCAGTAAGACCAAGGCTGTTAGTAAGTTAGTGTACAAACTGTAGTTCGGTGCCTTCCTAAGCTGGGCCAATCACTCTCGCCCCTGCCTACCTTTTTATGTACTTCCTGTGATACTCAGCGTTTGCTCACTGAACTTTTCACTTGTCTGTTTTTATCACTTCCCTTGAAAATGGACTGCACCCCCGAATGCCGGCCCACCGCCCCACTTTGCCTTCTTTCTGCCTTTTTTTTTGGTTTTTTTTGGATTTTTCGAGACAGGGTTTCTCTGTGTAGCTTTGTGCCTTTTCCTGGAACTCACTTGGTAGCCCAGGCTGGCCTCGAACTCACAGAGATCCGCCTGGCTCTGCCTCCCGAGTGCTGGGATTAAAGGCGTGTGCCACCACTGCCCGGCTTCTTTCTGCCTTTGGAAGCCTCTGTTGCACTGTTCTGTAACTGATGGGGCTTCCTGACTTTCTCATCTGGCCCTCTGGGACTGTGCCCCAAGGGCAGAGAACTGTCAGACTCATTGTAGCCTTGAACATATTAGGTGCTCCAGTAGTTGTGGAATAAATGAATAAACCACTCTTTAAATTGCTTTTTGCAGTTACTTTCAAAAAATCCCAACAGAAGCCCCACAGCTGGAACTCAAAGCAAACTACGGGCTGGTGGAGCCTGTGCCTTTCGAATTTCCTCCTCTGAGTGCTCACTGGACGCCGGAAGCGCTGGCCGCATTTGATCTCACCAAGAGACCCAAGGATGACAGTGTATGTGAACAACGGGGCTTTTCCTCCAGTCACAGACGTTTAAGACGTTTCGAGCTAGTTTGCGATGTCCGTCTACTTGAGCAGGTCTATGTATTTGTCTAAATGCTCAGTTAGCTCACGGCGGTGCTGCTTCCACTCGGTTGTAGATTGCTCTCAGAAGTAGCCCTGCGCCTTCAGTGACTTCTAGATTCCTGTGTAATTTACTGACATTGTTGCAGTACATTATCTCATTTTCACAGCTTGTCAGGGGGAAAGGTCATCCATGTTGATGTTGTTGTAGCAATGCCTGACCCCTTCTGACCCTGGGTATTTGAAGATTCAATTTAACTTCAGCACTCCATTAGTCATCCAGGAGTGAAGTAGAATGCTTTTGCATTCGTTTATGCCTAAGCAGCCCTTGGTGCTCTGAGTCAGGTGGTAGCTCACAGAGAAAGTTTTATGTGTAATTACCAAAAGACTAGGGATCTGTGACCGAAGGAGTGGGGACTGTTTCCTCCCCACACAAGTACTCCTTAAAATAATCCTTTTTTCTTCCTATTGAGCCTCTAAGACAGACAGTACCTTCAAAGATAGCTTATATTGTCATAAATGATCTCGACACTCCAGGGTTCCCTTCCCAAGTTTTTCCTTCCTCAGAATCGTAGAGGGGGAGTCCTGTTGGGACTTGGGTCCAGCAGTCTAGGTTTGCATCCACTGGGGTGTTGCCTGTGGGCAGCATTGGAAAGTGCATCTTCTGGAATAGTGTGGGTAGCCTCAATGCTGTCCTTCAAATACAGTACCTTTGAAGGTCTGAAGTAGAGGACATCTGTGGGTTTTCTCAATCTCCATTTGCATATTTACTTTGTTTCTTTCTCCCTAGGTCAAACCCAAACCGGAAGAAGAGGTGAAACCTGTAAAAGAACCAGATATCAAACCTCAAAAGGACACTGGGTGTTCTGTCTCTTAAGAATGTAACACTTGCTTAGAAATCTTGCTGCCAGTTCATAGGGGACTTTTTCTGATTTCTCTGAAGCCCATAGGGTAATTATTAACCTCAGAGGGACTTGGCCTTTTGTTTATTTATTCTTGATTTTTAACATAGAGGTGTTTCATGCTTTTGTTTCTGGGCTCTGCTTTTTTAATCAGGACAGCATTTGGAAGGGTTGTTTTTTACATCTTTAATGAGTGTATGTGGGGGTTGGACCTTGTCTGAACCCTGGATAGTAAGTTTCATGTTAATGTTTTTCTACCTTCACAAAAAATGTTTGTTTTCCTTCTTGTTTGATACCAGAAGAATGTTTTGAAAAGAAATAGGTTCACCTCTCATCACGGAGTCTAACACAGTTTTCTGGTGGGAAAAGAAAATCGCAGTTAAAAATCAGAAACCTTCAGACCGAACTCTTTCCGTACACTTACCAGTCAGTAATTTACTGGAAGATCAGTGTTTAGGAGAATGTGGAACTACTTGAAAACAGCGGTGACTGGTCTCCTGCCTGGCGTGCGCTTCCCTTCCCTGCACAGTCCCACGCTCCCAGCGTCACCCTCAGAATCCAGACAGTGGTTTTTTATAAGTACCTTTTCTAATGAATTTTTTTACTTAAGGGACAAAGCTTTGTACTAGCATTTGGTGTTTCTTTGTAGAGAGATGAAAAGAGTGGACATGTGTTTTAAAGAAGTAAAAGATTGCATGTTGTAAAGAGAGCCTTCATAAACTAAATCAAGATAGGTTGTCCTGGATCACACTGATAACTCCTTTGTTAAAAGCATTTTAAGAAAATGCCCTTCGTTTCCTGATTTTGGTGTACATTGTGTTTTTAACATGGTTTTCTTCAGTATATGGCCTATCAGAATTGTTTGGCTGTAGGCCAGAGGCCATAGCAGCAAAAGGTTAGGATGTAGACATAAAATATGATCTTCACAGTGGGTTGCACTAGTTAAACAGTTTGGTTATATCCACAGCCTGGGAACTGGAGGATGTGTGACACTTTAACGGGTCACACATCTCTCGTGTGTCCTACTTGGTTACTCTCCTGCGGTGTTAACTCCTTTCATAGGTGGCAGATTGGCTCACGTGATAGGAACAGTAGTGTACATGAGAGCTTTCTGGGAGTCAGGCAGTGTGCAGGCATGTAGACAGACCACTGCATCCACATAGCAACCCTGTGAGAAACACATCGGTCTACAGAAAGTATTGAAAGGAATATACATCTCATGATGAAGAATGGACAGATTATACCTTCAATCAAGATTGTAGTCAATAAATCATATATCATAGTTTACACTCCTTTGAAAAGCTACATAGAATCAATGAGCTCCTTTTTTTTTTATAGAAATGCTAGTTACAGCTTACAATGTCTATTTAATATTTGAAACTGCAGCTTTCAGAACACTTGGAGAAACTACTGAATGGGCATTAAGTTTCATTTTGCTGCCTGTAGGAAAAAATAACAAGTTTCACCCTTCCTACAGAGTCACTTGTCCTAAATGCCAGTTACTGACAGAGCTCTAAGTAGTCCTTGCTCCTGTCTGTTTACCCTCTGCCTGTGGGACTTATTTTAGGTACTAGTACTCATTAACCTAGGTAGTGAGATTTTTGTGGACTGGCTAAACTGCCACTAATGAAAGGGAAACACAGAATGTGTCCGGCACATCTATAAAGTACAGTAGGTACAGGTCTTGAAATCCTTAATTGATGGTGTTCACATGGTCAGATGAGAAGTCTTGTGTTGACTGAAGAGGTACCACCAGATGCCTAACATGCCCCGTTATATAAGATCCTAAGTGGTATTGGGAATTTGAGGAGATATCAAATGTGAAGCCCCGGCATGAAGCCTGTAGGGAGATGGATTGTACATTAGTGTTGCATGAATTTCATAGCAGGCAAGGACAGCTCACATGCTATTTCTGCTCAGTGTTTATATAATGAGTTCTCTTTTTATTTATGAAAATAAAAGCAATTTTACTTACATTTCCACTGGATTTTTTTTTGTGTGTGTGTGTTTTGTATGTAGCTAGTAGCATATTTAGTATAGTACAAATTCTTTCTTACAGTAATAATTTTAAATGACATTTGTGTCAGTTCTGTGCTTGCTGAGTTAATTTCCTTGACATACTTAGTTTATGCTTGTGGTTGTATTGGTACTTAACCACCTCATAATGTGAAAAGTACAATTTTAATTGGCTCATCTAGCTCATATTACAAGTACAGCATAATATTTTGTGTGTTGTGGCTAGCTGGGCATGAGCACTTCCTAAGGAGCTTCCAGGCTACTCACTTCCAGAATTTCAAACAGTACTTAATGCACCATCTGCCATGATGTAGAAAACATTGGGAAATGCCCCAGAGACAGGCATGCAACTATACACAGGCACTCAGTTAACACTGGAGATAAAGGTGACTGTTGCTAGAGTTTTTCTGCCTGGCCCACAGTCAGGGCAAATCTCTCTCACCCGCCAGTCCCAAGCCGCTCAAACCCGATCAAGTAAACACAGAGACTTATATTGGTTACAAACTGTATGGCCGTGGCAGGCTTCTTGCTAACTGTTCTTACAGCTTAAATTAATCCATTTCTATTAATCTATACCTTGCCACGTGGCTTGTGGCTTACCGGTACTTTACATCTTCCTTGTCCTGATGGCGGCTGGCAGTGTCTCTCTGCCTCAGCCTTCCACTTCCCAGCTCTATTCTCCTCCTTGTCCCGCCTATACTTCCTGCCTGGCCACGGGCCAATCAGTGATTTATTTATTGACCAATCAGCAACACATTTGACATACAGACCATCCCACAGCAGGTGACCTGTGATTACCAGGGAGAGGCAGTAGCTGACTCCCACTGGGTTTGCTCCCGTTTCACATTCTCATGATGGCTGCTGTGCACACTCTCAGCACCAGGTCCTTCTGTGCGACTGTACCTTCAACAAGGAATGAGACTGCTTGTATAAGTCCTGCTCTTGCCGTAGGTTAGACCACTAGACAGCATCTTGGAAAGGGAAGAGTAGAGTCTAGAGGAGGGACTGTTTAGTTCCTGTGTAAATTACCAAAAACTATTACCCAAAACTGGTTCTTTGCTCTGTTGTAGCCCAATCTATCTGTGAACTTCATGATAAGTGAAAACAAATAATAACAAAAAGTACTTCCCTTTTTCAAGTTGAAAACAAGCATGTGTTTTCTGGGAACAGAAATCAATTGAAATGATTATAGATGGTAGCAAGAAAGATAATTTAAAAGTAGAAAAGACCATTGGAAATTAGTATTTTGCAGTGTCACATAGTCCTTCCTGTACTCATTAAATTTAACTAATTGCCTGATTCATTTACAAAGTGAATGCTGAGTCCCAGCCATCTGTCAGGACAGGGACATCACAGGGCAGAAGATGAAAGCAAACAAGCTGGGAAAAACATTGCCCATTGTAGTTTGAGTGAAAATGGCCCCCCATAGGCTCATCTACTTCATGCCTGGTCCCCAGTTGGTAGACGTGGGGAAAGATTAGGAGGTGTAGCCTTGTGGTAAGGGGAGGGTTAGGGGTTGTCATTGGATGCAGGTGTGAGATTTCAAACTGGATCAAGATGTGAGCTCTCAGCTGCTTCTCCAGCCTTCTGCTGCCATGTCTTCTAAGCCATCCTAGACGCTGACCCTCTGGAACTATAAGCGTAACGAGTATGTTTTCTGTAAGTTGCCTTGGCTGCGGTGTCTTGTCACAGCAATAGATAACTAAGACGGAAGTTGGTACCAGGGAGTGGGCTATTGCTCTGACAGAGGACCTGACCGTGTGATGGTTTCAGAGGAATGTGGAAGACTTTGGTACTTTGAGCTAGAACCATCCTAGCAGGAACTTGGAAGACAGCTGTGCTGAGGGCAATTGGGCTGCAGAGGTCTAGCTCAAGAGGTTTCAGAGGAGAAGTGTAGCATGAGTCTTAAAAGTTCTTATAATAAAATCAAACCTGAGGCCAGTTATTGGGGTCAATGCTGGTAGATCAGAGAGACAGAACAAGCCACAGCTATCTCACCTTGCCAATTCCCCAGCTGGTCCTGTTTCCTCAGACTGGAAGCCTCTGAGTCCTCATCCAGAATGAATCTCAGCTGAACTGTGCTGCTCCAAAGCCTAAAAGCTTAACCAGGCAAATGCTTCCAGTTTCTGGTCCTCACACCTTATAAACCTTTCTGCTTTTTACCACCACTCCCCGGGATTAAAGGCTGGCTTTCTGGGATTAAAGGCGTGAGTCACCATGCCTGGCTGTTTCCAATGTGGCCTTGAACTCACAGAGATCCAGAGGGATTTCTGTCTCTGGAATGCTAGGATTAAAGGCGTGTGCTAACATTTTCTAGCCTAAGTATCTTGTGGCTTTTCTGTTCTCTGACCCCAGATAAGTTTATTAAGGTACACAATATTTTGGGGAACACAATACCACCACAGAGAAGAGTATCAGCAGCTGGGCTCGAAGCCATTGGTGATGTTTTGGCAGCACGTGGGGCTGCTTTCTGCCCTTGTCCTAAGAACTTGCCTGAAACAAATTGAAAACTTACAGACTTGTTTGGGGGGGAGGGGGTTGGAGGAGATTCTTCAAGATAGCCTAATATTGACTGTTGCATGGTTACCAGAATTTACTCTTAATGCAGATTTACAGTGGAAAAGAGCAAGAGAGTAGAAAGAAATACAGAGTGTACAGTTGGAAGAGAAAAAGCACCACAGCCAAGGTTGGTTCAGAAAGAGAAAGCGATTTAGGGGTGGGGGCTAATCTACAGTGAAATAAAGGGAAGAGTACCCTCAGGCAAGACCCCAGCCAGCTAAGTCTCCAACTGGTGAAGGGAAAAGGCCTAAGGAAATTTCTCCTAAAAAGCAACAACAAACAAAAGCGACTGCAAATGTGATGGAAGGGCTCAGGCGCCATCCCAAGCGGGCTGCTGAACTGGGCAGGATTGTGCAATGTGGTTCTGGCTTTAGAGTCATGGAGGATTCATGAGTAAGGTTTGTAGACCGTCCTTCAGGGTTAAGGAGAGCTGATAAAGCCAGACAGTATGTGGGTGGGCATTCCCAGCATGATAGCCCTAAGAGGGTGAGAGGCCATTATGTGAAGGTGTGAACGTGAAGTCTGGATCGCACCAAAGACCCTAAGGTGTTGGAGGTGCCAGAGCGATGGGATATCTACAAAGGAGAGCTGCATATGAGGCAAACAAGCCCAAGGAAAGAAGGATGTTAGGCAATGAACCTGGAGAGTTGGGGCCACCTAAGCCCTGTGACGTCACACCACATCAGCTATGGGATTTGGAGTTTGCTCTGCTGGGTTTTGGTCTTGCTTTAGTTCAATGTTTCCTCCCTTTTGGAATGGTAATGTACATTCTGTGCCATTATATGTTGGGAATATGTAATTTGTTATAAGATCTTATGGGGGTTGCACTTAAGAGACTTGAGTCTTAGGAGAGATTTTGAACTTTTTAAACAGTGTTGAAACTGAAAGACTATAGGGATTTTTGAAGTTGAGCTAAATGCATTTTGCATTATGGTATGGCCACGAGCCCATGGGGGTCTAGGGAGTAGAATGTGGTGGTTTGAATGAGAATGGCTCTCACAGGCTCACATGTTTGAATACCTGGTCCCCAGTTGGTAGAACTGTTTGAGAAAGATGAGGAGGTGTGACCTTGTCGGGGAGGGGTGTCACTGGGTCAGCTTTGAGGTTGCGGGTGATTGCTGCTATCCCAGTGCTCTCTGCCTTTTGATTGTGGATCAAGATGTGAGCTCTCAGCTGCTGCTCTCGTCATCTACCATGCCTGTGCTCCACCATCCAAGACTCCAACCATAAGCCCAATTAACTCTCAGTTACCTTGGTGGTGGTATTTGATCACAATAGAAGAGTAACCGATACACCTGTTCTGTTGAGGGATATATAAAGTGTGTGAGCAAAATGAGCATGATGTTGGTAAGAAAATAAACAAGGTAACATGTTGAATGAGAGGTTTGATGAAGAGAATGGAAAGTTGCTTTGAAGGATAGGGGCAGGAGCCTTGGATAAGGTGTTTTGAGTTAAAGACCTGAAGCAAAAAGGTAGAAAGTCCAAAAGAAATGAGTTAGGAGAGCAACCAGCTGAAGGTGGCTGTGGGGAGAGCATCTTATTAAGGCTCTGAAGGTTCTGAAGGAGAATAGTCCTTGTGGGACTTCCTAAGAATTCCATTTCTATTCATCGCAGATGGAGGAGGTAAAGGTAGGCCAACAAGACAGTTTCATCCAGGTCCAGCCTGTGACCCGATCAGTATTGGTGTTGCTTACAGGAATGGAGGTGACTGATCACTGAAAAGCCTCAGCTTAGCGTGAGTGACCCCTCAAGGGGGCTGCATCGCTAAAGTCCTCCTACCGGTCAACCTTTCACCACCTCTGCAGCCCAGCACCTCCCGTGATGTGCAGGCCGGGGCAGGATTACATGCAACTGGGGCAGGGAGTTCAGGGGGGCGAGATGGAGTCTCAGGTACGAGGCCTGATGACCCTCTTCACCCCCTTCTGTAAGAGATCTCCAATATACCAATCATGTGAGAGTCACATGCAGGTGATCACACCTAGTGTGATTTCAAGACAGCAACACCCTGGTCATCCCCCAACGAAAGTTCCACAACAATAGCACAAGAGGTCAGACCACAACCTCAGAAGCCACTGGGCCTTGGGTGACCCACTGGAGAGGTTTGAATAGGAGGGACAGGATCAAACAGTTGAATAATTTTGGTTGATTTTTTTTAAGTCTAGACTATAGGAAACCTAAAGAGACCTTTACAATAATACAGGCTTAGACCAGTAGGATGCTTGATGGCAGGAAGTCTTAAGGTTTTTTGGAAATACACAAGATAATTTCTTGATATATTTAATATGAGATTTGATTGAAGAAGAATCAAGAATGGCTAATGCTTTTAGCCTGAGAAACTAGGATAGAATTGCCATACATTGAGATAGCAAGACTACCAAGATAGATGTGTGTGTGTGTGTGTGTGTGTGTGTGTGTGTGTGTGTGTGTGTGTGTGTGTGTGTGTATGCGTGTTTGAGAGAGAGAAAAAAAGACAGAGACAGAGACAGAGACTGGTTGTATGTGAGAGAGAGACAGAGACAGGTTTTTTTTGTGTGTGTGAGAGAGAGAGAGAGAAAGAGAGAGAGAGAGAGAAAGAGAGAGACAGACAGACAGACAGACACAGGGTGTGTATGTTTAGTGATTCAGTCTAATCAGGATTGAGAATTCTGTTAGACATCCAAGAAAAGGTGGTAAGGCAGTAGATCTGTGAAATATATCCAGAGCAAAAGCCTGATGTGGAATATATAAACTCCACAGTCATCTATGTGTAGTCAATATTTAAGCCACAGAGCCAAAGAAGATCATCAAGAGGCGGTCTATTTTTTTTTTTTTTCAGAGCTGAGGATCAAACCCAGGGCTTTGCACTTGATATGCAAGCGCTCTACCACTGAGCTAAATCCCCAACCCCAAAGAGGCAGTCTAATACTGAAAGATCGCACACAGGACGAGGTCTGCTGATCACAGTGTGTACCTGGGAGCTTCCTTGATCACCTGGAGTCAGGTTTTGTTTTGTTTTGTTTTGTTTTGTTTTGTTTTGTTTTGTTTTGTTTTGTTTGGTATATCTGCATGAGGGTCTCAGGTCCCCTGGAACTGGAGTTACACATAGTTGTGAGCTGCCACATGGGTGCTGGGAATTGAGCCCAGGTTCTCTGAAAGAGCAGTCAGTATTCTTAACCACTGAGTCATTACTCCAGCCCCTTAGAGCCAGGTTTTTAAGAAACAAGTAAAGGTTTTCTGAAGAGTTGAACGGGTTAAAAAGCTTGATACACGGAGATTTTGACCTAGGAATTGGTGTTAAAGAAAGAAATGCTACCAAGATGTTCAAAACTAAAACCAAACATTCCAAATTGCTCAGTATTGAGCTGTATGACAGGCACTGTGATCAACAAGATGAATTCTGTATGGCGTATTTTCAAATGTCCACTAGGTGGCAGAAAAACCTACTCTAAACCAATTGTGAGTTGCAGTTTTCCTCAGCCCTCCATCAGGCTCAGAGTCCTCTGAGTTAAAGAGGTGTGTGTCTAGTGAATGCAGAGCGCTGTTGTTACACAGGTCAGAAACCAGTATTTTCTTCAGCGTCAACAGCTATCATCAGCCTGTAATATGCAGAGGAGAACAGTCTATCCGGAGTAGAGTGTATGTATGTGTGGTTCGCTTTGTTTGGAAAGAGGTGTTTTGGGTGGTCTTAAGGAGAGTGAGTTGACCACAACCAGACTGTTAAGCCTTATTTAAATCTTTCATATTCAAGCTTTTTAGTTTTCAATGAGTCTGAAGTGGACAGGGCTCAGAAGTAAAAGGCAAAGGAACCTTCCTAGAAAAGAATGCACAGAACATTCTAGAACTGGCCTGAAGTTTTAAGCTTTCTGTAGATCACCACCTCACTGGTTTCCACAAATATTTGAATTTGTAAGTTATTTCTTTTCCTGCTCTGTGTATGACACACTGACCTTCAAATTTGACTTCCAGTTGGGATCACCTGGGCAGCTTCACAGAATTCAGGTGCCTCTGTGCCCGCCCCAGGGACTGTGATTTAAGTGGTCCGCAGGGCATTTCTTTGGAACTTTTATCATGACCCAGGTGATTGCAATGTAAAGTCAAGTTTGGGAGCACCAGGTTTGGTCAATGCTGACCGTGTAAACATAGCAAACCTTCCCACAACTCAAACATGTCCCTCCTTGTAAGACAAACACAAGAACATCTCCACGTCAGCACACACAGGGACTCGGCTTGGCCTCAGTTGGGGGTGATTAATTTGCCGTCTGTGGAACAGCTCCTAGCACCAAATGTTGTAATGCTGAGAACACCAAAGGTAACTAATTACAGCAAGGAAAGAAAAACAGATCATGTGAGTTGTTCTGAATTTGTTTTTTTATTTTCCTTGGACTGTCATAGAATGTATTTTGTTTCCCATGGCATGTATATTTACTTGTTCAATACTATTGTGCTTCATATATTATTGGTCTTAACAAATTTAAATGGTGACTTATTTAGTTTTCACTGTCATTGGAAACCAAATGGTACCTTCACTTCCTGTCATTTACCCGAGGCTCTTGTGGAATACACTGGCACTAAGTCAGAGACAACAGGTGGGCCCTTCAGGTCTCCTCAGTGATCTCCAAAGGTGCCTGTCACTGTGCCTCAGAAGATGAGTTTAACCCATCTGTCTCCCAGGCATTCTAGCACGCTGATCTTACCTAATTGGCATAAACCGAGCATTGTACCAATAACACTTGGTTACTTGGGCCACCAAAAATAATCAAATAGCAGGTAGCTTCATACCCGAGTGCATATGTTTGCACACATGTGTCCAATCATGATTGTGCTGCTCATGGAATATGTTTGAAATTTGAGTTTTCAGCCTTTTAAAAAGGATGCTAGCAATGATTGACATTTATTTCTACCACTGATGTATTCCTAATCCTTTCCTTTCCTTTGTGTTTTTGTTTACGAGCTTCCCATTCGCTCTCCTCTTCCTTGTCTTCATTTGTTTTATTTTGTTTGTTGTTTTTTTGAGAGAAGGTCTGCATAGCCCTGGCTAGCCAGGAACTCTCACTTTGTAGATCAGGCTGGCCTCGAACTCACAGAGATAGTCTGCCTCTGCCTCCCAAGTGTGGGGATTAAAGGCATGGGCTGCCACGCTTGGTCTTCTTACCTTCTCATAGGGTGATTGTTTCCTTTCCTTCTGTTAGTTGTAAAGTTATACACTCTAATTCCTTTCTTTCTAGTTTTCTTTAAATTGCTCACATGGATAATCATCTCTTTTTTATTGTCAAATTAGTTACTTTCTGTTGGGTTGTAGATATATTTCAGCAGTAGTACTTAGGTAGTATATGTGAGGTTCTTTCCCAGGACTGCTAATAAGTAAATATTTTTCTGTAATTTTCATTATCTATACTTGATTTCATGTCTATTTGTCCCCCTCAGTATTCTCTGCTTTCAGATTTGAAGGCCTGTGTCTTTCTTCCATCATGGACAATTGATAAGCCATTATTGGGTGGGAGAGATGGCTCAGAGGTTAAGAGCACTGGCTGCTCTCCCAGAGGTTCTGAGTTCAATTCCCAGCACCCACAGGGTGACTCACAACCATCGAGATGAGATCTGGTGTCCTCTTCTGGTATGCAGGCAAACATGCAGGCAGAACACTGTATACATAATAAATAAATCTTTTTTTTTTTTAAAAAGATAAGCCATTACCTCCCCATCCCTGCTCTTCTTATTCAGTGCTTCCAAAACTCTCATTAGACATCTCTTGTACTTTCTTACCTATGTTTGGTAGCTCACAACTTCAGTTTTGTGTTAAATACGTATATATTTATTCCATACTGTGAGAGTGTCCTTGGTTTTCTTCACTACTTTAAATTTATATCCAAGCTTTCCTGTGTTGATTGTATACTTCATTTCTAGAATTTCTATCTAGTCCCTTTTCAAGTTGACCTGTTCTGTGGGTGTTACATTTTTCTGTGTCTTTCTGAACTCAGCAGACACAGAAAGACTTACTTTAAAGTTTCCACCTGTATCAGTCAGGGTTCTCTAGAGTAACAGAACTTATAGAATGAATCTCTATAGAGAGAGAGAGAGGAAGGGGAGTTTTTAGAATGATTTGCAGGTTGCAGTCTAGCTAATCCAACATGGCTGGCTGTGAACGGAAGGTTCAAGAATCCACTAGTTGTTCAGTCCACAAGGTTGGATGTCTCCACTGGTCTCCAGTACATACCAGAATCTGGAAGAAGCAGGATCTAACCCCAGTGAAGAAACGGACATGGTAGCAGTGCAAGGACAAGCAGGCCAAGAGCAAAAGTTTCCTTTCTTCCATGTCCTTCTATAAGCTTCCAGTAGAAGAGGTGGTCCAGATTAGATCGGGATCAGAGGTGTGTCTTCCTACCTCAAAACTTTAGATCAGAAGTGGATCTTTCTACTCCAAATTAAGCAAAAAACCCTCACAGGTGTGCCCTCCATTTTGGAGTTTTAGTTCCAGATGTAGTCAACTTGACAACCAAGAATATCCGTTACACCACTTATTTAATTATTCTTAATTCTTAGATCAGGTCTGTTACGGATCTTGAATGCCACCCAAAGGCCCATTTGCTGAGAATGCTGTGCCCAGCCCCGGGTGCCAATGAGAGGTAGGTGGTAGAGCCTTTAAGAAGTAGGGCCGGCCGGGCGGTGGTGGCGCACGCCTTTAATCCCAGCACTCGGGAGGCAGAGCCAGGCGGATCTCTGTGAGTTCGAGGCCAGCCTGGGCTACCAAGTGAGTTCCAGGAGAGGCGCAAAGCTACACAGAGAAACCCTGTCTCGAAAAACCAAAAAAAAAAAAAAAAAAAAAGAAGTAGGGCCCAATGGGAGGAAGCTAGGCCACTGGGAGCATGCACTAACCTTTCACACCCCCTCTCTTTTTGCTTCCTGAACACCATGAAACAAGCAGCTTCTTTGTTTGAAACACTGAATCAAACTAAACCTTGTCTCTTTTTAAGTCGATTATCCCAAATAGTTTGTTACAGCAACAGAACACTGACTCACACAGACTCCAGTGCTTTTCCATCTGCTGTACTTTCCTCATGGTGGTTTGTTTCTTCATGTGGTTTCTAAGTTTCTGCAAGAGCATCCTCATCAGAGGTTGTTTTTAGCAAAGACTCAGGATGCCCTGTCTTGTTGAAGTATAACTCCGAGGTAGGTTTGTCTTTGCACTCGGCAGAGTTCTGAGGGTTACACTGGTTTTCGATTCCTTGACTTTGTCATAGTACATCATACACATAATGACTCTGAATGGGCTGCCTAGCAGCATGTGGTCCTGGCGTATGTTCCAGGTGTTTTCTAGGAGAGTATTGCCACGATACAGTAAGTTAGTCAGCTACTTTTGCAGGCCATGGAAGAGTTTCTTTAGTTCATAAATTATAGATATGATAGTGTTTTATTATCTTAGTTTTTTGTGTGTAGCTTACTTTAGCTCCTCATACTCATGGCATCCTTGACTGGGACTCTCCTCTCAGTATTGGCGTTAGCATTTCAGCCTCAAGGCCTGCATCTGCTTTGGAAACTCCCAGCAGCTGCCTGGGCTCCAGCTCATACTTTGTTTCCTCTGATTCTGATACCTGAGCCTGCTCTTTCCTGCCTGCCTGCCTTTTTTCCTTTCTGCCTTTCTATTTTCTTTCTTCACTTCCCTCCTCCTCTTCCTCCTCCTCCTCACACCCTTCTTATAGCAGCTATGAACTAATGTTTTTGTTTCTCAATTTTATCCAGGATTTTTGTCTGTTTGGAACAAAAAGGACAAGTATTCCAAATCAGCTAAGTCTGCTATATTTGCTGATATTAGGGGACTCTGGGTACAACAATATTAAATATTATTTTAAAAATAATAAGTGTGCTTACAGCATTGATGCCTGCTATATATACTACTAAGCTAATGATAGACACTTAATAATAGCTAGCTTTTATTAAACACTATTTTCTAAGAATTGTTCTACCTTTTTTATGCCTTTATAATAACTATATAAGCTTGGTACTATATCATTCTGTATTATTTAATAGATGAGCACACCATAACAGAGGTATATTAAGTATTAAGATTTTAAATATAGGAATCCTGGCACCAAAGCTTTTCTGTTTTATTGAGATGTACTTTAAACATAATAAAATTAGAGGCAGCAAGATGGCTCAGCAAGTAAGTGTGCTTGTGGCCAAACCTGACTACCCAAGCTCAACCCCTGGGAGCTTCAATGTGGAAGGGGCACCAACTCCTTAAAGTTGACCTCTGACCTCCACACTCAATGCCATGGTACACCCTCCCCCCCACAACACACACATACACACAAATAAATAAATGTTTAAGAAATTAAGTAAATTAAGTTAACTAACTTCCATGTCACATTTGATTAATTTTTTTTTAATTTATTTTAATTTATTTTGCAATACAATTCAGTTCTACATATCGGTCACGGATTCCCTTGTTCTCCCCCCTCCCGTCCCCCTCACCTTCCCCCCAACACCCCCCCCCATTCCCATCTCCTCCAGGACAAAGCCTTCCCCACAGACTGAGGTCAACCTGGTAGACTCAGTCCAGGTAGGTCTAGTCCCCTCCTCCCAGGCCAAGCCAAACAATCCTGCATAGGCCCCAGGTTTCAAACAGCCAACTCATGCAATGAGCACAAGATCTGGTCCCACTGCCTGGATTAATTTTTATAAATGTGTGCAGTCGGGTGACCCCTACTATAGCATGACATCTATTGGGACATTTTCATCTAAGAAGTTCCCTCAGGTCCCTTTATTGTTTCTCTTTCTTTTCCCTAACCCTCACTCCTGGCAAACACTGAGCTGTTTTCACATCTGTATTTTGCCTTCCCTAAACATGAATGGAATCACACCATCCAGTGACTGCCTTCTCTCACTTAACATAATGCTCTTAAGAATCATTCACTGTGTTACAAGCATTAGTGGTTTGTCACTTTGAATAGCTGAGTAGCATCTCATCACCTAGATAAGCCACCTTGTGCTCGTCCATCTCACTAGATGATGTTTTCATTTGCTTCCAGTTTGAGACTCTCACAAGTCGAAGTCTTAGGAATATTCACATATAACACGTTAGACACTTTTTTTCATTTCTTTTGGGTAGCTATCAAAAGGAAGGAGTTAAAAGAATAAATGATAAATGTGTTTAATGTTTAGGAAATTGCCAAAGGGTTTTCTATAGTGACTAGAGAGACTTGTTTTGGCTCACTGATTTAGAGGTTTCGGTTTGTGGTCACTTGGGCCTTTGGTGGCACAGCACAACATGATGGGAACGTGGCAGAGGAAGCCTGGTCATGTAATAGTCAGTAGGAAGCAAAGGAAGAGGAAAGGGCTCCAGTACCTTGAAGGGTGCACCCTGAATAACCTTGTCACCACACTAGAGGCAGTGGGACCTGGGAGAATGGAACCAATAAATGAGGTGGACTAAAGTCTCATGCAGTAGCCAACTTTATTCAGAGCATCAGGCAGTTTATACTCTGAAGGTTAAGAAGAGTCACATGAGTAAAATGTACAACCACAAGGATAAGGCACATGTGGCTGGCACGCTGCACATGTCAAAAACATGTTTTTCCATAGAGGCATATAAACAAATAACAATAGCCAGTTGTAATGGATAATCCGAAGTAAACTCACTCCTATCCACTACACCTGGGAGGAGCATGAAAACACATTCCAAGAACCATTCTGTTCTTTTAAAGAAAATGGAGGTCACAAGTCTCTTGTCTTGTTTTCTTGGAGTTTTTTTCACAAGCACTCAGAATTATCCTTGCACAATCCATTTTTGGATCATTTTCCAACATGACCCCAGTTACTTCCGTCAGACCCTACCTCCTAAATGTCCTACCATTTTCTAGTAGCATCACTGGCTGAGGGCCACACCTCAAACACCTGGGCTTTTGGGGGAATATTCCAGATCTAAACAATAGCAATTTCTCACTAACAATGTGAGTGTTCCTGGTATTGTTAGTCACATTAAATCTTAGCCACTCTAGTGGGCATATTTTTATATCTTATTAGGCTTCATGCGGGTCTCTAATGATTAACTAACAGCACGACCGTCTTTTCGTGTGTTTATTTGCTATCTGTAATTCGTCTTTGCTAGTCTGCTAAAATCTTTTGGTCATGTGAAGACTGTCTCTGACCTATTGAAGCAAAATAATTCTTTACCTATTCTGAACATGCTTCTTTGCTGAAACAGGCTTTGCAAATATTTTCTCCTGTCTGCACAGAGTCTGTGCTTGTAAACAATCCCCATATCACCTCTCAATGCAAACTGGAATGATTGAGAAACTTGGACGGCCAGTGGTTCACTCCTACCAGCAGTTGTGGGGTTTACAGTGATGAAAAGATCCAGCAACCATGCTGAAACTTTTTGTCCAAACATGCAATAACCACATTTTTACTAAATGAATCTCTTTAATTCTGATACAGACTGCACAGTCCTCTCAGATGTAAAGAATCAAGATTGCTGATATGATTACCTCTGAACTCTGTCTTTACCTTGACTGAAAACAGCTAGAAGCTTCGCAGCTATATATAAACACTGTCCTAGGCAACTTGTCCCAGGGCATTCTGTCCCAGGGAGGAAGAGCATCTCCAGAAGTTAGAGTCAGAAATGAGTGGATCTTGTAAAAGCACTTCTCCCAAAAGGATTATCCACTTTGCTGATGGAGACACCATGGAGGAATACAGCACAGAAGAAGATGAAGAAAAAGAGGAACAGAACTCAGCATGCGACTCTGTAAGCTCACCATATTAGTATCAGTGGGAGGAGGGGAATAAATGAGAGATTGATCCAGAAAAATGATATAGAAAATATGGCTTTACATTAAGCTCCTTGGTTGTTTTCTAGATCACATATAGGCAACAGACAGCCATTTTAGTTAGTTAGTTTTCTCATTGATAAAAGAGAAAATTAAACATTCATAATACATTTTTGAAATCTCTACGTAAGAATCGCCAATCACTACTCCTGATATCAATTGTTTTTAAAATTTCTCATCAGTTATTTCTTTGTTGGGGTTGAGAGCACACGTGTCATGGTATACATGTGGAGGCCAGTAGACAATGCGTGTAGGGTCAGTTGTTCCACTACGTGGGGCCTGGGGGCTAAACTCAGGCTGGCAGGCTTGGCAGCAGATGCCTTTGCCCACTTGTTATTAATTATCCTAAATTGATTTTTCTCTACTTTTCAGTCTAAGCCTTCATGGGGATCATACATCTGGTTTTGGGCAGGTCAAGTGGCAAGCAATTCGATTTCTAGTGAGTACTGCTAAGGCTTGGTTTGGGTCTTCCACCCTCCCCTCCTTCCTTCCTGTCTGTCTGTCTGTCTGCCTGCCTGTCCTACCTATGCATTAATTGATTCTCCAAGACAGATGAGACTTCCCGCTGTTCCATCCACTCCCAGGATTCAGAAACGATAATCTGGTCACGTCTAAGTCCACGTGTTAACTATCCCAAAGACGTGGAGATCCTTCTATCTGCCTTCTGCTTTTCTTCCTACCAGTGGACTGTGATTAGGATGGGATTGGCTCACCAATGTAACTTCAGCAATACTGCCTTTCACCATGGTGGACAACGTGTATTCTTTGAAGGGTCACTCCCTCTGACCATTTCACTCCATTATTATGAGTAACTTGAAGACTGACTTACTGGCTGTTACCACGGCACTCAAGCAATCACACTCTCACACTCTCTTCTCTCTTCGGGTCTACCCTGTGTGTGAGTTTCCTGAGTCACCCTGTCGTCCTTAGTCCCTGAGCTGTTCCTGTCCTGGCAACTGTGAACACAAATAACAGTTCTAGGCCTGTTTACTGCTTTGTATTATTCACTGAAGACTGAACCACATGAGAACAGAGATTGCCAGCACATCTTTTTCTTATCTTCACCTGAATTTTCTTCTTTAAAAGTCCCTGCCATCACTCTAGTTATCACTCTCCGAGCTGTGCAAAACCAGCCCACATTCTTTCATAGATCAAAGATGCAAATAATTGAAGCCAATAGTCAATCCTCCCTGAGTTTATTCTCCATCTGGACAAACTTGCAGCTGTTTTTTTTTTTTATAAAGAATATGGAATGGCACAGTGTTAAGTTCCCTATCACAGTTACTCTGATATAAACACGAGCTTTACTGGCCCCTCTTGGGGAAATAAGGAATGTCCTATATGCTTATTTATAGAACATAGAATCTTACTTTGTTTTATTTTCATTTATTTTCTTTTGAACACAATAGGCAAATGTATAATGACTCATTTCCTTCTAATGTGCCTGCTTGTGAATGTGATAGCGAGAAAAATTACTTCTTACTTTAGAATTCTGAGAAAATATAAAATGTGGCTCTTGCAAACTCATCTTTACTCATCCATTAAAAAAGCATGACTGACTGCCTACTGCATGCCCTGCACCGAGCTGGACTCTGAGACACGAAGACAAATGATGATGTTTTCATGGGATTCGATTTTCAATGAATAATATAGACTAGTAAATGTGCCCAGAATTGTAATTTGTGCTCACAGTTGTCAGGACAGGAACAAGTTGGGGACTAGGAACAGGGAGACTCAGGAAAACTAACAAAGACCCCAAGGAAGTCATGAAAGTCTGACTTGCTGAGGCAAGTTTGGGGACCATTGTTATGGTCCCCATTAGAAAAGGTTAACATGATTTGAAAGGAAGGAATTGCCCTGGCTTTAGGTTTCCTGCCCTAGCCCTAGGTCAGGTAAAAGATATGAAACTCTACAGATAAGAGCATGGAGGAAAAGTCTACAGTGGTTTTCTTGCGGGGCTTTGGCTTAAGATGATACAAATTTCCTGGGCATGGCAGTCCTGGCTATTCTGGAAGCCCAGTGTCATAAGGCAGGCCATTCATTTGCAAACAAGTTTAGGCTCTTCGCACCTTGACTGACCCTAAGCGTCAGTCATGGACTCAGTTTCTCCAAATGCTTGTTCTTCCTCCCAGTTTGTGAACTCCTTGGTGAAAGATTTGCTGTCTTCTTTGGCCTCACTGAACCCAAATACCAGTATGTGCTGAATGAGTATCGCAGAACACAAAATAAGGTAGGTAAAGTCCTGCTGGGGGCACCAGGGGCTCTGAGATGGGAGGGGTGTTTTACTAGTTAGATTTCTGCTTGCTCTGATTGAACACTAGCAGAAACAACTTAAAGAAGGTTGATTCACAGGTTGACAGACTCACAGTAGAGGGAAGGCTTGGTGGCCAGCCGTTCCATAGCAGTGGCGGTATGAGACTGTTACTTTACATCTTGGTGGATCAGGAAATAGAGAAAGAACAGGAAGCTGGCTGATCCTCCAGCAACCCGCTTCCTCTAGCTAGCCCTTTCATCCCCAAATATCCACAATCTCTGGAAACAGCATTACCAGCTGCAGACCCAGTGTTCAAATATGTGGGCTGAGTGGGAATATCCGAATGGCAAGAGTATGGAGGAATGTTTTCCCACCTGGTCATCAAGCCGTGCAATTGCACTGAGCTCCCTTGGCCAGACTGATTCACATTTCCGATGCCTCTTGCTGCCACACAACACTCCTGAGTATTTGCCTCATTCCCATGAAATCAGGATTTCAGAAGTTGAATAGCAAAAACGTTGGGTGTGAAGCTTGATATTGCCTAAAAGGCAAAGCTTCTTACATGAGAGTTTCTGCGAGAGGGAGTTCAGAGATGTGTGGCTATCCCTGAAACTTTTCCTCCTTTCTCTCCAACCAGGAAGGTGATAAGGAAAGTGATGGGAAGGAATCAAAGGCCCAGGATGCTGAGGTTCCTGATGAAAAGTGTCACCTGGGAGCTGGTGGCCAAGAGTATGGGGCCATTGCTTCCAGAGAAGGACTGGAGGCAGATACCAGCTCATGATGGACAACAGAAGCTACCCCAGCATTCCTATGCCTTGCTATTGGTGACCATGGTAGGCGCACAATAGGAAGTACTTCTGAGCTTGATCTGGTTCTAAGCTCATGAATACATTCTCAGGAATTCAAGAGTTACATGTAACAAGGAAAGCAATTTTAGACATTTTCATAATATGAATTTTTAATTAGAAACACCTACCCTGACATCATTCCAGTAATACAAGTTCTTTCAGCACTGACTTTGAACAACATTAAGGCTTTTATAGAGCTTTGGGTCTGGAGGTATGGGCTGACATTTTTTTTATGATGGTGCTAGGGTCCAGTAAAACAAAACAAAACAGAAATTTAAATTTAACCTATAAATTCCCCTTCTCATGGACGTATTTCCTTCCACACAGCCATGTGAATTAGCTGGGGCTTATTTTACAACTGGCAGCTTCATCATTGCGTGACCTTTTTAAAGATCTTTATCAGTATCTTTGAGAGTTCCATTAGAAAATCAAGAATTGAGTGCTAGAAATAGTATGTGTCCTAGCTTCCTCCGTGTTGCTGTGACAAAGTCCTTCGAGAAAGCAGCTTAGGGGTGACAGTGTTTATTTTAGCTCACAGTTCCAGGTTACAGTCCATCAGGTTACAGGTCACAGCAGCAGGCGCTTGAGAGAACTGGTCTTGTGAAGTCCACTGTGGGACAAGGGCAATGGATGCATGCATGCCAGTGCTCAGTAAGCTCTCTCCTTTCCATCAGTCCAGGAACCAGCCCTTGGAAATGGCGTCACCCACCTTGAGGGTAGGTCTCCCCACCTTAATTAGGTCAGTTAAGAGCATCTTTTACAGACATGCCCACTGTCCAATGACAACCTAATCTAGAATTCCTCACAGAGGCTCCCTTCCCAGGTGGCTCCAGATCACACCAAGCCAACAATTAAAACTAGCCACAATATTTTAAACAGATTAAAAAAATTGTCATCAATGAATTCTCAAAAGTTGGAAAGAGAGGCTGGGAATGTTAAGCAGTAGAGACTTGCCTAGAACAGGCCTTGAGTTCAATTCTTAGCAGAACAAGAAACCAAACCTCAAATCCTAAAAGATCAATCGTGGGTCAAGTGGTGGTGGTACACACCTTTGGTCCCAGCACTCAGGAGGCAGAGGCAGGCAGATCTCTGAGTTAAGGCCAACCTGGTCTACAGGGTGAGTTCTAGGACAGCCACGGCTACACAGGGAAACCCTGTCTCAAAATAAATAAATAAATAAATAAATAATCTTAAAACAAACAAACATGGAAATTCCAGTGGTCTTGAGTTTAATTTTCCCTCTTCAATTAGCTAACTATGTGATTTTAGCTGTCTAGATGTATGATCTACAGTCTCCTTCTTTGGAAAATACCCATGGCATTTATGTCCTTGTGGGTTATTGTTAAGCATAATGAGATAATACATATGAAAACACTTTGAAACTATAAATATGTGTTGTTCACAATTAATAGCTACTTGGATAGTTACATTGTCCATAGCCACCCCAACATCCATGCTTTCTGGGACTCATGTCCTTAGATATTCTACATTTAACCTCGTGACTGGCTTTGGCCAATGAAATAGTAGCAAATGTGATGTAAGCAGAAGCTCACAAGGCAGTTGTACATTAGGGCTTGTCCTCTTGGAAAACTCTGTGTTGTTAAGAAGCTTGGGCTAGACTTAGGAGTCATGAGAAGCCATGTGAAGAGAGGTCTCCAAGAATATGTAGGAATAAAATGAAACATTGACCATTTTGCCGATGCTAGCTCCAACCAAGCTCCCAGCCAGATGTAGCCACATAAATGACTTCCTGCTCTTACATGGAGTAAATGAACCACACAACAGGATGTGGGTCACTCACAGAATCATGAGACACACAGACATAATTTGATTAAAATAAGAGCTCTTAGAGAAGCGGGGAGTTGGAGTTGAATTGATGTGAAATCAAGGGCAGAGTGGGAGTGGACTGTGTAGTTAGTTGAGTACACCAGGGTAAGATAACTCACAGACAGACCAGTCCAAAGTCTTAGTGACTGAAGCGAGTGTTTACTTCCTTTTCCCGGGGACTCCCTTATCAGTGTGGGTGCTTACCCGGAGAGGCGGTCTCCACGTGCTGGCCGGTGCCGTGTGCTTCCCTGATCTTCTGACTCCTCCCTGCCATGATGCTTTCAGGGCTGCCGAAACAGAAGCATGCTGGACAATTAAGGGCGGGCAATGGATGTCTCCACGGAGAATGAATTCTGTCTCCTCTGCCTATGCTTCTTCCACTACAGCATACCATCACAGGGATATAATTCCCTGGATATGGGGTGTAATCCCCGGAAACACTCGAAAGGGAAGCACTCTCTTCTTGGTGGCACAGAAGATGGGTGAAAGGTCAAGGAGTTAACACGATCTTGGTTTATTTCAGCTTTGCTGCCTCTATGACCCATCACCCCCGGGTAAGTCACTTAACTTCGACGTTCTTGTGTCTCAAACAGATTTGCTGTGGGAAGCAAATTCAATTTGAACTAGCTTATAAAACAAAATAGGGTTATTTTTGGAAGGGTAATAAGGTACCTCACAGACTCCAAGGTCAGATAAACCTCAACAGTGTCTAGAACAGTCTGATAAGAAACTACCAAAATCAGTGCCTTCCCTTTCTCATTTGCACTGAAGGCAGAACATTCAGTAACATTCCTAACTCCTCTACTCAGTGACTGGTGTTCTGGACCTCAGTCCCAACTTCAAACAGACAGGAAACAGCCTGCCTTTGTTCTATGTCAATCCCTAGTTCAGTTCCTGTGGCCCACAAGGTAGAGACACAATTGTAGGAACATGGTCATAGGGCCTTTTCCTCGATGAAGGTGATTCTTAGGAAAGGGGAACTAAAAATGATCTCAGCAGATAATGCTGTGGATGTTTTATGTGAAAATCGAGGAAAACCGCTTAGCCATAATTAGGCACTAAAGTCACTGTGTGTCAATTATACTTTTAAACATTTGTGATGTGCCAAGTTGACTGGACTGGGCCCCGATTAAAGACTGTCTGTGAGGCTGTTTCAGTGAGACCAACACTCGAATACAGTGTGGGGTCTGGGGCATCATTTAATTCCATCCAAGGCCTGAATGGAATAGAAAGTCCAGGATGGGGGATTTTCTCCTTTCTGCTGCCTTCCTGTACAAGTTAAATGCCTTGTTTCTTCTTCTCTCCTAGTGCTCTTGGCCTGGGGCTTAGGTCACTGCTTACGTCATCCTACCCCATTCTCAGCCCTTGGACCAGGACTTAGGGTATGGCTTGCCCCGCCCACCCCATTTTCAGGCTTTTGAATTCCAATTGATTTGTTCTACTACCAACTTTCCTGAATTCTCAGGATGCAGGAGGCAGACTGGGGGGTTTCTTGGCTTCTGTAATCAAGTGAACCTTTCCTAATAATAGCTATCCAATTCCCCATAATGTCTACCTACCTTTCATCCATCCATTCTATTGGTTCCATTTCATCGGAGAAACTGATTAAAAGACATCGAGTGAGAAGCCTCGTTTCATGGGTTTGCATGGTTTGTCTTAATTCTTTATCTGACATGCTCTGTTGCCTGAGTTTCAAGGTGAAGGAAATCCGAAGATTCTATGACACAGCAGAAGGGCCCACATCTCACAGCTAAGCATCAACTACAAAAGACTCAGGTGTCAGATCAAATCAAAAATCTACACTTGATTTACTTGCTCTTTTCTTTCAGAATAAGCTCTAGTGATTTTTTTTAAAACCTTTCTAATAAAACTATCCACTTACCAAATAAATACTTGTCAATGATTCTAGGGAACTAGGCTGTGGTGGTTTGAATGAGAAACGTCCCTTTAGGATCATATGTTTGAATGCTTGGTCCCCAGTTGGTGGAACTGTTTGGGAAGGATTAGGAGATGTGGCCTTATTGGAGGAGGTGTGTCAATGAGGGCAAGTTTTGAGGCTTAAAATGCCTACTCCATTCCCAGTGCATGCACTCTCTCTCTCCCTCTCCTGTGGTGATATTGTGTTCCCCAATATATCGTGCACCCTAATAAATATATCTGGGGTCAGAGAACAGAACAGCCACTAGATATAGAGGCCAGAAAATGGTGGCACACACGCCTTTAATCCTAGCATTCCAGAGGCAGAGATCTGTCTGGATCTCTGTGAGTTCAAAGCCACACTGGAAACAGCTAGACATGGTAATAAGAGCCTTTAATCCCAGGAAGTGATGGCAGGAAGCAGAAAGGTATTTAAGGCGTGAGGATGAGGCACTAAGAGCTGGTTAAGCTTTTAGGCTTTTGAGCAGCAGTTCAGCTGAGATTCATTCTGGATGAGGACTCAGAGGCTTCCAGTCTGAGGAAACAGGATCAGCTGAGGGATTGGCAAAGTGAGGTGGCTGTGGTTTGTTCTGCTTCTCTGATCTTCCAGCATTGACCCCCAGTACCTGGCTCCAGGTTTGTTTTTATTAATAAGAACTTCTAAGATTCGTGTAACACTCTCCCTCCCCACCGCACCCCAATCCAGTTGCTGTGTTGTGAGGAGACTCAGGCAGTGCAGTGGACTCAATGCATTCTCCCCCAGACCCCCAAATTCATATGTCAAAATCTCAATCTCAATGTGACTGTGTTAGAGGTGAGGCCCTGGGGGGTGTTAGGTCATTACATCAGATCCCTCTTGAAGGATGTATTTGTGCCTGTGTAAGAGGCCAGAGGGAGCCAGTTATATGTCTACCACGTGAGAAGACAGCTCTTACAACTCTGAAGATGGTTGTTCCAAACTCTGACCATGCTGACACTTAGAGATTTCCGGCTCGCAGACTATGAGAAGCAAACTTCCGGTCTTTATAAACCATCTACCCTATGGGGTTTGTGTCGCAGCCTGAATGGAACAAGGCTATGAAGACACTCATGTGGTATGGAACAAAAGTTTGAAGCAAACACCCAGTGGGAACTAAGGCTGCAGCCAACCACGTGACTGTATTTGGAAGATGGCCTCCTAGCCTACAGATGCCTGTCGATCCAGCCAGCAGCACCATGAGAATGCCTAAACCAAGACCTCCAAGCTAACCCTCTCCTGAATTCCTGACTTACAGAACATGAGATTAGAAATATTTGTTGTTTTAAGTCGCTACATTTTATCATAAATTTTGCCATCACACAGCAATAGTTCCAATATAGTTTTTTATTCCTACACATTCCTAGGGACTCCCAAGGATACTTAAGCTCAACTAAGAACCATAATGTTCCCAGAAGGCAGACATTTCATCTCAACCACCTCAAGACCAGACTGAGCTCACCGAGTCATATCAGATATGCCGCCTACCTTCCTGTGAGATGGCGGCGCCTAGCTACATAACCGTCTCTTCTGCCTCCTGCAAATAAAGTCTCCTGTTTTTCTTGCCACCTGCCATTTGCCTAGATCTGTCTTCAGTGTACCCAAACCAAACCAAAACACACAAGCAAACAGAAAACTAGTTCTCCGTAGGACTAGTCATGATCATCTCAGAGGGTTTAGTCTCCTGGCAAGTACACTAGGAGTGGTAAAACTCTTAGACATTTGCAACCATTTCCCCCAAATGCAATCATATTGCCAAGATGGCTCAGTAGGAGGTGGTTCTGTCGTTACCATACTCTCCAACCAGAACCAATACTTCTCACCCACAACCAAGACATGGCACACGTGTCTCCAGTCTAGCCCCCCCTTTTGTAAATTCAAACAGTGTTATTAACATTGGTGGTGGTGGTGGGGGGCGTGTTCATGGATGGGATTTTCTTGGTGCACATGGACAAAGGGTCAAAGGACATATTTGGGGTGTTGGTCCTCTCTTTCTGCCTTTACAAGGGTTCAGGGGATTGAACTCAGGTCACCAGACTTGTAGAGTAAGCACTCTTACCCCCTGAGCCGTCTCACCGACCCCTCCCCCTTTTTATAGTTGGTCACCTCCTGGGTCTTTATCACACTACCTCATATTGGTTACTGTCATCCAATCTATCCTGACTTGTTTACATCATTGAATGGTGTGTGTGTGTGTGTGTGTGTGTGTGTGTGTGTGTGTGTGTGTGTGTATGTGTGTGTGTGTGTGTGTGTTGAGATAGGATTTCTGTGCCTCACGCTGGTCTTGAACTCTCTATTTGGCCAAAGACGACCTTGAATTCCTGATCCTCCTGCCTCTACCTCCCAAGTACTGTGCTCACTGGCCTCCACCAGCATGACCAGTTTTGTGATATTGGGATTAAATGTACAGTTTTGTGCATGTTGGCAAATGCTCTACCGCCTGAAACTCTTCCCCCAGTTCTCCCCATCTTTGGATCTTGAAGAAATCACACTTCTAGTCTTTTTCTTCTCAAAAGGTATCTTTGCCCCCTTGTAAATCTATGGGTACTAAACAATATATGGAGAATATGTATTGAACCCCAAATTCTTGTCAATCCAAACAGATCCTCAGTTAAGCAAATCATGTCAAGAAGTCTTCTGAATTAATCTAAATTTAAATGACTTTCTGATTGTTGGCATTTTAGATTATTTATCAACATATTTTATTGTGTGTAACATAGGCAAATCAAGGTTAATTTGCTAACGATTGAGACATCCAAACCTTCACCTTCAGAGTAACAACTCAGAAAGTCTAAGGTGCTGAGAGAAGTTCTTTGATGGATGCACACAGGCATCCATCCTTTATCACCAACATAAATCATTCAAGTGCCTTTCCCTGAATAAGCAGTCCCTCCAAGACGAGTCGAGCCTTTTCATCTTTTCAGGCTGCTTGGTGACAATGTCCTTCAATTATCCCCATAAAATTTCCTATCCCCAGCCAAATAGAGCCACTTCCAACTGTAAGATATAATTACTTCTTATACTAGCAGCAGAGTAAAGTCAGGCAAACTTTTAACCATTTTTATCCCCAAGTACCTTATAGAACTTTGTCATGAGATAGCAAACACAGTAGACAGCAGACAAAATTTTATTCAGAATTGGGTGAATTTCTGTAGAAAATATGTCTTCATATTAAATATTCATGATAGTCTTTGGTTATAGTGAGGGAAACTTTGTTTTACTGTCTGGGTAAGATGGCATCTTCCCACAGACAAGATGGCTCCTAAGAATATATCAATATTGGTTAAACTTTCATCTTCAAATTGTAAGCAAATTGTTTTCTGAAATTGTACATGGAGCTACCAATGCAAATTTGGGGCAACTGACTAAAATATCTACTTTTCTCATTGACTGCTATGATGGTTGGTTCATTGAGGTATTTTTCTTCTTGAGAGTGACCACACTAAGTAGTCTAGGCTGGCCTTCAACTCAAGATCTTCCTACCTCTGCTTCCCAAGTGCTGGGCCACCATGCCGTAGTTCCATGTATCATCTTAACAAAGCTCCAGGATCCAGATATTTGGGGTACTGATCTATGATGTAGAGATATTCTATAGATAATGGTTAACATCTACAGTCGATTGGCTCTAAGTAAAAGCAGTTTTGTTCAACAATCTGGGTGGACTTCAGCCAATCATTGGAGGCCTTTGAAGACTGAAACTAAGGTTTCTGGGCAGGGAAAAACTCTCTCTCAAAACTATAGCACGTAAATGGACATGTTGTCAAACTGCCCTCTAAATATTTATATTTATACTTACAGATGAATACTAGCCTCAGCCTTGGTTAGAAGAGCTTCATTGTAGTGGGCATCAGTTAATGAAGAGACTGATAACTAGTCAAAGTGCTGAGAAGATCACTGTTGAGTGCTCAGCCCTGTATAGGACAGCCACCCACAGCTGTTTTCAAGACTCAGAGAACATCATGGAAGGTGGGGTAGAAGAAGGTAAAAGCTGGAGAATGAGGAGGAGTACTGTGAAGACAGGACATGGGTGTTACACTCACAAGTGAAGAGCAACTCTGGTTACCAGCACAAGACCTGCAGAAGACTGAGCCTAACATTCCAGCATGGATGGGGGAGGGACAGATAAGAGTCTACCTCTGTCCAAGGAGCTCTTAGAAACTAATGGCTGTTACAGTGACGGGGAGCTGCTTTTCTTCAGTAGTGGGCCCTAATTAAACTCAGTGGGTCATAATGAAAATAGGAGGGGGATTTGTTGGAAGAAGGGGTCCAGAGGGAGGTATAGGAGAGGGATAAGAAAGGGTATTGTACTGTGGGATGGTCTGTATGTCAAATGTGTTGCTGATTGGTCAATGAATAAATCACTGATTGGCAGTGGCCAGGCAGGAAGTATAGGCGGGACTAACAGAGAGGAAAATTGAGAGAACAGGAAGCTGGAGGGGGAGACACTGCCAGCCGCCATCAGGACAAGGAAGATGTAAAGTACCGGTAAGCCACAAGCCACGTGGCAAGGTATAGATTAATAGAAATGGATTAATTTAAGCTGTAAGAACAGTTAGCAAGAAGCCTAAGAACAGTTAGCAAGAAGCCTGCCACGGCCATACAGTTTGAAACCAATATAAGTGTCTGTGTTTACTTGATCGGGTTTGAGCGGCTTGGGACTGGCGGGTGAGAGAGATTTGTCCTGACTGTGGGCCAGGCAGGAAAACTCTAGCAACAAATGGCGTCCAACGTGGTGGCAAGAGTTTCCACCTAAAACCTGAGAAAAAAGATTCTAAAACGGAGCTAAAAACAGCTTCCTAATTGTCTCTCTCAAATGAGCGGCAGCTGCCGGTTTGAGCTACTGGCGGGTTGCTGGCGTGCGCGCTCGACCTGCAGTATGGCGGGAATGAAGTCTCTGCAAATGGCACATTAAGCTGCATTGTGGATTTAGCCTTTGCTAGTACAAAACAAAAAAAGAGGTTTCTGAGCTACATGCTGCTAAAGCAACAGATTCATAATAAGACAGATTCAGATGTAATAGTTTAAAATGTGTGTAAAATATACATAGGCTTAAAAGAGACAAAAAAAAGGTGATATATACAGTATAGAAACAAATACATGGTTTTAAAAAAAATAAAGTCTTTAAAGAGACAGTAAAATTAATATAAAAAATAAGCCACGTAGAGATGACTATTACACAGAGAGTCTGGATTGTGTTGTCTTTGGGATTCTTAACTACAGAGAGATATTTGATTGTAAAGGAAGCTGAGTTAAACCAGTATGTATATTTTAAAGATACTTTGACTTCAAAATTTGGATGTAAGGATATGTTGCTTTGGAAAAGAGTCTCTTTTGTTTCCACAGAAAGCAAGAGGCTATGGATTTGTTCCAGAGTAAGATACATCAGGTTTGACCAGCCAAGACCCCCTGAAAGGTCTCCGATGACACCATGGCCCAGATGATCCAACATCCAGAACCGTTTCAAGACAACTGGCTCAGATGATACAGCCTCACGGACTACTCCATGATCCTAAAATTTTCTTTGTTTCCCCAGAAGATACAGCGCCCCCCTCCAGCAGGAAGTAGTAAGAGAAGCTACGCCCAAATTCCCAAATATACCAAGCTGACTTTGGAGATGTGTAAAGGTTAAAACCTTCCTTTTTAAGAAAAGAAAAGGGGAAGTACTGTGGGATGGTCTGTATGTCAAATGTGTTGCTGATTGGTCAATAAATAAATCACTGATTGGCCATTGGCTAGGCAGGAAGTATAGGCGGGACAAGGAGGAGAATAGAGCTGGGAAGTGGAAGGCTGAGGGGGAGACACTGCCAGCCGCCATCAGGACAAGGAAGATGTAAAGTACCGGTAAGCCACAAGCCACGTGGCAAGGTATAGATTAATAGAAATGGATTAATTTAAGCTGTAAGAACAGTTAGCAAGAAGCCTGCCACGGCCATACAGTTTGTAACCAATATAAGTCTCTGTGTTTACTTGATCGGGTTTGAGCGGCTTGGGACTGGCGGGTGAGAGAGATTTGTCCTGACTGTGGGCCAGGCAGGAAAACTCCAGCTACAGTATTGGGATTGAGGATGATCAAAATACATTATATACATCTATAAAAAAAAACAAAACTATAGGATGAAACTTTATTTGCATTTCCAGCCCACTAACATGCTGTCTAGACTTTGGACTTGCCAGGCCCATGAGTACATGAGTCAGTACCTCCACATAAATCCCTTTGAGTCTATTTCCCTGGAGAACTCTGATGGCTATAGCTGGCATTCAGCAGGCATTAGGAAGTTTCCACTACCATATTTAGTGAGCTATTACACCAGCCAGTTGGCCCATACTCCCATGATGCAACACGCAGAACAGCTCTGTGCTTTGTTTCATACAACTTGGATTTAAATATGCTCACACTCTTCCAATATTATACAGAACCCTTTAACTTGGCTCCCCTAGGTTCACCAAATGATGTCAAAGACTAATATTTATGAAGAAACACCTATTTCCGTGTTCACTCTACTCACAGATCAACTGAAAGTATGTAGGACTCAGTAAAAATTTCGAATTCCCTGTCCAGCTTACTTCAGGACAATGAGTAGATAAAAAGACTGGCCCAGGGGTCCTTACCAGAGACTACAAGTAATGCTTAGAATGTGGGAGGGAGCATGTTTTGGAGTGTAAAGGAAATGCCTGGTGAATATTCAAGAGACTTAGATTTTAATTCCAGTTTCTTAGCTCATAGGGCTTGTCCTGAAAAGGTCTAATAAGAACCTGGAGCATAGTGATATTAACTGCAATGCTGTGTAAATGCACTATTCAAAGGGAATGGCCTGGTTCTAAAGATCTTATTTACTTTGGGTAGGCAATATTTTTTTTCTGGGAAGAGAAATATGAAGTGTTCCCAATGAAAGACTTTGACAGAAGTGGGTTTTGTTTCTCTGGGACATTCATTTTATGTTTTCTTCAGGGTGGCCCTCAGGCTGACCAGTGATGTAAGTCAGGGCAAAGTGGCACAGACAAAATTCTGTTTAGAATTGAGTGGATTGGGGGCAGAAAATGTACCTTAAGGTAAATATGATGGCCTTAGGTTATCTTGGGGGGACAAAGCAAGATGGCTCCCAAGGGCAACATCAGTGATTGTGAGTGTTACCTTGTCCCTGGTGGTCTCCATGACAATATTTAAAGCCGAACACTGACTAGCAAGAATGTCTATTAAAATTTTTTTCTATGTGCTTTTCTGCTTCAATTCTTATAGGGGTTATTGAATAGGTTGGACTCCAGGGGGCACTAGCTGAAATCTCCAGGTTCTTGTGACCCCAGAGGAAGAATTGCACCAGGGACATGTGGTTGGTAATAGACAGAGAGACAATTGATTTAGAAAGGGAATGATACTCTAAGAATGAGAGTAGGCTGATGATACTTGGAAAAGAAAGACGTTCAAAAGTCCTGCATCAATAATCTCATGACGCTATCAGTCTTTACACAGCCCCTGCTTCCTCTTGAATTTGTATGCTGTGGGCTCTTCCTGTTTGTTCCATGCAGCCCTGGTGGAGACCATGTTCTAGTCTTTTGTTAGTCAACTTGTTTCTTTCATGTGTCTATCTTGATGTCTCTTTCCACATCTCTACTTTCCAGCCATAATCTGACTTTTATGAGAAGCAGAATATGTTCAATTCAATACCTCTTATGGTATTAACTATAATTTTCAAATTGACACAAGCTAGTATCACCAGAAAAAAAAAAAAGAGTTTCAATGAGAGATTGCCTTCTCGGGTTGGCCTGCAGGAGATTGTCTTAACTAAGTGAATCGATATGGGAAGATCCAGCTCTTTGTCGGTGCTACCACTCCTTAGGCAGGAGGTCCGGAACTGTGTAACAGTGAAGAAATCAAACAATGCCAGCAAGGTAGTGTGTGTGTGTGTGTGTGTGTGTGTGTGTGTGTGTGTGTGTGTGTGTGTGTGTGTGTGTTCATTTCTTTATCTTCTTGACTTCTTGACTGTGGCTGTGATGTGCCTAGTTATCTGAGGTTCTTGCCTTGACTTCCCTACAATGATAGACTGTAATCCAACCTTACACACTGAAACAAGCCCCTTTATTCCCTATGATGCTTTTTGTCAGGATATTCTATCACAGCAACAGAAAAAACCCAAAATAATAAAACCAGAATAGCTTTCAGTGTTTTTTCACAATTATATATGGCTCTTAGACAGGATAGGTGACGGAGGAAAGTGGGATCTGTGGAGAGCCACTTCCACTAAGCTAAGGATATGATCTTAAAACCTGGGGTCAGAGAAACCCATCAAGGTGAGTCCTTGGCTGCTGGGACCAGATTCCACAAGAAGAAGGAAGGCAGTATAGAGTCATTTTTTTTTACAGAGAGCTATCTACCGATAGATAGACTTTGAAAGGAAGGGAGCTCTGTTCACAAAGTGGGTGGATCAGGAACTTACGTCAGGGTGAGAAGGAAAGGTTTCCTGTCAATTTGTCCCCATATTGTTAGCAAACTAGTTTTGACTTTTTGGTAGACAGATAGGAAGGGCTGGGAGAAGGGGAGGTTAGGTTCTTCACCAAATATGGCGACCTGAAGGAACTTTTTGTTTGTTTTTTGAGACAGAGTTTCTCTGTGTAACAGCCCTGGCTGTCCTGGAACTCACTTTGTAGACCAGGCTGACCTCGAACTTACAGAGATCCACTTGCCTCTGCCTCCTGAGTGCTGGGATTTAAAGCATGTGCCACTACTGCCTGGCTTTTGAAGGAACTTCTTGTGTACTGTGGAAGAGAGGAAATGGAAAGCCAGAACAAATGGAGTCAGCCCTCCGACTGAAGACCCATAGGCCACCTCTATGGACACCAGAAACCAAGAGATAGACAGCCACTGGCTAAGGAGTCACTAATGTTAAGTCTAGTCCTCACGGTGCCACTAAGAATGTGTATGATTTTGGAAGTCATTTAATTCCTCTTATATTAGTTATCTTATCTAGTGTTTATTATTCTACATCCTGTATCTTCTTCTGGGTATTAATACATTTTATATAAAAAGAGAATCTCCAAAACTTAATCTTTTGGAAGAGTTTGACTAAACAAAATGAAAAATTCTTATCCTTCACACATTAATGTATACTGGCAAGCTGCAAGATGCAGATAAACTATATAATTCTTTCCAGAAGGATCTATCATGAGATGAGCTGTGCATGGAGTATGCCAAGAAGTGCCAACCTAAGAAGTCTGCTTTGAGAAGCCCTAAGAATACACTTTATAAACCATGCTTTAATTTTAATATTCTCATTGTATAAAACTGGAGGATTGCCAGGAAATGGGCATTTTCCAGGTATAGAAGTGACACACTGAACTGGGGAACATTTTGTTTTTGTTTTCATCAGCTTCTCTGGTGGACATTTCTTTCTTTCTAATGGGGTCACTACTCTGTCATGCAAGCTGAAAACTTCAGGACACTTGGGGCAATCTTGACTCTCAGCTGTCAGTCTATCCATTGCAAATTTGTGACAATTTATCCTTTTAATAGCTAAAAGTCTCATTTTAATGGACGCACACACACACACAATTTGTGTGTGTATATGTGGGTGACGTATTCATGTCCCACCGCATGTGTATGGATGTCAGAGGACAACTTTGGATACTGGTCCTCAACTCCCACTTTGTGGAAACAGGGCTCTTGTTTCCTGCCCCACCCACCAGGCTTGCTAGCCCTGAACACACTGGATCCTCCCGTCTCTACCACCCTTCTCTCTGTAGGAACACTGGGATTCCACACGCACAGTTCTGTGCCTGGGTTTCCCTGGACTCTGGAGACCCAAACTCAGATCCTCACAGCCAGTGCTTTAGCCACCGAGCCCTCCCCCCAATCCCTGGGGTTACTTGTACTGTGCAAGGCTCTCCTTCTCAGCCGTAAATCTGATCAGATCACGTCCCTTCCCCATCACCTTCAAGGATCGCACGTGATGACAGAAAACAATGTTAAGTTCTTCACCCTCATTTCTGGACAATGCCTAACTTATCTCTCTTTCCTATCTCAACGAGCCAGGTTTCTTGCTCTGTGGAAATGGTGTTATATCATGACTTTTCATCTCTGCATACTTTTCTCTCCTTGGGATTTCTACCTCTTATCTCTCCCAATTAAGGCACTCATCGGCAGCATTTTTTTATTTCATCATTTTTATCTTTCTAGACCCCACTCTCATGTCACCTCTTTGAAACCTTCCCTTGTCCCCAAGTGTAGACGCGTGTTCTCCATTCTCTGGGCTTCCCTTGTACATCTCTTATCTCAGATGCTCTTCCTGGTATGGTGATCATTCTTTAGATGATGGGTTTGCTCAGTACAGGGGACAGTGAATGGCCAGACTGGGCTGAACCGTTCTGAAGCTCCTTCAGCCCCTCAGCTTACACCAGAGCAATGGAGCGAATGCACTGATGTGCGAAGAAGTCAATGCTGGGACAAAAGAAAGAGCTTGACTGAAAATTAGCTGACCAGGAGATGGGAGGCAGGTTCAGTCTGCGTACAGGACTGGCTAGGGAAGGGGTTCAAGGGCTTCTGAGAGTCAACGAGTCCAACAGTATCTTGGGCCTGGACGGTATCTTTGAAGGTTTTTACTATTCTAACCCTACGCTGTAGTATCACAGTCGGCACTTTTCTCACAGCTCCCAGTTCCGAACACAGGGCTCCATTGCTCTGACGCTTTCATCTCTCCCGCGCAGGGTCATCCTAAGGTCAAGCTGGGAGATGCCTCCTAGGACATGGTGTGTAAAACATGTCAGAAAGGAGACACACTTTGAAACATACGGAGGAAGGAGAAGGCACTTAGCTCCATTTTGATGGAGGCACCTTACAGGGAGCAGAAAGAAGAGGACTGAACAGGGTCTGAGAAGCAAACATACACACAGCCGATGGTTGGGCAGGAACTTACGTCATCTGTGTGTGCCAGCCAAGGATCGGTGAAGCTTGGATCCTGCCTTCCCACGGAGTCCTGGAGCTGGTAGTCGTACTCTGTGGATGATTATATTCTCCAGAATGTTTCTCAGTGCCTGACAGAGGATCCTGAGCTACAAGATACCTAGTAACACTTGTAAAGCCTTTTAGCAAAAGACCTATAAAGCAAGGGCTCAGTTTCAGGACCTCATTCATTCTTCATTCATTCATTCATTCATTCAACAAGTTTTTTTTTTTTTTTTTTTTTTTTGGTTTTTCAAGACAGGGTTTCTCTGTGTAGCTTTGCGCCTTTCCTGGAACTCGCTTTGGAGACCAGGCAACAAGTATTTTTTATGTGCCAGGCAGTAACTAACCTAAACATGGCAGACAGCCATCTCCCTTCAGTCTCTTCGTCGCCTCAGTCAAGCTCCAGGTCCTGAAGAGGTGCCATACCTTCAGTCTCCCACATCCATCCTGAGCCACCCTCCTCAGAGTGGCCCGCTACTCCGGCCCAGGTGTTACGCATTTTTCATTTGAGATCTTTCATCTGCCCTAAACCCGACATGAAAAGGCCCCTGTCCTTTGATCAAGCCTCCAAAGCCTTCCTTCCAGTCCCAACCTATCAAGGCTGCAGAACAAGCCTGCACGAAACACAAAGCCCAGCGCACTCACTTGAGTATTATTTACCGTAACCTTCATGCAGCATGCCAGAAATACACAGAAGTCCCCAGCGCTCAAGGCTGGGAAGATGCAGCAGGATGATAAATAAGCCTAGATGATGATTTCAATGGATGGTAATTTCTCGCTTCCACGGAGACTCTACAAACACAGCTGTCAGGAGTGCATTGTGTAAATCAGATGCTAATTAAATTAAATTCCCACTAGAATCAAGGAAGCAAAGTATTTTGTCTTGTTTTCTTGCAAACTGGGCCTCTCAATCAAGGCAGCTGGGGCGCCAGCGTTTCAGGTACCTGGAAGCAACAGCTGCAGCGAGGCGAGACGACCGCTTCCATAATTAAGTTACCGTCAGGAAGAGGGAAATAGATGCTGTTCTTTATATCATCAGCCATGCTAAAAATGCAAAAAGCTCCGGGCACCAGAGCTGGACTGGGGAAGAGGACTGGGTTCTGATGTCAGTTTTAGCGAAACCATTTTGCTGCTCGAAGCTACGCTTCCTCGCTTCCCTCCATCTCCTTCCGTATTTCCTTCGGCTTGCTGTTGTGGAGAGCTACCAATTGTCAGGTGACAGATTGGTTCCTGGAACCCCGGAGGGTCCAGAGGCATTCTCCATCCTTTGGTCTTTTTGAAGAATCAGGAGGTGGGACTCCAAGATCTTGGCACCTTCTGGGATTCAGGGTTCGGGCATTCCAAGTGTAAACTTTAATTAATGTCCTATCAACTCCGCTTTTCAGTCCTCAGCCCCACCTCTCTATGGAAGGAACCAAATTCACATTCCTACCCCAGGCAGCAGTTCTGAGAGTGTGACTAGAAATCAAAGGACATATAATCAAGAAAAGACTTGCAACTATTCCACAGGCACAGAATGCTGCCCAAATCATGCAGAGAACCTAGGGACTGGAGCTTGAGGAAGTAAACCATTCATGTAGGTTTTTAATGTATTTGTTCACTCCTTTAAAAATTTACATTTACTTTATTGAGGGGAGGGGGACACTTACTGTGGTGCTTATGTTGAGGTCATAAGACATTTGCAAGAGTCAGTTTTCTTCCACTCTGTGAGTCCCAGGTATCGAACTCGGGTCCTCAGACTTGGTGGCAAGCACTTTTACTTGCTGAACCATTTTGCCAGCCCCATTTGTCCATTCTTGAAACATTTACTAAATACTTACCATGTGCCAAGTTCTATGCTGAGGGTACCAGCAAGAGAGTGTCTGCTATGAAGGAGCTTCCAGTTAATTGGAGAAGAAATAATTTAAAAAATCAACTGTAATAAAATGCAGCTAGACCAATTATGGAATCACTGAAATAGGACATGCAACATAAGGCAGTATCCTTTAAAAACAAGCAAACTCAGCCAGGCGATGGTGGTGCACAACTTTAATCCCAGCACTCGGGAGGCAGAAGCGGGCTGATCTCTGTGAGTTCAAGGCCAGCCTGGTCTACGGAGCAAGTTCCAGGACAGGCTCCAAAGCTACACAGAGAAACCTTGTCTCAGAAAAAAAAAAAAGCTAACTGAAATTTTTTTTTTTTGGTTTTTTGAGACAGGGTTTCTCTGTGTAGCTTTGTGCCTTTCCTGGAACTCGCTTTGTAGACCAGGCTGGCCTCGAACTCACAGAGATCCACCTGCCTCTGCCTCCCGAGTGCTGGGATTAAAGGCGTGTGCCACCACCGCCCGGCGCTAACTGAAATTTTAAGATTGAAAGTATTCTGGGGCTGGTGAGGTGGCTCTGTAGGTAAGTACACTTGCTGCCAACACTGACAACCTGAGGTAAATTCCCTGAACCCACAGAGTGGAAGGAAAGAACCAGCCCATGTGAGTTGCCCTCTCATCTCCACAAGGACACTGTGGCAAGCATGAGTGCACGTGCACACGCACTAATAATTATAAACACACGTTTTGAACTCTTAAAGTATTCTGGCTCCTCTACTCTTTCAACTGTCTCTGGAGTTTATGTTCCACACAGCATTCTCCATTAGTATTCTAACACTCTAAGTCCAAAAGGAAGATAACTCATGAGCGCGCGCTCGTGTGTGTGTGTGTGTGTGTGTGTGTGTGTGTGTGTGTGTGTGTGTGTGTGTGGTGTTTGCTTTGCACAAGATACATCTCAGCAGAATGTAGAAATACCTTTCATGAATACAGTCTGATACCAATAATTGGTTCAAAAATACAAGTGTTACAATAGAGAAATGGGAAAATAAGCTCTTGTATCTATCTGCACAACAGAATATAAGCTAATGATAAAACAACCCCCCCAACCCAACTACATGCAAGAAGAAGCATAAACCTCACATTCTGCTGAGTGAAAGAAGCTTTAACTAAAAGATAGCATGCTATTCTTCACTATGGGATTCTATTAACCTGCTGCTCTGAAACAGCCCAAATGCCATGTTGGGGAAATCAGTGCTTGGCCCTGGGAATAGGAGACTAGGACAGTAGGAGAAGGGATTGATTGGGACAGGGCTCAAGGGTACTTTCCAGGGTTGTGACAATGTTTTCTATCTCGATAACAGTTTGGATCACATGGTTTATGTATTGAATTACACAGTGCACAATTAAAATGCGTGCGTCTTTGGGGCCAGGGAGAGCACAGCCTGTAAAGTACTTGCTTTGCAATTACAAAGATATGAGAGTCACAGCCTCAGAAACGCTTTTAAAGAGAAAAAAGCTGGGAATTGTGATGTGCGCTGGGGAGGCAAAGACAGACAGATGTGAATTCCGTGTCCCAGTGAGAGACCCTCTCTCCAAAAGGAAAAAACAAGTGGATGGCACCAGAGAAATGACATCAAAGTCTGTCCTCTGACCTCCACATGTACCATGAACACACACATACAATAAGCACACAAGTTGTGAATTTTTTTAAAACAAAGTTGACTGCAAATAGAATAAAAACGATATATTGAGCCTTAATTAATGACCCATACATTGAAATACTTAAGGGGAAATGCAGTGATGTCTGGAATTTATTTTAAATGCATAAAACAGTATGATTGATAGATGGAGCAGATGGCTAAGGATATGATGTAGCAGTACAGTAAATTATTAATGATGGTACAGCTGGGGGGCATAAGGGTATTCCCTGAAGTGCTCTTTCATCTTGGTGGTATTGCTGAATAAAATTTAGGCATGAGAAAGCAACTTGATGTCTCTAAATTACTGGGTGTAGAACCTGCATACTGCTCTTTCTGGGAATGGTGCATTTTTCTGAGGTTATAAGATAATATCCACCACCTGGGATCCCGTAAGACAATGATTCCTAGTTACAGGAGCATAGATAGACCCCCTTATTAGTTTTTGAAAATCCACATGTTATGGACACATGAAGAGAGGGAGTCTTGATGTACGTGCCTAAAGGAATCTCCCCAGGTACATCTTACATGAGCCTCTGCTATACATTCCCGCCACAAGGAAATGAAATTCTCTGCCCAGCAAATGGGTCCAACATAAAGAGCACCCATCACAACAGTTTTCTTCAGCATCCTTTGGTGTGGTTGGCAGTCTGGTCCTTGAATGGCAGTTACCAACTCATGACATGGAGAATGGCTGGCAGGTTAACGGGGGTGAAGGCATGGCAACCTCTTCCTGTTGTACCATCATCTAAGTCGGGCATGTCACAGGAGGTTGAGCACGACAGTGTTCAGACTCAGGATCTGTAACTCCATGGGAAAAGCAGTGCTTATGGGTGGCTAGCCTGACTCCTGGGGAAAATCAAGTTTCTCACTCGCTCAATTCCCTCGTCATATCTTCCATTTCCTCTCTCCCGTGCCCTCTTCTCGGCTCCCCTCCCCCGCCCTCTCTTCCATCACCTTAAAATACAAACAGAATGACATTATGTCAATGTCCATATCTCATTTCTACCCCCTTCCTTCCACCCCAGTCCCTGGGAGGTCATCCTGACCAGCTCACGTCTGTCACATCCAGGGCATCTACTGCAAGCACTATGCATACAGCAGGAGCACAAATAAATTGAATTAAAGGAAGGTCGAGGTTGGTGTTGGAGGAGAAAAGTGAATGAGGCCTATTTTCTGCCTCACCTAAACAGTGAGTAGAACTTTAGACCGTTTTCCTTGCTCTTGAATGGCCTGTAAGTCAAAATTTCAATATCAGCAACATTTTCCCCCCTATAATTTTGAAGATGTAACCACTTGGAAGTAGTGGCATTTAGTAAGGTGATCTCACTGTGTGAACTGGCAGCTCTTTCCTACCTAGATTTATTATCTAACATTTGAAAAAAAAGTCTTATTCTGAGTTGGTATTCTACAAGGACTAACTTAAAAGAGTATATTACTCCAAGGCAGGGGTCGGGGCTGGGATGGGGCTGGGATGGACAGGGATGTCAATCTGCATATGAAGCCTAATGGCAGAAGCTGTTTCCCATGGGTACATCATTCTTCTCTCCAGTGTCCCTAAACACTGGCTACAATGATGGCCTTTGCCTAGGACTCAACCTGCAAAAATGTTACACCCACTTCCCTGCAAGTAGCTGTAGACTAATTGCTTGTGTTGAGCATCTGGAAATGTGAGCACAGGACTAGGGAAGAAAGAAGAGGAAAGAGGAAAAAGTAACTGCTCATGGGTCATAACAGAAGCAAGGATGGAAAACTTGGTCGGTGTGTAGCAGGAATCTTAATGAGTCTTATTAATAAAATCAAACCTGAGCCAGGTATTGGGTTGAACACTGGAAGATCAGAGAGACAGAACCAGCCACAGCTAACCTCACCTGGCCAACTTCTCAGCTAATCTTGTTTCCTCAGACTGGAAGCTTCTGTGTCTTCATCCCAATGGCTCTCAGCTGAACTGCTGCTCGAAAGCCTGAAGCTTAACCAGCCAAATGCTTCTAGTTCCTGGTCTTCACGCCTTATATATCTTGCCTTTCTGCCATCACTCCCTGGGATTAAAGGCTCACTTCTTGGGATTAAAGGCGTGTGTCACCATGCCTGGCTGTTTCCAATGTGGCCTTGAACTCACAGAGATCCAGAGGGATTTCTGTCTCTGGAATGCTAGGATTAAAGGTGTGAGTGCCACCACTTTCTAGCCTTTGTATCTAGTGGCTGTCTGTTCTCTGACTCCAGATAAATTTATTAGGGTGCACAATATTTTGGGGAACACAATACACCACACTGGTGGGCCAATCAGAGTGGATATAAGGTAGCATATGAAGAGACAAAGAAATGGATTTGAAGGAAGATCGCCTACTTTTAGAAAACAGAGGAACAAATATATCCAAAATTAATGGATCCAGCTACTAACTCAGCACCGTTTCCAGTGTGAGCTTTAGGAATACCAATCCCAGGAGGGTTTCATTAAAATACACCTGCATGTCCGTGTGTGTGTGTGTGTGTGTGTGTGTGTGTGTGTGTGTGTGTGTGTGTGTGTGTGTGTGTTGTGATGCAAACAGAGGTCAGAGGACAACTTACAGGAGTTGATCATCTCGTTCTACCATATGGGTTCCAGAGACTGAATTCAGGCTTGGTAGCAAGTGCCTTTACCCACCTTGCTGTCCTCAGGGTGATGTTTAATAAGAAAAATGATTACTATAGCATGAGGTTAAAGCAATAAAGGAGACATTGAAGAATGTAAGGATAGCAGACATGTGCATTAGTCCCTAGCTGTCCAGGCTGACAGAATGCACCAGAAGGGGCTCCCACACCTCAGTGCTCAGAGTTTGTAGAGAAGGTATAACTCTGGCTTGTAGAATGGCAGAGGAATCAGCATGGTGGCATAGCAATGGAACTTTCTAGACACCTGCTCTCTGAAACCCATTAGGAAATTCTTTTCCAGGTGCTGGAAAAAGTGGTGCATGAAAGTCTATCAGTGGAGGCATGTGGTTACAAAACCTCATGTGGGCAAGTGTAGGGAGCAGCTATTGTCTACTGGGTGCTGTTGGGTCTTTATCAAGGGCTGGTAATGGAGAAGCTGCGTGGACTGTAGGAGCTGAGTTCTGCAGAAGCCACACATGTGATCCAGAGCACAGGAGAGAGCATATCAGAACCAGGAGGGGAAAGCTTCTCCTGCAATGTCTCTCCACTTCCCTCTGTTGACAAAGATTACTGCCAGCTGAGCAAAGGAAAACCCTAAAGAGTCCACATCCACTTTTACAGAGCAGGCAAAGATGGGTGATTATGGAAATGGGGGGAGGCAGTACATTGATAACTATCACAGGTATAGCATTTTGAGATTATGTGTCCCTTATTACATGGTAGCTAATATACACTGATCATGTATCAGGCACTGCACTGAGTGCAGCGAGCTTTGCAATGGCTTATTTAATTCTCATGGATGTCTATGTGCAATGGGCATATGCACTATGGGCATTTCTATTAGGCATTTTTTTCTGTTGCTTTGATGTGATAAAGCACCATGACCAAGGAAACTTACAGAAGAAAGGGTTCATCTTGGCTTACGGTTCCAGAGGATAAGGGGCCATCATGTCTGGAAGCTATGACAACAAATGGTAAGTGTAGGTAGAGTTTTCCTGCCTGGCCCATAGTCAGGGTAAATCTCTCTCACCTGCCAGTCCCACAGCCGCTCAGACCCGACCAAGTAAACACAGAGACTTATATTGGTTACAAACTGTATGGCCGTGGCAGGCTTCTTGCTAACTGTTCTTACAGCTTAAATTAATCCATTTCTATAAATCTATACCTTGCCACTTGGCTCCTGGCTTACCGGCATCTTCACATGCTGTTTGTCATCGTGGCGGCTGGCAGTGTCTCTCTGACTCAGCCTTCTACTTCCCAGCTTTATTCTCCTCCTTGTCCCACCTACACTTCCTGCCTAGCCAATGGCCAATCAGTGTTTTATTTATTGACCAATCAGCAACACATTTGCCATACAGAACATCCCACAGCAGGTAAGCATACCAGTAGGAACAAGAAGCTGAGCGTTCACATCTTGAACCATAAACAACCAAGCAGAGCGCTAGGAGGACTTTAGCTCTGAAACACAGCTCCCAGTGACATACTTCTTTCAGCAAGGCCACACCTCCTAGACCTCCCCAAACAGTATCACCAACCGGGGACCAAGTGTTCAAATATCGGAGCCTACGGGAGACATTTCTCATTCAAACCACCACAATGACAAAAAGCAAGGTAGGGGGAAAAGGCTTGTTTTAACTAACAGTTTGAGAGTGAGAGCCCACAATAGCAGGAAGGCATGGCAGCATGCATGCAAGTCTAGACAGGGTGCAAAGAGCAGAAGGCTGGCTGTGGTGGTCTGAATGAGAACGGTCCCTGTAAGTCCATATGTTTGAATGCTTGGTCCCCAGTTGGTGGAACTGTTTGGGAAGGATTAGGTGGTATATCCTTGTTGGAGGAGGTGTCTCCCTGGCTTTGAGACTTCAAGACTCATGCCACTCCCAGTTAACTCTCTCTGCCTCCTGCTTGTGAATATGAGCTCTTAGCTTTTCTGTCTTCCTTTGCTCTGCCATTGTGGACTCTAACCCTCTGAAACCGTAAGATCATTAAGTTGCTTTCTTTCATAAGTTTCCTTGGTCATAGTGATTTGTCACAGCAATAGAAAAGTAACTAAGACACTGGCTAACCACATTTTCACACACACACACACACACACACACACACACACACACACACACACAGGAAACAGAGATCAGGAAGTAGTGAGACTGTAAAGCCTCAAAGCTCCCCCCTCTCCCTGCAGTGACATATTTCTATACATCATGGTGTTTTATCACAGCAACAGAAGAGTGAATGGTGGTGATGGCTGCTCTCCGTCCATCCCCAGAAGAGATGGAGACAGGCAGGAACTTGAGGGCTCCAGCTGCATGCTTGTTTTCATATACCATTATAGCATTCGCTTGTCCTCATGAAGAATAAATGATTCCTTCTCTTGAAAAGCGTAAGAAGATTTGTCTGTTCGCAACAGAATGTTGGTGTGGGAATGTGGGTTGTGGCAGAGTGCTTGCCTAGCATGTGGGAGGCCCAATGTTTAATCGGCAGCACAGAAAGGAAAGTCAACAGAACCTTTTCATAAATCTCAGCTCTAGAATCCTTGAAAGTGTGAAGAGAAAAAAACGGAATTAGGACAAACTGTTGCCTACGGTAATGTGTAGTAACAACAGCCTGAAGGAGAGACCGTGAAATCATTTCTAAAAGGAAGCATACCTGTCCTGGTTTGGTCTCTGCTGCACCGTGGTCAAAAGAAACCTAGGGAGATAGGGGTCCTTTGGCTTACCAACTACAGTCCATCATCGAGGGAAGCCAAGGCAGGAACCCAAGACAGGAACCTGGAGGCAGGAACTGAAGCAGAGGCCATGGAGGAACGCTGCCCATAGGTTTACACATTCATCTACCTTTCTAATACAGCCCAGCACCATCTACGTAAGGATGATACTGCCCAGAGTGGGCTGGGCCATCTCATATCAATTAGCAAGAAAATGACCCACAGACATACCTATAGACCGATCTGATACAAACAATTCCTTAGCTGAGGTTCCCTCCTCCCAGACATGCCAAATTGGCAACCAAGATTAGCCACCATGGAGCCTCAGGATTTGTACTCTGAATGTCCGTTGAGTGGCAAATGCTATTCCTGCCGACTTTGGTTATGTCTACTGTGTGTCAGGCAGGATTCACAGTACTGTGAACTTGAACTTTTCCTGTTGAATTACGAGACAACAGCTGTTACTTCTCTACCCAGAGTGGAGATTCCCCAGGGGTCCTATTCCTTCCCATTCTGCCGGTTAATATCTCTCTCACAAAGATGCTTCTGAAGTGGGAGTCCTTACTTTGTGTTCTTCTACCTAGGGTGAGTCTCCAATACATTTTGAAACTGATTTTCAAGTATGAATTTCAAAAGAAAGATGTGGATTAAATAGAAAATGTGAGAAGTTAGTTGGTAAATCAGATTCACTTGAAATTTGACTTTTCAGTTGTATAGGTATACACATTTACTGGTTCCATGGAAAGTTTCTTTGTCTGGCTCAAGATGAAAAGGTTTGCAGTGGGGCTCAGAGACAGCTAGGCCATAGTAGTTCTCAACCTGTGGGTCACAACCCCCACAGGGGTCACACATATCAGATATCCAGCATATTAGATATTTACATTATGATTCATAACAATAGCAAAACGACAACTATGAAGTAGCAACAAAATAATTTTATGGTTGGGGTCACCACAACCATATGAAGATTATTAAAGGGTTGCAGCATTAGGAAGGCTGAGAACCACTGTCTCAGCAGGTAAGAGGCTGTAGTGTTCTTCCAGAGGACCTGAGTTTGGTTCTCAGTGTCAGGTGGCTCACAGTCTCCTGCATCTCCTGCTCCAGGGGATATAATACCCTCTTCTGGACTATGAGATCACTTGCACTCACATCGCACATACCCACTCACTGGCACATGCATATACACATAACTCAAAGGAAAAATATCGTTTCAAAGTAAAAAGGGTTGCAGAGAACTGTTCTTTTTCACCACTCTGAAATGTACAATGGTTTCCCATCAATGGTCCTGTTAGGAGTGAATTATGTGTGATAAATTCTCGTTACATGACGGAGTCTTGCAGCATTTCTTTAGGTATATTGCCAAACAAAGACACAGAGCAAGCAGAAAGGGTGAATAGATGGAAAGATTTCTGACCTGTCTGTCTTGCTGCTGAAAAATCACTTCTCTGAAGGGTATGTGTCGCCTGGTAATTTTTGAAGCACATAGCACATTATTTGTTCAATCATATGACTTTCCTTCACTAATTACAGCTATTCTGTATTTATTATATTCTGTAGTTATGAATCATTTTCTTCTCTTTCTCCCAAAAGACACCCTTGCTATATTTCTTAAGCCCAGATGCAATCATCTGAAAACACATTTTATAAAGCTCTGGAGCGAGGGATACAATGGGGGCAGACGATAGAATTGTGTTGTGAATTATTAAAGGCACCATGCCTCGTGGGGGGTGAGATGAGAATTCAATTGGTAATTTAAAACCAACTCCAAAGAAAGGTACACACACACACACACACACACACACACACACACACACACACACACACAGAGGGGGGAGGGAGGGAGGGAGGGGAAACAGGATTCTTTTGAGTGCTATTTTCAAATGCAGCATTGACTTGGTAGTTGGTGTAAATCTTTTTCTGACACAGCCAAGTGACATAATATTACAGAGTGGGCAAAACAGTCCCTGAGCCTTTCAGCATGTATGTTTTGATTTTGAGAAGGGGAAGAAGTGGTGGCAGTTTTGCAATTTCAGACAGATTTGCAAAAACTTTCTCAGGGAACTCCAAGATGTTGGTTCTGCGTGAGTGGCTCCAGGAGCCTGCCCTCACCTGGAGACAGCCACAACCTGAAGTCGGAGCACTCAGCTGTACCTGCTCGGAATTTTATTTTCTTCTAACTTATTTTTAAAACTATCAAACGTACAAAGAAGTTGAAAGGATCACAACAATGTGCATCTATGGATCCCTGTCTCCCTCAGTTCACTGGTTAGTCACATTTGCTTTCAGACATGTACAGCATCCATCTAAAATAAGCCACAGACCTTGGCGACTTACTCCTAAATACTTGAACAACTCCCTCCCAAGAGTGGGACGGCGTCCTCCATAACTATAATGTTTAGCGTTGATTCAGTGAGATCTCCTGATACAGAGCCCAATCTCGATTTGCCTGATTGTTCTGGAATCTGATATTCTTGAGGCTGTGCTGATGCGGAATTCTTCAGCATTTCCAGTCCCCAAATTGAGCAGTTCACTTAAACTGGCAATAAGTCTTCCTTACCCCATGCAAGGGACCAAGTTCCATCTGGAACTGTACAGTAATATTCTGTCTCCAGCCCTCCCCATAGAATTTAAGGACCACAAGTCAAATGATGCAGAGGGACTGTGGTCAGCCTGGAAGCCTTCTTGGAGGAAGCAGTTCTCTCAGCTCTGAGTGGCTGAGCCTTGAAGTTTTAAGGTGAGGGGTTTCTCTGCAAACTAGCCTCTACATTAAATGCCGTCTGTGCTGGATGGGAATTAATACCCAAAGCCAAGGGCAAGTCCATCTTCCCTACTATAGCATTCAACGCCCTTCTTGAAGCGGCTTCCATGGTTTTCTCCAAGCTCATCTCGTTCCCTTCCTTACAACTTGTTCTTCAGGATCCTCTGACAAATGATGTTCCCTTAACTCCGTGGCCACTGCACCTATTTCTTCCGTCCAGTTGACTGTCTACTTTCTCCCCCCAGGCTCCCCACCGTGCCTCCTCTGAACATACTTCTCTTTCATCCCAGTGACTGCTTCTCCTCTGGCTCCCACAGTGCCTCTCTGGGCTGTCACATCCCACTGCAAGTTCCAGACCAAAAGGGCCACTCGAGTAGAGCCAGGTCCCCTCAGTCCCTGGCGCAGTTCAGGCTGTACTGTGTGCTCAGAAGTGCTTAGGAGGTTGTCCCTTGTTGACCGAGCTGTCTTTTGTTGAGGCTCTAGGTGCTTTGTCATTATGCATCGTTCACCCCCATCTCATGCGGTGAGTGGGCATAGTACCCATGTGACAGAGTCCAGGCCACTTGAAGTTATGCTCAAAATAGAGTGTGAAGTCGGAAGTGACCATCCCAGCTGTAAGATGGAGAAAGTGCATGGAGCTCATTGATCTGGCTGAGCAGCCGTCTCAGATGCCTGTGCTGCTGCACTCCTTAGAGATGGGGGGCCCTTGAAGGGCTCGGGGAGGGACTGATCCTGGTGACGAAACAGTGTAAGCAATCAATGACGTTGTGACCATTGCCTAGAGAAGTGAGCAGGGGAGGTCACTTCAGGGAGAAGGGACAGTGTCACAAAGGCCTTGGAGTTATGAAAAGTAGGACATGAAATAATGCAAGCATGGCTGGAACTACGGAGCACGAAGCCATGGGCCTCTAAGGTCTGAGCCAGGACCCTTTGGATTTTATTTTTATTTTCTGTTTTTATTTGTGTGTGTACTTGCGTGCGTGCGTGCGTGTGTGCGTGTGTCTGTGTGTGTGTGTGTGTGTGTGTGTGTGTGTCTGTGTGTGCGCGTGCATGTTTAATATGCGTGTGGTTGCATGTGCATTTATGTGTTTGCATGTTTTGCATGTATGTGGTTGCATGTGTATTTACAGGCATGCATGTGTGCACATGCATGTGGAGGCCTGAGGTTGGTGTCAGGAATCATCTTCAATCAGTCTTCTATCTTTCATTGAGGCAGGGTCTCTTAATCAAACCCAGAGCCCATCATGTAGCTACTCTTACTAATCAGCTCACTATGGGAATCCTGTCCCTGTCTTCCCAGGCTGGAATAACAGCAGGTCACAATACCCACCCTGCATTTACATGGCAATTCAAATTCCAGTGCTCATGCTCGCGCGGTCAGTGCTATAACCACTGAGCCATCTTTACAGACCCGCTTTAGACTTTCAAGATGGTTGCTGTTAGGGCTGGAGAGACGGTTCAGTCATTAAGAATACTGGATGCCCTTCTAGAGGACCCAGGTTCCAGTCCTGGCACGCACACAATGCCTCAAAATTGTTTGAATTCCAATGTGAAATTGTCAAAGAATAAAAATTTGGGGCTGGAGAGATGACTCAGTAGTTGAAAGCAGTGGTTCCCAGCACCAACGTAACTGCTAACAACTCTTTGGAACCCCAGTTCCAGAGGATCCCACCGCCTCCTCTGGCCTTCTCAGACACTGCATACAACATGCTACACAGACATATGCAGGCAAAGCACTCATACACATAAAATATTAACATAATTTTTAAAATTCAAGATGTTTGTTATTAACGGTTATGCCAATGGTTATAAACTGAGACTGTTTTGGGGCACCTTGAGATACAGATAACAAGCACGGCAGCACCTGGTGATCTGGACATGTAGATAGGAGCCTCTGAAGGGTTTCGAGTCAGGCGGCCTTGTCCTTGTACCCATTTGTGCAGGAGAGGTGAATACACAAAGGGGGAACGCAGACCTGCGGTGTGCGGCTTTGATATTAGTCACTGCCTTGCTCTGAACGGCTCCCCAAACAGCATCTAAGCCCTTTACCACCTCTCTCTTCAAAGGAGGTAAACAAGGGTCATTAGAGTCTATCGCGGCATCTCAGAACGTGTAAGAACATTTTCCACTTCGGGTTGTTGGGCAAATCCCTACAGAGAATCCACCCCAAACAAGTTAATCAGATGTTATTATTTGCTCCACATCTCTTACTTCTGGGTACCAAAACGTGGGCTGTGGCCACCCAGCAGAGAGAAATTATCCCAGGCATGGGGGCCTTTAGTGAGCTTTCTAGGCAGTATATGTTTGGGAAAAAAAAAAAGATGGATTCCTGATGTGAGTCTACATAGGAAGACTGACCCAAGCATAACAGAGCAGGTGGATTTTGCAGGCAGATGTTACTAAACATTCAGGTTTCTACATTGACTCTGTAACCTCAGGCAAGTTTTTAACCTCTCTGAGTTTTAACTGCCTTGGAAGCAAAATTTGGACAGGGAAAATGTGAAGTTCTATGACCTAAATGTCCCTGTCTCTCCTTAAATTTTGAGGGTAAATCCTAACCCCAAAGGTGAAGGAAGGCATTAGGAGGTGATTAGGTCATAAGGATCATGGTAGTGGAACCAGTGCCTCCCTCAATAGGTCGGCTGGGGGAGGGAGAGAGATCAAAGAGGCCCATGAAAGATTCCCCAACCTGCCCTCCTATTCTGGGACAATGCAGCAAGACAGCAATATTCTGTGAAGCGGAATGTGGGGCCCCCACCTGACAAAGAATCTGCTGATTCTTTGATGTTAGACTTCTTAGTGTCTAGAAATATGAGAAAGAAATTTTTGTTGTTATAAGCTACTGATATTGTGGTGTTTTGTTATAGTACCTGTGGTAGTTTGAATGAAATTGACCCCCATAAGCCCACTGGGAGTAGGGAGTGGCACTATTAGGAGGTGTGGCCTTGTTGGAGGAAGTGTGTTGCTGTGGGGGTAGGCTTTGAGGTCTCATCCATGCTCAAGCCACACAGTGGCTCAGACCACATCTTGTTGCCTTCAAGTCAAAATGTGGGATTCAGCTCCTTCTCCGGCACCATGTCTGCCTGCACACTGCTATGTCACACCGTGATGATAATGAACTAAACCTCTGAAAATGTAAGCCACCCCAGTTACATGTTTTTCTTTTATAAGAGTTGCAGTGTTCATGGTGTCTCTTCACAGCGATAGAAACCCTAAGACAGTACCTGAAAGGATTAAGACACAAAGTTGTTTCGAAAACATGCAATGGGATGCATGAGAACACCCACCCCAGAGTTCAGGGCTCAGCAGGTACACCCAACTATCTATCCTACTGTTCCTGCATATATATACTCATTAATATGGTTTTTGTCCTTAGTCACCAGTGGTCCTAAAAGTTCACATGCTCCAGAATCCCCTGGGTCACTTATGTCAAGAGTTCCATGGAGGACTATTAGAGAGAGCAGGGGTACAAGCAAGGAGTGTGTGTGTGTGTGTGTGTGTGTGTGTGTGTGTGTGTGTGTGTGTGATAAAGTATATTAAAGTGGTATCAAAGTATCATAATGAAACCCTTTATTTTGTATAATTAACATTAATGAATTACAAATTAAGAAATCCCCGGACTTTCATATACATACATATGTACATATACATGTGTGTATGTATGTATCGGTATACACACATATGCGTGTGTATGTATATGTATAGATACACACACACACACACACACACACACACACACACACACACACACACACACACACACACCTTTCCCAGTCTTGTTACTGATTTACTGATTTCAGGGGAGGAGAAACAGGGTTTGCAGCTGCTGTACCCACACTACAGTTGTTCTCTACATGAGTGCCCCATCTCGCACCCTGGGCTCCAGCTTAAAGAAGATGACAGGCAAAGCAATCACTTCACCACAACAAGGACAGAGTCAGCAGCCCGCAGCACCCAGGAAGCAATGCAAAGTTTGCCTCCCACAAAAACCAACCACAACTGTTATTCCAAGAGCAACACCTTAATCCAAGAGACAGAAGCCCTGAAAGTGAACTAGGTGGCCAGAGAAAAATCAGCTGCGTTCCCAAGGGCTCAGGGGACAAAGACAAGAAAAGCAGAGTGCTGCTTAAAACTTGGAAGTTTGGAGCAATGTGGCAGTTCCCTCAAAGAACAGCAGTCCAGCCAGCTGCGGTCGTGCACACCTGTGGTGGGTGAGGTAGCTAAGGAGGCTCAGGGTTGGAGGTCATTCTCAGCTACGCAGTGGGGTTAAGGACAGCCTGGGCTACATGAGGCCCTGTCTAAAAACAACAAACAGTTGATGTATGATACAGCAACTGAACTCTTGGATAACCACAGAACTGAAAACAGAGACCTAAGGAAATCCGCACATCACGTTCAGTATTGCTTTAGTATAATCGTTTCTTGCCCTGCCCCATTTCTCACTTTTGGAGTAGGAAAGTTGACTCTTGCCATCGTACATCGGATGCATGCAATTTGCCTTCAGATTTTACAGAGGTGCCAAGTTAAGAGAGACAGGTTGCATTGTTGGACTATGCAGACTCTTGAACGTAGACTGAATGCAGTTTGGATTATAAGATACCAGGAGTCTCTGGGGGACTCAGTGGAATATTGTGACTTGGGTCTGACACCCCCCCCCCCACACACACACACAAGCACACACGCTTAAACACTTGATTTCCAACTGTGTCACTGTTTGGGGAGGTTGTGGAACTTCCAGGAGGTGGGGCACAACAGGAAGAGGCAACCATCAAAAGAGCAGACCTTGAGATGAGGGCATGGCCCTTCTTCTGGTACTCTCTCTACTTGGTCCATCTTGATACAAGCAAGTTCACTGACCACAGCCATGAATTGCTCCTGCCACCATGCTTTCCTGGCACCACCATGATAGCCTATAACCCAGAACTGTGAGCTAAATCCACCCTTTGAGGCCTGCCTTTGCCAAAGCGTTTTATCACAGCAACAGAAAAATAAACTGAGACATGTCTCGTCAACTCCTCTGGGGTTTCCACTTGAGTTCCATCAGCAATCTTTTTAAACCTTCCCTACTCAGAAGCCCAGAACCCTGACTGCAGGGGTCATCTTCTGTAGGGTGAATACCACACACACTCTATAAAGTTGGACTCATCTTTTAATGCCTCAGAGTTTTAGTTTCACCACCTATGAACTAGAAATGTGGTCATAGTGCATCTCTGCAAGAAGCAGGGAGAGAAGAACGTTCAGCTGGGTATAAAACCATCCAGGACTCTCAGAGAACAGTCTCTCCCACAATTAAGGTGATGGTGCACACCTTTAATCCTGACACCCGGGAGGCAGAGGTAGGCAGACCTCTGTGAGTTTGAGGTTAGCCTGGTCTACGGAGTGAGTTCCAGGACAACCAGAACTACAGCACAGAGAAACTCTATGTCAAACAAACAAATAAACAAGCAAACAAACAAATGTGATTCATTTTCCCACATAGTTAATATAATCAAGATAATCCTCCACAGGCACATCCTGAGGGCCCATCTCCCAGGTGATTCTGGACTGTATCAAGTTGATAATTAACATAACCACCACACTTGGTGAAGTTGCTGTGTGTGTGTGTGTGTGTGTGTGTGTGTGTGTGTGTGTGTGTGTGTGTGTATGTACACGCGCGCACGTGCGTTTGCTTGGCTATCCTTGGAGCTGTATTTGCGGGAACGAGCGCTTCAGTTGAGGTGTCCCCCCTCTCACACCTGCCACTTCTACTTCCATTGTGTTTCAAGGCAAGGTTTTTCTCTTAGCTCGGACTGGTCTCAAACTCATAATCCTCCTGCCTCTGACTCCAAAATGCTAGAATCACAGGCATGTGCCACCACACCCATCTCCTGGCACTTCTTGTGATCTACCACTCCTGAGGCAGGCAGATGTGGAGGACCTGTATGTTCTATGGCCAGCTCTTGGATTCAAACTTGTTCAGAGAACAAAAGCCTACCTAGCTGACCACTGCCATGCCAAACAGCCTAGATTCCAACCTTCTTCGCTATACCTGCTTGATTTTATTCTCTACAATATCCGTGTCAGTTACCAAATGAGTAAAGGCACATGTGTTTTATAAACAAATCATTGAGTACCACAACATGGTAATTATCGTTGTTGCTAGGACAGCAGAACTGGCCACTTTGCAGACTTCCTTGCTTGTGTGAAAGTCATTCAGAGTCATGTTGTTTGGGGACTGGTCACTAGGTGTTGCTATTTGACAGCACATCTTCAACATTTTTCAGGCATCACAGTCCACGCACTTTTCTTTATTTTTTTTCCCCACAAGTACTGAGATTTCTAATTGATTTTGAGAATTACCCATAGTGTTTCAAATTGATTCAAAGTCAAGTACAGAAAACTAATTGCTCTTCCTCTTGTTTCCTTTCGTCCTCCTTTGATTTCGACAACCATGTTTCACAGCAGTGCCTACAAGGCAGAGCACATCTCAACCCATACTTCATCCCCTGAAAAATATTTATTGAGCATTGTATATGTGCCCAGCATCGAACTAGGCATGAATAAGGTGTGCTATATGGGAGTGAATACAGGAGTGAATAAAACAGACAAAATTTGGACCATGATCCATCTTACTCTGATAGCTGTCTTGGACAAGACACTCCTCTGCGGTGAAATTAACTTGAGCACAGTGAGATGTTTTAATTGTCATTTAATTTAATTTAGTTTTAATTGTCAACGTGACCCAACCTAGAATCTCCTGGGGAAAGAGTCTCTTAGGAAGGTTGTCTAGATCAGGTTGGGCTATGGGCTCCTCTATGGGGGATTGTTTTAAGTGTTAATTGATGTGGGATGACTCAGGTCACTGTAGATGGCCCCATTCCTTAGGTAGGGGATCCCTGGGTTTGGAAGTGTAGAGACAGGGATGACCACAAGAGGCATGTCTATATTCATTTTCTTTCTGCTTTTGACTGTGGATGTGACTGGCTGCTTGAAGTTCCTGCCTTGACTTTCCCATAATGATGGACTCTATCTTGGACATATGAGACAAATAAACCTTTTCCTTGTCTAAGTTGCTTTTTTTGTCAGAGTATTTTATCACAGGAACAGAAGGGAAACTAGAACACAGACTTACCTTCCTCTATCCCACACTGGCTTCATCCCAGTTAGCCACATAGCCCAACAAGTGTGGGTGATAAGGAATAGTGAAAAACATTGCTGATTCAAGCAAGACATTTCCCATGGAGGGACTAGCAGGTTATCTCTGAGGATGGGATGGGAAGAGTGGGAGGAACAGGAAGGCTTCTCTAGCAGATGCTCTCTGGAGACCCAGGGGCTGCTCCAGATTTGGAATCACGGAGGGTAGATATGGTGATATTTTATTTGTATTAAAATGTTATTTGTAGGTTAATAAATAAAGTTGCCTGGGGGTCAGAGCTATTAGCAAGCCATAGGAAAGCAGGGCAGTGGTGGTGTACTCTTGTAATCTCAGCACTTGGTAGGCAGAGCTGGGTAAGTCTCTGTGTGTTCAGGGATACAGCCATTATTGGATACACATGCCTTTAATCTCAATACCAATCATGGAAAACCTGGAGGTCTATACAGACAGGCCGTGAGGAGGCAGTCATGTGGTTGGGTTTACAACCAATGAGAAGGCAGGACAGGAACTCTATATAAAGACTTTAACACAGGGGTAGCTCTGGTTCGGAGAGGTAGGACCACCGCAGGAGGAAGGGTAAGGTTTTAGCTCTTAGCTCTGACCTCTTGGCTTTCTCCTTTGCATTGGTTCTGTGTTTCTTATTTAATAAGAAGGTTGTTTACATCTACAGGTAGAGGCTCACATTGTCAAGTCTGGCAACCTGATCTCAAGTCTGAAGCAGTCCTCAGGTTCTCACCCCTTGTCTCTTAAGATACAGTCTGATCATTCAGCTCATAGCCTGAGCTCCTCTTATTCAGCAGATGTGGGGGTTAGAAAGCCATCTTTTTATCTGCTTCTGGAGTTGTGTTCATTGTTCCTCATGGTTATTTGCTGAGCCCACAAATATGATGCTGATGTCTGGGTTTCTCAATGCTCTGTAGGAAGAATGCATGCTCAGAAACACCGAATAACTCAGATTCCTCTTTGTGAAACACTGAAGTATTTCAATTTCTCTCTTTTCACCCACTCAGGAATTTTTAGTTTCAAAGTAACTTCAATAATGGCTGATTGGGGGGGGGGCATTATTATGGATGTTACTAGGCTTTGGAAATACTTTTATGATACTTATTCCTTATATTTTCATATATAAATGTTAAATGTCTCCATAAAGAACCAAATTGTACTTAAACTGTCATTGCCAAATTAATGAACAATCATAATCCAAAAGTAATTATTATTCTCAGTAATTATAATGACAAATCTTCGTGTCTCGAGATTTGTTCTACACGAGAATAATTGTAACTCAATTATACTTCAACTACCTGAGTTGTTAGGTAATGATACTCATGAATGGTAACACCATAGGTATTTAACAAACACCATTTGATTTTTATCATGATCATGTTAAAAACTGGTGTGGGAGGATTATGGTGGTACACACCTTTAATCCCAGTGCTGGGCCACAGAGGCTAGAAGATCTCTGTAAGTTTGACAACAGCTAAGTCTTCAAAGTAAGTTGAGGCCAGCCAGGGCTACATAGTAAGACTCTATCTCCAAACAAAACAAGAAAACAACAAAACCTCAAATGATACAGGATCAAAGAAGGAACAAAGGAAAATTCAAATTATGGTTTAAATAATGGTAAAAAAAATGAAGCTAAAGGCAAAAAAATTAATTATAGATTGATGTTCATTCTTTAAGTTTACAATCAGTGAAATTCATGTGATCTCTGGTTCCAGAGGTTGCAAGGAGCTGGAGGTGAGCAGATACCTTAGGCTGGTGTCACAGTTAGCTTCAGTTGTTAACTTGACATACCTGGGGAGAAGGACCCTCAACTAAGGAATTGCCTCCACTGGATTGGCATGTGGGTATGTTTATGGGGATATTTTCATGATTGCTAATTGATGGAGGAGATCCCAGCCCACTGTAGGTGGTACTATGCTTAGGATGGTGGACGTGGGTTATGTGAGAAAGGTAGCTGTAGCTAGAGTTTTCATGCCTGGCCCACGGTCAGGACAAATCTCTCTCACCCGCCAGTCCCACAGCCGCTCAGACCCAACCAAGTAAACACAGAGACTTATATTATTTATAAACTGTATGGCCGTGGCAGGCTTCTTGCTAACTGTTCTTATATCTTAAATTAACCCATTTCTATTAATCTATAAGTTGCCACGTGGCTCATGGCTTACCGGTATCTTAACATGTTACTTCTCATTGTGGCGGCTGGCAGCGTCTCTCTGCCTCAGCCTTCCACTTCCCAGCATTCTCTTCTGTGCTTGTCCCGCCTATACTTCCTGCCTGGCTACTGGCCAATCAGCATTTTATTTATACAGAGCGATATCCACAGCAGGTAGCTGAACATGAGTCTGGAATGAGCCAATAAGCAGTGTTCCCTGTACTCTCTGCTTCAGCTCCTGCTTTGACTTCCCTGATGAGGGACTTGTAACCTGTAAGCCAAATAAACCCTCTCTTCCTCAAGTTGGTTTTGATCAGTGTTTTCTCTGTTAACAACAGAAAGAAAACTAGATGATAGTCTTGGATAGTGTGGATTTCTGGAGAATATTCCCATAAATCTTGCTCTCTAATGAGCTGAGCTGGGTTGGATCATACATTTGAAAGACTTTAGAGTATGCTTTGCCAGTAACTGGTTGAATCTGCTGTCCAGTTAAAGTTTCCTAAAATAAGGGAACTCTCACCAGCCTACAGCAGTGAACAGAACCCACACTGTGTACAGTGGTGGTGTGCACAGTCACGAGACATACGAGAACACTTTGCCAGAGTAGGGGTTAAGAATCCTCGTCGGTGAGCAGAACTCAGAAAACAAAAAACAAACAACAAACAGCCCAAGAGCAAAACCTAAGGTGATTCCCACATGGCTGAAAGGGTGGTTGGAGGGCAGGGGCAATGATTCTGCAGCATTAAACTAGGTAATGGCTGTCCAGGAGCAGAGCCAGCCAGCCATCTCTGGAAGATAGGGTGTATTGATTGTAAATACTCTGAGCTCAATTTGCCAGAATTGATTTTTTTTTTTTAAGGCAGGGTCACACAATTCATCCAGATTTAGAATCTCCACCCAAGGCCTTTGAAGGTGAAACTTCTTGGTATGGACTGAAGGTGGGCTAATATTTCAACAGACATACAGGAGGTTGAGAGAAGGAGAGGGAGAAGAGGAAGAGAAGCAGAAGGGGAGGAGGAGGAGGGAATGGACTGGACCCAAGTGCCGAGTCCCTAGCTAAAGGCAGGGTGAGAGTTCATCATTAAGGTAGATTGACCTCACTGGGGCAGTGAGGGAATGAAGAAAGGACAGACACACAGACAAACTGGGACTGGCTGGTCTGGACTCTTGGATGGAGGAGCCTCAGCACCCTGGAAGTGCAACCTGTTTATTATAGTTGAACAGGGAGGTGGGGTTATTGCATACAGCTGAACAGGGAGGCAGGGTTATTATATAGAGCTAAACAGGAGGCAGGTTTAGCTAACCTCTTAGGAGCAGCTCTGTTGGGGAGTCTGAAGATTGTAAACACCCAGAGGGAGAAAGCTCAGTGAATGCCAAATTCACACTCAGACCCAAGGAGGGCCTTATCATCTCTCTGAGTCTCACTAGGGAAAACTTTGACATTCTCATGGAGCTGAGGTCTTGGGGTCCTTAACATGGCCGCACTCATATCAAAACAATACACATTCATTCCCTACAGCAGATCATTTTTCAGGTCCTTTGACCAGATGGTATTGTGTTCCAAAGTAAGGCTTTTGTTTTTTTTTTGTAAGACATTCACTCAATGCCTAAAGGGTCCTGGGACACTTGTTACATTGGAGCAGCTTCAGGAATACAGAGGGGATGGGAAGGGAGAAGAGGATAAAAACAGGGACGTAGCAGCTCCAGCGAGGTAGGGCGGTGCAAAGGCTTGGGATTGGCTGGCAAATCAAGGTGCTCATGCTCCAGTGCCTCAACCCACTACCACTGTTTCCTTTCACTATTTCTTAAAATGTTATTTTGTTATTTTGAAGTGTGTGTGTGTGTGTGTGTGTGTGTGTGTGTGTAAGTGCAGATGCCCATAGAGTTACAGGAGTTACAGGTAGTTGTGAGCTGCCTGACGTGGGTGTTGAGGATAGAAATTGGGTCCCCTGGGAGGCACAAGCTCATAAGTGCTGAGCCATCTCTCCAGCCCTCCTTGCCTCATTTCTCTAAGGCTTCCCATTTTTTTCATAGAACGTTTTCCACAGGAATAAAAATGGGCCTTGGAGGTCTGTGCTAAAGAGATTTTCAGTGGACACCATGGTTGTTAGTTACTGTCACCAGGGCCGGGAATAGGGAGGGTATGAGAGGCCTGACAATTATTTTTCTTGAGTTTGCCCAAGGACCTAGCCTCTTGCAGAATTCCTGTCCTCACAGCATTAACAGTAACTATTGGCCTATGTGTCAAAGGTTCAATGATCACATTTTAAAAACAAAACTGTCTTGAAGTAACTGGACAAGCTGAAGTGTTCTTACTTGTGTGGACCATAGGATGGGGTGTTAGAAACTATAATGACCTCCAAGTAAAGGCATTGATCCTCATTTACTGATAGAGTTGTCCTCTGAGCTCTACATGTCCTGTGGCATGGGTAAACTTGCACTCACACATGCATATCCACATATCCACATCCACATATATCACAAACACATACACACATACCATACATATACAACATATACACCTACACACATCTTCCCACATACAACAGAGAGAGAGAGAGAGAGAGAGAGAGAGAGAGAGAGAGAGAGAATACTCTCATTTAAATGTCATACTCTATCAGCTAGTTGTGGTAGCTCGTATTTATATCCCAGCACTTAGGAGGCTCATGGAGGTTTGTTGTGATTTCAAGGCCAACTGGGCTACACAATGAGATCCTGTCTCAAAAAAAAATTATGTGCCTTTGGGGCTTTAAGAAAAGAGAATAGGGGTCTGGAGAGATGGTTTAGTGGTTAAGACCACTAACTTCTCTTCCAAAGGAACCAGGTTCAATTTCCAGCACCCATATGGTGGCTCACAACTGTCTGTGACACCAGTCTCAGGGGAATCTGATGCCTGCTTCTGGCCTTTGTGGGCACTGCACACATATGGTACACAGAGATGTTCAGGTAGACACTAACATGTAAAATAAATACAATCTTTAAAAAATACATTTTTTCAAAGCAGATATGTTTTTTCAAAGTTCTTTTCTTTCAGTCTATGAATAATCAAGAAGATTGCAATATGACTGAGTTGGTTGGGTAACCCAATATTCTAAATGTTCCATGTCGATTTAGCTAAACAAGTATTTCTCTATTCAAAACCATCTATACTTCATATCAAGACTGGATGACTTTAGTATTTGAAACATTTTTATGTTTTGGTAATTTTGTAACTAAGAGTAATTTCATTTTCATTCTTATTTTAAACTCTGCTTCTACAGAATGACTCATGTTATACTAGCACATGAAATATTCAAGTGAGAGAGAACAGCTACTTAAATGAAAGGGGTATTTTTTTCAAGCTGTGGGAGCTGCATCTTTGTTGAGAGGAGCTGTGGTTGGTTTTGCCCTTGATTCTTCGCTGTGTGTTTTCCCACAATGAACAGTAACGCTGGACTAGGAAGTGCTGGGCTGTTAGTTTTCCGAGTTGTCCAAGATCCGTTCCCTATCTTGTGTTTGTTTGTTTTGAGACAGGGTTTCATATGCATCCTTGGCTGGCCTGGAACTCACTGTTTAGACCAGGTCGGCCTCGAACTCGTAGAGATCTGCCTGCCTCTGCCTCCCAAGAGCTAGGACAAAAGGTGTGCTCCATTACACCTGGCCAGCTCCTCATCTTTCTGACTCTCATTTGTCCGCAGTATTTTTTAATGCCACTGGCAATCCCTTCACTCTCTCCTTGTAGCAACTACTTCTCCTCACTCATTAGTTTATCATTTTTCCTCTTAAACTTTTATTTTAATAACAGGAATTGGTTACATCTGCATTTTTCAGATCATCTTGCTTGGATTTTGACCCACTTTAGATAATAGATGTATATAGTTGAAATATTTCTTTTGTGAACTTTTATACTATCCATTAGCCTAAGAACCATCTTTTGGTGTATCATACATACACATAAACACATGTATAAGCACACTGCCATGCTGGGTATTTTTATGTGAGTTCTGGGGATCAAACACAGGTCTTCAGGCTTACGGGGTTACATGTATTCACTTAGTGCACACGTGTTTCCAGGTGATACTCTTTCGTGTTTTCTCACCAAAGGAATATAAGCTAGCTCTAATCTCTTGTCAGAAAGTGGCCCATGTTTTGCAGTGTTTGGCTGGATGGTGGGCTAAATTTGAATGATTTTAGTAAATCATTTTAACCCACACTCTATATTCTGGTTTCAAAATGTCTGGGAAATAATGGTAGCTAGCCAAAGGCTTGGCTGTTCTGACGGAGTTCCCTGTGTGTGCCCTCTTCATCCAGCGCAGAACGGCCACCCCCGTGTTCCAGATGAGAATGCCCGGTGGAGTGGTTGTTCACTTTAATTCCTGGTATTTGGGCACAAGGCAAGCCACGGCAGTTTCCTCAAACTGGGAGAGTTAAGGTTGGGTAACAAGCATCCAAGAGTACACCTCGGTTCCCCACACCCGTGAGCTGATAAGATGTTTGTTCGCCATCCACTGAACAAACTTACGGAGAGCTAAGAATGCTAGGCCCTGGGACCTATGGGAAGGTAGGGTTAGTAGAAATGGGACCAGAGACTCGGAGGAGGGACTGCCCGGCCATAGCAAATACACTGAGAAGTCTAACGCAGGTTCTGGAAGCAAGGTAAACCTGGTCCTCCTGGCTACTTCTAAGATGAAAGGCCTCGGGTAATGCTGATAGGAAAACAGCTAGCCCCTTCTCTGCCTGGGGCTTCTACTCTCCTTCTGTACTTCCTGTTGGCGAAGTCTGACAGGGAGCTACTGGCAAAGGAGAAATATCTGCAGTGTGGAGACAGATTGTAAACCCAGTATCATCTTTAGCAGAGCATGGAGTCTATGTCTAATGTGTACCTGAAGTGTAGTTAGCATGTTGCATGTTAAAGAACTGGATCTCTAGAATTTAATTTGATTGCTCCAGCCTCCTTCCGTCTTAAAAAAAAAAAAAAAGGAGAAAGAAAGGGAGATGGGGGAAGAGAGAGGAGGAAGAGAGGAAGGAGGGAGGCTAAAGAGGGTAGGGGTGGCCAGGAAACAGGGATAGCTCAAGAAACGGAGCCACTTAGCTCCACTGGACAAACATTGAAAAGGATGTGTGCAGAGAGGCTAGCACTCTCTCAGTATTTACTTGTACATGTGGTCCACATGTTCCATTTTTCAGCAATGTCACATATGTTTCTTTAACATTCTCTAGGTTGTGTTCCTCCACGATCAAAATTCGACATGACAGTCTAGGTAAGAAAGAAGAACCTTCTATGGTTCTGTCATGCCCCAGCAAGGAAAATGCAATTAGCCTGCTGTCTCAGTTAGCGTTTCTATTGCTATGAAGAGACACCACGACCACAGCAACTCTTATAAAGGAAAACATTTCATCAGGGTTGGCTCACTTACAGTTAAGAGGTTCAGTCCATTATCATCATGGTGGGACATGCAGGCAGACATGGTGTTGGGGAGGTAGCTGAGAGTTCTACATCTTGCACAGGCAACAGGAAGTGGTCTGTCTCACTGGGCATGGATCAAGCGAATATGAGACCTCAAAACCCGCCTCCACAGTGACATACTTCCTCCAACAAGACCACACCTACTTCAACTAGGTCACACCTCCCATTAGTGCCACTCCCTTTGGGGGCCATTTTCTTTCAAACTACCATATTTTCTTTTAACTTTCTGAAAGGAGATTGAAAATAAAGGAAGTGACTTCTTCACAAACCAACAAACTTCTGTAGAGAAGGTGAGTCTCCCCTAAAAAAGTTCAGGGGTGTCCCACCCACACTACACATGTGGTCATGATTAACTATGACTTCAGCCTAATGCAAAACTTACTGAAAACATAATGAGACTTAAAAAAACTGTCTATTTATTTATTGGCAATTGCATTGTTTCAAGTATGAGCTTGTAGATGACAATTTGTGTCCTGATAAGAGGATGGATATGCCTGAGAGGCATTTTAACTGGAAAAAAAAATGTCCTCGGTGTTCCCAGCATGCTAGGGAAGGGCTCTACCACAAAGCTATATCCCTGTCCTACAAATATGTTTCTTACCATCCTGAGGCTCAGCCCTGAACATTCATTTCCTACCTAGTTGTGAGATTTCTAAGTTAGAGCTGTGGGTCTATTTCAATTATCAGGCTACGGAGTGCAATTTTACAGAAAAACGCCTTATTTATTTATTTATTTATTTATTTATTTATTTATTTATTTATTTGCTAGTTGTGTTGGAATTGAGTAGATAAAGGTTTTTTTGTTAGCAGGACTATTCCTGCTTAGCTTTGATTTTCTTTTTTTCAGGGAGGAAACAAAATGAGGTTTGTATGCCAGTCACTCATGTGGCAATGCCCATTGTTGTATGGCAGTCATTGGTGTGGGTGTGCCCATTGTGGCTGAAGAAAGACAAATAGGACCACAGTTTCAAATGACTAACTTGTCCTTATGGACACACCCATCCAGACGTTCAGCTAATGGGTATAATACCAAGGTTCCTGCTGTGTTTCTCTCTTACATTTGGAGTTTTCATTGGTTTCAGTCATCAAGAGGTCAGAGACAGAAATACCTGATTACTCTGCAGGGTGTCCCCATGGAAACCACCTGCTTCATTTGAATTCCACAGGACAGAGTTGGTAAGGGCATTATCTTATGTCTGGTTATGAATACGTTTACTTCGAGAAGAGTATGAGGGCTAGGGAGATGGCTCAGGGGATGAAGCCCTTGCTACTGAAGCATGAGGACCAGAATTTGGATTCCCAGAACCCTTGTAAAAGCTGGATGGGTGTGCTGGGCCACCTGTGATCCCAGTTCTTTGGAAGTAGAGACAGGGTATTCTGAGAGCAAGGTGGCTAGATACCCTAGCTGTAGTGGTAAGCTTCAGCCTCTGTATGGAGGATCATTATGGAAGACATCCTATGTGACCTTTGGTCTATACACACACACACACACACACACACACACACACACACACACACACACACGCATACCAGCACCCAAACACACATGTCCACACAGTGAGTGCCTATCTCATATGAGAACACAATACATACATCCCTAAATACTACACACACGGAAAAAAAAAAAGAGTGTGAATTGCCGTTGAAAGTTTTGTATAGGATATACCTATATAATTTGTCTAAAATCCATATGTGTGAGAAGAATAGGAAGTTATTGTTTAATGGGCATGGAGTTTCGGTTTGGAAAGTTGAACGAGTCTCAGCAATGAATGGTGGTTTTGCTGGATAGCGTTTGTTGTTGTTGTTTGTTGTTTGTTTTTTTTTGTTTTGTTTTGTTTTGAGACAGGGTTTCTCTGTGCAGCTTTGTGCCTTTCTTGGAACTCACTCTGCAGCCCAGGCTGGCCTCGAACTCACAGAGATCGTCTGGCTCTGCCTCCGGAGTGCTGGGATTAAAGGTATGTGCCACCACTGCCCGGTGTGCTGGATGGTTCTGTCAACTTGACACAAACTAGAGTCATCTGGAAAGAGGGAAGCTCAATTGTGGAAATGCCTCCATCAGACTGGTCTGTAGACTAATCCACAGAACATTTTCTTGATTAATGATTGATGCAGGAGGGACCAGTCTACTGTGGGCAGGTGGTCCTGTGTGGTATGACAACGGTACCTGAGCTGTGAAACAAGCCAGTAAGCATTCCTCTCTGGTCTCTGCTTAGTTTCTGCCTCGAGCTTCTGCCCTGACTTCCTAAGTTCTGAGGTGAAATAACCCCTTTCCTCCCCAGATTGCTTTTAGTCATGGTGTTTATCACAGCAAAGAAAGCCAGTGAAGACAGGGGTGATGGGTGAGTGACATGGCCAATGAACTTTCCGCTTCCCAAGTACCTGAATAAATGGTCGCAATGGTGTTATGCCTTGGATGTTGATTATCTCCCAAAGCCTTCTTGGAACTTAATGCTTTGGTCCCCTACATGTGGTGCTATTAGGAGGTAAAGGAACCTTTAGGATGTGGGATTAGGGGAAGGAAGCTGGGTCACTGAGGATGTACTCTTGAAGGAGATGTTGGGGTCCTGGCCCTTCTCTCTTGGTTGTCCAGCTGCCATGAGGTGAGCAGGTGCTCTCTGCCCTGCCCTTCTGTCACGACACACTGCTCTGTCACAGGCCTCAGTGACGAGCTGGAACAATGAGCAAAAACAAATCTTTTTCCATACAAGTTATTTGTTTCTTTCTTTTTTTTCGTCACTGATTGGAAGATAACTAACATAAATGGCAAGATAATATTACTTACCACAAAAACAACTAGATTAAAGTATCAGAAGTCATGTTCTTAAATACTTCAATTATCTAGGCTTGGTAGTTCATATAATCCCAGCAGTTAGGAAGTAGATGTGGGACGATCAGGAGTTCAAAGCCAGCCTTGGCTATATAGTGAGCTTGAGGCCAGCCTGGGCTACAAGAGATGGCTCAGCAGGTGGAAACATTTGCCATGCAAGCTTGACAACGTGAGTTTGATCCCTGGAACCCACATAAAAGAGTGAGATGTGGTGGCATGCATCTGTAACACCATGGCTCCTCTGACAAGAAGAGAGGCAAAGAAAGAATTGGCCAGAAGCATGTGGATCAGCTAGCTTGGAGTCCACGCAGAAAGAACAAGAGAAACCCTCTGTTGACAAGGTAGAGGGTGAGAACCAATGCCTGAAAGTTGTCCTCTGACGTCTACATGAGCTGGGGCACACATGGTACCATCAAACACACTTATGTAAGCCCATGTGCATTCGTGTATACACAGTAAATAAAGCGTGAAAACCAAACAAAATGCTCAATTAAACTGAGACATTTTTGAGACAGACCATGCTTTAGAAGGAAACAGCACTCTTAGGTTAGTAGGGCATCGTCTTTCCCTTTATTCTGAAATTACTGGAGCATAGAACATTAAAGTCTTCATGGACAAGCCCTTGCCACTAGTCAGCTGCAGTGGAGTTGGGATTATTAATTGGAGAATACTAGCTCATCTTAATTAGTACCCGATCCATTGCTTCTAATTGATATATCCTTCCATCAATTGGTTAACATAGCAGGAAATAGGCTGTTGATTTTGCCGTGAATTATGGCAGTGGTGCATGTGCAAAGGGAGAGGGTATAGTTTTTGATAGAACTGCTAATGGTCTTGATATTTACATTGGTGGAAAAATAAGGATAAGACAAATTTTGTGCATGCACTGAGGAGATTGTAATATGGGGATTAGGTCTGATAAATAATTAACCTTATTAGCTCTGTTAATTAGCGCATTTATCTGTCTGAGACAGTTTATAAGTACTGGAAACAAAAAGCTAGGAGACCTCTTAAACTTTTCTTTCCAGGTTTGAAGGAACCTGTCTGCTATCTGATGTCTCTCAAGTGTTCCTGGACAGTTCTCATAATTCTGTAGCCTAGTGATGCTGTTGTAGAGATATGGGTAAACTCTAAAGACCAAGAGGCCAGTGGGAGGAAACCGATGAGTCTTAAAGTTCTCACAGTTGCTTCTCTGAGGATAGCACTTTATTACAGTTTGGATGAAAAATGTCCCCCATAGGCTCATGTATTTGAACACTCAGCTGGTAACACTGCTTTGAGAAGTTGTGGAATCGTTAGGAGGTGGGGCCTAGATGGAGCAAGTGGGTCCACAGGAGAGAGGTATGCAGGCTTTGAGGACTATAGCCCAGCCCAACTTCTGGCCACAGTCTGCTTCCCAATCTATAGTTATGTAAGTGAGCAGCCTCACACTTGCACTACCATATCTACAGCGCCTTCCCTCCCGTAATGGATCTTACCATCTGAAGAGACACCAGCCCACTGGAACATGCGGCTCTGGCAGGCCGTGCCCTTCATCCCATTCCCTCTGCCTTGCTAAAAAACCGTTAGCTTACATTCCTAAAGCTAGCCACCAAGGTCTGTTCCCTTATTTGGCCACTTCCTCCTCCTGAGGCTGACTACCAAGGTCCAGCTATCAAAGTATTGAAGTCCAGCAATCAAAAGCTCCCTTTAGCTACCTTAATTAACATTCCCAATTTTAATTTTAAACACTCCATTCTAATACAGGGTTTCCACTTTTACTTTTATAAACTGTCATTTTCCTATGTGCCACATCTGTCTCCTCTCTGTCCAGAGGCAGTCCTTCGTTCCCCTGGGACAAATCCCCCTGTTCCCTTTCCTTGTCCCCTTCCCCCTCTCCTTTCTCTGTCTCCTTTACCACCCCATCCTAGCCCATTCTAACACAGACCTCCCCCTTCTTCTCCTCTTAAGAATGACACCTGCAAGGTCATTTGCTGCTGTTCTTCTGCCTGAGTCGGAAGTAGCCACTTTAACTTTTCTTCCCTGCTTAGTAAAGGGTCTCTCTGTGAAAACAGGTGTTTGGGTGTGGTTTGTGCCTGAGTCGGGTTCTGGAAGGGAGCCCCCACTGTGCAGGAGTCCCCTTCACCATCTAAACTACCCTCCTACTCCCCCACCTAAGTTGCTTCTTTCAGGTTTTATCACAATAATGAGAAAAGCAACGAAGCCTTTTCCATACAGAAGCTCAACACACTGGGATGATCAGGACTGGAAGAGCGAAGATTTTGAACTGGGCCTGTCCCAGGGCCCATTGAGTTGTTTGGTCTTAGGGAAACCACTGTACCTAGCTAGGTTTTTAGTTTAGTCTCCCTTCAGCTTTATGCCCTGATTACAAGATTCTGTCACAGACTGTGGTCATTGCGACAGTTATCTGAAGATCTGATACCCACAGGAGGGCACGAAAACTCCTGTCCTAGGCTGGGGAGAGATGTGGTCCTCCAAGCTCAGGTGGGTACCATGGAATGAACAAGTCCCCTGTATCCTGTGAATTGCTGACTAGTTATATGATTGCTGGGAATAGTAACCTACCCACTGTAGTTAAATGGGGGTATTTGCTGGGAGAATGCAGAATTTCCATAGAATTTAAGGCCAGGAAGCCCAGCTTCACCTTGCAAGGCATTGGGGATCAAAAACTGGGAAGATTGGACCTAAGGCAATTTTTCTCTAATAATTCTTCTTTTTCTACACCTCTCTCTTCCAAATCTTCACTTCTTCCTCATTCTTTATGCCTCTCCCCCATCTTTGGACATCTTACATATGTCTAATTTAATTCTAGATTTACATGACATATTGATTTCAGCGTGCAAATTGAGACCAACCTTAGTGCAGAAGAAATTTCCCTGGCCCTGTTTGGGTTAAGTGTTAATATCTGGTCTGGTTTTCTATGAGAATGAGGATGGGTTGAGAAGCAGATTATCTTAAACAAGGACATGATCTGGATACATTCCTTAAGGTTATTTGGCTACAGATAGCAAAATGCTCTCTGGATATTAAAACAAAATGACTTGAAAATATATACAGATACTTCTTGTAATCTAAGGAAACAGAGCAAGGAAACTGGGTCCTTGGCAAAGGTGTTTGCTCATAGATCTTTTCTTTAGGACATTGCCACATGCGAGACTCAGTTCTAATGGCTGTCTTCTCTCTGTATGTTCCTATGCCATACTTGAAGTTCCTGAGACAAGGAGTGTTAAAGATCTGGTCTAGGATGCAGCAGGAGGGTCATGAGTTCAAGGCTAGCCTGGGTGACATAGTAAAAGCTTGTTTTAAAAGGAAGAAAATAAGGAGAAAGGAGAGCTTGGTATGCCAGAAGCCTATGTAACCCCAATAGTGAGTAAAAAACAGCAACAGAATCAACAGTCCTCACTGCTGTCCACAAAGTCTGCTCTTCCCTGGCTCCTCCCTTTGGTTGGCATCTCTGTTGGTTGAGGCAACCTCAAAGATCTGGGCCTTGGGAGGGTTTTAGCATTTGCTCGCTGTTTTTCCATCTGGGTATGGCTATTTGAGAAAACACTCACAGGGAAGACTGTCTTTCTACCCATGGCTTCTTCCAGGCGTTTATTTTCATCTATCCTCTTCCCCTGGTCCCTGCCCCTTTCCTCCCTGTCTTGTGTATCCAGGCTGCTCTCAAACTAGCTTTGTAGTTGAGGATGACTTTCAGCTACTGATCCTCTTGCCTCTGCCGCCTGAGTGTTGACTTTCTAGGTGTGCATCACTGTGCCCAGCTTCTGTGATGCTGGATAGCAAACCCAGGGCTTCATGCACTTTGGTAAATACCGTAATCACTGGCCTAAAATCCCCACTATCAGGTTTCTGGTTTGTTTTTTTTTTTTTTTTTTTTTTGATAACCAGGACAGTCACTTCCGGAAAAACCACGATTCACTGTTTTGTCTATTCTACTAGTGACTGCATTGATTTTGTTGTTATGAAATTGGAAGCTCCAAGGGTTTTTTTGTTTGTTTTTTGTATAAAGTTGAGCATCATCTGGCCTTGTCTAGGTTTGTTCTTGCCGAACTGACCCCACTTCTATGCAGCTACCTGTACAAGGCAGGCTCTCACTTCCTGGTATCCTGCATGTCCTTGCCTACCTTCACCCTTACTCATTCTTTAATTTAGTCTCAACTGAAGTTGTTGTTCATAGGCAATCTTCTTGCTCAACTCTCTACAACACAGCTCTTAAAAACTTGTGTTACTTGAGGGATTACAGCTTGTACCCCAACAAACAAGGTACAGCCACCTATCCTCAATAAACCAATGGAAGGACCCAAAATAATAGGGAAAAGCAGAAAAAGGAGAATTATTCAATGTTGCTTCATTGGGAAGAGGGATAAGGAGATGGAGTAACACTCGTCTTCAATGGAGTCCATCTTCAGAGTTCTGAAATTAAAGTAGGGTTTAATAGAAAACAAGAGATAAAAGATAACTAGACAGCCCGTCAAGCTGCGGTTCTCTGTTCACCATTTTTCCTGTTTCCTGAGTGATGGAGAAGATAAATCTCTGCATTAATGAAATAAAATCTACTCCCTCGTGGTGTGATTAGCCACTGCTTTTGTTTACTCAACTTTCAACCAGAGTGTGTGCCTGAGTCATCTGGTGGACACTTGGCCCAGCATTTGCAGACCGGCTAAGTGACATACCACGGGGAGCCCGAGAAGGCAGAGAGGCACGCGCCTCCACACCCCAGCCCAGCTGCAGCGGCTTGGAGTAGCGGGAGGCCTGGGCCCAGGAGCCAGAGGCGGGACTTCCGGTCCCGCTGGCGACCGCGGCCCGCGCCAGGCGGAAGCGCGGCTCCGGGCCAGGATTCGCGAGCTCCGCCTGGAGCTGAGTTCGGAGCCTCAGTGTCCCGGACGCCCGGGGTCCGTGTGGATGCTTCTCGGCGCTGCGTCGCCCCGTGCCGCGGTTCGGGGGAGGCCGGGGAGGCACGCGGGAGTCGGCGCGGGAGAGCCGGCACTCCGGGGTGAGGACGGCTGGCGCAGGGCCGCTGCGAGGGGCTGAGGAGGCCGAGGTGACATCCTCCATGGGGGTGTGTCCGCGTCCCGCAGCTTGTGGGGAAGGTGGCCGGAGGTGGCCTAGGGGGCTTGCAGGGGGAGGCTCCAGGGCCAGCTCTCTTCTCCGTCGGGGTCGAAGATGAGAAGGACGTCTTGACCTAACCCATCTGCGAGATGACCAGCCGCGGCTTGCATGCTCAGCAACCATCGCTTTCTTTGCAATACTGTTTCTTTCTCTCTCTTCAGTCTTTCCCCTCTTCCTGTGGGCTTTGGAAAATATTCTACATTCACAGGGAAAACTTGAACTCTTCCTTCACCTAGCTCCAACTCAGGCTACCTTTCTTTGTCAGACTCACAGGACTTCATGCCTTTGATTCAGACAAGCAAGCCTACTGAAGTTTTCGTTTTGGACTCTGCTCTACCTTGCGAGTTCAGGTTGTCCCACTCCCTTTGTCGTGGGATGAACTCGCAATGTCTGGAGAAGGCCAGCACCTTCACGTTTGCACTTTACGACCTGCTGTTTGCTTCCCAGCATAGTGACACGTTTTTAGATGCTAAATAGATTGGATTTTTGCCACATACGGGGCGTAGCTAGGGAAAGCCAGGGTACTGTCACTGATGGAGGCTGATTTGTAAGAATTGTTTCAAGTGTTTCACATCCCAAGAGTTAGAATCTTAGTTTCACACACGCCGCCCCCCCCCCCCCCGCCCCCTGTATTTGTCAGTACAGGTAACTTAAATCTTACTTAGTGATCTGACCTGAGCTATTTGAAACAAACCAGAAAACACTGTATATTTATTGATATCATAGTATCCCACTAACTTACTAGAACGTCTTGGTGACCTTGAATCTGTGCTCCGCTCCAGTGAGATGGTTATTGTGATAATGGTATGTTGAGTGGTACAGCTGATGTTTACCAGTATAGGATGGTCCCTTACCCAGTGTTTTAACGTATTAATGAAGACATTGAATGAAGTCTTCGGAAGTTACTGTGCTAACTGCTGTGTTGATTTTTTTTTTTTGCATGTCTTCATTTAATTTCTTTAAAAAATTATTTTATGAATGGATGCTCTGCCTGCCTATATGTCTGTGCTCCACATGCAGGCTTGGTGCTCATAGAGACCAGAAAAGGGCGTCATGGTCCCTGGAACTCGTGTTGTGGGCTGCTATGTAGGTGCTGGGAATCCAAATGAGGTCCTCTGGAACAGCAGCCCGTGCTCTGAATGGCTGCAGCATCTCTCCAAGCCCCTTAATTTCATTTCTTGGGGGGTAGATTTGTTGCTTATCTGATAAGGCTTGATTTTATTTTAGCATGTTATCTTGATTTAAAATCTGTAGGGAGTCCGGGCAGTGGCACACACCTTTTATTTCAGCACTTGGGAGGCAGAGGCAGCCCGATCTCTGTGAGTTCGAGGTCAGCCTGGGCTACAGAGTGAGATCCAGGACAGGCACCAAAACTACACGGAGAAATTCTGTTTCGAAAAACCAAACCAAACCAAAAAAAAAACCTATAGCAATTTCCCCCCATCCTCCCATTCCCCTGACTTTTAAAAGAGAAAGCCCTTGAGAATACTCAAATCTTTATAGCTCTTAGGTGGTGGAAGTGTTCATCCTTAAAATGCAAGAATGCTTGCCTTCTGTGGTAGGTTTCTAGTTGTAGATCTGAAAGGTTTGAAGTTTCTTGGGTTTGGGAAATCATTGGGATGTTTATTCTTTGATGTAACTGTTGAATAAATTGCTTGGTTTTCCCTTTAGATATATTCTTTGCATCCTGTATGATTTTGATTTCATAGTTAGCTGTGTTAGTGAGAATTTTTGACTAGGGGCAGCAAATTGCTAGTTATTTGTGTGTATGGATTCACATTTTCTTTTTATTTCTACTGCATGATGTGTGTCTGTTGAGGGAGAACTGCCCAAGCAGTGGTAATTCAGACAGCCTTCATACACATGTATTTAAATGTTTTGTTTGGGTAGTCACCAATTTGTAATATATATCAAGCAACTGAGTTCGTTGGTTCAATGCCTTCTGGCTATCAGCTCTATTATTGTATAGCACATTCCCAGTTACCTGCTTGTCCTAGTTAGAGGTCAAATTCCTGGTCATTTGATCTAATCCAGAGAACTGGCTATGGCTGAGAAACACAACTTTGTGGGTTAGGAGACACTCCAGAGCCACCACGGATGGCTGAGGCACAGTCCATCCGTCTCTTACAGACAGTCTTTTTCTTTTCTCCCTCACTGAGTTAGTCCTTTCCTTTCATAGTGACCAAGGTGACTCTGGCCTCAGTGACTCCAAGGGGAGTCAGAGCAGCTACACAAGACTGTGGCTCTGTTAAGAAGGGCAGAGTCCATTATGCTGAGTCCCTAAGGAAAAGAAGAACCCAGGAGCAAGCTAAAAGTGTTTGTAATTGAGGTAGAGCTTATCATTTTTATTGGAAATTTGTGTATAATTTGCTACCTCTAAACAACATTGTTTTGTAATTGTCTATATTATTATCTTTGCCGGAATGAAGGCAGCAAATTGCTAGACTATTTCTTCTTGAAAAGTGGACATCATTCCATACTATTACCAGATGTTCATTGTTATTGGGAGTTCCAGATTGCACTAAAACTTAAGAGACACATCTGTCCCTGTGTTGTTTGGTATCCAAAGTGCCCTCAACTTGTGTAGGAACTCAGTGTGGGTCTGATCCCCTGTATTGCTATTAATGATTTTTTTTTTTTTTTTTTTTTTTGGTTTTTTTCGAGACAGGGTTTCTCTGTGTAGCTTTGCGCCTTTCCTGGAACTCGCTTTGGAGACCAGGCTGGCCTCGAACTCACAGAGATCCGCCTGGCTCTGCCTCCCGAGTGCTGGGATTAAAGGCGTGCGCCACCACCGCCCGGCGCTATTAATGATTTTTAAACTGAAAAATTTCATGCATATTTGTTAATTTTTATCTCCTTATGCTAGGAAGGTTATTATTTTTGCTTGTTGTGGTATATTTTGGTGTCTATTTTCTAACTCATTTGTTAATGATTATTTTTAGCTTGGTCTTCTGCATTTAAAATACTTCTTCCATAAATCTTGTATTGAGTCAGGGCTGGTTTGGGTCGATGATAGTGATTAATGATTCATGATCATAGTGAGATAATAGCATTGCTAATGTGTTGGCATTGCATTGAAAGTACTAACTTAGGAATAGCAGTCCGCATTTCTGTAACATGCTGTCATATTTGAAGGGTTAGAAGGATACATTTATCAACCCTGACTTTAAAAAGTACCCATTTGACTTTTACTATTTTAGTGTATCAGTTAGGGTTTCTCAGGAAAAAAAATGAATGAGCGTATGTGTATTATTACTATTATGATTTAAAGGTTTATTTTAAGGGGGCTGAGAAATAGCTCAGTGATTAACAGCACTTGCTGCATAACCCTGAGGACCAGAGTTCTGATCCCAGAACTCATGGGACCCCAGCTTCTAGCAGGACAGAGAAGGATTCCTGGGGCTAGCTGACTTCCAGCCTAGCCTAACTTCAAGGAGAGATCCTGCCTCAGGGGAATAGGTAGATGGGGAGCGATAGAGGAGGGCACTAATCATCTCATCTGAGGGAGTGACACATTCAGGCTGGAGATTCAGCAGTTGATTTTGTAGTCTTCTTGTTGTTGACATGTCCATTTAGGGCACATCATGATGTGTGCTGCCCATGGAGTTTGAAGAATTTTTGCAAGTATAAGCTAATTATTGCATCATTCATGGGGATAGGCCTTAAGAACAGGGACCACAAGGACCCGGAGAAGTTGTTCAGAGTTCTCTTTCTGGAAGAAGTTGGTGGTAAAGAAACAGGTGCTAATGGAACCCGCAAACTCTGTGGGGCAGGAGTTTGGAAACCCTCTCCCACAGGGTTTTAAGGAGACGCTGGGGGCATTGTAGGATCTAAATGGTCTTTTAGAAGGTTGCCAGATTTTAGGCATTAATTTGAGCTGAATCTTGGTAGTAACATCAATGCCATTTGTTAATCAATTGTAGTCCAGGACTGTGAAGAGAAATTTTTCCAGCTTTCTGCCCTGATTGAGTTCTTGTCCTGGCTTAACCTCAGTGATGGACTGTGATTGAGATATGTAAGCCAGTAAAAAAATCCTTTCATCCCCAAGTTGGTTTCAGTCAGTGCTTTATCACAGCAAGAGAAGCAAACTAAGACAGCAGATATTTATATTTCACTTCTGGAGAGGTTAAGGTACTTTGTATAATTCTGTGTTAGAGTGAATGCTGGAGCATGTTTTAAAGTCCTTTCCTGGGGAAGTATACATTGTTTTCTTTTTTCAAAAGCACCTTAATTTTGTGTGTGTGTGTGTGTGTGTGTGTGTGTGTGTGTGTGTGTGTGTGTGTGTGTGAACCTAAAGTACAGGAGGGAGGATTTTTATTTCATCTGTGCACAACTAGGTTGTTTTAGCCACTTGTTTTATTCCATGTGTTTCACTTTAAGTTTTCATTGGATGCAGTTAGCTTATAATTGGTCAGTTCTTCCAAGGATGCTACTTCAATTAATGTAGCATGAAGGATGGTTGAAAGTAGTATATACTTTGGACATGTTTGCGCTGTGCAGAAAGTGAGGTGGCAGTTAACACGGGGGTGGGGGGGTGGGGGGGCTGCTCACATAGAAATCCATTTTCCTTGGAATGTGAGGCTGGAACACCTCATCTGACAGCATGCTGCAGGGCAGGGCTAGAATCCAAACTCTGATGAAAATCACCCAGCTTTTTTTTTTTTCTCTCTACAACCACAAGTTATTGCCAGCTGAAAAGGATAGTGTAGAGTAATAATGAATTCATTTCCATCTGTTGCAAAGAAAGTTACTTTAGACAGTTTTAAACCTAGATAAAAAAAGGCTACTTTGAAATGAAGAATGAATTAGTGGCTATCAAGTAAGTAGTTATTAGATTCCTGTCCTAGAAGCCTGTATAGGTGATGCCGATGGCTGTGGTTGACAGTTAGCAGTTTGTTCTCAAATAGGTCCCCTCAGGCGTGGGTGGAAGATGTGGCCTGACTGGTCTTAGGTTTTAGACAGAGGTGGCTCGTTCCTGGATGCTGCTTAGGTTTTCTTAAGCTTCAGGGTCAAGTGCTTTGACTTTGCGAATGAGCTTATGCAAAAACACCAGAAACACATATACAGTTTGTGTTCATCTTTTTCTTTTCAATGTGAGAATTGAGCCCAGGGCTTCATGTGTATTAGAAAGATGTCCTACCCCTGGGCTATATAGCCCTAGCCCTAATTGGTTAAATTAACAATTAGTTTAAAGGACACGTACTATTGCTCTTTCAGAGGACCCAGGTTCAGTTCCCAGCACCCTCATGGCAGCTCACCACTGCCTGTAACTCCAGCTCCAGAGAATCCAATGCCTTTTTTTTTTTCTGGTTTCCTTGCACATATTTACACACATAGACTCATAAATAAAAAGTAAATCATTAAAAACACTTTTAAAGGCCAAATGTAACATTTATGATTACTTGCAGTAAGTATGTTATTTAGTCTTTGAAACCTCAAGGAGCTAAGGCATTTTAAATTGCCCATGTCTGATATCTTGTCACTCTGCCTTTTCCCCCTTCTCTCATGCAGGTTAGGTATTTGAGGGGAGGACTGAAGTACTGTACTTACCAAATAAGTGGCTCTTTTTGGTTTCCTTTGGCTGTCCTGTGGTTGATTTAGCCAGACGCTTTCCTTGATGGGTAGCTTTAGCAGCAGCGTAACGTAGAAACATGTCCTTAGTATTGTAACCTGATTATTAGGGCCTTTACTGAATAGTAACCTTTTAAAAAAGGATTTAATTTCTAGTTGTTGCTGGCTTCCAGGATTTTCTATTTGCTGACTGTGTGATGGATATTAGTGTCATCTACTCCTGTTAGGAAGTGGGCAACTAAAATACAATTTATTAACCATTGTTTAGGTGCTTTTGGCATTTCAGATCTGTTTTATAAAAGAGATTAGTCTTAATTAGACGACTACTAACAATTACTAACTGTTTAGTGCATGCTGATCTCTGGTTTTGAATTCGTCCTGTCTCATCTAGTCTTCATTACAATCCCATTAAGAGCCATTATACCAGATTTACAGACACGGAAACTGAGGTTTATGGAGACTGAATAGCCTGCCCTGTCTACACAGTAATTATTGGAGCTGGGATTTGAATCCAGGCAACCTGAAGTCCAGGATTTAGCTTTTTAACAACTATGCTATTCATCAAGCGGATGCCTTCTGTGTTATGCATAATGCAGCCTTCCTTGAGAGTTCCCCCTATAGATCCCTCCCTCCCGTGCCCTTTCTGATAGGAATCTGTGTATGTAGGCAGGACTGTCCGTTTCTATTGTAATAAATGTTCCCCTTCAATGTTAGTGCCTGGCTGTTGATTTCTTAGTGTTCGCACCCCAGGCTGAGAGGACCTGTCTTGTGGATGACTGCCTGTGCTGTCCTATTGGAGGGGGTGGCCTTCTCTTCCAATAGCAGTTATAGGTTTTTCTGGTACTTTGTGGGGCAGTTTATTTTAGATACATAGAGAAATTAATTTTTATTCTAAATGGACATATAGATGGCAGCGTTGTAGAAACAACCTGTGAAGAAGAGAAAAAAAAAGTTGATTTAAAATTGGCCATGAGAGTGGAAAGGGGATAGTTTGTATGTGGATTGTTGAGTTAAAGCTTTTCACTGTTTTGTCTTTATTACTGGGAAATACTTGACCTACAGTGCTTTTACTATACTCTTTTAAATTTTAGAGTGCAGTGTTTAGCTCTATAAAATAGAATAATCCTCAGAGGCCTGTGAGAGAGCTAAGTGGGAACATCCTCAAAACCTGAGTTCAATCCCTTGAACCCATATCCAGATGGAAGGGGAGAACCGACTCCATGCATCAGTACACAGGCATGCTGGCACACGGACTCCACATAGGTACAAATACAGACAGCCTTACAGGCAGTCACACACAGGCATGCTGGCACACGGACTCCACATAGGTACAAATACAGACAGCCTTACAGGCAGCCACACACAGGCATGCTGGCACACGGACTACACATAGGTATGGATACAGACATCCTTACAGGCAGCCACACCCAGGCAGACTGGCACACGGACTCCACATAGGTACGGATACAGACAGGCCTTACAGGCAGCCACACACAGACATGCTGGCACACGGACTACACATAGGTATGGATACAGACAGGCCTTACAGGCAGCCACACACAGGCATGCTGGCAGAGATCAAAGCACTTGCCTTTGACCTCAAGGCCATATTTATCCAGCATCACATAAAAGTAGCCTTCTTTATATAACAGATTACATTGCTGTTTGCTTTTGGGTTTTCCAGACATTGGTGTTAGCCCCTCCCTTTTTCTGAGTCATAGTCCCCCAGAAGTCCAATGTTAGTCATCTTTGCCCATGCTGGATATCTGTATGGGCACCATGCTGTCTAATCAAAATGGCTCTTGGAACCTCTGTTCCCTACTATAAGGAACAGTAATACCAACTTCCTCTGATGTCATCTATCTTTATGTTACGATTCTTAAGACTTCATCTTTTAGCCTCAGAAATAACAGTGTTTAGATTAGCTGTTAACATTCAACCTGTTTCTTCTCCTGATCATTCTTCTATGTGTATCATCTATATGACAAATTACTTTTGAATTTACTCTACTGTGGAGCTTTGTGTGGGATGGTTTCTGGCTCTGCACTGTGTGTAGACTGCCAGGTTTTACTTCCTCTTACCAATTTTCTGCACCCCGCTGTGGATTTTCACCACCAGGACTGTGCAGATGCCACCAGGACCTGCTGGCTTTAGAACTTATTTACCTCTCTGTATTTGTTCATTCTGTTCTTTTTGAGGCAGTCTCTTTACATAGCCCAGGCTGCCCTGAGACTTACTTTGTAGCCCAGGGAGGTCTCAAGCTGGCACCCCGCCTCTGCCTCTTCTCAGCAATGGTGCGGATAGAGGCGCAGCATCACACCGTTGTAGTCAGAAGCCTGAAGGTCCCTTTTGTCTTTTAGGGACCTCAATTCAGGTTAACACCAGAGTTAGTTTACCTTTACAGGGGCTCGGGTGGCTCTCTTAGAGGCAGAAGAGTGGCTTAGGATATTGGTGTATCGATCAGTCTTTATGGTGATGTCCTTCTGGATAAACCATGTACAGTACCACCTGCCACGAGAATGGAATGTAGTGACTCTAGGGGATTTTAATCTTTGGTACCAGTGATATTTTCATATTAAACATTGTGTGGGTCTTTGGTCAGAAAATAGTCACAGTGTGGTGGTTTGAAAGAAAATGGCCCCTAAAGGGAGTGGCACTATTAGGAGGTGTGGTCTTGTTGGAGTAGGTGTGGCCTTGTTGGAGGAAGTGTGTCACTGTGGGGGTGGACTTTGAGGTTTCCTTTGCTCAAGCTGTGCTCAGTGTGGTACACAGTTCACTTCCTGTTGCCTGTGGATCAAGATGTAGAACTCTCAGGTCCTGGAGTTCCCAGGATGTCCCACCATGTCTGCCTGCATGCTGCAATGTCCCACCATGATGACAATGGACTGAACAAACCTCTGAAATTCTAAGTCAGCACCAGTTAAATGTTTTCCTTTAAAGAGTTGCCGTGGTCATGGTGTCTCCTCACAGCAATAGAAACCCCAAATAAGACACAAAGAAAGCAAGGTAGTATGGAAGCCAGGAGGAGAGCAGAGCAGGTAGGTGTCAGTGCGGGCACTCACCACAGTGTTCCCTGGAACACCCTTGGATGTCAGCGGCTGCAGGAACAGAGCATAGCTTCTCACTGTCACCTTTGTATCTTGAGCCCTTGAGTTTTCTAGGGACCTCAACTCAGGTAAAGTGCTATCTGTAGCTTCCGGGAAGAAAAGTTTAGGATGAGCCATGATGGAGCGGAGTTGGGCCCTTAGGGGAAGAGGAGAGCACATCTGAGGGCATGAGTGGCTTCTTCAAGGAGAGGCACGCTCAGGTGTCCTGTGGTGATTGTATGTAGGGTTGGGAAGCTTTTATAACGTCATCAGTCAGTGGGTTTCTAGGGACTCTCCTCTCTTTTTCCTCTCTCTTTTCAATAGTTGAGATTCTAGAGAGGCTCTGAAGATGCCTTTGATGAGACTTCAGCCGGAAAAGCAAACCAAGAGCGCAGAGGGCTAGGATATGTATTTTGCTATGATGGGGTTTCTGATGAAGTTATGGGAAATTACAGCTGTATGGCTGGCGTGAAAGGCCTTAAGCAGGTGTTGTTAGTTGTATTAAAAGTCTTGATTCTCAGCTGGCAAGAGGCTGCAACTAGACTTCACAGTGAGGTTCCTTTCCTTTCCCACATCCTCATAATTTTGTCTTCCTATTCTGCCTCATGCCCAGTTCTGGGATTATAGGCATTTATTACTAGATTTGCACTTTCTCATGGTTTCTGACCCTGGAACATTTCTTGTAGTTCATTTTTGACTGTACCATACCTTTTGTCTTCTTTTTTTGAGACGTGATTTCTCTGTTTAATAGCCCTAGCTGTCCTGGAACTCACTCTGTAGACCAGGCTGGCCTCGAACTCATGGAGATCAGCCTGCCTCTACCTCTGGGATTAGAGGCATGCACCACCACTGCCTGGCCTGACTCTACCATACATTAAAAAATGATTTCACTCACTTAAAATACTTTTTTTTTTTTAAAGATTTACTTTATTATGCACACAGGCCAGAAGAGGACACCAGATCTCATTACAGATGGTTGTGAGCCACCATGTGGTTGGTGGGAATTGAACTCAGGACCTCTGGAAGTACAACCAGTGCTCTTAACCACTGAGCCATCTCTCCCGCCCCCAATACTTTTTTTTTTTTTTGGTTTTTTGAGACAGGGTTTCTCTGTGTAGCTTTGCGCCTTTCCTGGAACTCACTCTGTAGCCCAGGCTGGCCTTGAACTCACAGAGATCCACCTGGCTCTGCCTCCCGAGTGCTGGGATTAAAGGCATGCGCCACCACTGCCTGACTAAAATACTTTTTATTAGTTTCATAAGTTGATAAGGTATTTTCATCCTTTCAGTGCCCATGGTTCTCTCTCTCTTATTCCCCTTTACTACTCCTGCAAACCCCTTCTTCCTAGCAAGCCCCCTCTCACTTTCTTGTCTTCTGATTTGTTTTGTTCTTTTGTGACCCTCTGAGTTTCATTGGGGCTGCTTGCATGAGGGCGAGAGAGGGGATGTTTACTGGAGCATGGGCTGTTTTCCAGTGACTACCCCACTAAAGACCAAGACTCCTACTCTGCAAGCAGCAGTTAACTGCCAGCAGCTCTTCAGGTAAGGATAGGGTCTCGCGACTTCCTTCCTACATGGGAGGGGATGTGGACAGGGAGGTGTTAAGCAGGCAACTGACCACAGCTGCTGTGAGTAGTTCATGAAGGCAACATCCATGTTGTGTCTAGAAACAGTGTTTTATAGCCCTCCTCTCCATCTTTAGGTTCTCACGTGCTTTCTACTTCCTCCATACCCTCTTCCAGGATTGTCCCAGAGCCTTGGAGGGAGTGAGAGATGTCCCATTTAATACTGAGCGTGCAAAAGTCACTCGCCGCACTTTGGCCATTTATCAGTCTCTCCGTTAACCATTGCCAACTACAAATGAAATTACTCTCACTGAGGCTGAGATCAGCATTAATCTGTGGTTATAATCACAAATACTTAGGAAGTAGTTTTATACCATGTCCATTTATGAAAATAATAGTAGGCCCCTCACTAGGCCTACGACCTGCAGCCATGGGCTTTTGATCAGGTTTACAGTTCTAGGCATGAATTTTTACTGTGGACTGGGCCTCACATCCGAGCAGAAAAGTGGTTGGTTACCCCCATAGCAGTCACCCCAGTATTGCATTTCTGCCATCTACTTTTGGTGGGCGACCAAGAGCAATGGTGATAGCCTGTATCGTTGAGGTGGCCTCTGGGCCTCTCTGATCAATAATTGACAGAGATGTAGGTGTCCTATACTCAACACTGTAACCCAGCTTGTTTTAGGTGATCTCCAGACATATATTCACATGTCAGAAACAAGACCACCTTGTCACCTCCTTCCTTGGAGTATTTTGTGTTAAGCTAAGGTAGTGGAGTAGTGATGTGTGAGAGGACTTTTGGTTTTAGTCCAGCATTCTAGTAACTGGCAAACCTTTTTCATTGAGAGCCATAAAAAATAAACAGGTTGGAAGAAACAGCTCCAAAAGATTTCCAAAACCACCTTTGAAAACGTCCGCTGTTGGAACCTTTACTGCCTTCTTTATCAAGGAAGGAGAACAGCAGTTTGAGGCAGACCTCTAACGGAAGGAAGTGTTGTTTCTTGTACGTCTGCCTCTGTGGTGAACAGGCTCCACAACTCACTTTGTACTCAGGATTCTGTGTGTTGTGTAGCGTGGGTGGGACAAATGCTGAGAATATTCATGACATGAAGCTTGGAATTACCGTGAACGTGTCAAAACTTATTCATATCGGAACTTTGCAGTTTGCTCTAAGGATTTAGCTTCTTAATGAAGCTTTTCAAAGATGATGACCTTACTTCATGAATTCTCTATCAATGTGATTTTTAATGTGTTTCTGGAGGCATTTTAGGCTCAGATGTAGTTTTCCTTTTTAACAAAAAAAATTTGTAAGAGGTTTTTATTGAAAAAAAAAATGTTACCAAAAATAATGCCCAGGATGCAAGCAGCACCATACTGATTGCTCAACGCATCGCTCCTTTGCAGTGAACCAATATACTAATCTTCCTTAGAAAACAAAAAACAAGGAGCCGGGCAGGGGTGGCGCACACCTTTAATCTCAGCACTCGGGAGGCAGAGGCAGGTGGATCTCTGTGAGTTTGAGGCCAGCCTGGTCTACAGAGTGAGCTCCAGGACAGCCAAGGCTACACAGAAAAACCCTGTCTCAGTGGGGGTGGGGGGGCCGTGGAAAGGAAGAAAATAATGCCTATATTAATTTTCTTTTTTTTTCTTTCTGTTTCTGTGTTTTTGAGACAGGGTTTCTGAGTGTAGTTTTGATGCCTGTCCTGGATCTCGCTCTGTAGACCAGGCTGGCCTCGAACACACAGAGATTCGCCTGCCTCTGCCTCCCGAGTAATTTTCTTCTTAAACTCATTTAGCAGTGAATTTAGGAGGGTATCCTGGAGTAGAAAATAATTTGAGAGCAGCATTTCACGTCCCCCCCGCCCCCCCCAGTGTAATCTTGTAATATTGTTACCTAAGTGAGATGTTTTGCTTTGCTTACTAACACTGGAAAAATATATTTCCTAGCAGGTGGTATTAGTTTGATGTTTTTGGGCCATATTTTTCAGTCAATTCTGATAGAAAAGATGAATATTTCAAGGGACAATGGCTTGCTTTCAAGTGGTGATGCTGAGTAAGAACTGAGCACATTCATTTGCACAGCCAGTATAAACTCCAGATGCCATTTCTGACTTTTCCTTAAGTGGACTATGGGATTTGCTGTATCACTGACTTGATCTTCAGGTCTTGCAAACCACATAGCTTACCCATGAAATCAAGTCATGGTTTCAAAGAACCCTTTGTAAGTGGTCTTAATTTTTATTTCTTTAGGTCACTGCGATGAAAAGAACATTATACAGTGTATGACTAGGTATAAGAGCCTCCCCCACTTTCTTCTTAGTCTGCCATCTTTGAGATCGCTGTAGTATAGTTTGACTGGTCTTCCCTACATAGTCCCTGGCATCAACAGTTAACCATTTAGCTGAAGCTAACAGGCTCCTAAATTTTCCTTATAAGATCACATGCTGTCTTTCAGAGGTGATAACAGTTGTGAGATTGTACCCTCTGCATTCTGTTTCTGGCTGTTCTGCTTTAAGCTTGGGTTGGCTGATCATCAGATGTTTGAGTTGGTGAAGAACTGAAATGGCACATGGACTTGGGTGCCTAGAATAATGCCAGCATGTTTGCTGTCCAGCCTTTCTCTGCAGACTGTGTTTATGTAGTAGTTGTATGGAACCCTTAGAGTGCAGACCTTTGTGCTGATGTGACTGCTTCTCCATTGAGAATTTAGCTTTATGAAATGCCCGTCCAGCTTAAGTATTGTACAATTTGTCACTTATGTGCATATGAAATGTAACATATGGGGAGATTATTGTAGTTGGAAGGTTTTCTGTGTCCCGCCTGGGTGGTAGTAGGGACAAATCTCTCTCACTCTTGTTCCCCAAGTAAATACACAGAGGCTTATATTAATTATAACTGCTCGACCATTAGCTCAGACTTATTACTGACTAGCTCTTACACTTAATTTAACCCATGATTCTTATTTATGTTTAGCCACGTGGCTTGGTACCTTTTCTCAGTTCTGCCTTGACATTTTGCTTCCTCTGTGTCTGGCTGGTGACTCCTGACTCAGCCTTCCTCTTCTCAGAATTCTCCTCCTTTGCTCGACCTGCCTATGTTTCCTGCCTGGCTACTGGCCAATCAGCGTTTTATTTATCAACCAATCAGAGCAACACATATACACAGCATACAGAATGACATCCCATAGCACTTCCCCTTTTCTGTCTAATCAAAAAGGAAGCTTTTAACTTTAACATAGTAAAATTACATATAACAAAACAGTCATCAAGCAAGAATTACAGTTATAATATCTAGTCTATTTGTATTTGGCAAAATTAAAGAAAATATTCTATCTATCCTATATTTGTGAGTCTAAAGTTTCATATCTAATTTATCTTTTATCATAACCAAGGAAAATTATAACTATCTAGTCTTCAACTATATCAAAGACCCCAGAAGGATATAATATTACCTAAGTAAACAGGAAATGCATTGTAGTAAATTCTAAAATTCTGGAAATGACAGAGTCAGATGGCTACCTGGACAGTTACCCAAAGTTCCTCAGCAATGTTGGGCATCCTTCTTCAGCCTATAGGCCTAGAGTCTCCCAGTCGCTTCTCTTTGTGTCCTACAGAAAGTCTGGCAGTCTCCTCTGTGAAGCAGGAACCTGAAGGACTATCTTGCCTTGCAAAGTTCAGTGGTCATCTTCTTATGGGCCCTGCATGTTCAGTTCATATATCATTTTGTCAAGAAGTTCAGGCAAGAACAGTTTCTTGCCCAAATGGCTAACTTTTGCCATGAAGAAGATAAACTCCATATGGAGTGTCCTTGGTCCCCATCATCTTCCTTGAAGTGATTGGTGCTGCCAGAACCAGACATGTCTCATTGTCCAGAAAAGTCTTAAGTTTTAAAACATTTTAAATGCCATATTCTATAGGTGTTTGAAGTGATTGAAGATTACCTTCCTAATTGAAATATATCTATGTATACCTAGAAAACTTAACTAACATGTCTATAAGTTTGACTATCATAGATGACTAGTTATTAATCTGTATTTCTTAATTACACATTACAGTTTCAATGAGCTGCACAAACATAACACCTTAAACAAGAGTAGAAATATATGTACAGTATAACAAAATTAACTTTAAATTTGTATCAATAAACTAAAATCTATAGCAATGTAAAACATTTTTAAACAAGTTGTTGCTCTTTAAAAGTTAGGTGTCAATTGTAGACGAATTTCTAAATGGTCTTATTAAATAAAAAACATGGAGCCAGATATAGGGGTAAAACCTGAGAGATCAGGGAAATAGAGAAAGCCACAGCTAAACTCACCTCACCAACTTCTCAGCTGATCCTGTTTCCTCAGACTGGAAGCCTCTGAGTCCTCATCCAAATGGATCTCAGCTGAACTGCTGCTAAAAGCCTAAAAGCTTAAAAGCCTCTAGTTCCTAGTCCTCACACCTTATATACCTTTCTGCTTCCTGCCATCACTTCCCAGGATTAAAGGTGTGTGTCACCATACCTGGGTGTTTCCAGTGTGGCCTTGAACTCACAGAGATCCAGATGGATCTCTGCCTCCCAAGTGATAGGATTAAAGCTGTGTGTGCCACCATTTTCTGGCTTCTATGTCTATCTAGTGGCTGTTCTGTCCTCTGACCCCAGATAAGTTTGTTAGGGTGCACAATATATTGGGAGACACAATATCACCACAGATGATTTCATAGGTGGGATGGAATAGGGATTTTTATCTGATAACTCCACACATATAATATTGAGTGAGGACTGATCTCTGCAAAGATGAGGTAGATGTTTATTGGTTATTGCTGTTGAGTTCCTAATCAGGAAGAAGCTTAGGACTGCATGTTGGGTAGGCAGAAGAATAGCATCGACAGTGGCAGTACCTTTTCGGTTCCTCTAACAAGGTATACTGAAAGCCGTTTGTGGAATGCCAGTGTTTTATTGGTTCTGTTGGAAGAGATAGTACCCAAAACTAGAAATATTGGAACAACTTTTGAAGTAATAACCTGAAGTATATGGGATGCCTATTAGGAGGCTCCTGTAAGATGGAACCAGGACATGTAGGACATTGAATATGCTAATGATTATGAACTAGTGAAGTGATCTTCCATTCGTTTGACAGCCAATGGCATATTGATGTGTGCCAGCTGCCAGCTAGGCAGAATGGTGCAGCAGGCAAGATCGTAACTCCCAGGGGGCCTAACACTGGTATGTTTAAGTCTTAATTTACTGCTTGATGGCATAATGACTTCTAACTTTGAAATTTAATGCTTGCTGGTAGGTCTAGACCTGTCTATGATGATAAAATTGCCAAGTCATTGAGTTTTGTCGACTATTCTGGTGTTTACGATCCAAGAAGCTATTATAAGAACCTTCAGTTTGGCCAACTGATCATAAGATATATAGAAAGCTTTTATCATCACTAACAGATATTTTGTATTTCATAAGCTGTTTTAGCTGAGGGGCTTAGGGTTTGGTTTAACAGTACAGTGTGAAGTCCCAGGCTCAAATTTTAGCACCACTCCCCCCAAAAAAAGTAAAAAAGTTTTTCAGTTGAGATTTTTTTTTTTTTTTTTTTTGGTTTTTCGAGACAGGGTTTCTCTGTGTAGCTTTGCGCCTTTCCTGGGACTCACTTGGTAGCCCAGGCTGGCCTCGAACTCACAGAGATCCGCCTGGCTCTGCCTCCCGAGTGCTGGGATTAAAGGTGTGCGCCACCACCGCCCGGCTCAGTTGAGATTTTTTTTTTTTTTTAAAGATTTATTTATTTATTATGTATACAGTGTTCTGTCTGCACATATCCCTGCAGGCCAGAAGAGGGCACCAGATCTCATTACAGATGGTTGTGAGCCACCATGTGGTTGCTGGGAATTGAACTCAGGACCTTTGGAAGAACAAGCAGTGCTCTTAACCTCTGAGCCATCTCTCCAGCCTCAGTTGAGATTTTTAAAAATGTAGAATACTGTTTAGTTAGTTTGATTTCTTGTGGATACTGCCTAATTTGATTTTAAGTTAAATATAAGAGAATATAATTTAAATGATTTGTTTTTAATTTTAAATTGAGCCATGTTAAATTTAAAATCCAAAAGTATACCCCCCATAAGTCACCGTCTGAATACTTGTGCCCATCTGTGGGGCTAAAGGATGGCGTGGAAGCATTGACAGTTGAGGGTTTTCAGCCTTCTGAAGACAGTGTGGAGTGAGGAGTGATTTCTGCAGACCAAGTAGATGCTTATTTGTCACTCCTGTTGATCTCAAGCCAGAAAGGGATTAGGAAAGCATGCTAGGTAGGCAGAAGTAGTTTTCATAGCATCTTACAGACTAGCAGTGGGAGATATCCCTAACAGTCTTTGAGAGTAGATGTTTCCCTGTCACTTCCCCCACCCCATGGTGCTGGGTCTAACTCAGGACCTCATGCGTACAAATCAAAGACTCTTCCAACTGAGCTGTGTCCCCAGCCTGAGAAGAGACTCCCCCCCCCCCCCCCCCCCACACACACACACAGGGTTTCTCTGTGTAGTTTTGGTGCCTGTCCTGGATCTCGCTCCGTAGACCAGGCTGGCCTCGAACTCACAGAGATTCGCCTGGCTCTGTCTCCCGAGTGCTGAGATTAAAGGCGTGCGCCACCACCGCCCAGCCGAGAGAAGATACTTTTAATGAAGAGGTAAGTCACAAGTATGGTCTCACAGAAGCTGGTATTAGTGTGGTATAAAAGTGGGGGTATAAGTGTTTGAGATGATCTCTCTAGTACTCTGCATAGAGATTACTGTAATCGTCCACTCTCTCATACTGTTGAACAGTATAGTTAGACTCTTGCAGGGTAGAGAATGTGAGGAGTGGGCTTAGCCTGAGAAGTGAGTAGGAAAAGCTGGGTCCTGTTGCCCAGCCTTCATTAGGGTTTGTCCTTAGTTGCTGTTCACTTTCCTCATGTACCCATGGCTTTGTGACTGTAAAACTGTGCTGTGATAGATGGATTACGAGGCATTCACTTCAGAGGGTCTGACTTGAGCTGTGAATTCACGTGATGGAAACCAGACTCATTTTTCTTCAGAGACTGGGTCTAGTTGGTCTAGAGCTGGGCTTCGACTTTGGCTTTTTCTTATTTGTGCCACCCAGGCAGGGATACCGTGTTCCTTAATCTGCTTCCTCGTTAGTCAATGGAGACTACTCATTTTTGTTGTAGGTTGTTGTAATGAGATTTAAAGTGAGATGCTCAGAAAGCATTTCATACAATTCCAAGGGCTGTTTAAATGTCATATATCACTGGGAAACTGATTGGAGTCATTGGAACATGTCATTTAGGGACCAGTGTTTCAGATTTCAGAGAGTTTTGTATTTTGAAGTATTTGCATAGTCTTAATCACCTGAGCATTCAGATCCAAAAATCCAAATCCTGTGTCTTTTTGTGTACCTTACCCATGCCTATAGAGCTATCACAGACGAGGAGTTTGGAAGTTCTCTAGGGATGGGATCTTATCTGTATTGTACCCAGCATCTGTGTAGATCATGGTTATTTCATTTCTAAGTTTAAAAGCCTTTTAGAGTTTTTATTTTTCCTATTCCCATTTTTTTCCTTAGATATTTTATTAACCCTCTGCCATCTTTGAAAATATGGGACAAGCAGAGTATAGTACCTTGCCCTGTAGCTAGATGGAGAAACCATGGGATCTGGTCTCTGGAAGTAAAGGAGAGACAGATCAGCAATGGGTTCCACCCACGATAGCTATGAATTTTGTCTGATGCAAAACCGTAAACTTCTTAAAATGCGAGGTTTTGTCTTATAATTCAATTACACTGTTCTCCAGTGTGAACATGGTAGATGACATTGGTGGTTTGAAATGTCAAAGGTTATGTCTTCTATACAAAATGATATACCTCAGGTCTTCCTACTGAGAAATTCTGTCCTAGCTAGGCAGTGCACATGAAGCCTATGCATACAAGGAATCCAAACCACAGGCTTTTAAAATGGCAGTTGTTTTGTTTATGAATGTAAGTCGGTGTCCTTACAGTGACATGTGATATAGGTAAGCCTTTATAGTTTCTGATGATGCTTTCACAATTCTTTTTAGTAGGTTAAATATAACCTTCCACCTAGTTTCTCTGAAACAATGATTTGACCTTGTACATGAGCTACTAGATAAAGGACATGTTGCCCAACTTTGGATTCTTTTTTTTCAGTTGCAAAGTAGATTATTATTTACTTTGGAAAGTTGTTTTTAGGATGGAAATAATACATGCAATATATGTGGTATAGTATTATTATTATTCTGCTTTGCTTTATTATTATTTTATACTGTTTGACAATAAGTTGTTGCTAGAGTTTTCCTGCCTGGCCCACAGTCAGGACAAATCTCTCTCACCCGCCAGTCCCAAGCCGCTCAAACCCGATCAAGTAAACACAGAGACTTATATTGGTTACAAACTGTATGGCCGTGGCAGGCTTCTTGCTAACTGTTCTTACAGCTTAAATTAATCCATTTCTATTAATCTATACCTTGCCACGTGGCTTGTGGCTTACCGGTACTTTACATCTTCCTTATCCTGATGGCGGCTGGCAGTGTCTCTTCCACCCAGCTTCCTGTTCTCTCAATTTTCCTCTCTGTTAGTCCCGCCTATACTTCCTGCCTGGCCACTGCCAATCAGTGATTTATTCATTGACCAATCAGCAACACCTTTGACATACAGACCATCCCACAGCAATAAGTTCCCTTGGTATGGTATGAGCATTCCAAATGTCAGTTGTGTGGGTTTCAGTAATTGTTTCTAAACTAAATTTAAGTTATACTTTTCTTTCGTACATTTCTGAGAATCTTGGTTGTTAAATTATGTGTAGTAATTCACCTATCAGCTGTCACAACTGCATCATTGAAAAAGAGGTAATTTCAAATTTAAAAGTTGTAGCATGAATCTTAACAGTTCTTATTTAATAAGATCAAACCCGAGGCCAGTTATTGGGGTAAATGCTGGAAGGTCAGAGTACCAGAACAATCCACAGCTATCTCACCTTGCCAATTCCTCCGCTGGTTCTATTTCCTCAGACTGGAAGCTTCTGTGTCCTCATCCCAATGGCTCTCAGCTGAACTGCTGCTAGAAGCCTGAATGCTTAACCAGCCAAAATGCTTAACCAGGCCCAATCCTTCTAGTTCCTGGTCCTCACGCCTTATAACCTTTCTGCTTTCTACCACCACTCCCTGGGATTAAAGGCTGCTTTCTGGGATTAAAGGTGTGAGTCACCATGCCTGGCTGTTTCCAGTGCAGCCTTGAACTCACAGAGATCCAGAGGGATTTCTGTCTCTGGAATGCTAGGATTAAAGGCGTGTGCTAACATTTTCTAGTCTAAGTATCTTGTGGCTTTTCTGTTCTCTGACCCCAGATAAGTTTATTAAGGTACACAATATTTTGGGGAACACAATACCACCACAAAAAGTGGCTGTTTATCTTTTAATTTTATTTGGGTTAATTTGTGTCCTTAGATCCATAGATGTTAATAGTCCTTTTGAACTAAATTGGACCCATCCACACTATAAAACATAGCTATTATATTCACTCATTGTATGCATGTGTGTACAAATGCACACGTGTGTGGGTACATGTACATGTATGTGTGCAGTGTGTGTAAGGACTGGAGGACACCCGCCAGTGTTGTTTCTCAGCACTGACTATATTTTTTCTCTAAACTGGCTCGGTTGGCTGCCTAGTGAGCCCCACGGCTCCTTGCCCACCTCTGCTACTCTGGGATTACCAGCATATGCCATCTTGCCTAGCTTTTTAATTGTGGCTTTTGGGGATCAAACAAATCCTTGCGTTTGCAAGGTAAGCATTTGCTAACAGAGCCATTCCCCAGCACTACATATTCATTCTTTACTGGAGATTTTTTTTCTATTATTCAAAAAACTTTTGGTAATGTAGTTTATACTGTGATCATCACTGTGCTACATGATACAGATAGTGAACTGAGATTTTAAAAGTGTGCTCTATGATATGGGTAAAATTATCGCCTTGCAAATATTTAAGTTTCCTCAGATGATCTTAAATGTTCAGTTTGTATCACTTATGGCAAGGATAGAGTTTGAGAAATGTATCAGTAGGTCACTTTGTGGCATGAACACTATAGAATGTGTGTACACACACCTACATAATATAATGTATGTGCAACTAGCTATATGGTGTATACATACATGGTATGGGCTTTTGCTGCTAAGGTCATGATAAATAAACATGATAGTAATTCAAGTACAAATAGGACTCCTACATAGAGCTGCTTGCTGATGGTGGAACACAGCCCCTGCTTTACAGGGAACCTACCATAAGTAAATACTGGAGAAAAGTAAGTGTTGTAAGTATATTAACTTGTAACACAGTCCTGTATCACATCAGGTGTCCTGAACTATACATAACTGTATCATATCTGACTGGCAATGCACATGTTTATGCCAGCATCAGCACCGACTCATGGACACAGAATACACTACTGGAGTACCTTTTGGTGCCACTAGGCAGTAGGAAGTCTGAGCTTTGTTGTTATGGGACCAATGTGAATACGTGGCCAGTTGTTGACTAAACATAATTTTGTGCACTTTAATGTTTTGTGTGGAGCAACAGAACACTGAGCTCTTTGGCATAATCTCATTGAGGACTTTAGTGCTCACTGGGGAGAAAATAAGCTTGCTGGAAATTATGTGCAGTGGTAAATTTGTTTCATCTAGGCAACTTTGGCATCTGTTAAACATTTAATTTATCTAAGTACATTTTTTTTAGACTTTGTTTTGTTTTGTTTTTGAAACAGGGTCTCACTTTGTAAAATACAGACTGCCATTGAATTTGAATGATCCCCCTGCCTCGGCTTCCTGAGTATGGGATTTCAGGTGTGAGCCTCCCATGCCTGGCTTTAGTTCTCTGTTTTTATTTATTTGTTTGTTTTGTTTTTGTTTTCTGAGACAGGGTTTCTCTGTGTAGCCCTGACTGTCCTGGAATTCATTCTGTATACCAGGCTGGCCTCGAACTCAGAGATCTGCCACCTCTACCTTCCAAGTACTGAGATTAAAGGCATGCACCACCACTGCCCAGCTTAGATCTCTGTTTTGTACTTAGTATAGTGATATTAAATGTAGCTTGTAGACTACCAATGATTTGACTCTTGGTGTAAAAGGAATGAGGAGTTCTATTTTTCTGGCAACAGATTTGGTACTAGGATCATTTGGTAATCCTGAAACTAAAAACAAATAGAAAAAAAGTTAGGATTAAATTATTTTATTTTCACTAGGTATGGTTGCATGATATATGTGATCTCAGCACATGGGAAGGTGAGGCAGGTGAGAACACTAGATTTTAGACATGTTCATACTGAGAAAATGTTGTGGTTGTAAAGATTTCTTCCTTTAGCTCCATAAAATTGGTTCAAAGCTCCATAAAATCTTGCAGTCTCAGTAAACATACAGAAGTGGTAATATGCACCCAATGTATAGAGCCCACTTGGAACTAGTGTTCTGTTTCCATTTTGTATTAATTACTCGTCTCTTTCTCTGATAAGATGTCCTGAGCAACTCAACTTATGTAAGAAAGAGTTTATTCTGTAGGGACAAGAATCCATCAGGACGAGGAAGCATGGCAGCGTGAAGCAGGAACCTGAGTGTAGCAAGCTTTCTTGTGGGACTATCTTTGGATCACTAGCCCCCAAATCTTGACACAGAGACTTCTTATTGATTATGAAAGCTTAGCCTTTAGCTTAGACTTGTCCCCAGCTAACTCTCTTATAATTCAAATTAACCTGCTTCTATTAATCTATGTTCTGTCATGTGGCTTTAGCTTTCCTCAGTACAGCATGTCCAACTTGCTCCAAGTCTGCTGGCAAAACCCCTGTATCTAGATTCCTCCCTGTTACTTCCTCTCTCTGCCCAGAAGTTCTGCCTATTCTCTCCTGCCTAGTTATTGGCCATTCAGCTCTTTATTAAGCCAGTCACAGTGGCACATCTTCACACAGTGTAAACAAATATTCTGCAACATTTCTTCATTTTTGTTTAAATACAAAGGCAAGATTTTTAACTCTAACATATTAAAACCATATACAATAAGAACAATTACCAAGTAAGGATTACATTCACAATGTCCAGTCCATTTGTATTTGGCAAATTCAGAGAAATTATTCTATTATTTATCCTATTTTGACGAGTCCAAAGTATTATACCTAAGCCACTTTTATCATAACTTGTATTACCATCCTAAAAATATCTTTTTAGACCTTGAAACATTTTCTTAGATAAACAACTTAAGCTTTTATGTTTTTCAGCCTTATATACTTTACACCTCTTTTGTGAATTTCTTTTCTGAATTTGGTAATAAGGGAAATTGTAACTAACTATCTAGTCTTCAACTCCATCAGAGATCTGAGGAGGATACAATATTACCTGAATAAACAGGAAATGCAAAGCAAGCAACTTCCAAAACTATAGAAATGACAGAAACAGCCAGCCACCTGGACAGCCACCTAAAGTTCCTCTGAAACGTTGGGCTATCCATCTTCAGCCTACAAGCTTAGAATATCTGACAGATGTTTTTGTGAGCAGGAATTTTAAAGGATTGTCTTACCTTGTCTTGGCAGAGTTTAGCAGTCACCTTATTTTGTGTCCTGCTTATCCAGTTTGGACAGCATATTGTCAACAGTTGAGACAAGGTGTGGAGGCCCATAAAGGTTTCCTAGTGAGATCTGAGCTTGCTATACCCAGCTGAGCTGCATCAGAGGATTGCTTGACCATGTGCATGGTTACTAGGTGATTGGAAAGGTCTACACTTGGCTGAGCTAGAGGGAGGTCTTTGCTCCACTTCTTGGCATTCCTATAAAAATTCCTTTAGAAGAGACAGAAGGTGCCAGTGGATAGTGATCCAGGCCCTTCCAAGGCTACCCTGTGTTTCTATGTGTTTCTCTCCCCTCTATCTTTCTACCCAATATCTCTTATCTTTCTCTCCTCAAGATTACCCTCTCGTAAAATGTGGGAGCTGGTTTCCCAGCTGGGGTCCCACAAATGGTGCCAGGAACAGGGACAGGGACTTGATGAAAGGAGAGAGGGAGCATCACGGGTGTAAGGGGGCATGCCAGATAAGGAATTAAAAATAAAGGCGACAATATATTATTCTCGGGAGTGAAAGTCAGGTGGCAGAATGCCGAAGTTCAAAAGTGAGGCTGCAGCTGAGCGGTGGTGGTGCACGCCTTTAATCCTAGCATTTGGGAGGCAGAGGCAGGTGGATCTCTGTGAGTTCAAGGCCAGCCTGGGCTACAGAGTGAGTTCCAGGAAAGGCACAAAGCTACAGAGAGAAACCCTGTCTCAAAAACAAAACAAAACAAAAAACAAAGTGAGGCTTCAGTGAATATCTCTAAGTTTTTATTCTTTTTTTTCCTTTCTTAATCTATGTATGAAAATTAAGGAAAAAATATAAGGTAGAATATAGGACCGTAGTGTAGAAAAAACTTAGGGTAAGAAGAAAAAATATATAAAGTAGAGTATAGGAATATAGTGTAAGAAAAAAGTTAGGATAAGTAACAAGACAGAGGAACTATGTCCTTGATTTCCAAGTGTGGGACCATGAACACAAACTCCTGGGGGAAGAATCAGAGAAAAAACTATCAAAGATGAGAAAAATGGGCAGAGAAAGATTCCTGTGGATTAGATTTAAGTCCTGAGTGGCAGAAGAAAGAATTTTCCCTGAGGTAGATGTGGATGAAATAAAACTCTTCACTCCACTGCCATTGTTACTGTATTAAAACATCATACCATCAGAATTATTTTCCTTGGCCGTGAAGCCAAGAATAGGGAATAGAAGTGTTGGGAAAAATTTAGTAATCTTTCTCTCAAAAACTAAAAGCTTTCTTGGGAAAAACTTAGTAATCTCTCTCTAAAAACCTGGAAGTTCTTCAGGTCTTTTCTTTTCAGATTTTTTTTCTCTTTCTGTTAGGGCAAAAATTTAAGTCACCTGGAAATAACATCTATCAGTATGGGAAAATCACCCGTAATTTCTCTAGAAAAAAAAAAAGCAAAAAACCTCTTGGAACAGGTTAGATCCTCTTTTCTAGTCCTATCTCCCCTTCAAGCTGGTATTAGAGAAAAACAACAGCTACTTTGGACCCTAGCCAGAATCCCCTGGGGCTAGAGCCTAGTGGTAGACTCTGGGGAGAGTGCAGGTAGAGAGCTTAGTGGGGCATCTTCCTCCCCCTCCCCCGAAGGACCAGAGGTGGTGCAGGACCCAGGGGGAAGAAGCTGCTGGCATAAAAAAGCAAGGTCTAAGTTCTCAGTAGCTATAATGGCAGCATGGGAAAAACTGAGGCAGAATTTGGCCATACAAACAAGGCCAATGGGAACAGGGAGAACCACTGGCTCAACTTCGAGCCCCAAGTCGGTAGGTGGGCCTACACAGCACCCATGGCTGCAAAAAGGAAGCTCTCTTAAAAAGCTCTTTCTTTTCTTTCTCTATCAGGGAAAAAAAAATCTTTCTAAAAAAGTTCTATTTTCAAGTACTCTCCTTACTTTTTCACTGACTCGGTAAGGCAGGGGAACAGAGGGTTACCAAAACGCCTGTCCGTGTGTGCATGGATGGACAGATGCAGCCCACTCTGGGGACAATATCAGGTGAAGGAAATACACCTATCAATGCCGGCTCAGGGAGAACTAAAATCTCCCATTGTAAAACTGCAAAATCTTGACTCAAAAGCCTCCTGTGGTAAAAGCAAAAGCTTGAATACAGACCATGTGAATGGAAGTTTTCTCCCAGACCCAGAAAGGCAGCAGGGGATATGTAGTTCCTTCATAATAGCATGATGATATAGAGAAAGGCAGCTTGGGAAATGAAGTTCATAATAGAGATGTTAATACTACACTGCCCCCAAACACTGTTTTCTTACCTCAAAATGCTGTTTTTTCCACAAGCTTTGTTAACTTGCTTCTTTGGAATGAGAAACAAACAGCTTGCTTATCAGGTGGGGATTATTGGCTAGGGGAAAACAAGAAACAGGTGATGCCTGTCAGGAGGCAACTAAGATGCCAGTGATGCTTCTCAAGTCATTTTGAAACCTTTAAGAAAGAAAGGAAAATTGGTCCATACCCTGGGAAATTGCTTTAGATATGGAAAAAACTTACAAATAAAAAAAAAAGAAACTTGGGTTGTGCTTGAAATGCAAGAGAGAAATATTGGCATCATTGAAACGCTCATGCTAATTTTAAAAAGCAGCTTTAAAAAATTAAGAAGAGGGAATTTTACCCTCAGTCAAGCTTAGAGCCACTGATAAATTAGGCTGTGACTTCAAACTCTCAAGAAAACTTTCAGAATGATATCAAAGCTGACTATAAACTCTGAACTTCAGAAATGATTTGTGTACTTCTGTTTTGTTGAATGAAAATATAATAGTTCTGTTAAAAATTCAATCTCTTCTAGATGTTTGCTAAACTTTGTAAAGTAGTCCTATAGAGTTTGCTTTTGAGTGTAAGTTAGTTCTGTTAAGAGATTCTTCTAGATAAGTTTGTAAAATAGTTGTATAGAGTTTCCTCTTGAATATGTTTGTAAAAAATGTAAATATTGAATATAAAAAGTAAATATTGAATGTAGAAAGTGTAAATGTTGAATGTAAGTTTGTAAAAAGTGTAAATGTTGAATGTGAGTTTGTAAAAAGTCTAAATATTGAATGTCAGTGTAAATTGTTTTTATTACTACATCAATATCTGTCTAGACAAATTAGGTACCATTAATTTTTAAAGGAATATGTGTTTTACCTTCAGATATATTTGAATACTTTTTATGATAGCTTAAAATATAATTTTATGATCTTAGTAACCCCTGGAAAACTCAACTGAAGGTGTCATAATTAGGGGAGTTTTTCTGTCTTCTTCCTAGAAGTTTCTACTTCTGTTTCTATTTAGAAAGGGGTTGGCCTTCCTCAAAGGGATAATTTTCCCACAATCAAGTTAGTTTGTAAAAAGGTCTTTATAATTAGCATGGGTTTTTGTTCACTTGAGTGGATACTTTGAAGTGCTTTGAAATGACTATTTTCTCCTGAGAATCAAAATAGTCTCTTGAAAATTTTATTGAGAGAGTTTTGAAAAGGGCTTAGTGCAGCTAAGAGTGCTGAAATCACCTTACACCCATTCCAAAAAGGATATTCCATCTTTATTATCCTCTACTCCTTTACTGGGAAGTGTGGCAGCTATGGAGATCACTGTGGATGTTTGCAAGCTCTTAATAGGGACCTGGGTCAGAGAGTAACTCCTCCTGCCAGAGGTTGGTAGCCAAAGATGGGCAAATTTCTTTTTGATAACTTCCAATGTAAGCCAGCAAATGCTTGATGGAAAGTATATCTCCATGACAGGTAAGGAAGATTAATCAAGAAGGATGATCTAAGACAGGCACAGTCTATCTGATGGGTCTGGGGAGCCTTTTCTTATATCAAGAATGGGGAGTTATGGAGGCCCATAAAGGTTTCCTAGTGAGATCTGAGTTTGCTATACCCAGCAGAGCTGCATTAGAGGATTGCTTGACCATGTGCATGGTTACTAGGTGATTGGAAGGGTTTACACTTAGTTGAGCTAGGGGGAGGTCTTTGTTCCACCCCTTGGTATTCCTATAAAAATCCCTTTAGAAGAGACAGACGGTGCTGGCAATAATGATCCAGGCCCTTCCAAGGCTATCCTGTGTTTCTCTGTGTTTCTCTCCCCTCTATCTTTCTACCTAGTATCTCTTATCCTTCTCTCCTCAAGAGTACCCTCTCGTAAAATGTGGGAGCCATTCACCCAGCTAGGCTCCCACAGCAAGGGCAGATTCTTGCCCAGTGACTAGCTTTGTCACAAATAAAACAAACTCCATATAGAAGTTCTTTGATGCCCATCATCCTTTTTTGAAGTAAATTGATGCTGCCAGGAGCAGACATATCTCACGTCATGAAAAGCCTTGTATTACTAAAACATCTGAAATATCACATTCTTTAGGCCTCTGAAGTGTTTGAAGACCATCTATCTACAAAATATCTCTGCTTGACCTTGAAAACATACCTTACATGATTACAAGTTTGATTGTTGTAGATGACTAACTACTAACCTGTATTTCTTAGTTATCCTAAATAGCTTATAATAATGACTTTTAAGGACTAGAAATTTACATTACAGTTTTAGATGAGCTGCATAGGCACAATACCTTAAACAAGAGTAGAAACACATTTATTTATTTAGTATGTTAAAACAAAAATAACCTCAAGTTTGTATCAGTATACACAAATCTGTACCAATTTTTGAGATTAATAGTTGCTTTTTTTTAAGTTTAAAAGTAGATTCAGTAATCTACCCTCTTATCCTGTCATACTTTTATCCCCTCCTTTTCTAGAATGAGATCCCTGAATCAATCTCCTTTGCTTAATTTCCTCCCTGACCATGACCAATAACAACTTGTAACCAGCCGGGCGGTGGTGGCGCACGCCTTTAATCCCAGCACTTGGGAGGCAGAGGCAGGCGGATCTTTGTGAGTTCAAGGCCAGCCTGGTCTAGATGAGCGAGATCCAGGAAAGGCTGCAAAGCTGCACAGAGAAACCCTGTCTCGAAAAACTTAAAAAAAAAAAAAAATAACAACTTGTAACCAACCCCTGTAAGGATGATAAACATCCATAACCCACTGAATGACCAAAACTGTCTACCCCACCTCTCGGGAATGTGGGTGCTATGGCTTCTAGACTGCTTTTCGATGTCTGGGGTCAACGACATCTTTAGGGGACCTTGATAAAATTGAGGTAATTGTCAAGTCCTGGGAGAGCTAGCTGTATTATTATTATTATTATTATTATTATTATTATTATTATTATTTATTTTTTTTTGTTTAGTTTCTGTGTGATGGGAAAGTGTGAGGTTATCTGAAGATTACTTCTGGCTGGAGTAGTCTGTGAGGTTGGACCATCTCAGCTAGCAGCTTTGAAGTTATTCTGGATGCAGTTTTGAAGAAACTGCAACAGAGACATCTGAGAGGCTGAATCACCTGGGCTACTTGTTTTCATTGATGTCTGGTTCTTTTTTTCTGAAAACACAAACTTTTAAAGGTAACATATATATCCATATTAACACAAGTATGGAATGTGTGGTATGCACAAGTCAGCTAAAGATGATTTTTTTTGTTTATGTTTCAGCAGATAAAAGGCATCTATAAATTTTATAAGTCTTCCAGGACTGTATAATCAAACTTATATTGTCGTTGGAATTTTCTTTGGGCTGCCAACCAGCTCCCAAATAAAGACATGTAGACTTAGTATTAATTATGAATGCTTGACCTTAGCTTAGGCTTGTCCCACTAGCTCTTTTACTTAATATAACCTGTTTCTATTCATTTACATTTTGCCTCAGAACTCTTTACTTTTCTTTCATTCTGTATATCTTACTTTCCTGCTTCCTCCGTTTCTGGCTGCCTGAACCATGGCATCTCCCTGGTGTTTCTTTTTCTGTTCTTTCCCAAGCCTAAATTTTTCCTCCTACTTACTCTCCCTGGGTGGCAATTCTGCCTATTCCTCTTCTCTCACTATTGGCCCTTCAACTTTTTATTAGACCATTCAGGTGCCTTAGGCAGGCAAGGTAAAACAGCAACACATTTTTACATAGTTAAACAAATGCAACACATCTTTACATAGTTAAACAGATATTCTGCAAATAAACAAATGCACCACATCTTTACATAGTAATGCAACACATCTTTGCAGAGATAAACAAATATTCTACAACACTTTATCCATGCCATATGAAAGGATGGCATGTAATAATAAGTTACAAGGACTCTAGCCAACAAGATTTATCATGTCTCATCCAGTCTCAGAGCTGTTCTCATGTCGAGGGATCAGCATATATATCACCTGTCTTGAAGTTTTTTTCCTTCATGTTTGTAGCCAAGATTTTCAGGAGGTCTCCCCTGATCAAATCTAATTTTCATTAATTTTGAAGAGATCCATAGTTTTTTGTTTCCTGTGGAAACAAAGGCATAATCTCTTTCCCAATGCAACATATTTTCTGATTTCCATTCTAAAATTAAGACATCCTTAAAATATATAGGTTGGTTTATTCAGTACTTTTCTTCACAATCTAATATCTCTCAGCAGCTGTCAATTTTGTTTATTAGCATTTAAATAATTCAAAGTCAACAAAGCAACATACAGGATCCAGGTGCCCTATGTATGCTATTTCCCATCCTTATATGGCTTGTTCCTTTTATATTGCTTTACTCTCTCTTTAAAGACTTTATTATTTTTAAGGTATTTATTTATTTTTCTATGACTGTCTATAACCATTTTCTTTTCTTCAGCATCTAAGTACATTTTTAAGCATACTATATCTATTCAGAGTTTTTCTTGCTCTGAACCTGACTTTTTGCATGCCCGCATCTGTGCACTTGGAGCATTCTCTGACCACAGGAGACAAATATTAAACTGCTAGGCTACTGCTGCTGAGTGGCACTGGTGGCTGCCTCTGCCCCCCCCACCTCGGTTCTGTGAGAGTCTAGCCTCATGCTGGTGGGTAGCAGCTCTGGAGCTGCATTTACTGCCCCAGCTCTGGAAAGTTGCTGAGCCCACTTTCTGGAGTCTCCATGAGTGGCAGCCAACTGTTGTAAGTGCTTGCAGAGTGGCCCAGGTGGTGACTGTAATGGCTGTGGCTGGCAGGACTTCTCCATGTGGTTGTGCCCCACATTGGGCGCCAACTGTAGCAAACTATCTTTGGATCACCAGCCCCTAAATAATGACACAGACACTTCTTATTAATTATGAAAGCTTGGTCTTTTGCTTAGGCTTGTCCCCAACTAGCTCTCTTATAACTCAAATTAACCTGCTTCTCTTAATCCATGTTCTGTCATGTGGTTTTTACCTTTCCTCAGTACAGCATGCCTTACTTGCTCTGAGTTTTCTGGCAAACACCCTGCACCTAGATTCCTCCCTCTTACTTACTCTCTTTGACTAGAAGTCCCTCTTATTTTCTCCTGCCTAGCTATTGGCCGTGCATTTCTTTATTAAACCAATCAAAGTGACATATCACACAATGTAAACAAATATTCCACAATACTTGAGAGCTCACTTTCTCAACTACAAGCATGAAGCAGTGAGAGAACTGGTAATAGGGTGAGGCTTTATAATCACAGAGCTTACCCCCAGTGACTTACTTCCTCTAGGAGCGCTGGACCCCCTAAACCTCCCCAAATAGCACCACTAACTGGGGCCTAAGTGTTCAAATACCTGAAGCTATGGGGGACATTTTGCATTCACACCACCATACGTTTGGAAGAAAAAAATTACCATTTTACCCATGGAACTTCTGGGAGTGATTGTAATTGTGGCAAGATGAACTTTCAGTAATAGAAGAGATTCTGGAAGGATCACTGGAGTACTAGGGGCTCAGGGTCTCTTACATGTCTTTAATAATTGACAGGGAGTTTATGTAACTTAGTCTTTGGGATTTTACTTCCCCATGGAATGAGAGAGAGTGAAGTACCAAGGGTCCATTCCTCCCAGAGGAAGAAAGTTTTGTAATTAGCAGTACTGAGACATGCTGGTCTGCAGGGTAAGGGCCAGTCTAGTTGTGCCACGTGTGGCAACATAGTGTGTGATATCTCATCTGTGGTGGCTGTCTCTCTCTCTGTCTGTTCCTGTTGTCCTTTAGCGTAAGGTCCAGAGATAGAAGTTGAGTGGTGTCCTGGATTTGGCTCTTTCTCCTCAGGCAGATGGCTGGTTCTCTGCTTCTATAGCAGGACTGATGATAGTCACCCGAGACAGAGGCTGCTTTTCTTTGGAGAAATAGAATCCCAGTCGGCCTGTGCTTTATCTTGCTCATGACTACCCAGCACTATTCATCAGGTAGATGCAGATAGATTGGGCCCTATAGGTTTGGGTCATTGGGATGTAAGAGGAGGAGATGGTGACAACTTTTGGGGTTATTTTCTTTAAGAAAACCCCATTTTCCTAGATGTCTTCTTTTCCCTCTTCTATGTGGCTGAGGTATGACCAGAATTGAAGCATCAGCTTTTGATCCGGAGATGGACATTCCATGGTGAAGACAGCAGAGCCAACTGGGGTCTGTTCCTTGGAGCAGAGTGTTGTGTTCACCTCAGACCACCTGTGTACCTTTCAACTGTCGTGAGAGGGACAATAAACTTTTACTTAAGCCATTGAATTTACTTCCTTGTTGTTTTTTGGCTTGGTGGGCTAAAATCACATACAAAGAGTAGAGATAATTAAGTGCCGACTCAGGGTGTCCCCATAGGTGCTTCTGGGTGCTATCTAACCTGCATGAATGTGCACTAATGTGAGTGGATATAGCGCTAAGTATAAAGGTCATGGTTTCTGATGCTAGTTGATTTAAGGAGAATGAAAACCAAGGTTTCTTAAACTTCAGGAAAACAATTTAAAATAACTAGCAGTAACCCGTTAGAGAAGAAAAAAATGTATAATGCCAGTCTGAATAGTAACAAAAAATATAACTTAACTAGAATGAAATGGATTGACAAAGAAATATGAGAAATATAATTTATAGTCAAGACAAGAATATAAAAACATGTGACATACCTAGCTATGGCATTGTAGGTGTGCAACCCTCTTGCCCAGCCTGAATTTTACAGGTTGTCATTTGGAGCTCATCTTCAACTAAAAATTTTTATTCATCTGTTTTGTGGAAATTCTATGGGTCTGGAATAGGTTTATATTTGCTCCTAAGTAGCCCACCAGTATTATCACCTGAGATTACCTTAAAAATAAAATTGTAAGCCTGAGATTTGGGTTTTTTCAATCATGCAGAAGTATAAATTTGAACCATTTTAATCTTTGTGGATGCTAGCCTACAATTTAAGTTCTAAATTTTCATTACTCTAGAGGTGGTGGGACCTGGAAGAATGGAGTTGATAAATGAGGTGAACTAAAGTCTCATGTGATAGCCAGCTTTATTCAGAGCATCAGACAGTTTATAATCTGAGGGCTAAGAAAGCTCACATGGATAAAGTTCTCATGAGTTCAAGCTGTATACAACCACAAGGACAAACCACGTGTGGCAAATCCATGTTTTCCCAGAGGCATACAGAGGATATCAGCAGCAAGCAATACTGACTAATCTGAAGTAAGCTCACTCCTTACTGCTACACCTGGGAAGAACACAAAACCACATTCCAAGAACAATTTCATGTTTTGAAGAAATGGAGATCACAAGACCCTTGCCTTGTTTTCTTGGAGTGTTCTCACAAGCACTCAGAATTCTCCTCATTATGACTCCATTTGTGGACTGTGTTCTGACACTAGATAAAGAGTTTTAATTTATTATTTTTCTTTGGAGCTATAGATAATTCAGAGCCCTTTATATGGTAGGCAAGCACTCTATCACTGAACTACATCCCAGCCCTTCCATAGTCCTTTCAATTACTGCTTTTTCTTAACATCTGAAAGCCTGAGATGTGGTCACCAACACATTCCCTTTTCACCTTACTTCGTTCCACTCACCACTGGTGAAGGTTTTAACAGTTGTACTGCAGCATGACCAGGGCTTCCAGTACTCTGTTTCCTATTGATGATGGAAGCTTTTGGGTGAGGGCAGTTCCTAGAATGAGTCTTGACTATGAGCCAACAGTAGCCAACAGTTCCAGTGTATGGTTTGGGTCCTTGGAGGCCAGGTCTGAGCAGTGTACCATAGTGTCCACTTCATGTAATCTCAGTGGCTATAAAGTCAGAAATAAATACTAGTCCAGTATTTCAAACATGAATTCTTTCATAATTCTTTCTTGGTAGGTAGCAAGACTGGAAATATATGTTAATTATATCATTGAAATGAGGAATCATATTTTGAAATAAACCTAGATATTATTGATTTATGACTTGAAGGATACTGGTTTTTAGTAATAGTGATATAGTTTGTTTTTAGACAAGTTCTGTAATAAAGTACTGTATTAGCAGCTTGTTAAAAAGGGGAAAACATTGTAAAGAATCAGACTTTGAAGCTTTAATATTACTCATTAAGAAGAATCCAAATGCATATCAGAACTCAACAGGTATTTTTTATATTTTTGAGATGCATTTCATATACCATTAAAGTTAACTGTTGTAAGTGACCAGAGTAGTGGCTTCCAGTATATTTACAAGTGTCTATCCATCGCCACATATACATTTAGAACATTGTAACATGCCTAAGGAGAAAGCCTTGCTCCTGAGTAGGTAGTAGGCACTGATTATTTCTCCTCCTGGGTCCCTTCATTGCACCCTCCTTCCTGTAGCCACAGACTCACTTCCTGTCCTTGCAGACTTGTCTAATCTGGACAGTGCATACAAGCAGGGTCATGTAATAGTACCTTCTGTGATTGGCTTTTCGCTGAAACCCAATTTTATTTTGTGTGCTAATAGCAATTAATAGCAATGCTAATAGCAATTCTCTCACTCACAGCAAGAAAGAGGGTTGGGGGCGTCAGGGAACAAAGGTGAGGCACTTCCATTGGTGTCTGTTCCTGCCGCCTTTGTACCATGGCTTATGAGAATCTCTGACTATGTACTGGAGGTGGCTCTATTCCAGGAGTTGGTGGGTTAATTATCAGTCATAGATGAGGTAATTTCAGTGATTAAATTATCTGTCTATTGCTTTATTCAGATTGGCTTTGTGGAAAGAGAAATGAGACATACATCTTTAGCCAGTTCTCAGGAAAAACTGCATTCCATGTAATAACTGGAATTTTAACATTGTTTTAAAAGGAGAAATAGCTGAGACAGTATGAGATTGTTTCTTTTGTCATTGGATTATAAAAGTGCCCGTCATCACCATGGCTTAGTGCTTTTGATTGGCAGCTTCCAGTGTATTGGAAGTAATGCTGAGAGTGTCACATGAATGATTCCTCATTAGCCTAACAGCTTTGTGAGGCAGTGGCATTATCCCCACTGTAGAGATAAGGAAAATGAAACCTGGCGGTTGAGCAGCATGTCCATGCTTGCCAAGAAGTTTTCACATTCAGGTCTGTGCTGGCCTCACATCTGGAGTTCAACATCCATGCGTGCCTGCTTTGTTTCTCGGCTCTCCGTTTATGGTCCATATATTTATGTAGCAATTTTGTTGTCAACTAGTGTGTGATAAGTTGGGCATGGTTGCTGTCCTCAGGAAGCCCGTGGAAGAGGTTTTGTGCCTGCAGCTTACTGGCAGTGTTCCTGCTTCCCACTAAGAAACTAGATGTGCCCAGCGTGGGCCACACTGTAACAGCCCCTGTCTCTTTCTCACCTACCTTTTATTTGGTGTTTATTGTATGCCAGCCTTTGTGCTAGCATTATTATTTCATTTAAGCCTTAAAACAACCTGTGCTTTGGTGATTCTGGTATCCTCATTTTCAGGGTATGGCAGCTGAGTCTGAGAGAGTAAGGTAATTGCCCTCTGGTGAATAAACTCAGGGAAGATAGCTGAGATTTGAACCCAGCTAATTATAGTTCTCCATCCACACCCCAAACACACCCATATGTCCTTGAGCATTGAAAATATAGTCACCTAAAAGACTTCAAGTGCTTGGATCAAACCAATTTGAAAATAAATGGTTGTAAATGTTTTTCTGTTGCAGAAATAATATTTGCCTAAAACTGGGAGAACCTTTAGACCTACTAATACACCAAAAAGGCTGTATTTGACATGTTTTCCATTTCTTCCTTGAAATGACTATTCATGTTGTAGACAGGTTATACTTGAGAATAAAAGCAGTATATTCTTATGTAAAATTTAGAGAATCTTCAATTAAATTTTATACAGGCTGGTTAGATACATATTTTTGGCCCCCGATAGGAAAAGAAATGGCAAGTTAGATTATGTCTGAGGAGAGTGACTTTATAATGGTGTAGTAGTAATTGTGGTACTTGGGTTTCCTAAGTGAGCATAGCTAGGGAAAAATGCCTCAGAGGGTCCCTTAGGGAGTGATTATGGAAAGGAGAGATGAGGGTCTATTACGGATCATCCTCGTGCAGTCTCTGCAGGACCATCTCTTACGATGCCTCTTCATTCTGTGGATTGTGCATTTGTGCGTTCTAGGTGGGAAGTTTTTTTTTTTTTTTTTTTGACAATGTGAAATATTTTACTGAATGAGAGTCCTGCAGTGATATAGCTCTTATTATCTCTATATTAATTGTAATTAGAGTTTTAATAACTAAGTCTTCTCTTATAAAACATACATAATATACTTGTTACATATAAAAATTACTGGGTTTTCTTGCATCTTTATTGACCAGTAGACTTTATTGCTTAGGCTTCTAGTTTTACGCTTCCAGAAAAATCGCATGGAAAATATAAAACCTTCCCTTATGCTCCCAACCCCTTGCCTCCCCAGTTTTCTCTGTTTTCAACATTTTTTGCATTCGTATGGTACAGTTTTTTCCAAATAATGAATTAATAATTGATGTGCTAGTATTAACTAGAGCTCATAGTCTAGGATTTATATTAAGATTATGTTGTGTAGTCATATAGGTGCTGACAAATGTCACAGTTTAAAAATCTCTTCTGAACTTTTGGAGGAAAAATAAGTTCCCCCTGTCAGCATCCCCAGTCTAACTCTTCCAAGAAACAGTAGAGGTGTCTTCTTGTCTCCTTAGAAGTGTTTTACAGTTCATCTGTTTAGTGGAACAGTGAGTGTAAATGTTCCTGTAAACAGATGATTTTTGTATGTATCATATTTGCCATTTAAAGCATAGTAAGCTATCTTGAAACTTCCTTCTTAAAGGGAGGGATTATTAGGGAACTGAGGACTGAGCTCTGCTATTTTCTGTTGAGCAGTCTTCTGGGAATAATAATGCTGTAAGCTAGCCTAGCTGATGCTCTACCAGTGCAACACCTTGGGATGGGGACTGGTGCTGAAACACATAATAGAAGCCTTGGGATTCCTGGCACATAATAGCATGCTCTTTTCTAGACTTGGAAGCAAGTGCTCTGATGGGTGGTGCTCATGCCCTCACCACCTTTGTCCAAACAGAAAAGCTTTCCCTAGTGTTACACAAGACTTAAGATCCTTATCTGTGAGACTTTAAACCTCTAAGCAGCTTATTGATTATGTGATTAAATGTGTCTCAATAACAGGTATGTTTTCCTTTCAAAAAGTGAAAATTGAAAGAAGAAACATGAGCTGGTCAGTGAGGCTGTAAAGATGTTTCATGAAAAATCAGCCATTGTTTTACTGCTTTCTCATGAAACTGTTTGCCATGGGAAGATACTGGTGGAGGCTCCTTCATAATAAAGTGTTATATAGTCGTTTTAGAAATGGGATTTCCATTCAGTGGTTTGGTACACGTCATGCTTGAATGCAGAAGAAATAGAACTTAATGACAACTCAAATAGATAAACTTTACAATTTTTTCCTATTAATTTTATTGTATGAAAAACAGCATGCTTTTCTAGAAGCTACATGGTGAGTCTGTTTTCTAAATTTTTTTTTTACTGTGAGCTCTTGACGAATTACTTAAAAATCAATTTATAGCTATATGCATAGCAACATTATAATAATTGTTATGTGAAAGAAAGTGCCTGTGATTGGTAGCTGGAAAAACAAATACACACAGTAGAATATCATTAGCGTTAAAATGGAAGAAATTCAGACAATACTGCAGCATAAATGAAGGTTGAGAACATTATACTAAGTGAAGTAAGCAGTCTTAAAAAATTCAGATACCGTGTGTGTCTACTGTCTGATTCAGAGGCAGAGGCAGACGGGAGAACAGGGAGGTTGTCAGGGAGGAAGATGATGGAGAGAGGGTTCATGGGTGTAGAGCTTCAGTTTCCCAGAGACAAAAATCCTGGAGCTTGTTTGTATAACAGTGTGGATGTGCTCCACATGACTAAGCTTAAAAAGGGTTAAGATGATACATTTTATGTGTTTCTTACCACAAAAGAAAAATTAAGAAAAATCAATTCAAAGACAAACAGATGCAACTGATTTTTTTCCCCTAGGGGATTAGCCATCGAGGAATGGAGAAGGCTGGAAGTCTAAGTCTTTTCCTAGGAATGTATTATCTCATTTCTTAAATATTTAAATTTAAGAATATCCAGCTGCTTAGAGCTGTTTATTCCTATATAAGAATTTTCTTTTAAATCCCATTTTGCCATTTATACTGACTGAAGTTTTGTGTGTTACATTTAAATCATCTAAGCTTGTGAGTATAGGCAGATTGAACTAGTCAAGTTCAAAGCAAGTTATATGTGTGATAGTGTGGAGGTGATATCCACACAGTGGCAGTTTGAAGAGGTCTGAACAGCTGTAGATTTGCCTGAGAGGAAGGAGGCCAGCTGCTGAAGAGGATTTCTGTGTTTTTCTGGGAGTGAGGAAGTTACTTGGTAAACACAAGGAAGGTAGTACTGTTTGTGCTAGGTTATCATTTCTAACAGTCATTGTGAACTGGGCCTGGGATAAGAGTGAAGGAAAATGTGATGAAATCCTTGTTCTTCCCTGTCATCAGCCACCTTCTTGGGCTTGTAGTAGGTTTAGGCACAATCTTAAGCAAATATGCACAGGATTGTAATTAAATACTTAAATACACACATAGTATTTTAATATAAGCATCAGCAGAGTACCTGATCTTCAGCAGATACTTGTAGATAAAGTAAGATTTGACCTTATTTGTCATGTGACATCATTATATCACACAGTGCCAGGCATGGAAGATATGATTAATAATTATTTAAATGACAAAATAAGTGTGTGCCAGTTGATAAAGTGAGATAAATAGCATTTTATCTGTAAATCTTTTATAAAATGTTTGATTTGCTTTCTCTACACATTTGACCATTTAAAAAAGTTTATCAGCATTATTTCAAGTAGTTTAAAATATTCTCTAACAATAAATAATTAGTTGTTTAAATGGGACATGGTGATGCACTCCTGTGATCTCAGTTCTCAGGAGACTAAGGCAGAAAGATTATGAGTTTGAAGTCAGCTGGTACATAATGACACCGTGTCTCAAAACAAATGAAAAGGAACTTAATGAGCATTTCTGTTATGCTTCCTGTATGCCTGTTTTACACTCAAAATAATCACTATAAAAGAACTGCGAGGCAGTTGCTGTCATTGTCTTTTCCATACATAAGGTCTCTGAGCACAAAGATGTTAACAGCTTACCATGTTCTAAGTCCATGTCCTTAGCCACTGTGCATGGCAGACACCCCCTTAGACAAACCCCGTGACCAGAAGGCTACAGTACTCAGCTTTCTAGCAGTAATACTTACTGTTTTATGGGAGTTCTAACTAGTATAAACATGTGTGATGTTTGTATATTAATGATAAAACTGATGTTTGTCAAGATTGACATTATTTCAGAATGTCACAGTGTGGAGCTGGAGAGGTGGCTCAGTTAGTTGTGGCACTTGTCACATAAGCATGAGGACCTGAGTTTGAAGCCCCAGACCATGCTAAAATCCTGGGTGTGCTCGCATGTGGGCCCTTAACTCTGTGGCGGGCAGAGACAAGAGAATTGCTGCGGCTTGCTGGGCACCAGCCTAGCACCAGGGTCAGTGAGAAACTGTTTCACAGGAATAAGATATAGGCCGCAAAGATGCCTCAGATGTTAGACGTGCTTGTTGTCCTTCCCTGAGGACCTGAGTTCAGTGCCCAGCACCCACCTTGGACAACTGCCTGTCTCCAGCTTCGGGGATCCACTGCTTTCCTCTGCTCTCTGTAGGCACCTGTGTGCACATGGTGCGCGCACGCACACACACACACACACACACACACACACACACACACACACACACACACAAATAAATTAAAAAACATCAGATTTCACAGGAATAAGGTAGAGAGTGGTAGAGCAAGGACGCTCCTGTCCTCTGGCCTCCATGTGTGCATTTGTCAGGGATATGTAGCTGTTGGGTGCTTGAACTTTCAGTTGTTGATAAAGTGTTGTTTGTGTCTTAAATATGTTTTCAGTAGCAGAGGAGGAATGGGAGTTAGGATCCAGGGGGGCTGGTGTTTTAGACGTTATTCATTTTTTACTACTACTTTTGACAAGAAAATGTAGGGTCTAGCAACGCCTTTACCCTACTAATCACACTGAATTTGAGGGTGTGGAGTTGTTTGGTTTTTGCCCATTTCTGTGGCTCAAGAAAGAAGTCTGAAACTTCAGACTGCAGCTGAGTTTGAGCTTGGCATTATTACCCCTCAGGCTCACATTCATTTGTTCTTATTTGCAGCTCTCCTTTGGTGTCTTCTGGGATATTTCTTGATACTCTGGTTGCTCAAAGTCTCTAGGAAGCCCAAGGGGGAAAATAATGTCTAAGATCAGAGAGCTCTGTGAAACAAACTGCCATGTTTAAAACCCAGTGCGTCAGATTTGTGTGCTGTCAACTCCAGCAGTGTGACAGTGTGAGCAGCACTGTGTGTCCCTCCACTGTTACTGTGTGTGATGTGTGTGTGTGCCAGTGTGCGTTTATGTGCACTGTGTGTGTTCAAGAGCCCGTGGAAGCCAGAAGAGGGTGCTGGATCCCCTGGATCTTGAGTTACAGGTGGTTGTGAACCACCATCTGGATGTAGACACTCACCCAGGTCCTCCGAAAAAGCAGTGAGTATTCTGAACCACTGAGCCATCTCTCCAACCCTGAGCACTTTGTTTTCCCTTTCCTTTGTCCACATCCACTTCTCCTTCTACAAATAAAGAACGTTGTTGGTTGTTTTTTACTCTTTTGGGGGGCCCACCACCCAGCTCCCAAATAAATCACCCACAGAGGCGTATTCTTAATTATGAATGTCCAGCCTTAGCTTGGCTTGTTACTTGCCAGCTTTCTGTAACTTTAAATTATTACATCTACCTTTTGCCTCTGGGCTTTTCCTTTTCTCTTACTTCTGCAAATCTTACTCTCACCCTGTGGCTTGCTGTGTAGCTGGGTAGCTGAACCCTGATGTCCTCCTCCTTGTCTGGCTCCTTCTCTCCTTCTCCCAGATTTCTCCTTCTGAATTTCCTCTCTGGCTGCCAGCCCCACCCATCCTTTCTTCTGCCTCAGTACTGGGTGTTCAGATCTTTATTAGACCATTAGGTGTCTTCATAGAGTTAAACAAATGCAACATAAACAAAAGTAACACACCTTAAAATAATATTCCACAACAGAGAACCTGATAACAACTGTTTATGTCAATGATTAAAAACAGTATTGGATAGTGGCAGAGTTTTGTGTATATTTATATTTTCCAAGGTGTATTGCACGGTAACATAGAATAACACATTTGCTTTAAAGGACTTTTAGCCTCTCTATTGGTATCTAATAATGGGATGATAAACCTCATTGATTCTAACTAATTGGGGAATCTGTGTAAATCTAAGTTGTCAAAACAAAACAGTCTTCTAAAGAAATATAGTTTATTATTGTACACACTGCATCAAAAATCATACTAACATATCAGACCCATGTGGAAGAGTCTGGGGAGATTCTGTGAAGAGAGGCGGCGGCAGCTTGTCACTACTTCACTTTGCAAGTTGATAGTGACTTTTGAAATGACAGACTACTTAAGTAGTTGTCTAAAGTTTTAGCTTTCATTTTCTTTATAACATAGTCAGTCTTTAGCCCCATCTCCAAAATGTGGGGTGAATTTAGAGCCTTCTGGTACTGGGCAGGCACTCTACCCTGAGCCTTACGCCCTTCCCACCTCCACTGTTGAAAACGTTTTGAGACAGGCAATTACCTTGTTGCCCAGGCTAGGCTTGAATTTGTTATGTAGCTCGAAAAGCCCTTGAACTCTATCCTCCTGCCTCAGATTTCTATGTAGCTAGGATTACAGGCCTGTGTCTATGGTACATCTTGTAAATTCTTAGTTATCTGTGCCCTGAGACTAGAATGAAACATGGGAGTAAGGCCTGATGGGAGAGCCTCTAAATGAAGAAGGGCAGAAATCAAAAGCCAACCCCTTTGAGCAGTGTTAAAGTAGCAAGCAAGAACTGAAAACTATCTCAACAAAAAATGAATGATTAGTAATTGATAAACAAAATGAAAGCATCTACACTTTGGGTTCTGGGAAAGTCCATATTGAAGGCCCCAAAGGGCAAAATCAAAATGGCCATCCCAGGACAACAAAGAGAAAAATGAAAGATCAGAAACCGAGAGATGATAATGGTGGTTGCCCCAGCTATCATGGATGTGAGGGTGGCCAGGAGCCAGAGCTGCTGCAGTTAGCATGAAGAGGAAAGCATAGCATGATTAGACAAAGAGTTATCCTGTGCTCACCACCGTAGCTCTGCTGTACTGCCTACCTGCCTACCTGCCTGCCTGCCTGCCTGCCTGCCTGCCTACCTGCCACGATCTGGTGTGGCCCTGGGAAGGCACCCAAACAGCCCTTAAAGCGCCACCTTCCTAGATGTTGTGTGAACCTTCAGAGATGCCCTAAGTAGCTTATTCTCCTTTGCAGTTTTAAAATAACAATTACTTTGTTTCCTAAAATCCCATCATGCTTCTTGCCGATTTTGAATAATCCTGATGAATTGGTATTCATTTTCCTACCCCTAATTGTACTTCCTATGTTATTTTGGGATAAGAAGGAGCCGTTAGGCCTCGTGACATCACTTCATTTTTATAGGAATGAGGACATCGGGGGAGGGAGAGTTACCTGTGCAAAGAATGAAAGAAAGGGGCTTTTGAGTGCAGCTTGGAAAGTGGGAGTTTGGTATTTTTATAGGAAAAAAATGTAACTAATTGAGCAGGCTTTTTGAGTTAAATTTCTGTATGCTTGATTGCACACCGAAGTATTAAATCTTTCAAGTGTATCTGTATCAGTGCTGGCTAATCTGCCTTTAGGTATGTAATGGACAGTTGATCTAGCTTTGCTTTTAAGAAAATCCTTGGTGCACTTGACCATTAAAACACATTCCAGCATTTGGTGTTCATTAGTGTTGTAACCGAAACAAAAACATTTTAATGGTTGATCCCAGGGTATTTTGAAGTTAGTATAACTTTGCTGAGAAGGTATTTAAGCTTTAGTATCAGTTACAAATAGGCTATGAGCCAACTTTTCAAGCTGTTTCTGAGTAAGACATTGAGTTTTTCTGAATTAAAAAAAATACATTATATGGCACTGTGCCATGTGAAGGGAACAGAATGGAACAATTATTGTAGGATTTGTACTGATAATTGTCGTTCTGAGTGAGGCCTTTAGGACAATGTGAAGTGGGTTTAGAGTAACTCCTCATGTCAACAGTTTGCTGAAATTTAGTTTTCGATCATGAAGGACAAACTTTGAATATAAAAATAGGACTGGATTTGGACAGGAATTAAAGTTTCAAATCATTTTAGGGGTTCTCTACTTGTCTAAAACTGGGCTGTTTCAACTCTTTTTGAAATTTCAAGAAAATGACTCATTTATCTGTCAAGGTAGGATAATTTCACAATCTAGTGAGTTACAAGGTAAAATACTCACTGAAGAGAGCAGACAGTCTAATCACAGCACTTGGGAGGCAGAGTCAAATGGAGCTCTTAGTTCAAGGCTTGGTCTACAAAGAGGGTTCCAACCCGGCCAGAGTATGTGGTGAGACCCTGTGACAAATCAACCAACCACCCTCCACCCAACAACAACAAGAGATAGAAAACTGGCTTGGCAGAGAAGGGCTTAGAATAAGAGACTGCCATTTTAGAGAACATCCAAAGCCTTCACTTTGCCAAGGAAGGGCAGGAAGTCTCATTAATATATGCATATTTGGAATAATTCTATAGTCTGGTTTTCTTTACGCAAAAGAAGAACTTGCTAATTATTTACCTGGGTCTATTTATCTTCTTTAGTTCCATATTGTAGAATGAAAGTCATTCAATCCAAATCATTTTGCATGGTTTTTAAAATCATTCTGGTGATAATTTTTATAATTTTGCCCTTTTCACCCCTTGGCCTATTGTGTTTGAAAGTATTGCCTTCTGATTGACTTGATTATGCTCATTGGTGTAGTTTGTGTATAGCATAAACTATGGGTATTGTTAGGAAGAAGGAAGATTGATGTGTCTTGACTGTTTTCATTACTCCACACAACAATGCTCTGTGGAGATAGATACAATAGATACAATGCGATAGATACAATCAACTGTCTTTATGATGATGAGTAAGTGAAACAATTGTACCATGCTTGGGTTTAAGTTATTTCCTGCTGCTATAACAGAACACTCAAGACTAGATCATTTTTAAGAAACAAGGTTAATTTAGTTCATAGTTCAGGAGGCTAGAAGCCCACAGTTGAGGAGCCACGTCTGTCGAAGGCCTTTGTGCTGTTAACACGGTGACAGGAGAAGCAGAGGGTGGTGAGACTAGGGCATCACGAGATGACTGATCTTGCTTCTATATCACATCCCCTCTTGCAGTAACTGATTTATAATACCACAGTAAGCCCTGCTGTGCAGATCCCATTTGAAGAGTGTCTTAGTTACTTTTCTGTTCCCATGAAGAGACACTGTGACCAAGGCAACTGCTTACAATTTCCGAGGATGAGTCCATGACTGTCATGGCAGGTAGCATGGCAGCAGACAGGCACATGATGCTGGAGCAGGAGCACAAGCTGAGTCCTTAGATCAAATCCCTAAGCACCAAGCACAGAGAGCTTCCTGGGAATAGTGTGGGCTTTTGAAACCTTAAAGCTTGTCTCCAGTGACACACCTCCTCCAACAGGGTCACACCTCCTCCATCAACCAGGAGCCAGGCATTCAAATATATGAGCCTATGAGGTCTATTTTCATCTAAACTGCCTCACTCTGAAGCCCTGGATGGTTTTGAACTTGCCAGGATCCTTCTGCCTCAGCCTCCCAAGTGCTGGTATTACAAGTATGAGACACCACTCTCAATTCATGCTCATTTCTTCCTAGGCCTCACCTCCTACATTGTTGTGCTGGTAGTTACATTTCCAGCATATGGATTTGGAGAAACACATTCACGTCATAGCAAGTAATAAACATCCATTCCTAACACTCATTCTAAGGCAGTAAAACTGAAAATTAGCTGTAGGGGACTGATCTGTGTTTATTTTCTAATTATGACAAATGTCACTGTTTTATATGCAATAGCTTATTTACCAGGCTACTTTAAAAACAGATACTGTGTACATGGATTTTCTTGAGTGTATCTGTGTGTGTGCAGTTTTGCACAGGAAGACAGCGTTAGGTTTCAGGGAGAGGGCAAATAGACACAGTGAACTGATCGAGGACAGTAGCACCCAGAGACAGCAGACCAGAACAGAGGGAAGGAAGTTTAGAAACAGAAAATGTTGGGGGATGCTGTATGAAGGTACGAGGTAGGAGGCACGTGGCTCCAGGAGTTGGGGCTGTGACCAGGGTTGGATGCAAAAGAGGCAGTTTCTGGCTGATGGAGCACAGTTGTGTCTTCCAGCTGTTAGTTCATGTGGTGTTAGGAGAGTCACTGTTGACAGGCTGTTAGGACACAGGCAGACTTTTAATGGAAAGACTCTTTAATCTACTGTAACTAATTCTGTATGTTATTATATATTCTCCATTATAATGATTTTTATGGCTCCACAATACTGTTTAAATTTTGTAGCTGTATGAATGAATGATGTTTTGAAAACTCAGTGAAAGTAATTTTCTTGACCCCCTTTGCTCCTATAATCCCTCCTCCTTCTCTTCAACTGAACTCCAGGAGCTTGGCCAAGTACTTGGCTGTGGGTCTCTGCATCTGCTTCCATCAGTCACTGGATGTAGGTTCTATGATGACAGTTAGGGTAGTTACCAATCTGAGTATGGGGAAGGCTAGTTCAGGCACCCTCTCTACCATTGCTAAGAGTCTTAGCTGGGGACACCCTTGTAGGTTCCTGGGGATTTCCATAGCACCAGGTTTCTCTCTAACTCCATGCTGGCTCATCTGTCAAGATATATCTTTTGGGAAAAACCACAGAGACAGCCAGTCCAAGCTAGTGGGAGCTCATGGACTCTGGACTGACAGCTGGGGAGCCTGCATGAGACCGAACTAGGCCCTCTGAATGTGGGTGACAGTTGTGTGGCTTGATCTGTTTGTAGGGCCCCTGGCAATGGGACCAGTACCTATCCCAGGCATATGAACTGGCTTTTTGGAGCCCATTCCCTAGGGTGGGATGCCTTACTCAGTCTTGACGCAGGAGGGAGGGGCTTAGTCCTGCCCCAACTGGGTATGCCAGCTGGTGTTGACTACCCAAGGGAGGCCTTACCCTCTTTGAGGAGTGAATGCGGGGGGAGGCATGGGGCGGGGGAATGGGAGAAGGGGAGTGAGGGGGAATGTAAAATGAGGGAGTGGTTGGTATGTAAAATGAAAAAAGTTTTTAAATAAAAAAATGAAAGAAAGAAAGTTTTCATGACTCTATTGCACTTGATTTTTAATTTCGAGATATAGGCATCTCATATCATTCACAAAAGTCAGGTCTTACATCCGTATTTGTGGGCACCCTCAAATTGTCCCAGATGTAGCCAGTAACCCTTTCAGTCAACTTCTGTGTCTTTTGATAATCCTAATAATGTGTGAGAACTTTCTTTCATTCTTTGATGGCAAGATACTCTAGGCTTATCCAGCACATCCCTACCCTAGCCCTGTGCTTAGCCATTTTGCTAAAAGTTTTAGCTGAGTAGAAGTATGTCTATGATTTCCAATTTCTCTGCACTGACAAGACTTAAAAACAATGATGTCAGTTGGGCTAGGCAACAATCTATGAGTACAGCAGAATATCATTAGGAATCATTTCATTGACTATTTTATTTTTTTGCCAGTCATGTTTGGTTCTATCCTAGGCCTCTGGACTGTCCACCCTCTGAGTTCCAGCCCTCTAAGAAGTGTCAGGGATGCTCTCCCTCTCATGGTATGGGTCTCAAGCTGGACCATTCATTGGTTGGCCATTCCCATAATTTCTGCACCACCTTTACCCCAGCATATCTTGTAGGTAGGGCAAATTGTAGGTCCTGCTAGGTTGCCTTGTCTAGCCTCAATAGAGGAGGTGCCTAGTCCTACTGCAACTTAATATACCATGGCTATCTGATATACATAGGTGGCCTGTTCTTTTCTGAAGAGAAAGGAGGAAGAGTGGATGGGGTGGGGAGGAAAAGGGGAGGTTGGGGTAGGGACTGGAAGGAGAGGAGGGAGGGAGGAGAAACTGATCGGGTGGGAATAAATAAATTAATTAATAAAAATAAATTTAAAAAAATAATGATGTCATCATATGTGGGAGGTCCACTCCCACTTTTACCTCAAGGTACTCTTGAGGAGGGAGAAGTGAGAAATATTTAAATAGAAGGATAGAGGGGAAAGAGACGGATAGAAACACAGGATAGCTCGGGAGGGCCTGGATCCTTATCCACTGGCCCCTTTTGTCTCTTCTAAAGGGTAATTTATAGGAATGCCAAGGCATAGAGCAAAGACCTCCCCCTAGCTCAGCCAAGTGTAGACCCTTCCAATCACCTAGAAACCATGCACATGGTCAAGCAGTCCTCTAATGCAGCTCTTCTGTGTAAAGCAAGCTCAGCTCTCACTAGGAAACCTTTGTGGGCCTCCACAATCATAGCAGTGAACATATGTAGTATGCAGATCTTTGATTCTAAATGCCATAACTATATATTAATGTATGTGCATACATATCTACATTTGTTTCTGTTTTTTATTCCAACATTAACACTGATTAACCCATCTTTCCCACACTGATTGAAATACCCGTGTTATGCCTTGCCCTGCTTCTCTACTCTGTTGGCGACACTGTGTACCTGGAAGTGAGGCAGTGTGGTATTTATTTCAGTGGGTAATTACAAGCTATAAGTGAGACATGCCAGCCTCAAAGAATTAAGTCAACACATTAGCCATTTCTGCTATCTCAAAGTAGATGATCAAGTTTAAAAATACGGGAGTAAATGACAGCAGCCACTGAGGAGCCACATGTGAAAGTATGGTCAGAAGTTGGAGAGCTGGTCCTGATGATGTGTTTGTCACCTCAGCATCTGGGAAGCTGAAGCTGGAGCTTGTTGGTTCAAGGCTAATCCGGGTGCATAGCCAGGTCTTACTGCCACCCCTTCCCAAACCCCTCCCCCCTCCAAAAAGTTCTGACATCCCTCCCACTGGAACCTTAGAACCTACTTTTAAAATGATTATAGAATGGCGATAGTTCATGTTCTTACACTCATCAGTTGTGTTAGAAAATTCATTCGAGATTAGATAAAGTTTAGCTACTTGAGATTATAGGTATTCTGGATTATAAACTCTCTGAGGGCAGAGTCCATGTCTTATTTCACTTAATGCTTGTTTATTTTATACCGATTGCACCAGACACCAAGCATGGGCTATGGTACATCTGCCCTGGGCAGCTTACAGTCTAGTTGGGAAAACAGGCATAGAGACAGAGAAGCACACATAAAAACTGCCAGTGCATGTGTAGTATGCTGCGTGTCTTCTACTACTGCAGAGTAGTGAGGTCAGAGGTCACAGGCTCACACACTCGCTGAGCCATCTTCCGAAACACAGGGAGAAGGAGCATGTTTAAGTGGTGTCTCACAGCACTTGTCTGTGCCCTCCACGCACCCCAGTCCTGTGTGCCAACTGCAGAGAAAAAACGGTTGCACTGTTGGATTGCTTTTCCCAGGTATCTTCTGCACAAAGATGTCGAGCTCGCGCATAATCACAGATAGTGGTTGTGTGCATCCAGCGTGGTGGTGGTGACAGCACTTGGTTCTAACATCATTTTCTCCAAGTGTGTCTTGTGTTCTATCACTGAAGTTCATTTAGATTTTATGACTAAATAATGTACTTTAGTTCCTCTGTTTTGTGTTTGTTGAACACCTGTGACAAGATAATTTCAACCATTCACTTATAAAAGAGAAACACATTATCAGGGCATGACCCAGCTTTGAAACACACCTTCTACATTTTTACCCATTAGCCATGTGGCAAATACCAATTACAGAAACTTTGAGAACAGTTACTTGTAAACCTAGTATTCATTAAAAAAAAAAGCCCATTAAAATAAAAACCGTAATGAGATGCACTCGACCAAATCTGTGTATCATAAACCTTTCCAGATCAGTGCAGCTGAAGAATGTATCCATGATTCTGGAGCAGCTTGAACAAAACAGTATTGTTAACATGACCAAAGCGAAGCGACTGACTGCTTGGCTGTGACAGGAAGGTGTGGAACTCCACGGAGGAGTGGAGCATTCCCAGCAGTGGGGGACTGCTACAGGCCATCTTTCTGTGCACAGCTCTTCACAATGTAACACACTTTTGACAAGTAGAATTATGGAATTAGAAAAACAAAACAAAACAAAAAATCCATTGAAAGTACTATTTCAGTTGGAAGGCGAATCATGACAGTTAGTTGTAAATGTAATTTAGAGCTGGCATTGTCTACCAAGAAGGACTTGTGTTCTGGTCTCACCTTCGTTAGAAAGTTGCCCTCGAAGGCATACTTTCAGGGTGTCACGGGGCAGATTGTACGGCAGGCATCACTAATACAGATTGAGAGACTGGCTCTGTTAACTCCTAACGGTCACAGGACATTACCGTGTCTACCGCAGGCTCTCGAGCTGTGAAGTGCGTAAGACAGGCCCCCAAAGGGTTCTTCCGGGAGAGGAACGTCAATTTGAGAGCTTGCTGACCCTGTTCCCGCAGAAGCAGACATCCTCTCCTGTTCTCCTGTTCTCCGGTGCTGGCTCACTGGCTTGCTCTCCACCTTGCCTGCCGCCCTCCCCTTTGCTTCTCCTTTAGATTTGTAGATCCCTTTAGCTCTCCTATTATTCTCCATTGACTTTTCCTTAGGCTCCTAACCCTGTGGGGCTTTTGTTTGTTGTTTGTTTCTTGTTTTTAGTTATGGGGGAGGGGGAGGGGGGCTATAGGTGGGGCGAGCTGCCTGACCTGTGGTGCTGGGAACTGAACCCGGGTCCTCTGCAAGAGCAGTAGTGCTCTTAACTGCTGAGCCATCTCTCTAGCCTCTGACCCCCCCTTTTTTTCTACTTTATCTGATGTCTAGTATCTTCTTAAATTTCCTCATCTCCAATTCCCATTCTTTTATTGAGTAGACTCAGTGCCACACACTCTCTCTTTTTTTTTTTATTTTTTTATTTCATGGGCATGTAGCTCTCCATGGGAAACTTAAGCTGAGATTTTTGAAGAGCCTTCAGAGGACCTCAGGATCTCTGAAATTGTATGCGCATGTATTTTTAGAAGAGAGAGGCTTCTAACTCCTGATGCTGTTCAGAGCATTTCATGAACTCTACAAGGTTAGGAACTGTTGCTTCCTGGGATGTAATTGCCCTTTCCTCCCAGATGACTTGCTAGCCTCCTTTCCACTTGCCTGGTTGGTGTGGGGACCCTCTTCATTAGCACCCCGGTGTTCTTTGCTGCTGTCTCTACTCAGAGTGTCTGCGTTTCTGTTGCTGTGTTATAAGGAGCTTTGCCTCCAGAACTTGATTATTGCTCTTCACTCTTTCATGCAGCAGCCTCTCTGTATTTTCCCCCACACTTTCAGAGTTACAGCTCTATGTATTCCTTCAAAGTTATTTTTCCTGGTTTCAAATTTGGTGATTTTAATGAGAATGTCACCCATAGGCTCTGGCATTTGGAAACTTGGTTCCTAGTTGGTGGCAGTATTTGGGGGTTTTAGGAAGTGTGGCCTTGGGGGAAGCATGTCACTGGAGGCAGGCTTTGAAAGCTTAAGGACTTTGTTCCAGTTCATTCTCTTTGCTTTGCTTTTGTGGTTCAAGATGTGAGCTCTCAGCTCCCTGCTCTGGCCTTCATTTCACTCTCCAAGACTCTAACCCTTGGGAACAGTAAACCCACATAAACTTTTTCCTTAACAAGTTGCCTTGCGAATGGTGTTTTATCACAGTGATAGAAAAGTAACAACTATACAAATATTCCTAGTAAATGACCAGCTCAATTTGAAACGTGGCAAATTGTTTTTGATTTTCCTTTTCTTATATGTGGAATGTGCCAACTTGGAACCAAAGTGTTCAGTATTTTAGAAGATAATTGTCTAGTGAAAAAAGAATGTTTTGAAGTTAGTTATAAATTCACCAGAAAAAAAAATGCACATTGACAGAATTTTGGATTTCTTTAGCCTTTGAAGACAAATATGGCAGCTATAACAAAATAGTCATGTAGACTTAGAGTATATTATTTCTAGTTGGCCAAAGAACCACAGTTGTTTTCTTAACCAAAATCATCGTGCACATGAATCATCATGTCAGCTGGAAGAATTTAGAATTCCTCCAGGAAAATGAGATAACCAAGCAAGGCATTTTCATGCATCTTAGCGTCCGTGAAAGCCTGAGGAAAAAAAGCCTTCCTCTGAAAGCCATGCTGCTTTCATCTCTGCACTGGTACCCTGACCTCAGAAATACACGTGTTTCCAGAGTCCTTTTCTGTGCTAGTAATAATCAGATCAGATGGACAGACACAAATGCCATGTGACCTCCTTTTCTTAACCCATGGTGATCAGCTCTGGGTTAGTGACCCAACAACATGTGCTGAAATTATTTAACAGAAATGAAAAGAGTGCCTGGCATTGGCTCTTGTTGCCCAACAGTGAGTGTAGCATACAGGGCCTTTGTCCTCCAGAAAAGGAAGTATATTCACATCTATGTACTGTAATTCCTATGCAAATAGTCTTAAGTACACTGAAGGACTGGACAGAGACTGAGGAGAGTAAATTACAGCCACCACAATAGCTCAGTTAGGAGAGTGTTGGATTGTAGAATGCCATATACAAGTAGTGATTTGATAGGAAAAAGACCTTCATTTTGTCACTGTTAATCTGTTTTAATAGTGAAATGGGTGGCAGGCCATTATGTTTGGCTGTTCAGCAGTGGTGATACAAAAGCTTTTGGACCTTGAAACAAATTTTGTTCTGGAAATGAAAATACGTCATGATCCATGCAGGAGATGTTGGCCACAGCTGATAAAGGGGAGTGAGACTGGAGGGGTTCTGGTTTTTGTTTCCCTGGTGGCAGATCCCTTACTAAGGCTGACGTAAAGAACTCCACAGTCTGTTTTGGAGACCGCCTTGGGTGTGGGGCTCTAAGAAAGACAGTTTAGACAGATTTCTCTGGTCTGACCCCTCTATAGAGATGATGAAATGGAGGCCTCTGTGTCCTTTCAGCTGGTCAGAGGATCACAGAGTTGAGCCTAAATGTTTTGCTTAAAAACAAAAAAACAAAAACCCAGCCTTTTACAAATGGCTGACATTGTGCCTTCTTCTGCTGCTGAGCTTTGGAACCTGAGTGGTGAGGGGTCACATAGTGTGCTTCACAAGACATTGGAGAACAGAGAGTGCCTTTCCTGGAGCCCTCGTGTGTGTGTGTGTGTGTGTGTGTGTGTGTGTGTGTGTGTGTGTGTGTGTGTGTCCGTCCGTGTGTCCGTGTGTCCGTGTGTCCGTGTGTCCGTGTGTCCGTGTGTGTGTGTGTGTGTGTGTGTGTCTGTCCATGTGTTCTAGTTCTTGCTTCTTTGTGGTAAGTCATTCCTGGGTTGGAGTTCCCGAGACCAGCGCTTGAGCTGGCCACCTGCGCTCAGTGGCCACAGCAAGAGCTCTCACCTGGGCTGCCTCCTCTCCCTCCTCACATTCTCTGCTGCCCCGAGGCAGAGAGGAAAATGGAAAAAGATATGTGACTTCAGCTAACAGGATTCTAGAAGCCATTTAAGACCTGTCAAAAATGATAGATTTAAGCAATTAATGTTTCAAGGTCCTCAAAATTATGTTCTTAAATCTACCTAACTGGAAAAATATGTTATCTTCATTAGGAAGACTCTATGGAGGTAAGCAACAAGCCAAAGCGTTTAGAAAGCAGCATATTTTACCAGTAATGAGCTGTAACTTCTGCGGGGCCGACACGTGGAAATCATTATGTAGCAGCAGATAGAGCGGCACCATACTTCTCAAGTCAGAAGCCAGGGCTTCATTAGAGCAGGCCATTCTGATTCTCACAATTCCTCGTACGTGCTGGCCAAATGCTTTCCATACTTAATGAAACTAAACTTCAAGAGAAGGCTACCTTAATTCTGTAGTGTGAAATGCTTCTTCTTCTTTTTTTTTATTTCTAAGCATATTCTCCCTACCTTTAGAAGATTTTTTAATTTTAAATTTCACATCATATAAAGAATAATTTATAAGTTATGTAGGTATGAGATTTGCATGCTTTCTATCTAATGTGACTGGAATTTTTCTCCAATTACAGCAGAGGGCAAGCCCATCATTCTCCAGTTTCAAAAAAGATTCCAGCTGCTTGCAAGAGGAGAGCTAAACAGAACATTTAATATTTTGAAAAATCTGCCCTGGGGGAAAAGGTTTCCTGTTCACAAAGATATTAAATTATGTACTTTGGCCACTCTGGGGTGTGGATATTTTGAATACTATAAATGTCATTTATTTTTTATCAAGTTCAAATGGAAAAATTGAAAACTTACTTTTGACATGCAGTCCTTTGGCTGCATGGACCTGTGTGCTGCTGAGATCTACACAGTCACATTCCTCTTTAGTGGAGACGTGTTAGTCTTCAAAATTCTCAGCAAATAGAGCTGCAGCCAAAAATTCCTCTGTTGAGATTCCTTCCGGCCCAGATGAAACTGATAGTTCCAGGCTGTGTTGCTGTCAGTCATCATAATCCAGGTATGGCTGCTCACTGTTTTTAATTTCCCTTTTCTGAACTGAAAGGCAGTGTTTGCCCTTTTCCCATGAGAAGTCAGTGCTAATGTGCCTGGGATTCTAGCAACTGCGGATAGTTGGCCCTTTCCACATGGCCACAATTAGGCTCTGTTTTAGGGCTATTGTGGATCTGGGCTTGATGATAGACACAATACAGGGGAAGACAGGCCGTGTTGGGGCATTGTGGAAAAATAAGAACTTTGGAAGTTGATGCCGCAGAGAGCAGCTGTTTCCTACGTAAAATACTTCTTGGTTATGTTTGCCATTTGGGGGCAGAATGTGACGTTAATTAAATGAACATTATATTTTTGTTTATCCTTTTCACTAGTCACAAGGCTTTTAGAAACATTCAAAGTCTCATCACCAGTTACCATTCTATTTAGACCAGATCAAAATGGTTTTCTCTCTTTCTCTTTTTCTCTTCTCCTTATCTCCCTCAAATTTTAGACAAAAATTGCATTTATTCATTCATTAATTTGTGTGTGTGTGTGTGTGTGTGTGTGTGTGTGTGTGTGTGTGTGGGTGTGCGCGCACGCGCACGCACCAGGGTGGAGGTTCTCTCCTTCTAACTGCATGAAGGTCCCAGGGATTGAACTCAGATCATCAGGCTTTATCCATTGAGCCTCTCTATCCTTTCTGTTTTTCTTGATAGTAACCCAGGATGGCCATGAACTTGTGATCTTGCTGTCTCTGCCTTCTTTGTACTGGGATTTCAGGCATGTACCACCATTTTGTATTTTAGATTAATACTTAATTTTTAATACTTAAAAATGGCATGATGGACAGTTCTGAGTTTATATCTCAGTTGGCTCTGTGACCTTAGACCAGTGATGGGTGATCTTTTAGCTTATGAACTGGGGCAGTAAATTATAGAGTTGGTAGGAGGAGTAATAATATGGCAGATATGAAGTGTATGAGGTATGCCTGGTATTCAGAAAATGGTAGTTATATTGCATCATAAATTGCCTGCCTGCTTGCTCATTTATCTTATATTACTTTTTTTTTTTTTAGCTCTCCCTATTTTTGCTAATTTAGTTCTTTTCTATTGGAACTTAGAAGTGTGGAAATACTTAATTTATGGATAAATTTATCAAAAAATAAGAGCTTTGCTGGTCATCTCCCAAGAGGCTTTGAAGACGTTTGTCTTTCAGCCTGAGGGTGTTTCTATGTCCTCAGGGAACCATATCTCTGGGGAGACTGGACTTGCTAGAGTGGACACTGTGTACTCAGATACAGCCTGAGAAGGAAGCAAACAAAGGTGAGTCCTTTCGCTACCACTGGGACATAGCTGTGGAGAGCACTGATCCTCCAGAGGTTGTGGACGCACAGGGGAGAGTGAAGAAGGGGTAGTTCCAGGGCTTGGGTGTTGAGTGGTGTGGGTGAATGTGGCATTGACCATACACTTGCTTTTCCGCTTCTCTTTGAAACTCTACTGAAAAGGACCATACCAAAACGGAGAGGTGATAACAGTAGCCGAGTCGTGAACCACATTTTAGAAATTAGTGAAAAGCTAAGAAGTAGATGTTTGCAGGGTGGAGCCAAAGATTGTAATTGAAGGAGAAGATCTGGAAAGTCACAGATTCACATGCACTGGGTGTGCATTAGTCATTGAAGTACGAACCTTCTTTATTCTCAGGGGAGGAGATAACATGCACTACACATAATGAAGTGATTTAAATAGTGTTAGAAGGTGACAGATAGTGAAGAAGAAATGAGATAAGGAAGGTTAGGTATGCTGAGGGAAGGGGTGAAGAGGGGAGGGGAGGGGAGAGTAGGGGAGGGGCTGGTCATGTTTTACAGTGAGGTGGCTGAGTGGACTTACTTGAGCAGTGACTTGCAAGGTGGGGATTGAGCTAAGCCCATTGGAGGCAGGCTGTTGTAGGCATCAAGATGACTAGTGAAAGCCTGGAGCATGTGGAGACAAACCTGAGAACCAAGGTTGTGAACATGGTTGGACAGGAGTAAGAGACAGGTCATGGCTGGAGAGAGAACTCTGAGAGGACCCAAGTCTGGTTCCCGCAGTCATGTCAGGTGGCTCACAACCACCTGTAACTCCAGCTCCAGCGGGGAGGATCTGACATCTTTGGCTTCTGTGAGCACTAGCACACATGTTCACATTACCACTGTACCCCCTCCCACCCCCCACCAGATACACATAATTAACAAAATAACAAATGAAGAGATCAAAGGTAATGAAAGGGTGTGAGTAGATGATGAAATTTTTTGGCCATTGTAGGGATGTTCTGAGAGTAAGTTTGTTGTGGAATATTATTTTAACCATGCAAAGATGTGTTACATTTGTTTATGCTGCAGAATATTATTTTAACTGTGTAAAGGTGTGTTACATTTGTTTGTGCTGCATTTGTTTAACAATGTAAGGATGATTGTTTAATTATGTAAAGATGTGTTGCATCTGTTTCACTTTGCCTGCCTAAGGCGCCTGATTGGTCTAATAAAAAGCTGAACGGCCAATAGCTAGGCAGGAGTGATAGGACAGGGCCGTGGGGCAGAGACAAAAAGAGAAGAATGAGAGAATGAGAAAAATGCCTGGGCCAGAAACCAGGTAGGCATAAGCCAGCCAGACATACAGACAGCAAGCAAGAAATAAAAAAGTAAAAAGCTCTGAGGCAAAATGTAGAAAGAGAAACAGGTTAATTTAAGTTAAAAGAGCTAGCTAGAAATGAGCCTAAGCTAAGGCTGAGCATTCAAAACTAATGAGAAGTCTCTGTGTCATTATTTGGGAGCTGGTTGGTGTCCCAAAAGAAGAAGCCTGGTACATAAGTTCGAATGACATGATCTGCCCAAGGTTTTACCAGGGTCAAACAAGAATGTGTATGCCAACCTGTGACACTCTGCCTGCTTCTAATGGCCAGCACTCAGAAGACTGTTGGGCTCATGACTGCTCCTCACATGCTCCACCCCAAAGAAGGACATATAGGAGAATGGGAAGCATTTCTTGGAGAGACTAATTAGAAGAAGATCTACATGCAGTGGTTTTGGGGTCCCCATTGGAAAAGGTCATTTGCCATGTTAGTCTATGATGATGTCACAAGATGGTGCATTGCACACATCTAAGTATACCTACTGTTCACTTCAGCTGTTGCTCTCTTGACTTGAGCAGACATGTGTGAACAAAGGTTTTATATTAATGAAAGCAAAATAGGTGAAAAAGAATGTGAAAGGAACAGAGTCAGGGTCAGAACTTGTAAACTGGGGAGATAGAGTGTGCAGTATCTATAAAGAGCAACAGGGTACTTGAGCAGCACCATTCAAAGATGGACTCGTGGTCATCTAAAATGTTACTTCTTAGCCGGGCGGTGGTGGCGCACGCCTTTAATCCCAGCACTCGGGAGGCAGAGCCAGGCGGATCTCTGTGAGTTCGAGGCCAGCCTGGGCTACCAAGTGAGTTCCAGGAAAAGGCGCAAAGCTACACAGAGAAACCCTGTCTCGAAAAAACCAAAAAAAAAAAAAAATGTTACTTCTTCAGCAGAAGAGTCAGGAGGTGAAGTAAGTAGTCTTTAAGGTACCTTTAAAAAGGGTGAGGTGGTGTAGACTGGAGTGGAGGTGAGAGGTTCGGGAGAGTACTTGAGGCTGCTTAGCACTTGACCAACAGAGCCTCAGAAGTTTGAGATGATTGGCTGTTCTTCCAGTCAGCTCTGTGGCCTGGACTCCAGCACTGACTCTGGGGAATGGTTTTCTGCTCCTCTTTGCTATTCTCTGCCTAACACAGCATGTGTACATAGTAGATTCTCTAATATTTTGACTGAAATTAGCGTCATCTTTCATAGAAAAGACACATAATAAACTAAGCAGGAGCTAATGAGAAGGAAACATTGTTTTTTCAAGAAAGACAATTCACCTTTTTTTTTGTCAGTTGAGAATAGTCTTGTTTGTGTGTGTGTGTGTGTGTGTGTGTGTGTGTGTGTGTGTGTGTGTGTGTGTGTTGAGACAAGGTCTCACTGCCAGGACTCTAGCTGTCCTGGAACTCACTGTAGACCAGGTTGGCCGTATTTCAACAGTCCTTACTGTAAAACACCAAACGTTGATGTAGGTGACAGTGGTGGTGACTGCACTGAGAAGGAGGGACAGAGAGTGCTGTGGGAGAGCTAGGATGGCAGTGTGGAAGTACCTGTGGCCATAGCATCTAGAGGTAGCTGAAGTGATGGCTGAAGAAGGATGTGGTAGAAGCTCTCACCTCCACTGATACATGTCTGTGAAACTAGTTATAAATAGTTTAGCTTCATTTTGGCAAAACAAAAACTGAAGGCATTTAATGCCGCCATGTTGCATCCTTCTGTGTATTAAGGCTGTGTCTGTCACCTGCATCTTCCCAGGCAGCCCTTTACATGTGATCTTTCTCCTTCTCTTTCTGCTTCCATTGCTGGTCCATCTGCTGTTGTTCCACACAGGGTCTTTTGTTGGATGCTGGTGGTACTGCTGTGAGAGGGTCTGGAAACTTTAGGCCTAGAGGGCTGGAGCAGGTCATTGTTGGTGTGCCTTTGAAGGTTCTATCAGTCTCTTCAGTCGGTGCTGTCTGTCCACCTCCATTGACTCCCACCACCATGATGTTCTGCCTGAGCACATGGACCCAAGCAACTGCTGTGGGATGTCTTTCTGTATGCTGTGAATATGTGTTGCTCTGATTGGTTGATAAATAAAATATTGAGCCGGGCGGTGGTGGCGCACGCCTTTAATCCCAGCACTCGGGAGGCAGAGCCAGGCGGATCTCTGTGAGTTCGAGGCCAGCCTGGGCTACCAAGTGAGTTCCAGGAAAAGGCGCAAAGCTACACAGAGAAACCCTGTCTCGAAAAACCAAAAAAAAAAAAAAAAAATATTGATTGGCCAGTAGCCAGGCAGGAAGTATAATACAGGCAGGAAGTACCAAGCAGACGAGGAGAATTCTGGGAAGAGGAAGGGCTAACTGAGGAGTTGCCAGCCAGACACAGAGGAAGCAAGATGTGAAGGCAGAACTGAGAAAAGGTACCAAGCCATGTGGCTAAACATAAATAAGAATTATGCGTTAATTCAAGTGTAAGAGCTAGTCAGTAATAAGCCTGAGCTAATGACTGAGCAGTTATAATTAATATAACTTCTGAGTGATTATTCTATAAGCGGGCCACGGGAATGTGGGGGCTTGGCGGAACCTAGAGAAACATCTGTCTACAAGCAACCATGGGTCCCAGGAACCAGAATAAATCTTCCCTCTTTTAACTTGCTCTGGCAGATGTATGGGATACATAAAAGAAGCCAGCACACCTCTCTGAATTGATGTGGCCTTTTGACTTAATAGTACAGTGAGTGAAACTGTAGCCACGTGGCCTGGGGATCTTTTGCAGTGAGCTGTTTTCTCTGATGAAGTCACTTGTGATCTCTTGCTGTAGCTTCCTTTAATGATGACACTTCTCACCATAATGAAGGCCACTCATGTGCCAGTGTTGTTCCTTTGAGTTATTTAGTGTATATTGTACATTCTGCAAGGCCAAGAACTGTCGGCTTTGTTTACTGTTTAATGGCAGTGACAGTACATGTGCATAGTAGATTCCCACATATCTGATACGACATCATCATATGCCATTGAGAAGGAGATTATTAGTGTTTAAAAGAGCATGGCTTTTGAGTTAGACAAGCCTAGATTTCAAGCCCATCTCTACTGCTTACTAGCCATTTTACTTATCTTCCCTTGTGAATCCCAGTTTCCTCGTCTACATAATAGAAATGGTCATGGTTCCTCATGATGGAGGTTGTTGTATGGATTAAATGAAATAAAGCAGATGAACTACTCAGCACACAGTAATGGCTAGTGTGTGCTCACTGTGGCTACTCTGGCCTTCTTTCTGAGTGATGCTGTCACTATTTGCTCAGCATCCATCTGAGAGCTTCCATCTGCTTGTCAAGAGGAATTTTTCCTCCTCAAGGATTCAGCAAGTGTTGATGGCTGCTTGCCGTCTGTCTGCACCTCTCTCCCTCCCTCCGAGTATCCACTCCTTGCATTTAACACCTAAGGCCCTCTCACATCAGAGACATTTTCAGTTCCATCATCCACTGCTGCTTATCATTTTCTTCCTGCTCTTTGAAAGCATCACAATCAATTATTTGTTTTTTCATTAAAGTGATGCCTGGCATTAATAAAGTAAAAGGAAAAGTTACACTTTTCTCCCTCAATTCTCTAGGGATACCATGAGAGGTCACACAGGTTTTAGAGAAAAAATTCTGTCAGGAAATAGTTTTTTTTTTAAAAATGATATCTATTGTGTAATTTCTAGTACAGCGAGAAAACATTTTTCACAAAGCATTCTCCCCCCGTGGAGTGTGGATTGCTTTCAGAGAAAGTGATGAGAAAAACTTGGAGTGCTTTCAAGAAGGAGGTTGGTGTCCTCCGAGGTGGGAGTCTGTTCTGCTCACCTCTGTCCACTGGCAGGCAGGGACTGTCTGTGTGAAAGAGCCAATCCGCCATGTGACTGTTGTGCTTATTCCTGGGTTTGTGATTTGCTCTACTGTGAGAGGTTCGTGAAGGCGCTACCTTACATCTCCATCCCGCTCTGACTTCCACTGCTTTGACATGGGTAGACGTTTTCGGCCCTTGGTCGGTGGCTGAAGTGCTCTTGGCTTTTCTGTTTTTTTTTTTTTTGAAGCATTTGGGTCTGTTGTTTTGAAAACTGCCCCTCACTTCGGGTTTGTGTCATGAACACTCTAATAGAGTAAGGTTTTGCAGTTCTGCGGGGACCCGTGGGAGGACCCTCAGCTCCCCGGTGTGTCAGTGGGCACTTGATCACTTGGTTAGGATGCACAGGAGGTTTCCCCAGTGCCGGGTTACAGTTTGCCCCTCTAACTCCCATGTGACGTGAACTAGCTCCTTCCTCGTTGGATGCCTGCTGTTGCGCCCTCCTCATTCACCGGTGCTGTCCTACTAAGGAAGGCTTCCCTTCTGTAGCTTTTATTTCTGTTAGTTGGAACTCACAGATCCTTATTTATTTAGTAGATTATATTTTATTACTGCCATTAATTAATTTATTACTGGCATTAAAAATTTTGATGCTTAAATTAGTTCAGGTCTAGCTGGTGGGAGCCCTTGCAAATAGCCTCATCCTCTTGATAGAGCTTCATCATTTACACAGTCTGTATTATCTTTCTGTGTATTAAGGTATTCAAAGTTCTTTTTGTACTTTCTACCTTAGCCCTAGGCTCAGTCTTTTCTCTAAGGTGCCCTGGGTCCTTTTCATGGAAAATGGTATTTTAAAAACAAGATCTGAGTGCTTGGTGCAGTCATTGCTGCTAACGTATCATTGTTGGAGACGCTGTCAGATCTCATGTTTTTCAGGAACCAAGCGAAGAAAGGTGTGTGTGTCTGCATTGTGTGGTGTTGATTATTACAGCTCTAATACAACACTACAGTACCCATTCTAGATCCTGTTTGTGACTTTCTAACGGCAAAAACTTGGCTCAATAGTATTATCTTCTGTCTCTGTTAGGACCCCTGCTTTGTCATTGAGTGAAATGTTTGAATTAAGTTATAATAAACAGTTACAGTGTTAGGTATCCTCACTGTATGGTCAGTGTTCGGCATGAAGTAGAAGAAGCAATATCTTCATTTTTTAAATTTTTGACAGTGGTCCTCAACCTGTGGGTTGTGACTCCTTTGACAAACTTCTGTCTCCAAAAAATATATTATGATTCATAACAGTACTAAAATTACAGTTATGAAGTAGCAATGAAAATAATTATATGATTGGGATCACCACAACATGAAGAACTGTATTAAAGGTTCACAGCATTAGGAAGGTTGAGAAACCACTGCTTTTGACTATATGATATACAACTATATAAATATCCTTGCTTTTTACTGTTTAAAGTATGAATATGATAGATTATTCAATTACTGTGAACTATTAACATCTAGCTTGTTTCCAACAAGAAAAAAATCAGAACTTAAAATAAAATTGCTCAGTAAGAAAAATAGCTCCTTTGTCTGCTTTAGAATGCCTCGTCTGTAGGCAGCAGTATCGAACAGACTTCAGCATTTCTAATTACAGAATTAGCTTGCAGACTTTGTCAGGCTCGTTTCTCACACCTGTCAGCTGTAGCGATGTGAAATATGTTCTTCATCTGAATCCCTTCCTGTGCCTCCTGCTGCCAGCCAGCCAGCCAGCGCTCCCATCACTGCCGCTTGGTATTAGGCTGCTAAACAAGAATGCTTGGAACTAACTTAGGAGCTGGAGACCAGAGAGTTCTGATAACCTTAAGATTCATTCCCAAATTACATTGTTAGCGCTGTGTGTAGTCCTGGGAAAAACAGTAGGGTTTCCTTCCCTGTGCCCTCCACAGTTACATAGTGACAGTTTAGGACTGCCACTAGCGGCTTTTCTCGGTGATGTAATTAAAACTATACCCTGTTCTCACAAACTCGTATTTTATTCTTAGAAACGTGCTTTCAAAGTGATCTTTACTTGTTTTACTCTTGTTTATTTACCTCAGGTGTGTTAGTTGTAGCTGTGGCTTCTCGTAACAGTTTCTAATGTGAGTTTCTCATGTCACCAGCAAGTAGGGAGGACATGATAGCTTCATGCTCAGCGCGGCTTTTCCACAGGACAACTAGGAACTGCTTTTGTTAGAAGAGATTTTTCTTCACTGTGGATTTTCTAACCCAGATGGACGTATTTGTTTTAGGCTTTTCTCTTCATACTTATGAGGGAGTGGGTCTTTTAAAACTGGACAGAAAGATCAAAACCTTCCAAGCACTCTAATCTTAAAGACATTTAGAAAAACTGAACTGGCAATTTATATGAATAGTCTTTTGTTCTAGAGTAAACTTGAGAGCCATGTTCTATCTATTCAGACCTTTCAAGTGTGGACACTCAGAGCTAATTATGTCCCATGAGACAAGGCGTGATTGTCATGACGTATGTCCCTGCTCCCTATTGTGGTGGTTTCTATAAACACAGATTGTTCAAATATTGGCCCCATATTACTGACTTACACACACACACACACACACGTTGCTGTCACAGCGTGACCTACTGGCTGTAGTTTCAAATACATCTTTGCACTTTTAGCCAGTTATGATTTTGTTTTCATTTTCAATTTCAGTCATTGTCCCATTGGGTTTTAGGACAGTGCAGTATCTTTTTTAGGGTTACACATGAACCCCAGGGATACAACCCAGAAGAGAAATGGGAAAGGAAACTCCATCCTGCTAGGGGTTACTCAGGTTCAGTGTTGACGGTGGGAGCTGTCTTTTTCAGTTAAAGTGAAAACCTGTAGATGTAACCAACCTTCTTATTAAATAAGAAACACAGAACCAATGCAAAGAAGAAAGCCAAGAGGTCAGAGCTAAGAGCTAAAACCTTACCCTTCCTCCTGCGGTGGTCCTACCTCTCCGAACCAGAGCTACCCCTGTGTTAAAGTCTTTATATAGAGTTCCTGTTCTGCCTTCTCATTGGTTGTAAACCCAACCACATGACCGCCTCCTCACAGCCTGTCTGTATAGGCCTCCAGGTTTTCCATGATTGGTATTAAGATTAAAGGCATGTGTATCCAATAATGGCTGTATCCCTGAACACACAGAGACTTACCCAGCTCTGCCTACCAAGTGCTGAGATTACAAGAGTATGCCACCACTGCCCTGCTTTCCTATGGCTTGCTAATAGCTCTGACCCCCGGGCAACTTTATTTATTAACATACAAATAACATTTTAATACAAATAAAATATCACCATAAAAACCAATGGTTTTCCCCCCATTTCTAATCACAAGTGTGGCAGAATATTTATTTTAAAAGATTCTTTAAAAGATACATAATAAACTTTATATTTAATCAAATTATGGAAGGAAGCATCCTGAGGTGCAGAGGCATAGGCGGCACCCGGCAGCAGAGGAGGCCATGTTCCCTTCTCACAATGTATTCCTGGGCAGAGCAGTGTTTGTTCGGACTGGTGGATGCTCAGCTAAGATGTGTGCGAAGAATGAATGAATCTCAGAGCTTTTGTCTGACTTTTCTTATATTATTTTTCAATTGAAAATAGAATCTTCTTTCATAAGTTGACTTTTCATTTTACAGATAAAGAATCTTAATTTGCAGATGGAATGGCTAGGACAGAAGCAGAGTCCCAAAGTACTTTATGCTCACTTATCACTTGCTCTATCTTTAAAACGAGTTTTATTTTTACACTGTGTAATAGTTGGAGCTAAGTCAAACATAATAATGTGAAATTTTGATATGTACTGCTCCAGTGCCTTGACCATTTTCAGTTGTGATTTGCATATCTGTCGTTTGTAAACAGACAGTTAGAATGTTCTCATGGAGGTGCTTAAACAGTTGCTTTCTTGGGATAATTTTTTCCTTTTCTGTTGTGATTACTGTTCTTTGTTTAACTTGTTGGTAACTTCCCTACTGAGGGCTGTTATCGTTGGATTTGTTGAACAGAGTGTAGTGTCACTGACTGGAGTGTGAAGGGATTTCAGAAGCTATCTTGCTGAAGCAATTCATTATTTACAAGAAGAAAGGCCTCCAAGCACAGAGTGACTTGTCAATGCCACATCAATAGTTAGGGACAGAGCTGGAAGTAGAGCCTGGGTTTTATGGTCTCTTGTCCAGTGTATCTTCGTTGTGAATAATTTACCTCTAACTGGCAGATAATATAAGTCAGAGTTTTGGTGCAGATTTATCGGGGCAGTGATATATGGTAAAATGTAGGGCAATCGGGGGCAGGCTTACAAATCAGTTTCACTGTGCTTTTCTTTCCTACCAAGCACTAGGTCCCTATGCCTGTTGAAGAGGGAGTTAGTGAGGAGAAAACCTAAGGAGATGAGGACTCGTTAGACAGTCAGGGTTGGAGCACACACTTGAGAGCTCTGACCTGCTAGCAGGGCAGGAAGAATGATTATGGAGAGAAGAATGCTGTTGTGTCTGCACCACGTGATCCTTTTACAGGGATTGCAGACACTGGTTAGCTCTGCTTTGCTGATCGAAGGAGTAACCGGGAGAGATAGGCAAGCCCAGCTGGAGATTCCTAAGTATTACTTCATGAAAAAGACGACAAAGCCTGGCACACGTGGGCCCGTGTGTGCATGTCTACATATGTGTTTAAAGATTATATTTGTATTGATGGAGTGATCCCAGAGGAGTCAAAGCAGTTTTATGTTGATAGATTGGCATTTGGGAGATAAATTACTTTTTCTTTGATAATTATATTAGTTAATGTGTTACTTTTATTAAATAAAATAGAAATAAATGAAAATCCATATATGGAATTTTAGACTTAAGATCTTTTTAATTTTTAGTTTTTCTAGTAGGGTCTTGTGCTGTGTCCCAGGCTTTCCTTGCTTAAAAGCTGAAAAGCTTAAAATAGTGATGGCAGCTAATAGACTTTCCTGTAGAAAACGGACATCTCTAAAGGACTTGTCCTCTGAATCACTGTGCGCTGTGCATTTGCAGCACACTGCATTCTTCTGGAAGCTGACTTTTAGATGTGCTCTGTGGGGGCTTGAAAGACTATGGCTCCCAAAGGGAGTGGCACTATTAGGAGGTGTAGCCTAGTGGGAGGAAGTGTGTCACTGTGGAGGTGGGCTCTGTTTTGCTCAAGCTTCCCTCCCTCCATGTGACTGGTAGTTGACTTCCTGTTGTCTGCAAGATGTACCACTCTCAGATACTCCAGCACCATGTCTGCCTGCATGCAGCCATGCTCGCTGTCATGATGATGATAGACTGAACCTCTGAAACTGTAGGATAACCACTCCAATTAAATGTTTTGTTTATAAGCGTTAACATGGTCATGGTGTCTCTTCACAGCAATAGAAACCCCAACTAAGACATGCTCTCTTAAACTGAGAGTTTTCAAATGCCTATAGTTTTGATTCACTTACTTTTAAAATGTGTTTGATGTTATTTCATAAATCTCTTATATTTAGCAGTAAACATATTAAAGTTAATATATTCACCAAATTTTTGTATGGGATATTGTTCCCATATAAAATCAAGGCCAGTGAATTCTCATGATCTCTTTGATTAACTTAAGACTGGAACCATCCTTCTGCTAGAAATAGATTACTATTGTATTTTGTGGATTTTCTAAGTCCTGAGTTTCTTGAGCCTTTAATAACTTAGTAAATACTCTTGTAATTTTCCAGCACTGGAGAACCTTGGCCTAAAAAGTTGCTTGTTTAATTTAAATCATAGATACTAATAAAAGAAAAAATATTTTGGGGTATAAATATTTACTGGGAGCGTGTTAGTCACAGGTTTCACATAGCACCAACAAAGCTGTTCTTCATAGAAAAATTAAAAACTAGGCAATTTAAAAACTGAGGAAAACACAAGTGATAATTTGTGTTTGGGGTGAGAAAACAGAATGCTATTTCTTTTCCTGGTTAAGAAATGTGTTTTATAATTAACTGCTCTTAGATGCTATTATTTTTCCTTGTAGTAGCATCAGATTAATATTTATAGTTTGTAATCAGGTCTTGAAATTAAACACCATATTAAAATTTTCTTTGTGATTATTGTTGTGGGTGTACATGATGTGGGAGGGATTCATATGCCATGTTGTACTTGTGGAGGTCAGAGGGCAACTTTGATGGAGTCAGTTCTCCCCTTCTCCCTTCGCATGGTCCACCGTTATTAGATCCTTAGGCTTCTGCACCAGGCACCTTTGCCTGCTGAGCGGTCTCACCAGCCTAACATCCATCTTAACACGGGAAGCCTTCCACTCCAGGGGGCTTGTAAAGCTTATAGAAACCCAGTGCTGGTCTGCAAGCGCAGAATGCGGAGAGTAGTTGGTTCAAGCTACAAAGGAACAAAGTGAATTGCACATGAGGGAGTAGTTATGAAGAAGGGGAGAGGGGGCCGGGCGGTGGTGGCACACGCCTTTAATCCCAGCACTCAGGAGGCAGAGGCAGGCGGATCTCTGTGAGTTCAAGGCCAGCCTGGTCTGTAGAGTAAGTTCCAGGATAGCCAGAGCTGTTACACAGAGAAACCCTGTCTCGGGGAAAAAAGAAAAAACAAGCAGACAAACAAACAAGAAGGTAGGAGATCCGATTGCTACACAGTCTTCCTTAGCTTTTAATGAGTTTACGAAAGTTAGCCTCCATGAAGAACTCTGACCACCTTTCCCTGTTGCTGCTATGAAGTTTTCATTGACCGTTAGGTTGTTGTGGTTGACCCCTGCTGTGACGTTGGTGAGGAGGGCACAGAAGAGCTGGCGTGTTGTGCAGTGGGGCTGCTGGATAACCTAGCTTGTTAGAGGGCCCTAATTTCTACTTTTAGGACGTTCGTCTTATTTAGGCTGTGTATGCGGTTGCATGTTTTCTGCATGTACTGTAAGGATATTAAACTTAAAATGCGGTATTAATTATTTTGACCATTTTCTCTTTTTCTGTTTGTGGTGGAAGCTCAAAGAAGAAATGAATGTGGATGGTGCCTTTCTGGGCTCCTGAGGGGCAAATATTAATTTAATTAGAAATAGTCCAACAGACGTTGGCTAGAGGCATGTTAGAAGCACGCATGACTCTTGCTTTTGACCTGTTTTTGTTATTTTGTTGAGATGAAGTCTTGTTGTGTGCTCGAGATTGGCTGTGAACTCATGGCAGTCCTCTTTCCTCAGGCCTCCCAAGTGCTGGGAAACAGATACATGCCAACATGCTTGGCAGACCCTTGCAGGTGTAAGATTCATTCTTGCTATTAAATTTTAGGATTCGTTCATGATTTAAATGTTTTTATAGGAGAAAAATGTGTGAAAACAGCCAGGAAAATTCTAGAAATATCAAGTGAAATACACCTTCAGATGGCAAAATGGGGTATTGATAATACCTGCTTCTTTAGGTTATCATGAGGATTAAAGGGTATAATTTATTTAAAATTCTTAGTATGGTATCTGACACAGAGCAAATGGTTAATGTTTTGTGTATGGTGTGTGTGTGTGTGTGTGTGTGTGTGTGTGTGTGTGTGTGTGTGTGTGTTCGCATGTTTATATGTGCATGTGTGCACACACACTATGCACATGAGGAGGTCAGAGAACAGCGTTGACATTGGCCCTGACCTCAACCATGTGTGAGATGGGCCTCTCTCCTTGTTGTTGCCCCCTCCGTCGATCCATTGTGCCCGTTAGGCACCATGTGTGTTTTCCTTCTGTAAACGAGATCATTTTGTAATTCAGGCATTTTTACTAACATAGTCAGTTCCTAGAATAGTGAGCCAATAACAAGAAGCTCTAAATGGGTGCCATTGTCTCTAACCGTTACTCATTATGGAGCTGATGAATGATATTCTTACCCTACTGCTGGAGAAGTACTTACTAAATAGCATAAATCTTTTGTTTTCTCTACTCTAATGGGTTCAGACAGTGCTTGCACAGGGTGTGCCATACCCGTTCTGGACTCTTACTTGGTTGGTGATCTCTTGGCAGTTGGGGGTGTGTGGGTGTGGGCGTCCCTCTTAGAAGATCCTTCCTTCCTCTCACTTTCCATTCTGTGGGTTTGTATCCCTGCAGTTGGAGAAAAGGAGAGAGTCTGCTAGTCTGGGCTTTAAAAATAGTTTTACAAAAAGAACAAAACCCAAATTCTATTGATCATATTTAGAGAATGTTAAGGATCTAGTGGACTATTATGAAAAATGAGAATGGGTGGGTGGGTGGGTGGGTGGGTCACTGTCTTAAATGACTGGTTTAAAAATGGAAGCCAGAGATCCACCTCATTTATCTGAACTAAAAAGAATTACAGGGCAACCTGAGCTACATAGTGAGAACCTGTTTCAAATAAAACAGACAACATCAACAGCTTCCCCCACCCCCACCTCACTTCCCCAATCAAAACCTAAGTATGAAGAAATACACCATATTGTGGCTGAAGCAGAAATATGGCAAGTTAGAGGCCACCTGGAGCTATATAACGAAACCCTGCCTGGGGTGGAGTAGAGAAACACATAGGTGCTTCCTTAGACCTTTGTTTTTATAACTAGTACCCTAGTTATATGTTGATGGAGACTTCAGTAGGTTTTATAACTAGTACCCTAGTTATATGTTGATGGAGACTTCAGTAGGTTTTATAACTAGTACCCTAGTTATATGTTGATGGAGACTTCAGTAAGTTTTATAACTAGTGCCCTAGTTATATGTTGATGGAGACTTCAGTAAGTTTTATAACTAGTGCCCTAGTTATATGTTGATGGAGACTTCAGTAGGTTTTATAACTAGTACCTTAGTTGTATGTTGATGGAGACTTCAGTAAGTTTTATAACTAGTACCCTAGTTATATGTTGATGGAGACTTCGGTAAGTTTTATAACTAGTACCCTAGCTATATGTTGATGGAGACTTCAGTAAGTTTTATAACTAGTGCCCTAGTTTTATGTTGATGGAGACTTCTGTAAGTTTTATAACTAGTACCCTAGCTATATGTTGATAGTGCCCATGTTAACATGTTGATGGAGACCTTTTCTATTTATTTCCTCCTTCGTTTCTCTCCTTCCACCCACCCCCTTTTCTTTTTGCTAAATAAAGAATGCTGCAGCTGGGCAGCGGTGGCACACACCTTTAATCCCAGCACACAGGAGGCAGACAGGTGGATCTCTGTGAGTTTGAGGCCAGCATGGACTTCAGAGTGAGTTCCAGGACTGCTACATAGTGAAACCCTGTCTCAAACAAACAAAGAATGCTGCAACACATATCCCTGTATACACGGTTTTAATGAAATTTTAGGCTTAGTCATGGGGTAAACTCCAGTGGCAGTGAGTTTCTAGATGAAAGGACTTTACAAGGTACTTGAAGTCTGTTAGTAGCAATAACTGCCCTTGAGAGGCTCCTGGTTACATTGTCACTACATTTCCTCACCTTTGTGGGCACCAGCCATCTGCATTTTAGTGTTCTGATTGGAACAGAGTTTTGTTATGAGTAAGCGATTTTGAACTTACTAACTTTATAACTAGTTTGTTCATATCTTCTGGCTGTTAGTTACCTACCAGTATCACCCCCTCTAACCAGCAGTCTTGTGTTACTTAGGTTGGCTCCAGCTGCTCACTCAGTGACTGCAGAAGACTCATGACTGAGGGCCTGCAGAGAGGAACTGTGCCCTGGGATTGGCCTTAAGGTGAATCATGTGACCCTCCCAGCCAAGGTGTCCATTCATGTGGAAGGTAGGAGTCCATCACTTGCCACATTGTAGAAAAGCATTTTTGTAAACATAAACTGTTATAAAAACCAAGTATTACATGTTGTGTAAGTTCATTTACTTTTGAGGACAACTTTCAAATACTTTTTTTAATTCTTTAAATACAGGTTCTCACTGAATATCCCTCCCTGGGGTGGAGCTCACTCTGTAGACCAGGCTGTCCTTGAATTCACAGAGATCCACCTGCCTCTGCCTCCTGAGTGCTGGGATTAAAGGCATGCGACACCACTGCCCGGCTATCCCTAGCCTCTTACAGATCTCTGAGGCAGGTTCTGCAGTCTTAATTAATTTATGGGAAAACAAGGTCTACTTTTTAGTGTTAATGGTATGATTTTGTGTGGACAGAGGTTAGGTGTATGACCTTGGTCTGGGCACATAAATAAAAGGAACACATTCATTAATCACGCTCACTGAGCAGCTTGTGTGTTTGTTTGCTCTGTCCTGTCTTGTGCAGTTAGTCTGCCCTGGAGAGACTCGGGCTCTGGGGTTCTTACCTTAGAAGTGGACCCTGTCAGGGAAGGACTGTTGAGTGCATTGTCTGCCTCAAAATGTTACTTAGGCCTCGCCTTCGGCCCTATGACAGCCAGCTTGATTATTTAGCTGTTTAAGGCTGCAGTGGAATATTTTTACTGCCCCCCCAACCACACACACACACACACACACACACACACACACACACACACACACACCACCACCACCACCACCACCACCACCACCACCACCACCACCACCACCACCTTTTTAAACCACACAAAATAAGTTGAGTTGCTTTAAATCTCCAAGTGCCCGTTTATTACACTTGAGTGTGTTTAGTGTTGATTAGCAAGTGAGTCCACATTGTGATGTGAGGGGGATGTCAGAGATGACAGAAATGAGCCTCGTTTGAAATTTGGTGACCTTGTGTAATATCATGAAGGATCCATAAAGAAATGTTAGTATAATTATAGATCTGTTTTTGTAGATTATGAGGAATATTTTAAATATGAAGAGAAATATATTTATTTTGAAACCAGGTTATTCTGTCTTGTTTGGCTGGCCTTGAACTCTTGATCTCCAGCAATCCTTCCTCAGGCTCTAGAATAGGTGGCCTGCAGCCATGCATGACTATGCCAGGCCAAATTAATTTTCTAAGTCCTAAGACTTACAAACAAAAGAAGATTAAAGCAAGGTGGTAATTCTCCAGTGTTGGCAGAAATGACAGCGTTACTTACCTTGCTGGAAACGTGGGCTGGCAACAAGATCCAAATAATAAGCAAAAAGCCAGTTTCCCTGGGGCTGGAGCAATGACCCAGCGGGTTAGAGCACTGCCTGCTCTTCGAGAGGACTCAGGTTCAAGTTTCAGCACTTACATGGCAGTTCACATCTCTCTACAACTCCAGTTTCAGGGGATCAGATTCCTTCTTCTGACCTCCTCAGACACCAGTTCTGCAAATGGTTCACAGACCTACACGGAGGCAAAACACCCATACACACAAAATGAAAACTCAAAAAGACAATTCCCAAAGAGAACATGCATGTTGTTACCATGTACAGAAAAAGATTTATGTGCCCAATGTGCTAACATATACCTATATGGGCTTTCTACAAGTTTAAGACTAGCCTGACCTACATGATGAGACCCTGCCCTCCAAAACAGAAGAAAAAGGATTTTGTTTCCTTATTAATCAAAGAAATGTAAGCTTCCCTTAGAAGTAGTTGTTAGCATTAACAGAATATTGTAGCTATCGGGGAAGACTTGTTGAGGTAAGCAAGCATGTCCTGGGTATGTTAACACTCGAGAAAGTAATTTGTAGGACTCTTAAGGCATTTTAATAAGTAAAAAAGTCACACATAAATTTATCACCACTCAGGTGATTCTTCATTGAGATTTGTTTTTTAAATATAAAAAACCCCAGAAGCAATCTGATAGTTCAGTCATACTAGGGATGTTTGAAACCAAGTATTTGAAACGGAATCTGTTCGATACAGCATTATGAACCTTTTGGTTTGCATTTATACAGCTTAACTTGAGGGGTTGTTTTGATGGAAGTAGGTAAGAGCCAGAGTACACTCTCAGTGACCTTGGAAAGAAGAACATGTGAAAAAAACTGCCAGTATAGACGGGGGACCTGTGCTTCAGGGTTGTGGGTTTTGTTCCCTGGTTCTGTTCCTGCTGTCCTGTGTGCTCCAGTTTTTCTTCAGTGTGCAGGACTTTTGTAATCAGAAAACCAGTGAACATTGTTTTAAAATCACCTCTGCAGTGACATTTCAGTGCTAGGGAATGGGTCGGATGGGCCTTGGGGAGAGATTTTTGTTTTTATTTTGTTTTATTTTTGTGGGAAGGCTGTTTATCACAGGGGAAAATGTTGGTTTTCTTAAAGAGCGAGCAATGTTTTCCTGTTTAATGGAACTTAGTAAGAATGGTTCAGTGGAAAATGTGGCTTTTCTGTGTGTGGAGTCTCCTAAAATATCATGTCAGAAAGAGTGTTAGAAAATGTTCTGGCTACAAGAAAATGGTTTTTAATTGGTTTGAGGAAACTTTAGGTTACTGTTTATCACTATGGTGGGCTCTGTTGCTTCTTTAAAGGGGTTGATTACGTAGCACCTCAGCTGCTGGTGTTATCAGGCTCTCAGATGAGGTTTGCTTTCCTCTTCCCTCTGTCTCTTTGCAGCCTCACACCAGTAGCTGTGCTCCGACTTTATAATGGATTTATTGACAGAAGTCTATTGGTATTAACCATAATTTGTGGTTGTAAAGTCATCAGCACAATATTTTCAGCTGTTTTGATTTCTTGAAGGTTTTTACAGAACATTTATGCCCTTAGCTGTGGTTTATAGGAAAACAACTGTTTGATTAATATGTAGCTCTAGACTTTGGAGGAGACATACACTGTATTCTTACTTTAAAAATCAACACAGTGAGACAAGTGACTGAGTGGACACCTTCGTATGTGTTTATGAGCCTGTCTGTGCCTGTGTATCTAACATGTATACATAACTTACTCAGAGCATTTACAAAGGGCACACAAGCTTGGGCCAACACAAAGTAGGGCGGCTGAGGTGGAGAGGGGTACATAGACTTCAGCAGTTAACATTTAGAAAAATCGCAGGTATTTCCTTTTCTGTAGGATGGAAGTTTTCATAAATCCTTTAAAAAGTATCCATGAACATGCAAAGAACTGCCTGCTTCCCTTGTGAGGTGGACATGGAGGCCCCTGAGGTTTTGTTACTTTCTCTTTATGCCTGTTTGTCATAGACAATTCAAGTTGTGAACTAATCAAGAATGAGGAAATTCTACATCAAAAACTACTCACGTTGGGGTTGGGTGTCAGTATTGAGGACCAGCCTCTCGGTTTGACTCCTTGGGCTGAGAATGCTGCTGTTGCTCCTGTGGCCACCCATCAGCTGCACTACAAAAGAGCATGCTTTCTCACTGCCTGCTTGTAATCTGGGAATGGCAAATGTTTAGAATAACTCCAGTACAATGGCAGAAGGAAAAGTCCATGGGTATCTCTCTTGCCTGCATTAGATTTAAAAATATCTCTGCTTAAAGCAAATTTCTGTAGATCAACTTAAAGTGACTGAGGTTTTGCCATTAGAACTTCATGACAGAGAAGAATGTGCTTTGTGTTTCCTTTGATTACTCTTGTTGAGGGGTCCTATTTGGTATATTTTTGTCCACTTTCCATTTCTCTGCCTCATTTTCCATGGAATTGACAAAATAATGAAAGTATTAAAGTATTTTATAATTGAGTATTATACATTTGATATCAAAAGTATCTATAATCTCCCTCCCAGTAAATCTAAGCATGAAAATTTACCGTGAGAAAATAACTTAGAACCTCCACCTCCCTATATATATCTATGTAAAAAAAATTATTAGAAATGATTTTACTCATTTTCAGGTTTTTCAAAGTAAAGATCGTCTATCCATTGTTTAGAGACAGATTATGCAAGGGTGTCAGAGTAGTTGCATGGGCACAAACATGCACAGGCTGGCAATTGTGCATACGGAGCTGCTGGAAATAGACACATACAGTGTGATCTCTTGAATATTTTTTCCAGTAGTTTATGATGCATTGCTGTTACTGGTTTATTTTGTTGCTCCAATTGTTTGGGGCTGTTGGGGTCTCCTTGGAGACCTTGTGTCTTTCCACATTGTCTTTTGAGTGTTCCCATATTTCAGGGCACCAAAGGATAGTCCAGGCTATAGTTGCATTTTTTCCCTGTCAAGCAAGAGCTGCAAGGACCCTGTTTTATTGAAGATGGATATTAGAGACTGAGGTCCAGGTCCCGATTGTCCTTGCTATGTGGACATCACTGCTTTTAGGCCCATTGAGTGGGTAGAGCTAGAAATTACATGTGTCTTTACCAAAACACCCATATGCATTTTATTTTCACTATTTACCTGCAGCCTGCACCCATATGTTCAGCACTGTGAGTTTCCTCCTCTCATTCTGACACTTTGAACCTTTCCCCTTTGTATAATTTCTTTCTCTCGCGGTAAGGGGCTGGTGCTCACTACTCGGTGTATCTAGACTCTGCAGATAAAGCAATGGCTTTCCAGTGAGACATTTGCCCCAGAGACAGTTGCAGGTGCTTGGGAGTATTTTAGTTGTCAGGGTTGGAAAGGCCTAATGGCATCTGGAGGTCAAGGATGCTCCTGATCATCATCAGAACGGTGAGTATCATGGTTCAAAATGTCTGATGAGCCATGCAAGGTCGCCATGTCTGTAACCTGGTACATGGGAATCTGTGGCTGGAGGATTGCAAGTGTGAGGCCAGAATGTGCTATATAGTGAAAGTGCTCCCTTATCACTAAAAAAGAAAGAAAAAGATAGAATGCCAGTGGTGTCCCATGTGAGAAAATAAGTAGCTCCAGCGTTACTAGTTTATAGCCTGTGAGAAATGAATGTGCTAGTTCGGATGAAATATTCGTGTGCAGTTGTTTCTTTCTTCTTACAGCATGCGGTTGATTAGGTCCTTTACCCCTTCCTGTATGGTGTGCTAGTCAACTATAGTACAGTTACGATTGTTTCTTCCCTTTGTATTAGACTGTGGATCATCTTAGTTTTGTTTCACTTTTGTATGTTGTTGGGGATGTGAAACACCATGGGGTTAAGAGTCAGAGCAGTACAAGAAAGTTCTACTCATAAGAGGGAAGCTGTTGTTTGAAAAGCTTCCTAGAGCTCTGCCCTAGTCTGGGGGCTCTGGAATTAGCCCTGACTTTAAAGTTAGCCGATGACTAGATACAGAAGAGTGGAGAGCTGTTTTCCAGTTCCTACCTGTAAGGGTTGTTGTGAGGATGACAGAATACCCAGGAAGCATCTGCCCACGATGCCTGCTTCAGAGAGCCCGAGCCACAGAGGGTCACCCTTCTCATGTTTAGCAAACACTAAGTACCTTGCCACTGTGTACAGAGGTACTTGCTCTTTCCTAGTGACAAAAACCAACATGGTTTGCACCTTGACTTGATCCTGTGTTAGTGGTTTGTAGTAGTTTATAGAAAGGACAGTGTCTGTCTCTTATCATTGATAATGCAAGAGGCTAGGGCTAAAAGAAGTAATAATTATGAAACTTTTATATAGAAAAAGGTGTTCATTTCCAGGACAAAATGCCGGATACACGTTACTTATTGAAGAAAGGAGCTTTGTTGATTTCTGTTTGGGAGGCTCAGAGGCACAGCTCAGTTCCTGGATGGGTGATAAGCGTAGTCAGAGGCAGGTGAGCACATCTCAGGACTCCTAACTTGGGTGTCATACCTCCAATCACAATGGGCCTTCAGGTGATACCATAGTGTAGGTTACATGCATATCTCTCCAGGAAACTACAGGAAAACAAACAATGAGGGGAACAGGGTATGATGACACACACCTTTAATCCCAGCACTCTGCGAGTTTGAGGCCAGCCTGGTCTACATTGTGAGTTTAAGACCACCCATGGCTATTATAGTGAGACCCTATCTCAAAAACAAACAAACAAACAAACAAACAAACAAAAATAGGTAGAGAGTAATAGAAGAAGACACCTCTGGCTTCCACACTTGTATAGCACATGTGTACAACTCCCTGTATGTACACTACACATGCACACACATACTCACACACTCACGCATTCACACATGCATGCACACATTGTAGAAAATAGTTCCGTGTCTTTGTTATTTCTGCTTTTAAATACCATTTGATATTGAACAGTAAGTGGATAGGTGTTTAGTATTCCCAGATACTTAAAATGCTCATGTGTCTCTATTTACAGCCCCACCATTCAGTTTGAATGTGCATGAGAATTCTCTGAGGGTCCTTTTTAGAGGCGGATTCAGAGCGAGAAGATCTGAAGTGGAGCCTGAGAATGGCATTCACACTGTGACATGCACTTGTGGAACCAGCTTCAGAGTCGTGCTTTCTAGCTGTGATTCAGTTCTTCCACTCAGGACACACGTCTGTTAGAGCTCTCAGTTGCGCTCACTGTGCGTATTGTCCCGTGACGTGTGAGCTGTTGAAGTCATCACTGGTAGCTGTGATGTTAGAATTCTCCATAGGGGAGACATAATGTCTGCCCTCCTCCCAAGATCCCAAGAAGGAAAGTTTCCATGGAAGTTCACTCTGGGGAACCAAAGAGTGCTTGGGCTTCCTTCCAGAGCTAAGTGAGGGGTCACTTCCAGGGCCGTGGGCACTCCTCTCACAACTGGCGACACCTGCCAAGCCTTCCCCATCAGGGAGGAGAGCTCACCTGTCACCTGTAGCTGCTTCAGTGGAGCCCCCTTAAGTCTTTTCCAGCCTCCCTACACTCTAGCCCCTCCCTGAGGCCCTGTGCAGCCTGACCAGGAGGTAGGAGCCGCTGGGTAGTCAGGAGAGAATCTCCTGCACCTCTTGCTGGTGGGGGATGCCTATCCAGGATGATCTTTGCAGGGGGCACAGCCTAACTCCCCAAATAGCAGTTGCTTGGCAGGGAGGACAGCCACTCATGACGAGCAGTTAAAACATTTTAAATTAATACTCAGTACATAAAGACAACCGATAACAGTTAATGAGTAGAATTGATAAACAAACATCATAATTTAGTAAAACAGCTGAAGATGAGCTTTTTTCCCTTGGCTCCCTGTATTAGTCAGGAGAGCTTTGTGTGTATGTGAAAAACCCTTAAAACCAAGTACTTAAGTTAACTGACACTAGAACCCAGCCTGTGATATCACAATATCCCTCTGAGTGAAGTCTTGTTAAAGCATGGGCAATACATTGCTCTCACTGTATTGATAAAGAAGTAATTGATAATAAAATTATTTTAGTGATGGTTTTTGAATGACTGGCTAATAATATAGAATGCTTTAAAATATGTTTACTTCATCAACCTCTTTAAAATGTCTAATTTGTATGTGTTCACACATGTGTGCCCCGGAATAGAAAACATTCATATTCTATCAATGGGCAGCATAAAAAAGATGGCTTTCTTTTAAAAATATTTTTCTTGATTCTCTAAAATCTCATATGTGTATATATGAAATATGATCATACCTACTCCCATTTCTCCCCTCCACTTCCCCTAATCTGCTCCCCCAACGTCATGTTTTCTTCTTCTTCCTTTTTATAACCCACCCATGACTTTCTTTGAAATCAGATATTGAGAGCAGATGTTATAGTCCTGCCACTTTGACTAAATACGAATCTCAGGATGTTCCCACGGTGCCTGATGCTTAGAAGTTTTATGACCACCATTGTAGTTTAGCCAGAATCAGGGGCGAATGAGCACACACAGTCTAGGGATATGGCTGTGAGTCTAAGCACAGTGTCTTCCTCCAGCCTGCATGGCACTACAGGCTGCCTCTGCCTCATGTGCTCTAGGCCCACACCCAGGTCTGATGTGTACTGCTTCCTCAGCTCCGTCTCTCCCCTCTCCTGGTCCAGCTTTACCCCCTAATCCGTAGATTTGAAAGTTTTTGGTCTGCAGAACCCCTTAGAGCGGTGGTGCTCAACCTTCCCAATGCTGCAACCCTCTAACACAGTTCATGTTGTTCCGACCCCCAGCCATAAAATTATTATTATTTTTTGTTTTGTTTTGTTTTTCGAGACAGAGTTTCTCTGTGTAGCTTTGCGCCTGTCCTGGAACTCACTCTGTAGCCCAGGCTTGCCTCGAACTCACAGAGATCCGCCTGCCTCTGCCTCCAGAGTGCTGGGATTAAAGGCGTGCGCCACCACCGCCCGGCCATAAAATTGTTTTGTTGCTACTTTGTAACTGTAATTTTGCTACTGTTATGAATTATAATGCAAATATCTCACTGGGTATGGTAGTGCATACCTTTAATGCCAGCACTTGGGAGGCAGAGGCAGGCGATTCTCTGAGTTCAAGGTCAGCCTGGTCTTTAGAGTGAGTTTCAGGATAGCCAGGGCTGTTCCACAGAGAAACCCTGTCTCGAAAACACAAAACCAAATATATATGCACACACACACACACACACACACACACACACACACACACACACACATCTGATGTGACCCACAGGTTGAGAACTAGTGCTTTAGACTCTTAAAATTGATTGAGGAGCTCAGACCATTTTTGTTTGAATTAAAACTACCAGTTGTTCCTCAGCAGAAATTAAGAAAACTTTAGCAGAGCCTGTTCACTAATTTGTTTTTAAAATATGTTGCATGTCAACATAAATAACATTTCATGTGAAATAACTAGTTTCCAATTATTCTCCATTGTTTGTGAGCCATTCTAATGTGTGACTTAATGGGCACCGGGGCTTCCTGTCTGCTCCAATATCCTGTTGAAACACCATGCATCATCCAGTCCCTGAGAACTCTCTGGATGCTTTGAGAGAAGGAGGGTGAAGGGCTTGTTATGACTTGGTGTTGTTATGAAAGCCCCCTTGCAGTGCAGATCCCTCAGAAAGGTCTCTGGGTTACGTGACATTTTCCTTTTTCCTAGGCTGAGGGAGAAAGAGGTGTTCCAGCCTGGCTGTGCCCTCAGAAGGACCTTCTTCCCAGGGAGAGTTTGCCTAGGGCCTGATTTGGGGCACATCACTACCTCTCCTTTGCTTGCCCTGATTATGCTGTAGGTGGGACTCTGCAGCTGATGTGGCACTCTGGTTTCCTTGAAGGTGTGTGCATTTTGTCCTGCAAGTCTACTGAAGGCCTTTCCCTTCAGTTTATTATTAGCTTTACAATGATAAACTAATGGGATGGAATCTGCTCAGTGTTTGTTTCTTATAAATTGTTCAAATCTATTGTTCCTTTCTGTTAGCAAACATTGATAACAAAACAAATGGACAATTAAATTAGGTGATCAATTAGTAACAGATATGAACTGATTATTTAAAGTTGAAAGCTTATTTTTTTTATTGTGATACCCAGACCTTTGGTTGAGTTTTGTTTCAAAATGTCTATGGTACTGTTTCTTCTAGTAAAGGGATTCTTAATTTGTAATAGAGTTTGACATATATTATATTGTGGAAGTATCTCACAAAGAGCCAGTCTGATGCCCGGTACACAGTACTAGAAGGACATTTCGGATACTATGAGAGAATGCCGAGGCAGACAACTTGAGAGGAAGAAAGGTTTGTTGTAGAGATTTCAGCACATGCACTTGCCCCGTGCTCATGCTGGCGCACTATACCACGGAGGGAGGGAGGGAGGGAGGGAGTGTGTGCTGGAGGAGGCCCGTTTACTTGACTGCAGCCAGGAAGCAAAGAGAGAGAAGGGCCCCAGGGTCTCATTCTCCCTTTTGTTATGATTTGTATCTGAAATGACCCACGGGCTCATGTTTTGAAAACTTGTTCCCAGAGGCTGGCAATATATGGGGAGGAGGGTCTAGTTGGCAAAACTCGTTCATTGGTAAAGGCTTTGGAGGGTATTCTAATCTCACTCTGCCTGTTTCCTGCTCCACTGAGCTGTGAAGAGTCATTGTCACATGATTCTGCCATCATGACGATCATGAATGCTGCTATGCCTTTGCCACCGTGGTGCACAGGAGTCTCTGAGCCACGAGCCAAAATAGACCTTTTCTCTCCAAGAAATACCTGTTTCTCTCAGGTATTTGGGTCACTGCAATACAAAAGCAAACAATGTTTTCTTCAAGAGCTCACCCTGCTGACCTAACTTCTTCCCACCAGGCTCCACTTTCTAAAGGTTCCATCACCTGTGACACAGATTGCTAACCAAGCCATTGACACTCAGCCCTTGGGGGACACTCAGTGTGCAAACTGATTTTTCTGGTGCTTGCCGTAAGAACAAATGTGAAAATACTTGCAGAGTGCAAATTGGAAAGAAGTGTGTAGGCTTAAATTGCTGTCTTTTGTCTTAGTTCAGGTTACTACTGATGTGATGAAACACCATGATCAAAAGCAACTTGGGCGCCTTTAATCCCAGCACTCGGGAGGCAGAGCCAGGCGGATCGCTGTGAGTTCGAGGCCAGCCTGGACTACCAAGTGAGTTCCAGGAAAAGGCGCAAAGCTACACAGAGAAACCCTGTCTCGAAAAACCAAAAAAAAAAAAAAAAAAAAAAAAAAAAAAAAAAAAAAAAAAAAGCAACTTGGGGAGGAAAGGGTTTATTTCACTCACAGTCCACATAACAGTTGATCATCAAAGCAGCAAGGGTAGGAACTCAAGCAGGGCAGAAACCTGCAGGCAGGAGCTGATGCAGAGGCCACAGAGGAATGCTGCTTACTGACTTGCTCATCATGACTTGCTCAGCCTGCTTTCTTATAGAACCCAGGACCAGCCTAGGGATGGCACCACCCACAATGGTCTGGATTCTCCCTCATCCATCACTAATTAAGAAAATGTCTTAAGCTGGGTCGTATGGAGACATTTTCTCAATTGAGGTTCCCTCCTTTCAAATGACTCTAGCTTATGTCAAATTGACATTAAACTATCATGACATCTTTGTACAGCATAAAGTTTTCTGCATCTCAACTACAGGGAGACAAAGGCATGAGGGAGAAGTGCCTTCAGTAACCTCCCTGACTTGGACACTGCATCTGATACATCTGATTTCTTTCACATTTCCCCTTTGTGTTTTTCTCATGCTAATGGCAGAGAGCTTAATTCTGGAATGCATGAAGAGTGAGTCCAGAGAAATGCAAAGACAGAGTGACAATCTGTTTATTAGGTAGAACCTGATGGTGGGTGCATCTACCCTGTCTGTTAGCTTGTGTTGTTTCCTATGCTATTTAGATGCTCCTGCTAAATTAAAACATCATGTCTCAAGATGTTTTAATTGAGCATCTACTAGATGCTTTAAGAGTATAATGGAAAAGCTAACACATTAGTCAGCTTTTCCTTCCCTGAGTAGTCTAACCCTGCCAGTCTATGGTGGTTTGAATCAGAAAGGCCCCCAGAGGCTCATGTATTCAAATGTTTAGTCACCAGGGAGTGGCATTATTTGAAAGGACTATAAAGATTAGGAGGTGTGACCTTGTTGGAAGAAGTGTGTCACTGAGGGTGGGCTTTGAGGTTTCAAACACTCATGCCAGGACTGGTATCTCTCTCTTGGCCTGTGGACCAGGTTGTAGTCCACTGCTCCAGTGCCATGCCTGCTACCATCTCCCCAGAGGATTTTCATGGGCTAACCTTCTGAAACTGTAAGCAAGTCCCCAATGAAATGCGTTCTTTTATAAGAGTCACCTTGCTCATGGTGTTTCTTCACAGCAGTGGGACAGTGACTAGGAGGATACAGTCCAATGGAGGGGAAGTTTTCATGTACTTGGATGACTGAACTGTTGTTAGAGACCATCTTACACTGTGTCCTTTGAAAAAGAAAAACCCAAGGCTATCTTTTCTTGATGTAAACAACTTAAGGGAAGAGAGATTTACTTGGCTGGGGTTTCAGTCTGTGGTCATGTGACTCTTGCCGCTGGGGCTGTGATGAGGTAGAATATGTCAGTACACCATGGTGGAGGTGGACACATTCCCAATGACTTCTATCCTCTGACCCAGCTTCACTTCCTAACAGCCCATCCACTGTGAACTAACCAGTGTGTGCTCATGATCCAGTCACCCTCAATAGGTAATGCCATCAGCTGGGAGCAAGCCTTCAACAGGGGCACCTTTTGGGGAACACATTTCATATCCAACCCTAACAGTCTCAAAGTGCCCGGTGAGATAGAGTGCCGCTGACTTTGAGGAGACGCACTTTAGATCTTCCTGGTAAATAATACCTGCATTTCTTTTTAAAAGGGGATTAACACAGTATGGAGGGCAAGTGAGTGCAGATGTGGCTGGCTGGGAGCCAGCCCTCTGAAGCTAGCTCCATAGACCAACCCTGTCAATTCAGAGGCATAGGAAGCCCTGGTGTGCTTTCTGTCAGAACTGTTGGGAGGCCATCTTCTTGTGTTTCCTTTGAAGAACCTTTCCTTGTAGAGGGCCAGCTCTCTGACCCACAGAGCCTTGAAAGAAAATTCCTTCACCAAAAGGGAGTTGAAAGTGGCTACAAGGGACTTGCAACATCACTTTTACTTCAACAGCTTCAAGGGAGATCTTTGCAGTTAGTCTCGTTTACTTGGAGGTAAAGGGCTCCTTGTTTCAAACGATTCCTTATGGAATTTACAGTTCAGTGTGATGTGTCTCAGAATTCTTTGGGCTCGGGCGTGTTTAACTGCAGATGTTTTGGGGGATGGTCAGTTTGCTGATAAATGGCACAACTGTGCCTTACACTTGAAATATGTCTTGAGACATTTTTTTAAAGCTAGCTAGAACGGAGAAAATGCTCATAGAAGCTGAAGGTTCAGTTTCAGAAATACCAAGTTAGCGTTTCTTTTCTGGCGTCAGATTAATGGGGGTTGGGAACTGAAAGCTGGTATGTATTTCCCTCATACACCCTAAAATGCTGCTTGTTAAGACAGGCACATTTCTGAAATAGTTGCTTGAGGACCTGAAGGTCAAGCCCTTCTTTTCCTGCCTGCTTATCATCTTCCAGTCATAACCAGAATATCTACGTTGTTCAGTTGATTTGATTTAAAAAACAACTTGTTAATTCTTTCTGTTTTAATAAACACAGTTTGGCTTAATGGTTTCCTGAACTAAGTAATTCAAATGTTGTGCTGTTACCGTTTCTAATACTTTTGTGCTTAAAATGTAGATGCCATTGAGAATGGCAATCATTGTTCCTAATTTGGCAGGTTGGAACAGGGTTTGGGTCACAACCCTGTTAGAGATGTGACCCTGCTGAGTGAGTGTCATGTGATTCACTCACGTCAGACCTGGATTCAGGTTGTCTGCAAGGCCCTGAAACGTTGACTGTTCAACGTTCTGCATTTCACAGTTTGGAGTAGAACTGCAGAGTGAACCTACCTATAAGTTATATAGAACTTATTTAGAACTGGCATTTCAAAGCAGGTTTATGTTTTTCTACTTAAGACCATTTCTAGGGGAACATTTATTTAACTTTATAAGATTTCTCACAGTGTCGTCACATGGTCCTAGTTGAGTTTTCCCCAGTTTACTCTTAAGTGGTGGGTGCATGAAGGGGAGAGGCCAGTAAATGTTCATCTTAGATATGCTGGGCCGTCACAAAACCATAATGAACATCAGGTGTTAACAGTGGACTGTGCACTTACTACATGGATGTGAACGAGGTAGAGCAAATCCCTGTGTGTGTGTGTGTGTGTGTGTGTGTGTGTGTGTGTGTGTGTATGGTGCTGCATATTAAACTCTACTTCTATGTTCCTTATGTTGAACAAACTAATCGTAAGGAGAAGGAAAGGAACTCTTAAAGTAAAATCTTTGTGGTGATATATTGTGTATCCTAATAAACTTATCTGAGGGTCAGAGAACAGAACAGCCACTAGATTTGACATAGAGGCCAGAAAATGGTGGTACACACGCCTTTAATCCTATCACTTGGGAGGCAGAGATCCATCTGTGAGTTCAAGGCCACACTAGGAACAGAGCCAGGCATGATGACACACCTTTAATCCCAGCACTTGAGATCTCATGTCTTTACTTGGGAAGGACACACACCTTTAATCCCAGGAAGTTATGGCAGGAAGCAGAAAGGTATATAAGGCGTGAGGACCAGGAACTAGAGGCTTTTTAGGCTTTTTAGGCTTTTTAAGCTTTCAGGCTTTTAGCAGCAGTTCAGCTGAGATCCATTGGGGAGGACTCAGAGGCCTCCAGTCTGAGGAAACAGGATCAGCTGAGGTGAGGTTAGCTATGACTTGTTCGGTTTCTCTGATCTTTCAGCGTTCAACCCAATAAATACCTGGCTCTGGGTTTGTTTTTATTAATAAGACCTTTTAAGATTCGTGTTACAAATCCTCTTTACTATTTGTATTGGGTTTAAAAAGTAGAAGTATATACTTTAAGTAAATTTATTCTTGAGCAAAAGCGTGCTCAAGATTGGAGAGTATAAAATGATGACAGGAATGGAGCAGTCACTCAGTGACGGCCTCCTACGTCGTCAGGGCAATTTGGGTGTGGGTGTGTTTTTCTACTTCAGAGGGTTTTTTTTTTTTTTTTGGTTTTTCGAGACAGGGTTTCTCTGTGTAGCTTTGCGCCTTTCCTGGGACTCACTTGGTAGTCCAGGCTGGCCTCGAACTCACAGAGATCCGCCTGGCTCTGCCTCCTGAGTGCTGGGATTAAAGGCGTGCGCCACCACCGCCCGGCTACTTCAGAGGGTTTTAAGACATTAGTGAGTAGTGTTTGCATGTGTGTTTTGATCTTGAAAACAAAGTAAACTTTTGAAAGTAAACACATTTACTTATGAAACACTTTTGTTTGTTTGTTTGTTTGGAGATTCCAGTTCCATTTATCATTCAAGTGGCAAGTTTTTCATTTATTATGGGAGTTTTGGGAAAGGATGTTGGGATCCTTTTGGAGTCAAGAAATTTTAAGAATGAAAGAAAGGGCCCTCAAAATCTTAGCAAGTCGTATAAACTAAATTAGCGTTTAACCCTCTAAACGCTAGCTGTTTGGCACCTAGCGCCCTGGAGGGGCTGTCTGTTGAACTGATCGGTGGTGAAGCTAAGCTGTTTTCCCCCAGTGAGTGCCTTTCTGCGATTCTGAAGACTGTTTAGAAAGAGGCCACCTCACTGGAGCTGGTAGAAACAGTAGTCTTTGTGGTAGTATCCTTGGCTTACATGAGAAGGCTTCTCTCCCAGATGGAAACTTCTCATTGGCTCGTTGTTTTCACCATGTGACTATGTTCCCACAACTATTAGCCACATGTCATTACAACTGGGTGGACTCTGTGTCCTCTGAGGCTGCAATACACAGAGAAGGGAGAACCAGCAGGTATGTCAGAGATGTCCAGTTGTGGGAAACAGTTATTTTATTAAGAGTTAATGTTGCTAGCATATGTAGGCAACCTTTTATTTTATCGTCTTGAAAAACTTCTTTTCACCCTTCCCCATTTTCCTTCCCACTTTGCTGACTTCCTCTGAGAAAGTATTTTATGTTTTTGTTTCATGAATGTAAATCATTTTGAGGTCAATCATAGCTGAGACCTGTGCCTTCTGACTGGTGTCGGCATGTTTCCAAGTAGTGCATGCGATCTGTAAAGTAAGGCGACGTTACTAAGAAAGACTTAGATTAGTGTCCGCGATGCTGTAGTCTCCAGCCTTGTAGAATCTGAAGTGATTCGTTGTTTCTTTGTTTGAGACATAGTCTCTCTATGTACACATAGCTCAGGCTGGCTTCTTATTCAGGATCCTCCTGCCTCAGCCTCCCAAGCCCTGATTTTACAGGTGTGAGTCACTTCATGATAAAATGTCTGACATCATTAAGTAGGCTCATTCCCTCATTTATTCACCATGTGCAGTTATTGATTGCTTTTTATATAGCTGGCTCTCTATATACTTTGCACTCTGTATGTCACAGTGAGCAAAACAGGCATTTGAGAGATAACGAGTGAACATCAGTTATGTATCAGGCATTGTTAAATCCGGGGTTACGCTCTGTGGAGAGAGAAGGAAGCACTGAATAAGAATTTAATGACTAAAGTAATTTCAGATAGTGTATTAGACAGGGTTCTCTAGAGGAACAGAACTTGTAGAATGAATCTATCTCTCCTTTCTCTGTCTTCATATTTGTATATTTAGATTTATTAGAGTGGCTTACAGTCTGTGGTCCAGCTAGTCCAACAATGGCTGTCTACCAGTGAAGGTCCAAGAATCCAGTAGTTGTTCAGTCCATGAGACTGGGTGTCTCAGCTGGTCTTCGGTACATGCCGGAATCCCAAAGAAGTAGGCTCTAATGCCAGGGAAGGAATGGACTTGCCAATGAGAGTGAGGGCAAGCAGGCAAAGAGAGCAAGCTTCCTTCTTCCATGCCCTTTCTATAGGCTGTCAGCAGAAAATGTGGCCCACATTAAAGGTAGATTTTTCCACCTCAAATATCTGGATTAGAAGTGATTCTTCCCTCTTCAAATGATTTAATTAAGGAAAATATCCCTCACAAGTATGACCAGCTGCTTGGGTTTTTGTTAATTCCAGATGTAGTCAAGTTGACAACCAAGAATTTTATCACAGGTAGGAATTAGAACTTCAAAGACATCAACAAAGGGAGAGCTGTGAAGACCTTGGCTTGGTCTACTTTATGGTTGGTAGAGGAGATCAAAATGAGTGTAACTAATCACAGGTAAATATAGCTGCCATAAAGGAAGAAGTAAAGGTGCTGTGATAGAAAGGAAGTTGGGAGTGACAAGGGAAGAGTGCAGGAAGAGGGGACAGTTTGTGCAGAGTGGAGCTGTGTCTGTGTTTGCTGGCTCCTGGAACAGGTGCTGCAAACCGAGAAGCTTGAACCACAGAGATTTATGGTTTGTCATTGTGTAGACTGAAAATCTGAGGTCACAATGCTAGTGCAGCTGGTTCCTTCTGAAGGCTGAGGGGCAGTTGGTTCCGCTCTGTCTGCTGGGGGTTTGTGCAGTTTTTCCTATTACTCGGTGAAGGGACACATCACCCTGATCTGCGCCATCTGTTCACATTGTGTTCTCCACGTGTGCTTCCTGTGTCAGGTTCCCTCTTACAAGGACATCGGTCCTATTGGGTTAGGGGCCATCCCACCTAAATGAATGACATCCACAACTTTTATTCCCAAATAAGGTCACCTTCTGAAGTGATGGTTTTATTCCAGTGTGATCTGATAAGATGCAAGAAATTGTTTCTTGAGCGGTTTTAACTTTGGCTTGTTTAATCTGTTTCTGGAGAAAATAAATAAATATGTTTTTAGAAAATACATTGTAAAGACCTTTTTCAGAAACTGCCCTCAGCTAATGTCTCATGAACAGGGTGGTGAGTGGAAGATCAAGTCATGGCTTTGTTGAGTATCTGAGCTCTGCAGAATCAGGGGTAGTGTTGTGCTTGTTTTGTTGTTTTAAAAAGAGAAAACAAAGACACATTTGTAAGCTAATGGAAGTAATCCAGTAGAGAGGAGAGCTTGGGGACACAGAGGAGAAGTAGGAGAATTTGTTGATGAGCTGATCCTGAGTAGGTGAGAGGAGATTGGTCTCGCACACACAAAGAAGAGCTAGTCTTAGAAATGAGAACAGGGGGGCTTGGGAGGTGCTCAGGAGATAGGGTGCTTTGTAAGTTCTTTTGCTTTTAAAGTGTGTGGATCTAGGTTCAGATCCCCAGAAACCACATAAAAGCCAGGTTGATATGGCAGCTACCTGTAATCTAAGCATTGAGGAGGCATAGACAAAGGGTCCTTTGGGCAAGTTGGCTATGACATCAGGATTGGTCAGAGATCCTGCATCAGTAAAGTGTGGAGCAATTGAGAGAACACACCAGAACATATCAACTTGGGCCTCCACATTCATGTATGTACATACACCTATACACATGCACACATTCCGACATGCTCCAATTCATGCATGTGTGTGCTCTAAAGACACAGAAATACAGAGACAGAGATGAGAGAAATAAGGACAGGTGAGGTGACAGAAACTGGATGCTGGTGCTAAGTGATGGTCATCTCTTCTGAGTGCTCATGTGTTACTAGTGTGGTCTTAAGGAAGTAGTTCACTAGTCAGCTGTGAGGGCAAAGAGAGGAGTATGAGAGGCTTAAGGACCCAAGGAGAGGTGTGAAATCATTAGCTGAAGGGAAAAGAGTAAGTCCTCACAAAAGACAGGTTTTCATCTGGGTGTGGGAACATGCCTGTGGTCCCTGCACTTAGGAGGCAGAGGCATGGAGGATGGTGGCTTTGAGATGAGCTGAGGCAACATTGCAAGACTGCTCTAATACACAGAAACAAGCGAAAGACTGGGTTTCCACCAAGACTGAAGGTTAAGGCTGACAGCAGCCAGTTCTGATAGATGGCAGCAGGCAATGAGATGATGTTTTCAAAGGACTAAACAAGGTACTTACATAAGTAAGACAGAGTTTAGGGACCATCAGAGACTAAGAATGAATGTTACTCAGTTATTTACTCAAGTTATAAATCCATATATTCCAGCTAGAAGACAATTGAACCAGATGGAGGACATGAGTTCCAAGAATCCTTATTAACAAAGAAATAGGTATTTTGGTATGTCCAGTTAGGTATTTGATAGTAATAATAGAAGTATATTACTTAAGTATATCTACTAAATGTTGGCGAATGAACTTAGATTTATATTTTCTGTAACAAATGCTTACGTAGTGTTCTTCCCCTTCACAGTGAGTGGAAGGAGAAGCTGCAAGCTGATTTTCAGGAGTTTCTGTTGTTTGGGCCCCACTGGTTAGAAACGTCAGATATCGTATGACTTTAGTCTACACTACGAAAAGTTAAAAGGTGCCACATATTTGACAATGGTTTCCAAATATAACAAAGATTAATATTGTACATCTTTGATATATCAGCTACCAAGCTAGGGAGGAGATTACTCCTGTGTGTAAAGACCTAATGTGTGGGCACTGCCACAATTTGTGCCTAGATGGACTTTAATTCTCCCTGTCTGCGTCAGTGTGTATGTGGCAGCAGCACTCAGGTCTGACCAAACAGCCCCTGAGCTGTGCCCCTAGAGTTCAAATCCCTTTAGGAAAAGTGGTCTGCCTTAACATTTCTCCATCGGGAAGGATGCAGCTCCCAGGTGTGGGGCAGCAGCTGGAAGTAGTCTCATTTCCACTGTGTGAGGTTTAGGAAGTTTAGAAGACCACTAAGGAAGGGAAGGTGTTTGAGTGCTTGTCAATGTGAAGTTTTAAACCTTCTTTGTGTTTTCAGAATGAAAAAGTAAACTCCAAGTTTGATGTCTGAATGACTCGGTAGATAGAACACTGGTTTGCACAAGATTCCCAAGCCTTCGCTTTTCAGTGACCATGCAGCCTGGGCAGTCATTACCAAACCACCCGGTCTGCAGTGCACTGAGGATGCTGCTGTTACATGTCAATACTGCTGACTTGCCCAGTTTCTTTGAGTGCATTAGCAGTCACAGTTCCTAAAAGTAACTCAAAGCTCATTTCTGAGATGGTTCCTTTTAATGTGATGCTTAATAAAAACCTAGAAACCTTTAAAAGCCTATAAAGCCTAGAAAGTGTCTTTATCTTGAGCTTTCTCAGGGACCCTGTCTTAACCGATGATGTGATTTCCCTTCATTTAATTATATTATGGAGTATTTTACTTAATTCAACTGTATGTTGTCACTAAAAAAACAAAATTTTTATACTGTTAAGTGTGCTTGCTGGTGAGTGCAAATCAAATAATTTTAGACTGATGTTATTAACTTTTTTTGATGGAAATTGTATTACTGCTGTATCTAAAATAAAAAATTGTCATACTCGGTTTTAAAGCAAGTTGGAACATAAAAAGCAAAAATAGGATGGATTGTGAGATGGGAAATGTTCTGCCAGGTTAGCATTTTATTTTACAAATATCTAAATAATTTAAAAGCTTTTAAAACTTTCTTTAAATTTGAGTTCTAAATCATAGTAGTTTGAAGAGTGTATTAGTAATGCTTCGGATGGAAAACCTACAGACGGGCTAGAGGAGCGTGTCCTAGTAAATCTGTTTACGCAGCTGTGTATGATGTCAGCTACACAACGAGCCTCATTTCCAAACAGCCATCAGCTCTGCCGTGGAATTAGCTAATTAAAGAATTACTTCAGAGGTTGAGTGCGTACTCCTCGGCATCACTAGCTGCCCTCTACCTGCATGTGTGCGTTTGGTCATAAGTATATGTTGGCCGGTTTCTGAGAAAAGTTGGACTTTTTGTTAGCACTGCTTTGTATTTGTGATTTGTACTTCCGTTGCATCTGTTACGTGCTGTGTCCGTACCGGTTACATAGGCTCTTTGGGTGCACTTTACTGGAGATGGAGAAGTGAATTCATTTGGTCTGTATGAAAGCTTCCTTTATCATTAATAAATTTCATTAAATCCAGGGGGTTATTAGTTTTGGGTAGACTGTATGACTTCATTCATACTGCTACTAAGATATAAATAAATATTTTAAAATTAAGCATTTGTAAAACTACAGATTTAGAATTTCTTCACAGGACTTTGAGAAGTTAGAAATTGCCTGTGTGTTGTCAGCACTTGGCTTCTGAAGTACTTCTCTGCAAGAGTTAACTACTGTGGGTGCTTTAGCTGGGTTCTCCTCACCTCCCCAGACACCAGGACACCAGGGTCACCTCTGCCCACAGGTGCTTTCCTCTCTTTGTGCCTGGAGAGCATATTAAGCAGCAACTTGTAATTCCAGCACTTGCTTTCTTAAACAGCATCTGGTAGAGCAGATCTGTGCAGCATGAATGGTGGCATCCTTGTGGGGCCCTCAACTCTTGAACACTCTAACATGGATCTTGCATTTGAAAAGGGCCCCAAAGAGAAATAGATTCACTACGTGGCCATTTCTACTCTGGGAAAAGTCACTTCAGTGTGGATTTTGTTTGGGCAGCGGGGAGCTCCTTATTTTTCTTGTTTTGAACAATTTAATTTCCAAGTTGGGTGCAGAATCATGGTGTGTTTGCAGTTAAGGTTAGTTTGGGTTTAATTTTTTTTTTTAACAGCACTTAGCACAGCAGAGTTACTGCCTGAGCCATCTCCAGTCACAAAATCTGCTGCTTTGTACAGTTAGTATCTGCTGTACAGATTACTAAAACGTGCAGCTTAAGGAGAGCCCAGAGCTCACCAGTTAGGCTGTCTGGCCAGCAAGCCCCAGGGATCCTCCTGTCTCTACCTCCCCCAGGGGGTTGGGGGGGGAGTGTTGTGTGTGTTTGGTGGTACACCGCTCATCCTGAGAGGCAAGCACTTTACTGACTGAACTCTTTCCCCAGTCCTGAAATTCATTATTTTGTGTAGTTAATACATGTTATAATAATGCATAAAAGTTTGCAGTTTAAGGAGACAGGAAATGCCAGTTACCCTGATTTGATCCTTATAAATTAATGCATATATCACATCATACTTCATAAATATATATAAGTATGTCAATTAAAAATTAATGAGAAACAAAGCCTTCAAGTAGTAGGAGAATCAATATGATTGTAGAGAGTAAAGAGCTTGTGAAATCACAGTATTCATTTTTAAGTATGATTTATTCTTCAGGCGTATTAGACAGCAGAAGAAAAAAAGGAAATCACAATATATTCTTACACTTCAGTAAACTTTTGTTGAACTTATTTGGTTATTTGAGGTTCTCCCTAAACATCCTCGATAGAGAAACAGCAGTGGCAGGGAGGTGGGCCAGTCTGGGTGTTGGCGTTTGAGAAGCACAGTGGTCCTGGGCAGCGAGCCGTGTGGTCTAGGTTTGGAGGCAGTGTGCCTGACTGTCCCCTGCCTGCCTGACATTTATAGCAGGGAGGATGAAACAGGAAGAAGCCGTTTTTGATATAGCTTCCGATTGTGCTTTGAAGTCTTGCAATGTAGAAAAGCAGCAACTAGAACCAAGTATGGTAGATTTCTCCCATGTGAGGAGTGACCTCACAGTACTTTTTAAACCATACTCTTTAAATGCTTTCCTATGAAATGGTTAGAAGGGAAATACACAATTAAGAATATTAATGAAGCTGTTAATGAGTTCAGCTCTGTTTCATTGATAGCTAGATAACATCAAGTATTAGCTTCAGTGTGTCAGTGGAGGGTGGAGATGGTGCCATTCGGCTGCATTCTAGGAGATGTGAACTTTCAGTGAGAGCTTCTTGGAAAGAAGTTGGCTCCTAGTGTTTGGATTGCTTTTCCTGTGTCCTCAGCTTCCACTTTCCCTTTTCTTTCTGTTACTGCTTTGTCTTACAAAGAAGTCACAAGTTATTAGTGTTAAACATCCAGTAAAGGTAAGTAAAGAACAAAAGAGCTGGCTTAGGATATAGTCAGCAGTAGAGAATTTGCCCAGCACCCCCAAAGCCCTGTGTCAATCCCCAGCGTGGGGGAGGGGAAGGAGGGCCCCTTGGATGAACTCTTATAAAATTGGAGGTTGAAACACGCCTCACTTTTTGTAGTTCACACGTCTTGTCTGATACAGCACAGATCCAAGGAGGATAAGTTGTTTTATTCCCGAATTTGCACTTGAGAAGGAGAGTGCTTTGGTTTTTCAAGTACAAACTGAACCAATCACCTGGGTAAGGTCTGTGCACATAACCTTTGTGTCTCTTCCCCAGGCTTATTTAAGCTTTCTCTGCAGGTGACGGAGACACTCCCTGAACTCCTGTGTTGTTAAAGCATCCTCTTCACTACTTGTAGCTAGTCTTTATTAGTAGGACCAGATACAAGTTTTCAGAAGGAACTTTTAAAAACTAAATCGATTAGACAGACTTGTGCAAATAAATGCTCAACTGAACTTTTCAACTTTCAGAATCCAGAAATAAACATATATTACTATATACAGATGTAATTGCCTTCAAAACATGTACCAAAGGGATGTTAATTTTATGCTTTGAAGTTAAGATCAGAAAAACCATTCCTGTGAGCGGTGCACATTATTATTAGTAGAACCTTTGCTTTCTCTAGAACAGCTCCAAGATCTCCACTTTCAGAAACAGGATGACATGGACCCTGGGACCTTACCTGCTGTTTCAGTCTTCTCATTACTTCCTCTCTCACAGACAGCATAGGCAGACTGACTAGATGACTTGTCACCAAGCCTCATGACCTGCACTCATTCCCCAAGTCCCACATGGTGGAAGGAGAGCAGATTTCTGCAAGTTGTCCTCTGACCCCTCCAAAATGCATGCCCTCGTATACAATACACACAATCAATATAACAGAAATTTTAACTAAAAAAGGAAAAGACACAGGCATTTGTCACTGTGGGAACAGACACTTCAAATCTGGAAATGTAATGAGAAGCCCTGTAAAACTCAGTTTTTCACAGTTCCAAGAGTCATGGAGCCATTAAGAAGATAGTAACACAGACTGAGTTCTTCCATCACTCCTGGCTTTCTCAAATCAGAGTTCAGCTCCAGTTACCTTGAGAGCCACCTCTAAGTGGTTTTTCTCAGTTGTCCATAGTGACTGCTGATGGTCCCCACAAAGTCCCATCTGTTGAAGATTGGGTCCTCAGCTTGGTGCTAACAAGAGGTAATGGAAGCTTAAGGTGTGTGGCCTGATGGGAGGTCTACAGTTCATTCTGAGTTCCCTGGAAGGGGATCTGGGCCCTTTCCTTTTCTCTTCCTCCCTGACCATGGGGTGAGTGGGTTTGTGCCTAACCACCCACCTAACAGCAATGGGACCAGTTAACCATGTACTAAAACCTTCAAACGATAGGCAGATAAGTGATTTTGTGATTTTGGTCTCTGCTTGGTTTCTCAGATATTTGTATAATAATGACAGGAAGCTAAAACAGCTGATTAAATCATCCTAGGAATTGACAAGAATGACAAAAAGCTATCACTGAGAAAAACGTTTGCTTCCGATACTATAATTCTCTAAAAAACATTTTGAAAAATGTATCTGTAGGGGATGAGAGCATATATGTGTGTGTATGTGTTTGTACATGTGCCTGTGTGTGTGTGTGTGCATGTATTCTTGTATTTGCCTATGTGTATCTGCGTGTGCGTGTGTGTGTGTGCGCGTGTGTGTGTGTGTGTGTGTGTGTGTGTGTGTGTGTGAGCGTGCGTGCGCGCGCCTGCCCTTGTACATGTGCCAGTGTATGTGTGGATTTGAGAAACTTTCAGAAGTGGATTCTCTCCTTCTCTCTTGAGTTTCAGAAATCCAAGTTGGGTCATCAGGCTTGCTAAGCCATCTTGCTGACCTCCAGAGTTAAAATTCTTTGATGAAAGTAGAAGGTGTGTTTTAATTGTATATAAAAATAAGGATTGTATTAGAAGTTTGTGGCAATTGTACTTCTCCATGTAGAGGTTCTGAGCTTGATTCTTGGTGTGGCAATTGTACTTCTCCATGTAGAGGTTCTGAGCTTGATTCTTGGTGCTGGTTTGACTCCTTGCAGAGCCAGTAGGGTGTGGATGTGAATTCCAAGGCATCACCCTTGGCAAAGCAAGGGGTGAGTATCACATTGCCTAATGTCCCGCAGGGATGGGAGGGGAGTGCTTAATGTTCCTTCACTGCAGTTGGGGGCTGCACTGACTGGGATGCTAAGGGATGTGACTCCAGAACACTGAATAGAGTACTTAGGAGTCCTTGAACACTGTCGGAGAGGTCAAGCAAAGCAATAATATTGTTGACTCAACAAAGCGGATATCTTAGGAACAAAACAAAGAAACTTGCTGGTTTCATTTTTGTGGCTCCTCAGAGTAATTTTCATCTCCTATTGTATAAGGTATTGGTAATGACAGGCCTTTGCAAAGTATGAACACTGACTAGTATTCCTAACATTGTAGTATAAATCTCGCTTTTCAGTGTATTGCTGTTTTGTTTTAAGGAAAAGATCATCTTGGCAGCACTCTGTTACTAACTTAACTTGGAACTCCAATGCAATACCCTACTTAGGAAATACAGTACTTTCTTGCTGTCAGCAATTGTGTAAGGACTGACAAGAAGGCTCTGCTAATACAGATGCTTGCTAGCAAGCCTGATGACTTGAGTCTGGTCTCCAGGACCCCCGTAGTTGAAGGAGAGAAATGACTCCCACACACTGTTTTCTGTATTCCCATACACACACGTATTTTTTCTTTAGTAGTAGCTCTGTACGCTCTTCTTTGGCATTTCTTTACTAATTCGGTGCTTACTTAGTGCTTTGCCCCCTGCTCGTCAGACCATTTTCACAGTAAGATTAGCTTGTGAGTTTTGTAATGAAAGAGTTTAAACATGTGAAACATTTTCCTCCTACGCTTGTGTCAGAAACATTGCAAACCTGGGTGATGTGAGTAGGACCTGGAATATGTTAACAAGGAATCCTGTTTTCTCCCTGAAATGGTGAAGATGACTTCTGCAGGCTCTACCTGGACCCAGTCTTTGGGAAGCCTCAGCGGGATTAGGACAGCACCTTGTCACAGCCACATGTCACTGTCACAACACTGGAGCTGGAGCAGTTTCTGCTTGAGTCCTCAGGAGGAACATTCTGACTGACAGCCCCAGAGAAGTCTGCCACTGTGGATGACTGCTAGTCAGCCAGGGCCTGCTGAGGCTTTCAGCACTGAGGCCTGTGGAACTGCATCAGGTGATTTCAGCACCAAGGCCTGCGGAACTGCATCAGGTGACTGGGACTGGAACTGCCTCCCTGCGGAAGGGAAGAGACATTGAGATGTTTTATTTCAGTGTTGTTCTGGGACTTTTTTTAATGGGATGGGGTCTCACTTTCTTCTGTAAACTAGTTCTAAATTCCTCGACTCAATTCCCACTGCCTCATTCTCACCAGTAACTGGGAGGCTAGGCCAGCAGCAGGCCCAGCTCCATCTCGGTGTTCTCCAGGTGGCTCTGCTGAGCTGACCGATGCTGCTGCTCTTAAAGACAGTCCGGTGCTGTGGGATGTTCTGTATGGCAGATGTGTTGCTAATTAGTCAATAAATAAAACACTGATTGGCCATTGGCTAGGCAGGAAGTGTAGGCGGGACAAGGAGGAGAATAAAGCTGGGAAGTGGAAGGCTGAGTCAGAGAGACACTGCCAGCCGCCATGATGAGAAACAGAATGTGAAGATACCGGTAAGCCACGAGCCATGTGGCAAGGTATAGATTAATGGAAATGGATTAATTTAAGCTGTAAGAACAGTTAGCAAGAAGCCTGCCACGGCCATACAGTTTGTAACCAGTATAAGTCTCTGTGTTTACTTGGTTGGGTCTGAGTGGCTGTGGGACTGGCGGGTTGACAGAGATTTGTCCTGACTGTGGGCCAGGCAGGAAAACTCCAACTACAGTCCGGCCTTTTTACCATCCGGGACTCAAGCCTGCTTTCTAATAATAAATATATATATCCCATCTATGTAAGTGTTTGCTTTCAGCCAGGCCCCCACTGTAAGTCTAACAACACTGCCTTCCTGGGATATTTTGTGTTTTTATAGTCTTTAATTCTGATGTAAGTAAAAATTTCCTCATTTATTATTACCTTATTTCTTAACTTTTTATAGCCATCTCACAGAATTTTATCTCATATAAACAAATTTCTGAAGCAAGACTGAGTATGGCTTTCACAATTTTGAACTGTTTGAACTTTTGAATTGTTAATGCATGTCTTTTCAGCATCTAAAGTAGCTTCCTCCGCATTCATGAAATACCTAACTCCAGTGTCTTCAGTCTTAGAGATTGGGTGGTTTCAGGTTCTTTCCTTGCCCAAACCAATATTATCATACATTATAAAAAGTTTAAATGACTAAAGGGGATTTGAGTTTTATTTATCCTTCTGTATGACTTCATTTTACATCAGAGAATGTGATGTATCCACATGATATATCTGTTAGTCTTTAGCAATGGTGACATGTTTGTATTCAGATAACACTTAGTTTCTTAAAATATCTAACACTTAGAAAATTAAATTGCACATATTTTTATCTCATGCTGTAAAGAAGTGTAACTTTCCCTATAAACACCCCAAGTCTGCCTTATGGAGGATTTCAATTTGCTAGGTATAATCCCATACTCTGCATACTGCTTTCATTTACACGCAGGGCAGAGTGTGGTAACAAAACACAACTGAAACCCGTAAGAGAATGCTCTAATTAGATTCAAGTCAAGTACATTGTTCTTCGTGTTGGCAGATTTCCTGCCAAGAGCTTCTATTAGAAAAGGAAAGTATCACATTTTAAAATCCTATATGTAAACCAGAAATATTTTGGAAGCTGCCAGAGCTGTTAATATTATGCTTTGTTTTTCAATCCTTGTGCATCTTAAGATAATATTCTTGGGTCATCTGTCTGCACTCTTGTTATTTTGCAAGGCCTGAAATGCTTTGGCTTTTTTTTTTTTTTTAATATATATAAAACTATCAAGTCTGAGGCTCCTCTCCTGAAATCTAACACTTGAGTCTTTCATGACAGGAAAGCTCTCCTTGCAGACAAATGTGGAACCTGCAATAAAGTGGCCTTGCATTAACTTTTACATTAAAAAAGGCAGGGCTTGTTTGTTTTTCCCTTTGATGTTTTGAGAAAAGCTGGCATTGAACTGTATGGATGGTGGAAGATGACCTGTACTTCTGATCCTCCTACCATCTCCTCCCAAGTGCTTGGGGTTTTTAATAATAATTTCTTTTGGGTAGGTTAAAGGAGGCTAGAATTGCTGTGGAGTCTCCCAAACTCTACAGGAGAATGGAAGACTTTCTTCCCTGAGACCCACCAATGCCCATTCCTTCTCTTCTAAATACACATTCCAGTTTCTGATCTCTTTAAACTGTTTGATAGCTTATTAGTTAATATTAAGTGAATTTCATTCTGGATGAGCAAAATATTTCTTGTATTGTTGATAAGATACATATGATTTTCTAATTTTAATCAAATCAAGCAAACAATATATAAGATAAAAACCAAGATTTCTACACTTGTACATTTCCATGATGCTTTGCACAAAGATCAGATTCACTACAGTAAGATTAGCTAGAGATTAATTACTGTAATGGTTCACTGTGGAGGGGAAAAATTCTTTTGTTGTTGTTTAAAAATACTTCTGTTAATGCGTAGGAAAATCCTTCCACAAAAAACAAGAGAGTTGAGAAGCTCTCTGAGGATGAGCTTGCATATTAGCTCCTGAACTGACTGCTGCTGGCTCGGAGAAAAGGGGGCTAGCCACTTCCTCTCTCTTCTTAGTCCTCAGTAGTGCTTTAGTACTCACTAGTACAACATACTGCAGTCAGACTTGACATGAATTCAGTCTGGACTGTTGTTTCTTTCCCACAGCTGTGATGAGAATGGTCCCTAGGGCCTATATACATCAGCAGGAAAACAGGATTTTGTAGACTGAATTTTGTTTTACAGACTAGATTTCAATACTACACTCTGCATAATAAAAATGCAACATGTATAATAGTAACAGATTGTGAAACGTAACTTGTTTAGTCAACATTTGTTAAGTGTAAATGTTTAACTTAGCACATAGTATACTGTTCTTTATAATACCTTCCTCAGAGGCCTAAACATAATAGAGCCTTTGCCTTTAAATGTAGATTAAGAAGGCAGAAGAGAGATCTAAATAGCCCCGATTAAAAACAATTTAAAATTGCCATATGATAAGTGGTGTAATAGAGCTCTTAGGGTCATGTGACTTAGAGTAGGATGTTAGGATTTCTGCTTCAGGCAATCAGAAGGCTTCATGGAAGACATGGTTAGGCATGTGTTTTACAAAGAAAAGGATTGTGGGAAGAGGTTGGAATGTAATTAAAGGGCATTGCTGGTAGAAGGCATAGTGTAAATATGGAGAGAATGTGTGCAGACTTGCTCAGTGCAAGGCAAGGTCCACTGTGACCCGACTCAGCATCCCTCATGCTAGGGATTGAGTCCAATGTCTTCAGCATGCCAGGCAAACTCACTAACTAACACTGAGCTACACCCTCAGCACAAGGAAGAAAGCAAAATATGTTTTGGAGGGCATCTGACTGGGAGAGAAAAGGGACCTCAAGAATGGATCTTGTCATTGGGCGATCCCCGTGTCTTTCTTGGGGTCCTGTTTTCCAGGTAGCCTCCCTGGTGATGTGAGTAGCAGTCCAGTCATCCTTGTTCCACATCTAGTATCCTCCTATGAGTGAGTACATACCATGTTTGTCTTTCTGAGTCTGGGTTACCTCACTCAGGATGATTTTTTCTAGATCCATCCATTTGTCTGCAAGCCTCATGATGTCATTGTTTTTCTCTGCTGAGTAGTATTCCATTGTGTATATGTACCACATTTTGTTTATCCATTCTTCAGTTGAAGGGCATCTAGGTTGTTTCCATGTTCTGGCTATTACAAACAATGCTGATATGAACATAGCTGAACAAGTGCTCTCTTGTGGTGTGGTTGAGCATTCCTTGGGTATATGCCCAAGAGTGGTATAGCTGGATCTTGGGGGAGATGGATTCCCAATTTTCTAAGAAAGCGCCATATTGATTTCCAAAGTGGTTGTACAAGCTTGCATTCCCACCAGCAGTGGAGGAGAGTTCCCCTAGCTCCACATCCTCTCCAGCATAAGGTGTCTTCAGTGTTTTTGATCTTAGCCATTCTGACAGGCGTAAGGTGGTATCTCAGAGTTGTTTTGATTTGCATTTCCCTGATGATTAGGGATGTTGAGCAATTCCTTAAATGTCTTTCAGCCATTTGAGTTTCCTCTGTTGAGAATTCTCTGTTTAGTTCTATAGCCTATTTCTTAATTGGACTGTTGGGCATTTTGATGTCTAATTTCTTGAGTTCCTTATATATTCTGGATATCAGTCCTCTGTCAGAGAAATGGAATGAGATCTACATGAACAGCCTGGACATGAGTGGGGGTAGTGAAGGGCGAGGGTCGAGGGAAAGAGAGCTTGGGGGAGTGGGAGATCCCAACTGGATCAACAACAGAGAGGGAGAATAAGGAATAGGAGACCATGGTAAATGAAGACCACATGAGAATAGGAAGAAGCAAAGTGCTAGAGAGGCCCACAGAAATCCACAAAGATACCCCCACAACAGACTGCTGGCAATGGTCGAGATACAGCCTGAACTGACCTACTCTGGTGATGGGATGACCAAACACCCTAATTGTCATGCTAGAAACCTCATTCAACTACTGAGGGATCTGGATGCAGAGATCCATGGCTAGGCCCTGGGTGGATCTCTGGGAGTCCAATTAGCGAGAATGAGGAGGGTTTATATGAGCGAGAATTGTTGAGACCAAGGTTGGATAAAGCACAGGGACAAATAGCCAAACGAATGGAAACACATGAACTATGAACCAATGGCTGAGGGGTCCCCACTGGATCAGGCCCTCTAAATGGATGAAACAGTTGATTGGCTTGATCTGTTTGGGAGGCATCCAGGCAGTGAGACCAGGTCCTGTGCTCATTGCATGAGTCGGCTGTTTGAAACCTGGGGCCTATGCAGGATCGCTTGGCTCGGCCTGGGAGGAGGGGACTAGACCTACCTGAACTGAGTCTACCAGGTTGATCTCAGTCCTTGGGGAAGGCTTTGCCCTGGAGGAGGTGGGAATGGGGGTGGGCTGGGGGAAAGGTGAGGGGGGCGGGAGGGGGGGAGAACAAGGGAATCCGTGGCTGATATGTAGAACTGAATTGTATTGCAAAATAAAAATAAAAAAAAAAATGGATCTTGTATTCCAGCTAAAACGACTGAACTTCTGTGCACTGGGACAGGGGAGCCATTAGCATTTTCTGGTTTTTGTTTTGTTTTGTTTTGTTTTGTTTTTCGAGACAGGGTTTCTCTGTGTAGCTTTGCGCCTTTCCTGGAACTCACTTGGTAGCCCAGGCTGGCCTCGAACTCACAGAGATCCGCCTGGCTCTGCCTCCCGAGTGCTGGGATTAAAGGCGTGCGCCACCACCGCCCGGCAATTAGCATTTTCTGAACGAGGGCAACTTGATGAGATCTGTTTCTTCTGCTGATGAATATAGAAACTCTATGTTGCATAGGTTGGAAAAAGTATGAACTATGCACTAATCACATCTGTTAGGCTCACAATTTATCCAAGGAAAAATTCAACTCAGTGACTGAGGGAGTGAGATTGAAGAAATGGGTGACAATGGCTAGGGAGGGAATCAAAAATGTTGTAGTTGCTTAGAGGTCAAAGGTGACTCCTACTATACCTCAGGATGCAGTATAGCTCTAGTGGTCCATAAATAACTATTGAAGTGGAATTTGTGGATTTAAGTAACTGAGAGAGTAGCTCCAAAAACCCTTGGCTGGAGAGATGGTTCAGCAGTTAAGAGCACTGGCTGCTTTTCCAGAGGACTAGGGTTCAAATCCCAATATTTCCGTGGTGGCTCATAACTATAACCCCAGTTTCAGGGGCTGTGATGCTCTTTTCTGGCCTCTGTGGACACTGCAACCACATGGTGCAAACACTATACTTTTAAAATAAAATTTGTATAAAAAGAATAGGAAAACTCAAGAAGCTCTTTGATGCTGACAATTTATGTTTTAGATTGTTGGCTTGGAACAGCCAGTGGGACATGTAAATGAATTGTCCTCGGACAACAGAAGCTGCAAAGTAAAGCAGCAGAAGTTGGGGGTGATGGAATAGGCAGGAATCGGCAAAGAAAACAAAAGAAAGCGTCAGGCCATGCCCCAGGTTTAGAGGAAGAGACTCCGGAGGGTCAGGCCAGAGCATGTGGTGGAGGTCAACAAGGCAGAGAAGACTGGAGCTGAGGAGGAGAAAAGAGAATGCTGGCAGAGTGGGCAGGTGGAGAGACGCAAACAAAGCTGAATACTGGAAAAGGACTACTGAATTTCATTTTGGAAGCAACGGTTGTATCAGTGTGGGAAGAGGAGGAGTGTGGGATGAGGCCTGGGTTGGGTGTGATAGTTGAAAGACAGGAACAGGTCGGTTGAGAAGCCCAAGGACCAGGAGGCCAAAGAAGGGAGTTCTTGGGTGGAAGAAAGCTCCAGAGTTCTTGTGAGTGGAGGAGCTGACAAGGAAAGAACAATGGAGGTGCCCTTGAGAGGGCGGATGAGGCAAAGCCCTGTGTCCTGGAGCCAGAGCTTTGCTGCGCAGCCTTGTGTACGCTGCAGGGAGCTGTGTCTGCACTCTGCAGTTCAGCAGCTGAGCACCCAGAGTGGTGCTGATGTGCTTTCTTTATGTCTAAATTAATTTAAGATGCAATAGTCCCTGTGGCATGTGGCTACCTTTAAGGGTACCCAAAATAGCATAAATAGTTACATTAGGAAAGAGGATCAGACACTGCAAGTGATAATGGACAAGTTCTAGATGACTTGAGGAAGAGGTGGAAGTGTTGAAGAAACTCAGGATCTAAGTTTCCTTTTCTTGTATGGAAATACACAGCATCACTTGCCCGAAGGGTTCCAGCAGGGAGCACGGTTGGGCTTTCAGTGTCCTTATGGATTTCAGTAGAGAAGCTGGCAGATGGGAATCACAGCAACACAGAGAGCCTCCTAGAGGAGGCTGATTCTGTAGGTGCCCTTCCCTTTCTGGAGGCTGTTTTCATTCATTAACACCCCCAAATCTGGGAGAACAAAGCATGAGGGGACTCAGAGAGCAGGTTTAGGGGAGGTTTTTGCACTGTGATGGTTGAGTAAATTAATGGTAAGCAAGGGAAGATGGCCAGGGGAATTGTGGATTAGAGCTGGAGGCCCTGAGAAGAGGCGGGGGAAGAGCACATTCTTCAGCTGCCAGGCAGTGAGAGAGAAAGCAGGGCCGTTTTCTTTTGTGAGAATTACAGATCTGGAGATAGGCTTTCCAGCAGGAAATGGGATAAGGAGATTAGCAGATGACAGTTGTCAGATAAGAGGAGCACGGAAGATTGATGCACATTTTCCAAGTGCACAGGGCCGCTGACTGGTTTGCTAGTTTACCTTTACTCTGCCTTTGTTCCCACTCTACTGACATAACCTGGAATATAATCTTAAATGGTCAAACCAGGTTTATTTTATTTTTTTGTAATGGCCTCCAAATTTATCAAAACTGAATTCAGAGCCTGTGAGATCATCTTTCCTGACATTGAAATTTTGTAGATGGAGAATGTAACATCTGGATCAAGTGACTACTCACAGGTTGTGAGCTCAGAAAGCTGAGCCTGGGTTTCTCGGTCTTTACTGCCTGCCTGCCTCCTGAACCGTGGTGTGACTTGAGCAATGGTGGCTTCTGGTCGAGAGCTTTACTAGGTATCTAATGATCTGTGTGCCACAAACTAACACACAACATGGACTACTGTCTGTAGCTTTGCTGGGGTTGCTTTGATGAATTTATATTTACAAATTACTAAGCTACTGGCTTGACCAAACTGATAAAACACCTTGCTGGAGTATTGCTCTGTTGTTTCCCAGCTTACTCATCCATTGCCGCCGTTCTGACATTCACCAGTAAGGAAAGCAGGCAGCATGTCGGTGCTGATGAATATCTGTAACAAAGCCTGCATTCTAGTCTAGCTGGAATGGCTGCCCACTACAGCTGGGAAGGAGTTTGTCAGTGAGCAGCTCTTTCCTTTCACTTTTTAAAAAGTACTAAGTGTGCCTCTTCTGCCACCCTGCCCACTAAACCCTCTCCTATGCTCTTCTGGACTTCACAAAGAAGAAAGAAATCCAAATTATACAATAAAAAGTAAAACACTTTTCAGAGAGTATTAGAACTTCACAAGGTCGCTAAACATTTCCCTTTTTGTTCTGAATAATGTTAAGAAACCTACTGAAAGGGTTGAAATTATTCATGTTTGTTGTTTATAAAATAGTACTTTATATTTTTATAATACACACACACACACACACACACACACACACACACACACACACACACCCCATATGATAATACCAATAGTACTTTCTCTTGCCTGCTTGTATACACACCCTGAGTTTAAAAAGAAGTCAGAGAGAAATCTGCAGCTGCTGCAAATGCAAATGACGATGTACAGGTTTGGGAGATGGAGAGTTAGGCCTTCGGTTTTTGTAACACTGTAACTGCTTTACCGAGTTTCTTGAAGCCATGTATGGGATCAGCTCTAAAGCATTTTCATTTTTTGCAAGGAGAAGCACAAAGAAATGGTCTTAGTCATTTTAATAAACTAAACCAAAGTGTTGTGCAGGTGACCAAAGAGTGTTAAAATACCCTCTTTTTAAATTAGTTAATATAATTTTTTCTTGAGGATTTTTACATGTTACAGTATTTGGAGTATGTGTGACATCAAATCATCAGACATTGATGATAGGGACTGTTGTGTGGTTTGAATAGGTATGGCCCACATGAACTCATGTGTTAGATGGCATAAGGAGTGGCACTATTAGGTGTGGCCTTGTTGGAGTAGGTGTGGCCTTGGAGGAAGTGTGTCACTGAGGGGGCAGGCTTTGAGGTCTTATATGCTCAAGATATGCCCAGTGCAGTACACAGTCTCCTTCTGTTGCCTGCAGATCAAGATGTAGAACTCTCAGCTCCTTCTTCAGCACCATGTCTACCTGCATACCAACCGCCATGCTTCCAGCCATGATGATAATGGACTGAAACTGTAAGCCAGCCTCAATTAAATGTTTTCTTTTGTAAGAGTTGCTGTGGTCATGGTGTCTCTTCACAGCAATAGAAACCCTAAGACAGGGACTAATATTTTTTCTCACCTAAACACTTCCTTCCTTCCTCTCCCTGACTTCCTGCCCCCTACCTCCAGGTTAACTGTATTTTAGGTACATTTAGGAGATGTAGAGGTGAAAAATTACCTTTAGGATCCTAGGCATTGTCTTTAATACAGTGCTTCTTAAAATATAGATTTTTCTCACCAGCCCAGACTTCCTAGAAAATCAAAATTTCCAGCCTACCTCCAACCCTGATCCCTGCCCAAGACCTTCAGCATCAGAATCTATGTGACATGACCTGGTAACCTGTTTATCCACAGCCCTCTAGGGAATTCTGATGCACACTCAAGTTGAGAGCCACAGGCTTTATGGCTAGAATTTTATGCCTTTCTGTAGGCAGAAGTTTATGTCCTGCCAGCAACTCCCAAATACCCAGCAGCCCTTCCCAAATAATTGACTCAGAGGCTTAATATTACTTATAAATACTCAGCCAGTAGCTCAGGCTTATTACTGACTAGCTCTTACACTTAAATTAACCCATAATTCTTATCTATGTTTAGTCACATGTGGGTGCCCACAGAGGTTTCCTAGTGAGATCTGAGCTTGCTTTACCCAACAGGACTGCATAAGGATGATTGGACCACGGGCCTGGGTACCAGGTGTTTGGAAGGGTCTACACTTGGTTGTATCTAGCAAAGGGGAGGTCTTTTGCCCATCCCCTTGGCATTGTTATAAAAAAGCCCTTTTGAATAAAGTTCTGGGCCATTGGGTGTTGATCCATGTCCTCCCAAAGCTATCCTGTGTTTCTGTCTTTTTTATTCTTCTCGGCTAGGCCTATCATTCTATCTGCAAGTTCCTTATTCCTCTCTCATCCTCATAGGAACCCTGTAAAAGGTGGGGGCTGCTCTCCGACAGCCATGTGGCTTGGTACCTTTTCTCAGTATGGCATTCTCATCTTGCTTCCTTTGCTTCTGGCTGGTGACTCCTGACTCTGCCCTTCCTCTTCCCAGCATTCTCAGTTTGGTTGCCCTGCCTATAATGCCTGCCTGGCTACTGGCCAATCAGTGTTTTATTAAACCAATTCAAGTGACAAATCTTTACAGTGTACAAGAGGATTGTTCCACAGCACCTTTGTTATTTTTTTTATTGAGACATAATTAACATATCAAGGATTTCACTGTTTCAGTGTCTGGTTGAGTGAATTTTCACCTCATTGTGCACCTGTTTAATTCTGAAACATTTCATCACAAAAGGAAACTCCACACCTATAAACAGCCGGTCCCCACTGCTAGCTCCAACCCCCCAGCTCAGGGTGACCACAAGTTTGTTTTTTGTCTTCATGGTTTACCTATTATGGATGCTTTATATAAATAAAGTCATGGAATATATGGCCTTTTGTTTCTGCCGTTCACTTAACAAGATTTTGAAGGTTGATTCATGCTGTTGAATGCACTTCTCTGTTTTCATGGTTGAATTTTATTGTGTTGGAAAGACACATTGGTAACATGTTTATCCATTACTCACTTGACGGACATGCAGGTTGTTTCTGCTTTTTTCGTGCTCTGAGTATTTATGTCTACATTTTGCAAGAACTTGTTTTCAGTTCTCTTAGGTACATAGAGTCAGTTATCACTTGTGAATGTTAAGTCCAGAAACTCACTGGAAGCAAGTGAACAGTGAATCATCCAGATACAGGATTGTGTTCCTGTAAGCCCATGTTCACAACATTCCCATCAGATAATCAGTACAAACCTGGCTTTGTGTGCTTCTGCTTTGAGAAAGGTTCCTTGGTGTATATTGCTGGTTCCTTAATAGTAACACTTATGTCTGACAGCAGTGTAACTCATGCCTGAAAGTGTTTATTTCACACCTACATTTTTCTCTGATTTGTGCGTCCCAGGCAGCTCTTCAGCAGTACCCTTAAAACAGTGAGGTTACAAACAGAAAGCACAAACACTGTAAAAAATGTGGCATTCAGGGAGCTGCCAGATAGAGACCTATTGGTCTCCCCGGGACGTTGTGTACCAGCAGGTCAAATTTTCCCCTCTTGCAGTAGTTGTGAAAATACCACAAGGATTATTTAGAGGGTTGCAAGTAAGTTATATCTAACAGGCAGATTCCCAGAGTATGAACCCAGAAATAATGTATTTGATGCTAGGCACCATCTGTACCTGGCAGTGGACTTTCAGGATCATGTGATGACTCTGATTTTAGTGGTTCACTGAGGATGTTAGGCTGTTAGAGCGCCACCAGCACCATGGAAGCGTTCTGGCTTCTCTGCTCTTGATGATGTTTTGAGTTCTTCTTTCTTTATTGAGACCGTCTTTGAGGATATGAAATAATATCCATTTCTTTGTGGTTTTAATTTTATTTCCTGAAATGACTAATGTATATTAGTTACTTGAGTGTTTTGAGAGACACCTTTTCAAAACCTTGGCCTCTTTTAAAGTGGATTCTCCTTTTATGGATGACTTCTGGTTTTTGTTTTTAAACATGTATCTGGAGGGTAGGCACTTAAATATATAATTTGAGAATATATCCCTATTCAGAGTGTGTGTGTGTGTGTGTGTGTGTGTGTGTGTGTGTGTGTGTGTGTGTGCTTTTTTGAGACTGTCCTTTGATGTTTGAAACATTGTTTGATGAGGCCCAGTTTTACCTATTTCTCCTTTGCTTGTGCTTTGGAAACTTGAATATCCACTCCTCATGTAATTATCTAATCAGCGTGTCTTGGCAGAAAACTGTTCACACATTTTTATTATTAAAGACATGAAGAGTAGAGTTTATGGTTTCAATAGATTCTCACTTGCTTTCTAAAAGACTATCATTTATAAATGTATTTGTTTGCAGGGATTTACAAAGATTTATATAGAATTTTACACTGGCATCCTTAGAACCATCTGTTTATAAAAAGCAGTGTTAAAGCCATTTAGCCAATGACTATTTTTGTTTGGGAAAATTGAAAAAACAACAACAACAACACAACAAAAAACCACTTATCACTGCTTTGGCTAATCCTCCTCCTCCTCCTTCTTCTTCAGACTCTGCCTCTTTTAAAACTGTGAACTTTCTGCTTTGAAAGCAGGATCTCAAAAGCCATTTGTGAAAGAACACAAGCTCCCGAAGGTGGAAATAAACAGGTATTGGTGTTTATTTGTGTTAGTTTAGAGGTAGTAGCCAACATGTCAGAAAACTGAGTCTGTAGTACTTATACTAGGCTGAGCAAGCAAACAGTATCAGCCAGCGTGGCTTTACTCTAAGTAACTCTAAATCCAGAAGATCAAAGGACACTATAACCAAAAACAGCCCTTGTTGCAATTTCCCTGTAGAAGCAGGAAAAGGCTAGAAATTACATGTCACCTTCATATCCTGGCTGGCTGACCTCGGTGCTCAGATCAAGTCCCTCTGTATGCCAGCTGTTACCATTATTAAGACTTTGCCCCGAGGGGTTAAATAGGAGAAAAACTCCCGTGTCCTATCCCAGAGCAAACACAGAAGTCCCAGCCCCTCACATGCCGATTCAACGCACTCTGTGCCTGCCACTCACTCCCCCTCCTGCTCTGCTCCTGTGAGCTCCTACTTTCTCTTGTGCTGAGTTCTGCTGCCTGGCCAGTCTGCCCGCCCGCCCGCCCGCCTGCCAGCCTTTGCAGATCAAACTGAGCCAGGAGTTTCTTCTTTCAACAGGAGGTAATGTCTTTATTTCTGCTTCCTAGGTGGGTGTTTGTTGTTTTAAAGGAATTTCTTTTTAAACTGAACCTATTTTTTAAGGCTGTATTTTAAAATCCAGCTTACTTTTTTTCCAGTGTAAATTCTGAATAGTGTTTTACTACTTTAAAAATCGTGCAGTATTCATTTGAGTGTGTAGTTTGGTACAGTAGAAGAGGGTCTGCTATTCCGAAGTTTATTAAAATGTGCTTTCTTTGTGGAGTTGGAAGGAAACCTAAGATTTAAAGTGGAGTATATTGTTTCCTACCTTTCGAGTTTTGTTTAATCTCTGCCTGAATCGGGTTGGGGGGGGGATTGAAAATGTGCCCCTACCATGACCAGTTAATAAAAAGATAGGTAACGAATCACTTTACTCACTTCTGCCAATGAAGTATTTTTAAAGAGCAGTGAATTAATCTTCCAGCCTATGAAGAGAGCCCCTCGGGAGCTAAGCATCAGCAGCAGGTTAAGTTTCCCCAGGTCATTTCAGATGTTCAGCCCAGTGTGCCCCTCCGAGCTGCGTCTGAGCTAATTAAACGCTGTGCCTTGTATGGTTTTAATTGTACCAGTGATGGCTGCACTGGGATTGGAATCACTGCTTAACGTCCTGTTAGCAACAAAATAGGTTTTTCTAGATTGACTTTTGTTTCAAGTGAGAATGGATAATTTATATGTAACTGGCAAAAAAAGAAAGAAAAAAAAAAGTTCACACTGGTCTTAATTTGTAAAGAATGTTTCTGTGTGGTAATGAAAGCTAACATCTCTCATTTCGGTCTCTGGTGAGGAAAAATGCCCTTCAGCAGGGACAGTGCAAGGCTTTCAGAACATGCTTTGTGATTTACTAAGAATTGTCCTTATCTGAGAAGTATCCATGTGGACATAAGAATGAAATTCACTCCCTTTACCTGTAGAGGATGATTCTAGACCCTAACATTTGTAGACATTAGCTCCAGTTTGCTCTGACGGCTGGGCCAGCACTAGACCCAGAAGTAAGCCCTGGACTTGGAGGCAGGGGGCTCTCTGCTTCCATGGCTTTAATTCCTAATGGCATGTTCTGCTTTTTAATGTGCTGAAATAGTTATCTTGTTTATTTACTCTTTAGTTTTGCCTCTCTAATTGGTGATGCTAGGATGTTTTTACTGTCAAATACTGAGCATTAGAATATGTAAAGAATTACACTACATTTGGAATGTCTCATACTTTATGTAGTTTACATTATACACCTGAAATTAAGAATTGTGACCATCAATTCCTTGTAGTGATTATAAAGAATATGCAATGTCTGAAATGATTGCTCTACAGTGCAGTTTAAGAAATACATGTTAACCTTGTCTCAGCTTGTAAAATGATCTGTTTATTACTGATTCCTCTGACTTTCAGCTGTAAACTCTTATCTTCCTAGCTTATATTGAACCAATTACCCTTTTTGGTAACCCTTGAGAAATATCCTTTCCTATGATTGTTTTTCTCAATTCTTCTATTTCTGTCCTTACTGCTGCGAATCCTGGGATCGAGTCTGAGCATTCTCACAGTATGACTCTTAAAACACTAATGTGTATGTTGGATAACCTGGACATACATTGACATACACTGAACATTTCCTATTTTTAAAAGATTGCAATCAGTGATCATACCCCAACACAGGAAATAAAATTGAGATAATATCAAGACAGTGAACGGCTTATGATATGGAATGAGTATATGCTTTTTAGTTGGTTGATCTACCAATCTATTGTATTGTATAGCGCGCACACACACACACACACACACACACACACACACACACACACACACACACACACACACACACATATATGCCGGCTTTGAGAAACAGAGTGGGCTGTTCTCTTCACCTTACTTTTATTCTCTCATTTTAGTTACTGTTAAGTAGGATCATTTAATGCCAGCCTTCATATTTAATTTATAAGAAAACTCACAAGGAGCATAGTAGATGTTTCTCATAGGGACATTTACCTATTTAACTAAAAATATGGGTTAATTACTTTTGCAAGCAAACAAAAATCCCAGGTCAACAGTAAATGCTGTACTGTTCATCTGATACATACAAAAAAGTATGTATCAGAATTCAGGAGTATTTGTAGTGATAATTTAAGTAAGGAATAGAAAAATAGTTATGAAAATTATACCCTGGCAATACTAAAAGTAAATATACTGATCAAACTGAAGTAAGAAAAAGCCTTTACAAATTCAGTGTTTTCTAAGCTTAAAACAGTTTCAGAGTCCTTTCATAAGAGGATGCTCTTATCAGTGTTTCATACAAATATTTGAGTGATATTTCCCAAGTTGCTCAATAAACTAAAAGATCCCCTTGAGACATTCTGTCTGGGCCAGACTCTGCAGGGAAGGACCCATTTGGGAAGCTGCCCTAGAAACTTGATTTGCTACTGCTCAGAGTTCAAAGATCAGCAAGGGGGCTTGGGACAAACATTTGTGGGGGAACTTTAATTCTCAGTAAACACATTACCATTTAAATCAATCCCAGTTTTTGACAAAATGAGAGCATTTTTTTTTTAAATCTTCACGTACTTTAGTGTGGCAATAAATGAAAGGAAGATTTTCTTCTTGACTTACCTCAGTGATGAGTGTTTACTCTGAGCTGATAAATTCTGAGGGTTTGGGTGGAGTGTTAAGCATCGTGGCTGTGATGTCTCCAGATGAGCCTGTGACTTCCTCTCCATTAGCTGGCTCAGTGATATGATCCAGAATGACCAAGAAGAGCTGGAGTCAAGAAGATAGTTGCCTTGTTGCAAGTTGAATTTTCTTGAGAAAAGAGTGTGTTCAGATGACCTCAAGACAAAGACCTACATCCCAAGGGCTTTATTTCCAGAACACTTTGTAATTCTTATTTGGTGGGGATATGAAGCTGGGAAGCAGCCTTGTCTTCTGTAGGTTGTGTGAGTGTAGCATTAGAAATTTAAGATGCTCAAAGTGCAACCAGAATTGTTTCCCCCTTTCTTGGCGTGAACGTCGGGGAACATGCTCTTCCGTTGGCGGAGCCGGAGAGTTCACTTTAGAAGCTGACCAGTGCTTATGGATATACTTTTCTTGAGGGTTAAATAAACTCATTCGTCAAATTAGCTATTTCCTAAACTGCCTTCAGCAGACCCACAAGCCACCGAGTTTGTTCAGGTTTCTGCACATGTGCACAGGGATTCTGCAGTTGTCTCTCCTTTATTCAATGCTGATGTCTTAGAAAGGCTTCTGCACTGTGTCCTTGCCTCTGCCCGTCCAGTGCAAGGACTGCCACCAAGGAACAAGTGGAGATGTGTTGAGTGACAGTTGGATCCTCTTAAAAACTGATGAATATTAATTATGTAAACTATAATTGCTGCCTTGGCTGCATATTGGAATTACTTGGGAGCTTTAAAAAAAAATCACTGATGGCCATACCATTACAGTATGAATGAAATTAGAATTGCTGGCTAGCAGTCTCTTTTTGTAATTTAAAAAACATACATTACTGAAATGATTCTGATGTGTAGCTGAGGTGGAGACTATTGTAACAGGCCTATGGTTTTGCAAATGTCTGTTGTATCCATTGCATTTCCCTTCAGACTTGTGATCCAGATGTGTGCCTTGGTTGGGGTGGGAATTAGGAAACCACCTTTAGAAGGACTTTGCCTGTTTTTTTATTACCATTGTTTGACATTCCTGAGTTAGAAAGATTCTTTGGCTTTAGTTTATGTAATTTTGGTTATATGGATTAGCACAGTACTCCAGATTTAGAGTTAAAAATAATTCGATTTAATGGAACTTAACCTCTGAACTACAGACTCAAAGATAATGAGTCTCATTTCTCTCATGATGCTCGCTTACAATGTGAGTTTGAGACATGGTTACTGTGTGGTGTGATCATTTCTGTGGCTCTTTAAGAACTGCTTTCTTTCTTTTTTTTTTTTGGTTTTTCGAGACAGGGTTTCTCTGTGTAGCTTTGCGCCTTTCCTGGAACTCACTCTGTAGCCCAGGCTGGCCTCGAACTCACAGAGATCCGCCTGGCTCTGCCTCCCGAGTGCTGGGATTAAAGGCGTGCGCCACCACCGCCCGGCAAGAACTGCTTTCTTAATTGCAGTATGTGAGAGAGCTCTTGAAGTGTATGTAGTTAGGGAGGTAATGTTCATGCTAAATGAAAATGGTAGCATCCTTTGACCTAATGGTAAGCAAGAAATCTCATTTTTACACCCCTATCTTTTCCTGCATAGACCCAGTGCCAAAGGAACATGGACATAAAACAAATGAAAAAATAGGAGTGGTGTTTCTGTAAGCCTAAATTCCCTTTTAACTTATCCCTGCATGTATAAATTCATGCCTTGGCAACTGACGCATCTCTAGCTAGCTAAATTCAGGGGTTTTTCTGATTTGCTCTGGTGCGTTTACTATCTTCCTAAGGATTTTTTTTTTTTTACTTTTATCATGTTCTAGTGTAAAAGTGGGCAAAGGCTCTCCATTTTTCTGCTATATCATTAAATTTTTATAAATACTATTGGTAGATTTGTAGAAAGATATGTAGCAGTTATGGTTTATCATCTTTGATATCTTTATATATTACATATATATTCAGAGAGGTTATATAATGGTAAAATGCTTTGTACATTTCACTTTCAAAAGTGGTAGTTGTTATTGTGTAAGTTAACACTACCTGATTGATAATATAAATTTAGTAGTCAAATAGCAAGTTCTCATGAAAAAGAGCTATAATCCTTCCAGAGCTCCCATACCTAAGTCAGTTTGCCTGTTCAGTAGTGTGGGAAAGCACCCTGCTGCCAAAGAGGCTCTGATGGGATGTCTATGGAATAGGTAGATAGTTGTGGGATTAGATCAAAAGCATGGCTTCGGATTTGCTGCATCTTATACTTATGGAGAATAATAGCAACAATACTTTTGTATGGTTCTTGCAACCTGTGAAATGTTTTTAAGTGCTTAGGTGGAAATATTTATAAATATTCTTATTGGAAGAGAGTTTAATGGCAGAAAATTTATGAACTAAAAAAAAAGTTACTTTGTCTCAGAAGGTAAGAAGACACTTCTTTCTAAGACCTTCTCCTTAAGTTTCTAAACTAAACATATGGGCTTTGCTCAGGTTACTGTTACATTATTTTGAAATTATCTGAGTAGTAGCTGAGAACAAGGATGATCTATTGGCTTGTTTTTGTTTGTTTCTAGTTAGTGATGTAGCAATGGCTGGATAGCACCTCTAATTTATTAAGATGTCTCTGGTACTCTTGAAAGGTGAATTATAACCTTTTAAACTATTTTGGGAAATACTGAATTTAGAGGCTTTTTCATGTGGGTCTTCAGACAGAGTCTTATGTCAGTAATCTCTGGTGAACCTATAAATACTGTTGACCTTGGCATTTCCCTGGAGTCATCTTTACGTATTGGAAAGCCTTACCCTTAGAGTCTTGGGGTGGAATTGAATCCCAGTTATGTGATTTGGAAGAGACTTTCATATTGTTGACACTTAGTTTTCTCTTAAATGGGTTAAACTATCTTCATAGAGGTATTTTGAGAAAGTGATTCACACAGCAAAGTAACTTTAAAAATTCTACTAATGCTTTATGAGGAAAATTACTAGTAGAGACATAGCCTGGCTGATGTCCTTCTAAACCCTCCCCTAGTTGAAGAGCACCATGCAGAGGATGCCCGGCACACAGACATTGTTTCTCACAACCTTTAGAGAAGCTGTGCTCCTGCCGCAGTACTAAATACTGAGAAGCCAGCGTGCCGCTAGTGATCAGAACCGAGGCCATCATTTTAGGGTAAGATCACTCAGTGTCAGAGGAACAATTTCCTACCAAAACAAGGTCAATAAATAATAGATACAAATCCTTCCAAAATCGCCTTTAGTCCTTTGTGAAAAGAATAACTTGAAGTCCTTTTGTGTACCTATCTTCTGTTTGGAGAAAAAAGAGGCAAGGTAATTCATTCTTTACATATACGTTTTACCAAAGAGATTCAAATCCTGTCAGATGTTATCAAAATTAGGCACAGCACAGTTTGGGAGAATGATACAAGCTATAGTTAAACTCAAAAATTAATTAGAACTTAAGTTAAAATGTGTTACTTTCCCTACCCTAATTAGAAAAAAAATTTTTTCTTCTTCAGCACTCTTGTCCAACCTTGCATTGTGCATCCTCTCGCCATTGCGTAGGCCTAGTGCCCTTGCTGCCTTGAAGCCTTGTTTGAGGTTTTTCTCTTCCTGGAGAATGTGTGCCAAGGACTAGCAGCACAGACATGTTGCTGGAGGCTGGTTGCCGCTTCCAGGCACCTGGTTCAGAACCTGTCTTTATTTATTTGTTTGTTCGTTTGTTTGTTTGTTTGTTTGTTTGTTTTTTAAAGGCTTGTGCCACCACTGCCCGGCGGTGTACACTTTTATTTATTTATTTATTTTAAAGATTTACTTATTTATTATGTATACAACATGTATGACTGCAGGCCAGAAGAGGGCACCAGATCTCATTGCAGATGGTTGTGAGCCACCATGTGGTTGCTGGGAATTGAACTCAGGACCTCTGGAAGAGCAGTCAGTGCTCTTAACCGCTGAGCCATCTTTCCAGCCCCAGAACCTGTCTTTTAAGCACATCCCCAGCAGACCCCTGAGTTTGGAGGCATGGGGCCAGCTTTCAATGTTTTAGTCTAGCGGATGTGCTCCAGGGAGCCTCACTCTCTTGAAAGCATGCTTGGCTCTGAACTGGAATGCAGCCTTAACCATTAACTTACTGCTGTGAGTCCGGGGAGGCAGTGTTACTCCACATGCGTCATCTGAGCCTTTAGAAGGTAGAACGCTCTAACCTTGGCATTCGTCACCCTAGTTTCACCCCTTATCACTGGTGTGTGACTCTGGCACCTTACTTAGTCTCTACAGCAAGTTTTATTTTCCAGAATGGACTAGGTAATGCCTTCCACATCTGTTTTCCTGATCCTCTTAGTGGGATCAACTGGAGTGAGATGATGCATGTGAAAGTGCTTTCGAAATACCAAAGAGGTGCCTATTGTGCTGTTGATGGCAAGGAAGACATCGTTCCTTCAGGCTATGAGTCCTGTGTTTGTTAAGGGTAGTGATGGCTTCACTAAGTGCTTACTGTGGTAACTGGATCACATCTGTGTATCCTCTTCAACAGCACTTAGATTTTTAACTTGGCAGTTTTCTGGACTTGTTAGAAATTGTGACTTCCAGTTCCAAGCAGGGGCTGTATGGTTCTTCATGTACTTTAGCTGCCTTTGTGCTCCTGAAGCCATTGCGTGGTTCCATGGCATCCTTTAAGTGAGTTGTGTTATTGATACAGTTCGGTGCATATTGTATTAGTGATAAATTTCATAATTCAGACAGATTGTATCATGATTATATAATAAGATTTTCAATTATGTGCTCTTTTTATTTGAAGTGTGAGTTTTTGTGTTTCATAGGATTGAATTCTAAGCACACGAACTGGTGACCCTGCACACACACACACACACACACACACACACACACACACACACACAGTCTTTATTTTAACCACATAGACTGTTTCCTGGCAGTTCTGGAGTTTTACACATGCCAGCTCTCTACCACTGAGCTGCAGCTGCTGACCTTAACCACATTGATTCTTCGCAGTAGAGTTTTCTGTAGATAGCTTTGTTTGTGTGTAATGGTGTCCACTGACTTCTTCCCATCCATTACATCCAGATCTAAATCACTATTTTTTTTAGTTTTGTTTTGTGTTCTATGTGGTTTTTCTTTTTCTGTTTTTTTCTTTTTCTTCTTTTATTTATTTTTTCATTCATTTATTCACTTATTTATTTATTTGTTTGCTTATTTGAGATAAGATCTGATTATGTAGCTTGGGTTGAATCAAACTCACCATTCTCTTGCCCCAGCTCCTAAGTTCTGGAATTCTAGACATGTTACCATCATGCCAAGCTGACTCATTCTTTTCCGTTATGTGTAACACCTAACAAGATAACGGCAGAACTTAAGTTCTCTGTTGACTGTAATTTAAGTGGTTTGCTCTTTTCACCATTAAACTGTTGTAGCCCAGACCCTGGTGATATGCATATTATTCATATGTATATGAATATATTTATATGTATTTGAATACACATTTTTCTCACATATCTGGAGTTTCACCTAGTATTTCAACAAATTTAAGAAGACTTTGAGACGGACTCTTAGGTGATTTGATCTGTTATCTCAGTTAGCGGCTGGTGGGATCAACGTGTTTGTTTGCAGTTACACTTCTCTCAGTTTCCATCCTAAAATTTTGGGGCTTTAAAACTAGGAAACATCATTTCATCTCTTTTCATATTTAGATCACCCAGTGCTTGACAAATGGTATTGGAAGCTGAAGTGAGGTGAGATTAGTGGCTTTTAATGGATTGATATTGACCCATCAGATTCCTGCAGAGTGAGAGGCCTGAGTGCCGAGAAAGCTTTCTTTGGATGTGCTCTCAAGAGAACATGCTGGCATGCACATCACTGTCTCTGTAAGTTATTCTTTACGTATGATTCAAAACTGATCTTAAACTCCGCAATAAATACTGTTGCTCTTGCATTTATAATCACACCATTACACTTAGCACAGGATTTGCCACGTGTGAAAATGGTCAATGTTTTCTTCTAGAATCTCCTTCTGCATCACTACTTACTGTATTTATTCTCCTCTGCTCTGTATGCTTTGCTGTTAGTTCCCCTCCATCCCAGCAGCAGACCAGCTTTTCCTTCTCCTGTTATCTCTGCCCTTTCTCAGCCTGGGCTTTAGTGTCAACTCTTAACTTCAGATTGAGGCTTTGCTATTTTGGTCATCTGAATGTTGTTCAAATCTTAAATGGTCTTTTAATAAAAAACCCAGAGCAAGATATCAGGTGAAAGCTGAAAGATCAGAGAAGCAGAGCAAGCCACAGCCAACACCTCTTACCTCACCAACTCCATGAATCTTCTGAGTCTTCACCCAAAAGGGTCTCAGTTGAACTGCCTTAGTTCCTGTTTCCTCACTTCCTGGGATTGAAGGCATGTGTGCTTCCCAGTACTGGGATTAAAGGTGTGTACCACTACTGCCTGCCTCTGTTTACAGTGTGACCTTGAACTCACAGAGATCCAGACTATGAACTCTGCCTCTGAGTGATAGGATTAAGGGTGTGTGCCACCACTGTCTGGCCTCTCTGTCTAATCTAGTGGCTGGCTCTTTCTTCTGATCCTCAGGCAAACTTTATTAGGGTACAAAATATATGACCACATCGATATTTCTTAAAACAGTTGTTTTGTTTTTGCTTTGTCTCTTCGTGTTTTATTTACTTATGAGTCCAATTGGTTGTTTCCATTTTATGATTGTGATTAAAGAAACCAAATCAGAGAGGGCACATGCCTTTTCCTCTAACTGCAGTCAGAAGTCTGAGTTCATAGTATTCTGTGCTACCTACTAGTGCCTGCTTCATGACAAGAGATCTCCGGGTTACAAAAAGGTTGCATTTTTAAATAGCATTTATAAAGCTGCATTTTATCACAGGCAGGGGAAAAGTGATTTGGTCATATTAAGTGTCTCTTTTGGCATATCTAAACATTTTTAACTCTTACAGAACAACAGATGGTGTGGTACAGCAAGACTAGAGGAGAATGGTTGCTGTGATTCTGGCTATAAAGACAAAGAGATGAAATCAGAAGAAAGAAAACTGGATGGAAATAAGAGAATCTAGGGACAATTTTAGGGTACTCTGGAGGGCATTATAAGTTGGTTTCAAACTATCTTGAGCCCTGTTCACTTTAGAACTGTTTACTGTAGAACCGCTTGTTTCTAGATGTTTCCAAGCAGAACCACCCAGTAGCTCTGCCAGTAGATAATAGGATCAACTAGGCAGTAGAATTGATTGCATTAAATATGAAAAGCTAGACCATTTCAGACGCCATCTTAACAGCTGGTGATTAACCAACCTGCAAACCAGAAGTGCCTTCCTGTTTGTCTGTGCATCTGTCACTCAGCTCAGCAGATCCTTGTGTTGGGATGGCTCTGCAGGCCTGGATGGCAGCAGGCTTACAGCCTGGGGCAGGGGCTGGAAAAGTGAAGGCTTCTAGTCAGTGTTCCTGCAAGAGCCTATCTAGTGATGCTCCCTACGTACAGCCACACACATTCAGTTTCAGTTAGCTTTTTTAAAAGGCTAAGCTTCTTTAAATGTCCTTCATGTTTGTTGATTTGGGAGTATTCCCATACACCCCACCTTTCTGTTAACAGTGTGAAGCTGTGCTCTTCCTCAGCAGGAACGTCAGTGGACATCAGTGAGATGGCAGGCATCCTTGGTGGTAGCTGACCGCTTAGGTCTGACCAGTCACCTTAGTCTGTGCCTGCCTTGCTTTCTATGATTGAGATGATACACTGAATTCACACCGCTTTGTTTGGGGGATATTATCTGAGTGCGTAGACTGAATGCCTTTATTCCGGAGAGATTTTATGAAAGAGAAAGCTACTTCATATACCATAATTCAAAATTTCTCACAACAGCCTTTGCAAAAGGAGATTGGGAGCTGACAAGTTAGTTTGAAAAGTGATGGCAAGACCTTTTAGACCTTTTGAGTTTATGTGTACAAGGTTTAAAATACTTTATTTTCCTAGCAAGACAATTTGTAAAGACAATTTTCAATGTGTAATTAATTTCTTACTTTGTGGTGTTTATTAGCTGAGTTTATGCATAGGTGTGAGATAGTTTTTAATCTGAAAGATAAATATTACACCAATGATGCTAACTTTTCATCAGAATGTGTTGAGTACCCTCTGGTACCAGTATCCAGATGGGGGCTTTGTGCATTCCACTGGCAGGTTCTGCTCAGAATGGCCCCTGCAGAGTTGGTGGAGTGGGTGAGAGCAGGACAGGACTCTTGCACCTGCGTGACACGCAGACAGAAAAGAGGTCACTTCTCTTGACACTTATATATGTCCGAGGTGGGGAGGGACTGGAGAGAGATTGCTCTAGAAGCCACATCAAAAGGTTAGGGATCTAAAGGAGTCCATGTGTATGGTGAATAGATCAGTGGCATTTTATGACTATTCTTACTGTAAATCCCCATACTTTGTTCCTGTGTATGTTCCTCAGAATGAGCTGGGTGGTTCAGATTGCTGGGGGGTGGGATATCAGGGTTGTCTAGTTTTTACTGTTGCATGTTTACTGGACAAAAGTGTTCCTGGTACTGAGAGCATGTGAGGGATTTCCTGTATAGGAAGGCCCAGGCCCTTTGGTAGAAGCGGGGAGAACCTGATTTAATGTGAAACAAATCTTTCCTACAATATCTTTTTTCTTGTGCAGCTGTTACCTGCTGTATACAACACAGAAAGTAAATCGTGAACAACTTTTATGGTGTGCCTAAAGGAAAACCCTGTATTCCTGATAATTGGTGTTGAAAGAATTTTTAGCTAACTAATCTTTATTTCAGTAGGCTTGTTCTTACTCTGGGATTTGAGTGACTTGGAGAAAAAAAAAACTTAAATTGTTGAGATTTTTAAGCCGTAAACCAGCCTTAAGGTTGTGTACACTGCTGACTGTGCGCTCGGTCGCCTTCAGTGTCGCCCTCATTCTGCCCACGTCTCCTGAATTAGGAGTCGAAGGGTGTTCTTGTCATTGTTACCCTCTCTCTCTTCCTGAGCGGAAGGGTGGGGTAGAGAGAGCATCCAGTGAGGGTAGAGAAGACACAGTAGATAGAGGAGGGGGCTCTGTGGGACTGGCCCTTCGCAGACTTTAGCCCGTGACTCCTGCAGGAGCCTTCATTTTCCAAGAGCTGCATTTAGATGGTTTAGGTGTCTCCCTTATTTATATATTTTCCTGCCTGCTTAGAACTGGATGGCTTTATATCTTTATCATTTCTAGGGCCAAGAAATTGGAGCATGGCTGTGATCAGTGGAAGTGATTCTGTGCTTCTGAGCAATGGCAGCATCTCAACCAGCACTACCAATCCTTGCCCCCTCATCCCCAGTGATGGAGACCTCACAGCCCAGCAGCTCACACCCAGAGAAGCCCCGAGAACAAAAGCGAGTCCAAATGGATGCCTGCAACTTAATGGCACAGTTAAGTCATCCTTTCTGCCTTTAGACAACCAAAGAACACCTCAGATGTCAGCTCAGTGCTGCCACCCTTGTCCATACCATCACCCTGTGACCAGCCATAACAATCACCAAGAGTGCCATCCCGAGGTTGGCCCCACAGCATCCTCCGCTTTGGCCTCCTGTTGCATGCAGCCACATTCCGAATACTCTGCATCCCGGTGTCCACACCATTCTCCTGTGTATCAGGCCGCACACTGCCTCCAGCCCCCGCCATCCTTCTGCCTTCATCACCCGTGGCCTGACCATTTCCAACATCAGCCTGTACGGCAGCACCTGGCCGTCATCAGGTGAGTGTCCTGATGTCTTGTCGGCCTTCAGCAGGAGACTAATCCCACATGAATGTTGAACGTGACAGCTTCTATTTATTTCTCCAAAAGAGGGAGGGAAAAGAAAAATGGTCAGAAAATAGATACCCATTCTGTGGATTGTATGAAGCCCACTAAAATATAATTGAAATAGTGTATTTGTGATATCCATTGACTTGGTGTGCATGTATATGTGTGGTGTGTGTATGTGGATGTGACAGGGGCTTGTGTGTAACCCAAGGATTTTTTTTTTTAACTTTTTTTTACTATGCATAAAAGATATATTTGTGGTGAGGTTACCCAAACAGGGGCCTCCTTATCGTGTTATTAGTAATGGCCAACCTGTATGAACAAGAAGTTAAAACTGCTTGCTTCCTTATGAGTCTGTGCATCTGTGCTCACAGTTTCTATTCCTAGGGTTTGAGTGATTCTGTAGTACATCAGAGAGAAGTAACATCCTTCCATAGCTGACAGAGCCTATAAATCTGAAGCATGTGACTTTAAGAAAGAGAACAACATTCCCTTTGCAACCCAGGTGTACTTCACACGCACGCACACACACACACACACACACACACACACACACACACACAAGAGCTTAAGGTGCACTGTCGGAGGGACACACTAGTGTCGTCGTCGTCCACGTCTCCGTATGATATGGACATTTCTGTCACTCCCACAGCTCCCTTGTGCCCTCCCGTCAGTCCTTGCCTCTTGCTGCAGGTCACTCCGTGGTCGTTCTGTTGACCTGCTCCTGGACACACAGTCATACTGCATTTATTCTTTTGTGCCTGGCAAGTTTTGCTTAGCCTAACGTCTTCAAGATTTATGTAATTGTTTGCTGTTTTGTTTTTACTGCAGACTAGTAATCCATTGTGCACATGCTACAGGCTCTCCTGTCAGTGAGGAGCCAAGTCAGTATGGGGAGAGAGTCCTCACCTTTGTCAGGTTTTCCAAGTTGTCAAGATTGGCTGCTCTTCGTCCTTTAGGAAGGAGATGTAAGAAAAGAGCAAAGAACATGGGGAGGGAGGGGAGCAGTCCCTGAAGTATGTCTCTTTGGGCTCTGAGTACATTTCCATATTAGATTTGAGAGCCTCTATGTTCTAGAAGTGTACGGAATTCCCCAGAGCTAGCCTTAGATGATTTGTCCTGACAGCTCTGGGCTCCATGATCAGGTTTGGACTCTTCCCATGTTGAATTAAACTCTGTAACTAGTGGATTCTAAAATTACATACTCATAAGTATTTCTATGATGAAGTCCTCAATTACGTAGATGGTCGTAGAGTGTGAGGTGGAACAGCTAGTTGTACATACTGAAGCTGTTGAAGCTGAATCCACTTAGTAGCCTTAAAGCAACTCTGGGCAAATAACCAGTGCTTTCAGCATGCCAGACTGTGCCAAGATTTTCTGGATTTTACTTAGCATTTGTTCATGACCTGATTCGAAAGGAATGAGAGTCCTGCGTGTACGTTAAGTGGAATGACATTAAAACTCAAGCTGATGGCAAATGGCTGAGATTGTGACTGCCTGTGGTTGGCACTGGGAATCCTACAACCCTGGTGAACTTACTGTAGATGGTGTAGAACGCTGGGTTCCTAGACTTGTCCCTGTGGTGGATTCTCCTTTAGATCTTAACTAGACAGTGATGTGAAGCTAGCTGCTTCCTTGGGCAGAAGATGTTGTACATATTGTATACCTTACTTTGCTTCAAGAATGATTCCCACAGTTTTTGTATTTATTTACATATATAATCAACACTTTGTATTGGATGCTCAAATGTGCCACACCAAAAGTATCATTCTAAGTAGATTAAAATATCCTTTTTGCAGCCGGGCGGTGGTGGCGCACGCCTTTAATCCCAGCGCTCGGGAGGCAGAGGCAGGCAGATCTCTGTGAGTTCGAGGCCAGCCTGGTCTCCAAAGCGAGTTCCAGGAAAGGCGCAAAGCTACACAGAGAAACCCTGTCTCGAAAAACCAAAAAAAAAAAAAAAAAAAAAATATCCTTTTTGCCTTTGTCAAGTCTTTACTAGAAAGGTAAATCAAATAGACTGCTACAGTATTGTGATCAATCCTACCAAGAAGGTGCACACAGGGCTAAAGAGGTATCGCACCAATGGAGAGAGAACAGAGGCCATTGTCTTGGCTGCTTGCAGACAGTGTTTATGCAAAGAGCTGCAAGGTAGTATGAGCCCCGCTCCAGCGTAACTGAGCAACTCCAGGAGAGGAGAGAGGAGGAGTGAGGGGAGAGGTGAGCTGGGCCCAAGTCCTGAAGGGAATTGCAAAGCAAGGCTTTCTAGGCTCGGTTCTGAGGAATTGTTGTTGTCGCTCTGTGTGTGGCTTCTCTGTCTATCTGCCTCTCTGTCTCTCTCTCTGTCTGTCTCTCTCTGTCTCTCTCTCTGTGTGTGTGTGTGTGTGTGTAAGTTATGAATTGCATAAAATATCATTTTAGGCATTTTTGAGTAAATGTTCAGTTATGTGACATTAAACACATTCATGTTACTAAACAAGCATCATGGCCACCCAAACCGAAAGATACATCTTCCCAATCAGACACTCTGTACCTATTAAATACTAGCATCCCTTTCTCCTCCCCTCTAGCCCTTGACAATAACCACTCTACCTTCCTTCTAAAAACTTGAGTGTTGAGGGTACCTCATATATGTAAAATCACAGTGTTTGTCCATTTGTGACTGGGTTTTTTTTTTCACTTAGTATGTTGCCAAGACTCAACAGAGTCATAGCATGTGGCAGTATGTGAGTACTGCATTTTGTTTATATATTCATCTGTTATGGACATAGGGACATCTGGACACTGCCTTTTGTGTGGATAATGCTACTGTGAGCATGGGTGTATCAAATACCTATTGGAATTCCTGCTTTCAGTTGTTTGGGTATATACCCACACCAGAGGTAGAATTGCCGAATCCCATGGTGGTTGGGTTTTGACTTTGTGAATAACTCACATACTGTTTTTTCAGTAGTTGTCCATTTTACACTCCCGCTAGCAGTGTACAAAATTCAGTTTTGACATCCTTGCCAACACTTGTATTCTACCTGTTTGGTTTGGGGAGGAGCCGTCTATTGAGTGTGATATCATAGGTCAGAATCGTGGTATGGTTTGCTTTTCACTGTCCTTGTGGAGGACCGATTGAACTGGGCCAGGACTGTGGTAGACAGGAAGACAGCACTAGATAGGAATGATGGGTGAGCTAGGATTTAGAAAGAAGTCAGTTCTAGAGGGAATAGACTGCCGTGGACTCAGTGAGTCATTAGTTGAGACTCTAGGAGGATCTAATGTAAATTTTTATTTCCTGAGGAGGTGGGTGGAGGGTAATGTCAGTCACAGAGATGAAGAAAATAGAAAAAGGGTCCTGAGTGAGCACAGAGCCTACAGTATCCAGAGCGCCTGGGGTTTGGCGATGCAGGGTATTAAAGCAGGGTATTGTGCTAGAACAGTAACCGTGAAGAGTGATGGCAGGGCTGAGGGAGGGCTCATTGGTTAAGAGTGCTTGCTGCTCTTCCAGAGGACCCGAGTTCAGTTTCCAGCACCCCTTTCTGGCCTCCATGAGTACCTGTACAATACACACACGCGGGCGCGCGCGCGCGCGCGCACACACACACACACACACACACACACACACACACACACACATACACACACACACACAAAAGAGAAAAAGATGGTTGTCCCTTGAGCTCCCTTGAAAGCGTGATGATACTGGGTAGTGCATGGCAGTGCCACTGAGGACAGTAGTACTGTTAGGGGTTATCTCCAAAGACCCCAGGCTAGTGGGTATTTATTTGTAGAATTCTGCCGTGGCATGGGAGGGCACTGAGACAGGTGCTGCTTTCCGTTTCCCATCCCGTAAAATGTCAACAAAGCCTCTGTGTGTGATAGACCTGTGGTGTAAGAGCAGGTCAGCTGAGTCTGAAGGGGATAAAGAATTCTGGAAATGAGAATATTGTATGTCACTGCACTGCTCTTACCAGCTGCCCTACCCTGTTCTTTCAGGAGATGATCCTAGAGGCTGATTTCTTCCAGGTGCTGCTGTACATTCCCAAATCTCTGTGATGGATTGCACAGCAGTGCATGCTGCCGTTTAGCAATCCATGATGTAAACTGTGTTCGTGACTTAACGTTTCCATAGAGGATGCCTAACGGTGGACGGCCGGCCTTATGGTAAAGTGCAAGGATGGGGCTCCTCGTGCTCCGGAGCGTTAGCACTGTTTGCGTTGGTGCCACAACTCAGCCTGCCTGCTGTAGTCTGTATTTTTAACATCTTTAGTTATTCATAAAGTACTGAAGCCATAGAGTGTTTTCAAAGGTCAGTCAAGTAGACGATGGTAACTTTGGCCCCAGTCATTTGCTCCCTACTTTAAGATGATGTCATCTTCCCACATCGTCACCTTTCACAGATAGTGCAGGTCCTCATTCACTCCTTGACTGATCTTCCTGAGACCATTATGTCAATCACTTGTGGGTCATTTGTTTCTTTTAAAAGTTCTCTTAATTTTATGACATTAAGATCATTGCAAAAGTTACATTTGGTTTTTGTTTTGTTTTTTGTTTTTTCGAGACAGGGTTCCTCTGTATAAACTCTAGCTGTCTTGGAACTCACTCTGTAGATCAGGTTGGCCTTGAACTCAGAGATCTGCCTGTCTCTGCCTTCCGAGTGCTGGGATTAAAGGTATGCGTCACCACTGCCCAGCTTCAAAGTTACATTTAGTACATCCTGTTTTAATATCATTTAATATCACTGAATATAAAGTAGTAAAGGATAATATTTTAAAGCTTCAGACGTTTTCACTTGTAGATTCTTGTCCTCATATCCATTGTTCAACCATTAATTAACCTGATTAGTTGAAGACAGGAAAGGATTCGGAAAGGCAGGAAGTAGCCTCTCCCTGCCATAGAGCAAAGCCTGTGCCAGCGGGTCTTAAGCCTGGTTGATCTTCTGGTCACTTGGGGAGTTCAAAAGTAAGTAAGTGGATATATGAATAAAGGAATTTTACAATGAAAATAAAGAATTCTAAGAGTTCAGGTGGTGGGAACCAATGAGCTGAATGAACTTTGGGTCTGCCTAAGAATGGAACTTGTTGACCTTTGAAGGATGGCTAGGAATTAATAAAAGCAGATGAGGAGAAAGGGCATGGAGGGTGGTTATAAATTAATAATAAAATCATACTGATCTAGGCAGGGTAGGGCATATACCTACCCACCTATAATCCCAGAACTCAGAGGCTGAGGCAGAAGGACCTTAAAGTTTGAGGTTTAAATCTATTTTTTTAATTTTAAAAATGTGTTTAAGAAAGGGTAGAAAAGAGATTTAGAGATAGAGGAGTCATTTGAGATGGTCTTGAGGCATTTTCTTAGATTTACACCCCAAATGCTGCCCAGCTGTGTAAAGGTCTGTACAGTAACGATCTGGCCTTTATCATCCAGAGGTTGGAAGATGCCTCACAGGACAGTCCTGTTCCACCTACGCTGTGGAAAAAACTTTCCAATTATTCATTTGGGATCTTACTACCATATTAAAGTGAAAGGCCATAATATTACTGTACAGTTAATAAGGAGTTTTGTAGCCAAAAATAGCAGCCAAGAGTTCTAATGTCAGTCACTTACCTTTTAATTTGGTGTTGCAGACAAGGGTTCTTGGTTATAACAGAGCACTCCGTACCTGGCTATGCCATAGGCTCATTATCATGTTGAACCTGTATTTGGGGTTTCCTGCCAAGTGCAGTTTTGTTTCCTTGAATGTGCTTTTACAGACAACAGCACACTGAAAGACTTCAGAGCTATGCAGAGTTAGCAATGCTTGCCATGGGGGACCCTAGAATTCTGCCACTAGCCCCTTAAAAGTTAACTGAGCATTACTGCCACCATGTACTTGCAACAGAATGATTTTGATCCCTGTGTTCTCTTTCTCCTTTACTTCTGGTTTGCCAGTCTCTGGCTGCCCGAGAGGTTTTATTTCTGTTCTCCAAAGAGACTAGTCACTGTCTATGAAGGGCCTTTTTTTTCAAAAAAAAAAAAAAAAAGTAAGAAATGAGAATTCATGTGTTATAGTAAAAGGGGTAAGCGCCATCCCTTTGATGCACCTTCTTTTGAATAAAATATATTGTAACATCTCAAGGTACCATTACAGCTCTAGCCTGGTCTGCAGGACCCATCCTTTTTTCCGTCTTTAGCCCTGGTGACAGTGCTGTTTTATGTAGCCAAGACACATGAACAGAAGTTGGTCTGCACTCTTCATCAACGGAGGCACTGACACAAACCTAGTATCTTGGCTTTGCCCTGCCACTCAGAGTCAACCTGGACGTTTTCTAAGATGCTGGGTGGAGAAGGTCAAAGGCTGCTATTCACTAGTAGCAGGTACGCACTGAGGATTTACTGTTCAGTGCTGGGCACAGGTAAGAGCTGTAAGCCTGGTTCTGATCTTCAGAGGTGAGAGCGTGGTGCATACTGGTTAAGACACCTAGATCCCAGCATGGGCTGACCATGGGTAGGCTGTTGTCCTCCTGAGTATTTGGTATATTACTTGGAGCACAGAAGTTAAGCAGCCGTGTTACTACAGAGGTATAAGTCAGGCTAATATAATATGGAACCTTGTGCACATTCATATCCTTTTTCCTTTCGTTCCCGTAAAAAGTTACTAACCATGAAAGAGTTCTCTGTCCTCATTTCCTGAAGTAAACTATGGCATCTTTAGGATTCCCCAGCAGGTAGCTTTTACAAGAAGGAATAAAGTCCAGTCTTTAGACCTTCGTCATTCACTTAGATCCAATGAAAGTTGAAATTTGATTCTTCAGAAACACTAGTGACATTGTAAGTGTCCCATGGCCTTACACAAGTGGCTTTGCTAGCACACAGATGAAGGTGACTCCTATCATAGAGTCTTGTTGCACTAGGCTGCATTTCTTGGCTCCATACAGGACCTGAGATCCTTTTTCAATCGTGGGAGCAAATGGAACTTATATGATACAGAACAACAGCCGTGTGTGTGTGTGTGTGTGCAAATGGAACTTATATGATACAGAACAACAGCCGTGTGTGTGTGTGTGTGTGTGTGTGTGTGTGTGTGTGTGTGTGTGTGTGTGCGCGCGCGCACCACGTGTGGAGGCCAGGAATCATATCAAATGCCCTCCTTGTTGCTTTCCATGTTATTTTTTTTTTTGAGACAGTCTCTCTCAGTGAAGCCAAGAGCTCACTGGCCAGCACACACCAGCACTGAATTCACAGCAGCACACCACCACACTTGGCTTCTCACATGCTTGATGGGGATTGAACTCAGGTCATCACACTTGTGCAGCAAGCGGTTTACTAACTGAATCATCTACCTGGCATGAAAACAGTTATAATTGAGAGCGATGACCCCTTTTTGTCCATTTAATTGGAGTTCTGTTGGTTGCATTTTGTTTAGTGTATAACAAAGAACTGATAATTGATAAAAATGTTGTTCAAAAATCTCAAAGACCAAATTCCTACATTAGGAAAAACTGTATAACAGATAAACAATATCCTTCAAAATCTGAAGATCACAGATCCCACAAAAGCCACTGTACGTCATCATTGCAGATGCTCTGAAACCAAAAGCATCAGCTCACATGATTTATAATTGTCTGGGCTCTTTAAATTGGATCTGATGAAAAGCATAGTTGTCGAGAGTAACAAGTCCTACTGACTGTGGAAATCGGTGGTGCTGCCTGCTGTCAGTGGTTCCCTTTCTCAGCCCCTCTCCTCTCCTTGCTGCACTGAGTGAGGGGAGAAAGGCCGGGCTTGGAAAGAGGCTCAGTGCGTTTGAAGCCTGACTCTGCTGCCTGCTCGCTTTGTGGCCTTAGCAAGTGTTTAATCTCTCTGCCTTAGTTTCCAGTCCTGCGAAGTTAGGAGTGACGGCTGAGTGACACTTGTTTAGATTTCCACCCTCTTCTCTTTGCTGATTTTGTTCCGTTCACATTCCTGTTCTGTTGCCGGTCTTTGTTGTCTGTGTTTCCTTCTCTTGGTACTGTTTCAGAAACATAGCCGTAGCAGCCTGGTTTAAATAAAGGCAGGGGCACCCCATTTCTTTCTTAAGTATAAATTCCACACTTTTCTCCATCCACATAGGAAAACGGAGGGACACTAGTTTTCTTTTTGAGAAAGGGGGTTGTTGAAAAGGCTCCCCAGCCCAGACTCAGAGTCTTGCTGCCAATTACATAATCTTATTATGATAACTACAGATCATGTTAGAAGTCTGCTAAGACTTCCTCGTGATTTTACCAAAACCAGGGTTTATTTTTACATTCCTTAACATAGTCAAGCTAACTGTTTAAAAGGGATAATGTTTGTAATATGTAAAATGTTCCAAGCTTGCTTGCCAAATTCAGTCAGTTTGGCAGCCAGGTTGAGCAAAGGCTTATTTTATTAGGGGAGTTCTTTTAGAGTTCTTCATATTATAAATGAGCATATTTTATAGAGTTTTGCCCCGTGGAATGCATTGCACAGTGTGTAAGGCATTCCAGAATATGAGCCTTGGTGAGCCTTTACCTTAATAATAAATGTTAAGAAACAAGATCAGTTTTATTTCATAAAATTACCATAGCTCTTGGAAATGAATCTGTTTCTTTCCATGTTACTGCTAGTTTGGTAGGTGAAGAGAGAAGTGGGTGGGGGTATGGCTTAAGTTTTCTCGGAGTTTTTTTGAAAGGGTGTGAGATACTTGGCAAACAGTGAGGCTTAATAAAAGGCATTGTTAAGGATCAGGTACTTGTTGAGTCCAAGAAAGAGACAGTTGCTGTTGACTGCATCTTCTTCCCAAACTCAAGTGTGTTGCTGGGGGGACTGAGAAGAAGTTATAGGACTTAACGTTTATGGAATAATTTTGATTGCTATCCTCACACTCCTGTCAGTAAAATTAACTGTGCAAAATTACATTTTTAACACAAACCAGATATTCAACTGATTGCTTGGCACTTGGGAGTTTAAAGTATAGCTTTGTGCCAGAGGCATATTTGGAGCTCAATAAATATGTGATGGATGAAAGAATAAAAGAATTTCTCAAGACATATTTTTCTAATTTTACAAACAACCCCAAACTTATATTTTTTAAAACACCTCTTGGAGTTAAAATAGTCAACTGTGATCAAACAACTTTGGTTTTCTAGAAGGGAATGATTTAGGCAAAAATCACTCAGTGACTTCATGTAACAAAGTAAGGCTTAGAGAGTTTGGAGGAAGTATCATAATAAATGGGAGAGGCTTCTCAAACATGGACAGTTGTACAGGTACCTGAAATATGAGGAGACCTGTAGGAACTAAACCAGGACAGGTTTCAGCTTAGCCATTTCCTTTGTGTAGAGATATGCCCGCTGTGGTGTCTGTCACAGGGTGTTCATCACATTCAACTCTGAAAAGCCATCTACAATAACTAGTCCAGAATACTCCTCCTGTGATGCAGTGGGTTCTGAATGTTGTCCACCCATCATTACAGCATAGATTTATTGCTGACTACTTTGTATTCAGTAACTATTTACTTCTAATACTTGTGGTTGATATTGTCCTAAGTTTTTTAAACCATTTTTGTACTATTCTGTTTCTTTAGGACCTAGCAAGGTGCCTGGCGTTTGGTAAGCATTCAGAATCAGTTGTTGAAAAAACTAAATAGATTAATTGGGCGCCAATCAAGCTCTTCTTGCTTGCAGAGAGCTCAGTGAGATGGCATGACACTTTGATATTACGAATTAGGCCCTGTTGATCTATCACATATGATGAGAGGCTTCCTTGGTAGTGGGAGAAAGTGTGAAGACCTCACCTGTCTTTGAGAATATATTCTTGTCCTTTAAAGCTCCCAAATGCACTGGTTTATGACTTTGCAAATAGCCAACCAGGGAATGGAGAGATAGCTCAGTGTTCCAGAGAACCTTGATTAAATTCCCAGCACCCACATGGTGTCTCATAACCACCCATCACCCCAATGCCAGAAGATCCTACACCCTCTTTTGGCCTCCAAAGGCACCATGCCACATATAATGCACAGGCATACATGTAAGCAAAACAATTGTACACATATAACATTTTAACAAGTAAAAAATAAAACCAACCGGCCAACCATTTTCTCATTAGTGAAGAGAAAAGGAATCAAGGGTAGATATGCAGTCCACTGCTTCCAGCTCCTAGACAACTTCCCATTGCATTTCTGAATGCTGTTCTAGGGAGAGGATGTGGAAGGGGAACAGTGCTCAACCTGAAGAACAGGTTCCTCCAGCAGGGGAATTTCCTTACAGGATAGAAGTTTAATCAGAAATCCACTGTGCATGCAGTGGGGAGCTCTAGCAAGAAGTATGTCTTGGCTATAGTGAATACTAAGTAGCCTGGGTCCCGAGGCATTAGTGTGGAGCTCTGGTTCTGTGTTGCAAGCAGTGATTTGCTAACAGGTTACTGGAAGCTAAAACTGCTTCATTATGAAGGAGTACTCAGGAAAGATTTATTTAAATGTGCTATTTCATCATTATAGGGCTTCTCTCTAATGGTTTGACTTCACATTGAGCTCCAGTTGTATTGATTTTTACACAACTGAAAATTCCCAGTGAGCAACATTAGTGTCTAGTGAGTGTTTTGGCTTGAGGATTGTACGCTTCATTCTGCATTCCACACTCTCTGGTTACTTAAGTTTAACAAGGCTTTTCTGGCTTTCTTACAGCCTTTTCTTGGGCCTCTTATTAATGATTCTTATTCATGTCATATTAAGAAAACTATATTATGTGCTCATTAAGCATGTTTTGCACAGCATTCTCAGCAGAAGTCTAGTAGAGAAAAGCTTGGGTTTAAGGATGAGTACGTTATAATATAGTGTAACTTTGCATGGGTTGTTTGCTTCATGACCTCCAACTAAACTATGTATATTTAACTTGCATGTGCTGAAAAAGAATGTCAAAGCTACTGTCTTTAAAAGTATTGTTAATTAACCGGTTGTTCCTTTTAGAATTCTAATTGTTTTGAACTAGTTCATTAGTAGTAAATAGGCATTCCTAGATTCTGGTTGGCTGTGCATTGCCCAGGAACAGAAACCTGTGGTATTTTGATCATAATGCCTTCCACTGTCCCTGTGATAAGTGCAGAGATTGGATGTGTTTGAAAATGAATACTCCATGGCTTGATTCCCTTACCTTTCAGTTAACTGTAGAATAGCCACTTTTAGAGATATGCTAGGCTTAAGATTGCCTTAGGGAGAAAGATTTTGTTAATAGAATAAGAGGAACTTACACTTAAGGCCCCCAGTTATTCCTCTCCCCTGTATTTTGTATGCAGGATTCCTTTCTTGTTGGTCAAAATAGCCTCAGTCCTTCCTTGCTTGCTCCTTGGGACCAAACTCAACTCATAAGAAAAAGTTTTGTTTGCTTGCTTGCTTGATTTTGTGCGAGTGTGTGCATGTGCGCTTACGTCACAATGAATGTGGAGGTCAGAGGGCAACTTGTGGGATCCGCTCTCTTCTACCTTATGGGTCCTGAGGATCACACTTGGCTTGTCAGACTTGGCAGCAAACTCATTATTCACCTGCTGAGCCATCTCACCAGCCCAAGAGAAAGTGTCTTTTGACCCTAGGTTGAACTGAAGCTGTTATATACATCTGACTTGTACAAGTTTTGGGGGTGGGTGGACCCAGTAGATGAGCCAGTATCGTGTGTCTTATGCACAAACATCTTTTCTTTTGGAACCCCATACCAATACCTTTGTGGGTCACCAGGCTTGGCTTATAATTGACAACCATTAAGCAAATCCTGAAAACACAGTTTTCTCTCCATGTCTCCAGCAGATAGACACCTTGCGAGTTTCAGGTGTTAATTTTGGCTATGTTAGTGTGGGGATCTGATATTTATATGCTCACTGTGTTTTTGCCTCATGTGTGCCTTTTAGCATATCTTCCCAGTAATATTCTTAATGGCTTTAGGGAGAAATTACAAACTAAGTAACAGCTAAATCGGAGGTGAGAGCTCCCCCCCCCCCCCCCCCCCCCCCCCCCCCCCCCCCAGCTAATCAGTAGCCATTGAGTGCCGAGGTGAGCTTTAAAGCAGGACCAGCTTGTGGATGTTTATCACATCCTGTTGAGTCACCCACAGACCCTTCAGCAGAAACATGGGCTTCATTTTCTCCAGCACATTGGCACATTCCTGTCAGGTATAAAGAGAATCTAAATCTGAATGTTTAAAATTCGGACCTTGACCGCTGAAGGCACACTCGTAATCTGGGGCCAAGTAGATATTAAAAGAGATCAGGTCAGTGTAGTGTTAAGTAAGATTTATGATTGCATTGTTTAGAGATTAAATATTTTATTTATACTCAGTAAAAAAAAATTACCCTAAGACTTTTTGTTTAAAATCATTATGCAAAGAAAAACAAATTTCATTATTATGAATTATCCTAAAAATTAAATTATTGCAGAATGTACTTGAGTGAAACACTGGAAGTGTGTCCTCAGGGTTTCAAAGTGGGAAGAGGTGAGCATTTTGAATAATGTATGTCTACTACTCATCCACAGGTATACACGTTTTACATAGAAATAACCAGCGATAAGTCGAGTCTACATTAAATGGCACTAGGTCACAGAATCTGCTGAGAGTGTGCATCAGCATTGTGACTTAGACTACATAACATTCTAATTATCCTATGGTCTCCTTTATTTAATTTGTGACTTTTATAATTAAATGACCTTTCTAATAATTTTAATAATAAAGTTTGTTACCAAAAATATTCTGAAAGACACCACAATTATGTGTAATAGTCTGAGTTTAAAACTCTTAAGAATTATGACACAGAATTTGGTCATGCACTGTATTTATGTCCTTAGTTAAATGATTGAGCTTTAATGGCATAAGGTTGCCATTAAAATATATGATGACATTATTAATGACTTCTTTGGGACCTTACTATATCCAGGCATCACATTATATTTTACAGTTTTGAAAACAAACCAAGGAATTTAGTCCTATTATTGTAATCTACACTTTATAGAAGAAACTGAGGTTTGAAAATTTGAATAATATTTTAAGTATTAATTCAATAGCTAATAATATGTGGTAGAACTTGAAACTGAGTCCAGGTCTCTTTGATTTGCCCCCCCCCCCCCCCCCCCGCCCAATATTAGATGCACTTACTTGAATCCTAAAATTTTGACATAGTAAACATCATTCTTTTAAAAAGATGCCCAATGGGTAAACAACTCTTCTAGAGACTTGGAATTCCTCCTCCTAATCACAGTTGTATGTCACATCAGATTAGAGAGCTTTGGCTGTAGCTTTTTCAGTTCCAGCAGTAGTTGAAGAACTAGTTATCACATCCAACTATGTTGTAGGCACCATGCAGGTTCATTCTTGAGGTCACAGAACTGAGCTCACACTGATTGCACAGACCGCAGTGTAACTGTAAGAGCACTGGGAGCAGGCTTAGACTACTCCAGGAACTTTTGGGTCATGGAAACAGTATATTGACAACGCCACTTCATACAGACCCTGAAGAAGAATTCTACCTGCATCCTGCGTCTCTCATATGCATGATAGGCTTACACATGTTAGCTGAAGTGGGGCACACAGTGGGTTTTGAGTGCTAGTGGGAATAAGTGTGTTTTATGTGTGTGAGGTAAATTTTATTGCTCATTAGGGATCTATGACTTGTAAGTCATCTGGGTATTTCTTAAAACTGCAAGAGAAAAAATAGGTGAAGTCTCACTTCATAGTCAGACGTTGAAAATATCACTAGATTATTTTTATGTATTTTCTTAAATCTAAGCTTAATGATCTAAGGTTCTATTTAAAATTTTATCTTTCTCGTAATAAAAGACAGTCCAGTAAGCAATCAAATCTGTAATGATCGAATATTGCAAGCTGACTCTGGGGGCAGAATGTGATTATTGCCTAGGAAGAGGCACAGGGAGCTTTTGGGTGCTAAAATGTCATTGTGTAAACAGTGGCAGCATAGGTGTGTGTGTATATAAACATCCACCATACTGTACTTGAATTCTGTGCCCTTGAAGACTTCAGTGGTGTGGTAAAAGGACCACATGAGGGATTTGAAAGAGCTCCGGCTGCATCCTAAAGTTTCTTTTCACACTCTTGGCCTTCCTGGGAACAGTGGAAAGGCCAGGACTGTGCTGTATTCATTAGTCAGACAGGATGAAGGATGATGAAGGGGTCCCTTTGCAGCTGCCTCACCTGTGCTCAGTAGCTTCTTTGGTAAGACTGGTCTACTTTTAGTTTTCAATTTACTGCTTGTATTTCCCCCCCTAATTTCAAGAAGGTGAAAATGACCAGCGTTTTGATGTTAGAATCTCACAGGGTAGGAATATAGTTGCGGCTTGAGCACATTGGTGCATTTCTCGCCTCTTGTCCCTGCTTGCATCTTTACGAGCCTCTCATCTTCCTATTTTGGTCCTTGAGAGTGGAAATTATATCTCTTGCTTTTTTGTTGCTCAGCAAGTGCTTAGTGAGTTGGAATTTGAGGGTGGAGAAGAGATGACAAAAGACTGATTTAATACTGCTGAGAAAATAAAAGGCTGTCCTTCGGCGGCCCTCCTCAGGGAAGGTAGTCATACATCTTCCCATTGCTCTGTCTGAGATGGTAGGAGAGAAGTACGCCAAGACTGTAACAAGATTTAAACTTTCCAGATGGAAGAGTCAGATTTAGCGTCGGGAAGAAGTCATGGGAGGGTGATTTGAGCATTTATGACAAAGTCTTGGAGTCCAGATTCATAAGCCCCCTTTTCCCTCATACCTCATCCTATAATGGGGGTCTGGGAAAACTTGGTATGCTCAGTTGACTGGGAATCTTGCATGAGTTTCCTTTGTAGGAAATGTCTGTTCATGAGGAAAGCATGTGGGAGTTCCCACATATCCTGTTAGAGAATTGAACCCATAGGCTTTTGAAAGTTCCTTCAGAATCTTTGTTCTGGGTTGTGATTTAGCATGCACGTGTCCATGTCGTGGAGAACTAATATCCCTATGTCTGGCTGATGGCCTCTTTAATAGTGTTCTCTCTCTCTCTCTCTCTCTCTCTCTCTCTCTCTCTCTCTCTCTCTCTCTCTCTCTCTCTCTCGTTTAGTTTTTTGTTTGTTTTTAAGACAAGTTTTCTCTGTGTTGCCCTGTCTGTCCTGGAACTCACTCTGTAGACCAGGCTGGCCTCAAGCTCAGAAATCTGCCTGCTTCTGCCTCCCAAGTGCTGGGATTAAAGATGTGTGCCACTACTGCCCAGCTTTTTTTTTTTTTTGGTTTTTCGAGACAGGGTTTCTCTGTGTAGCTTTGCGCCTTTCCTGGATCTCGCGCTGTAGACCAGGCTGGCCTCGAACTCACAGAGATCCGCCTGCCTCTGCCTCCCAAGTGCTGGGATTAAAGGCATGCGCCACCACCGCCCGGCACTGCCCAGCTTTAATAGTCACTTTTGGTCTGATATTATTTTCTGAATGAATTTAACTGAAGTTATTTTCACATTATAGATGTAAGAATAACACTATAAGTTTTAAGGGGAATTAGAGTTTCATAAATGTAGTCTATCCTGGGACTTCCCTGTTCTGAGGTCAAACTCTAACAGTGTTTTTCCGTGAATGGAACTGGTAAACTGACTGATGGCTTCATTGGGACAGGTGAAACTGGCCTATAGTGTGTCAGTCTTCACCCAAGTAAAGCCTCTTCCTAACTCTGTGGCTTCTGACGTCTGTCCAGTCTTAGGCTCAGACAGGCTAGGCTAAAATTCTTGGCTTCTGACAGATGAAGAAATCATGAGCAATTCCCTTTCAGGAAGTCAGGCAACAGAAGTAGATCATCAGATCCCCATCATTTTCCCAGTCCGGTTTCTTCAAGTCACCAAATAACATCAAGGCTTGGTGGCTCCTATTATAGATCTGGAAGTCAGCTGTGGGGTCGCATGCATCTCCACTGGTGATTAAGCCCAATGAAAAACTGTTACTAGATGGCACTAGACCATAGCCTGGACCAGGAAGGTTCAGCCATACCCTGAAAATTCTGTCCCCTGGGTCCATGGGTGTGCTACAAAATGTTATTCTTGTGTGCTTTTGTGGAAATAGGCTTTTGGATTTTACTCTTCTTATATTAATGCCTTAATATAAGGCATTCCTGAAGATAAGAATTGCAACAATTGTGATATAATAATATGGCAGACTAATCAGGCTGGCCTAGATCTTCAACACGTGGAACAAGGATTCCCAATCTTAGATCAAAAATGACTGTAGAAGTAATCATAAAAATTATAAAAAAAAAAAATTCAGCATTGAAAGGACTAAAATGTATGTCCGAAAAATCATGTTGAAAGTGTTTGGCAGCAAGATTGCTCAATGAGTAGACACTTGCTGCCAAACCTAACAACTTGAGTTTAAGTTCAATCCCCAGGACCCATGGGGTAGAAGTGGACACTTCAAACTTGACTCCTGGAAACACACACACACACACACACACACACACACACACACACACACACACACACACATTTTTAACTAGGAAAAGTATTTGCCAGAGTTGTTATGTCATAACATTAACTTACGATTCCTTTAAATAAGGAAAATATGTGTAAATTAAGAGATCAATAATGTGATTGCAGTTGTGTGATTGGTAATAAATTATGCCAAATCTAATAGCTACTTTTCAGAAGAACTGAAGTACACAGACAAATAATAACCCAGAGTGCTCCCATGCTATGCATGTTCAATGTCTGTATGAGGCATGGGGGACGCCACAGGTTTTATCTGTGTGAGAGTATGGATGAGTGCTCTGTTTTCAGACTTAGAAGAAATGAATGCATGTGTTTTATAATAGACAACAAAAGCAACATTAAAAAAAAAGGTACCTTTGAACAAAAGCTTTTCTCCTCCCTTAAAAATTCAAGTCATATTTTCTTTTCCCAGTTCTGGGGACTGAAACCCAGCCTGGGCCTTGCACATGCTAGAGTGAGCCTACCAAAGGTCCATTTTTAGAATTTATAAAAGGAAAAGGTTATATATGGTCTTTCTCACATTAGATGGGAAACGCAGAACAAATGCTTTGGGAGATTAAAAAACCTCTTCAACGTCAAGCACTCTGAGCTTTGCTGTTATAGTAAAGTCCATGAGGTAGCAAGCCAGATGATTGCCAACTGCTTCTCACCAGTGTTCTTAATAACCTGGCATGATTTCCCATGGTGTTTCTAGCTCTGGCAGGCACCAGCACAAATGTGTTGGGTGTCTCCTGCTCACCAGTTTCCACCTGTGTTAGGAGTCACTCGCTCCCCAGTTTCCGAGCTCCTCTGAAGTTAGCACCTGGAGACTCTGCCCTGCTCTCCTGTTACAGTTTTGAGTGTTTTTTCCACTACACCTTTTCCTCTCCCATTAAATCTTTACTTAGATACTTAAAATGTTATGCCTGGGGGGTTTCTGTTGACATGTACATGAAATGTTTAACACAGGAGTTTGAATTTGGTTGGTGCCTGGTTCAGCAGCTTTTATCCTGACAGTGTTGAAATACTTCCCAGGAGACAGGAGATACAGGCATCTGAATTGTCTAAAATTCCAGAGCAGAATGTAATAGAATTTCACAGCAGGAACGGACCTTGGAAACAATTTAATCCAGCTCTTTATTTTACAGATGAGGAAATTGGAGCCAGAGAGGTTAAAGCCCGGTTGGAAACAGGCCTTCTGACGTCTCATTGTGGTCTTTTATTAAAAACATCATCCTTACAATATGCTCCTAAATACTGGGACATCATTATTTGGCTATTGCTAGCATATACAATTGGTTTCAAGGTTGCAAATAAAGCTGAGCCTGGTGGTGCCTCCCTGGGACCCCAGCACTTAGGAGGTAGAGGCAGGAGAATCTGGAGCTCCAGGCCAGCCTTTACTGCATAGAGAGTTGGAGGCCAGCCTCAGCCTACGTGAGACCTGGTCTGGGCAAGAAAAATACATGAATTTAGAATTCTAACAGGCTGGGGGTGAGGTTCAGTGATGCAGTGCATGCTGAGTTCAGTACTCGGCACCACAAAAATATAAAATGAAATACAGTTTAGGTTGACTGCCCTACTGGCAAAGTTAACAAGGGCATCCCTGCAGCTTGGGGACGCTTTCTCATCTATAGAACATTCTCGCTTGTCCTTAATCGGATTCTCTTAAGCTCAGTTGTTTTTTGTTTTCTTTGTTAATTAGACTTTGATAGAGAAGAGTTTCCTTTTGGGTCAGTATTATCTTTACTAAAACTGTTAAGAGTTTTACTTTGACCTTTGTTTAAATAAAGCTCTTGACAGTCATTGAGTTAATTGTGGGGGTGAGGGTGGACATGAAATGTGCTAGCAAGTGAACCCAGGGCCTCATGCAAGGCAAGGGAAGTGTTCTATGACTGAGCTGTACCCCAACCCCCATAAATTCAATTTTTTAGTTAAAAATGTACAATGTCAGGGGAAATCAGTTTCACCACTTACTGTTCTTAGAAGTGTAACTAAAAAATTTTTGTAGATGTTTGAGGACACAAATTTGCCTCCTCACCAAGAAAATGAAGCTAATAAAACAGCTTACATGTTGTAATTCCGTGTGATACAGTGTGTTTTTGTTTTTTTTAACTCCTTCCCCCAAAGTCTTTTTTGAATTGAATTCAAGAAAGATTAATAATATTGAGGAGATTTTGCAATTTTTACCTTGAATGTAGGTGTACTAAAAGTTAAATGTTAGATTATAAAATAACTGAAGAATTTATTAATTATTCTATGTGTATGGATGTTTTGCCTACATATGTCTGTGTACCATGTACATTAAGTATCAGTGGAAGCCAGAAGAGGGCAAGACATTCCCTGTTAGAGGTGGGCTAGTTTACCCTGCCCGGGACTGCCAGAACAGTCCTCCAGAGCAGCTGTTTCCACAAGATCGGTGCTTGCTTGGGGAACTTGAATGGCTTCCTGTCTCGGTCCCCACCTTTGTCTCTTGATCCCCCAAATTCTAGTCTTTATTCCTCCTCCCCGTTCAGGTTCTTGGTGGCTGTGTGCATGCTGCGTTCAGAGTGTCCAGTGCAGGTGTTGGCCCAGCATTTGCCTCCTTGACTTGCCTCCTGTCCACCTGTGGAACCCCTCCCAGAGCACCTAGTTCACGTTCTACTTCTCAGCTCCAGTCCCAGGAGATGCCTGGGACTGGCATCCAAAAGCATGCAGTGGTGTGCTCTCCTGCCCCATTCACTTAATTTAGGGTATGCCATTACATTGTGAGTATTTCTTGTATTGGTCTCTCACTGTGCTTCCCTACAGGTCATATTTTCCTGGCAGATTGCCTAAGGCAGCGGCACAAGCTCTGACTGTATAGGCAGGCTGTACTCCAGGACCTACTGTACCAGGTCCCAGGATGGGGACTGGGTATTTGTAATAAGTTAATAAAATTAATCACACAGGTGATTCCAATGATGGGAAGTGTACTTGATGAAATTTAGTTTAAGTATAGTAAATATTTGACTTAAATAGAATTAAATATAGTTTTTTTAATTCAATCTATTTTGAGTTCTTTGAAAACTTCTCATTGGGGTATAATGTTGCTTCTTTTCATCTACATGGTAATCTTGACAAAATGAAAACATACAAGGTAGAGCCCACTCCTGATCCTCTTCTCATCCCTCCTGTGTCCCTGTGATAAACATTTATACTGCCTTGGCTCACTCCCTTTCCAGTTTGCAAATGCATCTGTATGTTTATATGTAGCTCTCATAACCAGCGTATGACTTGCGGGAAACTTAGCATTGTCCTGCAGCCCTGTCCATATTAGCCTCTGTGTGTGTGTGTGTGTGTGTGTGTGTGTGTGTGTGTGTGTGTGTGTGTGTGTGTGTGTGTGTGTGTGTTTTATGTGGTGTGTGTGTGTGTGTGTGTGTGTGTGTGTGTGTGTGTGTGTGCATTCATTTTTTGCAGTTTCTCAGCATGGGCACACCACTATTTGTTTAGGCATCCTTGCTGATAGATTGGCACTCAGCTTGCTCTCGATTTTCCCTCACACTCAGTGAGCATCCCTGTATACACCTTGTTGTCTACCTGTAGCAGTTGTTGGTGAAGAAGCAGCTTTTCCCACTTGCCCTCCTGTCCATTTTGAGTTAACAAGCAATAATGCCCCAGCCTCTATCAGTGTGAAGCTTCTCTTTTTCAGGGATGAATGTGCATTATAGACCCAGCTCTCCCACTAATTACTCTGTGGCCTGAGAACATTTTCTCCTTTGAATGGGTGACTCTTGAGGTTCCTTACAGTTCTAAAGGCCTCGTGCCAATTAGGCTTGTAGGAGTTACACCCTTTCTTTAACAGTGCTGAGAATCACTCCAGGTTCTGTGCATGCCGAGCAGGTGCTCTGACACTGAGTCCTACCATTAGTCCCCACCAATCTTTTATATTCAGCTATTGGCCAGTGTTGTTGAAACTTGTAAAGTAATCCATAGAGGTTCACAGAACCTATAAATGAAGAGCTTTGTATTTATTTCTTCATCACTTGTCTATATTACTTAACCATGCTTGACAGCTTTTCCAAAAGAACAGTAGTAATATATTTTTCTGTCAGATAATGATCAGTGATTTTCAGAAAGCTGTTACCCGTACTAGCTCCCAAACATTGAGTAATGCAGGGACTTGCTCATGAAGTTTAGATAAACCTCTGCTCTTCCCACATACCTTCTGGTTTCACTATTCTCTTATACACGGATTCCTCATATTTAAAATATTAATTGAACACATGCTAAATTTATTTCTAACATTTAGGAAGTGCTTGGTGTTCATCAGGTGCTCCTTCAGTACTGCTCTCCTGCGCCCACATTCTCCCTCTTGGTTAATTTTGTGTAGCAGCCCAGCCTCTGTGCAGTTATTTCTAAAGCACGATAGGTAGCACTTCTGAACCTGCATCTCTTAAGTATTCAGGAAATGCACTACACACACAGTTGTGGTTACTGTTACCCTTCGAGTCTCTTGACACAGACCATAAACATTCATCTGTGGTGTGTGAAAAATGCCTGGAGTCCAGGCTTAGCTTGTCTCCGGGTATCTGTTTCATCTTCAGATATAGCCCGTGTGCCAGTGATGATTCATGGAAATACTTAATGGTGAAGAACAGTTTTGTTTTTGTTGGAAATCTTTGAAAGAGTGCTCATCAAAGTGTGGATTCCTCTTTTCAGATTCTTCTAACACACCAGCAAAGTCATTCCTTGCAGAGAATCCTCTTACAGAGATGCCACGGCGAGGTGTGGTGTTACTGCCGAGACCCAAAATGCTGCTTGAGGCATTTTCTGGCTTTAATTTGGAGACGACCATAAAGCTCAGAAGTACCCAAAGCCATTTTTTATAGGTTTGCTCTCGCAAATGCTAGGAGGAGCTAATTGGAATGCATAAAGCTGACACTGTCTCTTAGGTAGCCGTAATGGTAATTCTGCAGTTACCAGAAAGACCTCAGCTAGGACAGGTTTTTGGGTTTTTTGTTGTTGTTGTTGTTTTGTTTTTTTTTAATCCATATCTTCACTCCTTTGTCCTACAGTCTGGCCTTCTTTCTTTTCAAAAATTTCCAAAAATGAAAAGAAATTGAGGGAAACAGACCTAGAGCCTGTATGGTGCCTGGAAACTTCGCTTCTTCTCCACTTTTCTTTTTTCTGTCACCTTTGAAAGCTCCAGTCCCCTCTCTGTCCTCCCCCACTGACTGCTGCTGCCTTGTGTGCACAAGCACTGGACCAACACCAAGCTGCCCAGAACCGTTGAGGGGCTGGTGGCTGTTACTCATTATGAGTGCTCCAGTTTCCAAGTGCATTTTAAAAGCCTATTTGATGCTTTCTTGAGGAAGAGAATGGCCCTGCAGCCAGTCTACAGCTAGGGAGCTGTCAAGACCCCCTTAGCGATGCCACGGTGTGCGAGAGTGTTACAGAGTGTGCAACTGCTACCTTTCTTTAGGCCTTCTCTGCAGGTGTAGAGGCTTAGTCTATCCAAAGAACAGGCAGATGTTGCCGCTGAAGGCTGCTGTTTCTTGGGTTGGATGGTTTGGCTGTCTGGAAGCTGATGTGTGCTTTGACCACACAATGCCAAAAGGTGAATTAAGCCCATGAAAAGGAGATTATTTATGTATCTGTTTTTATTACTTATTGATTAGCACTGGATACTGAAAGTAAGATGAAAAATCACTCGGGATTTTTATTAACCGGATATTAAAGGTCAAATGTGAAAGCTGTGATGGACAGAGGAGACACTAGTCAAGTCCAACTTCCTTCACATGACCTCTTTCCACAGTATCATTTGAGGATGTTAAAGAGGCAGCCCTGCAGATCAGAGGGCTTTCAGCTCTTTTCTGTGGTGTCAGGGGTGTGTGTCCAACATCTGCTTGTCATGCTTGTTAGTAAGGAGACTTCAAAAGAATGGAATGTTTCCCCAGGAGGGGGTATCTTCGTGGTAACCTCAATTTTTCTTTTTCAGCTGATGTTGACAGTTTCTACATATTGTCTCAAATTGAAAGTAAAATGAAGTCTGCTCTCAAGCAGAAAGAATCCTCTCTGTAGAGAGTAAAGTGGTCATAGATCCACAACGAGCTTCTCAGTTGAAAAACAAAATGTGATGGGCTTGAGTGGGAGGAAAGAATGTTTGTGTACTGTACAGCCCACATGTATACCATAAAATCCCATTTCTTTGCAAATCTTTCTGTGATAGAATCCAGAATTATAGCTGTGGACCATTTTTGGTCTAAAGATAGCAACATCTCTTAACTTGTGGAATTTGAAGAGGTCCTGAGGACATGTGTGACTAGAAGACTGAGTAAGAGATGGAGGTACAGTGTGCAGTGGATGTCTCTGCTCAGCGCCTTTGTCTCACTGTATATAAACGAAGTTTTTCTCAAAGCTCATTAATAGCTCCATCCATGGGGTTCCTATGGCTTAGTCTTTAAATGTCTGTGTGTAGTTGTGATTTTGGTTACTCACCTCTGTGAAAGTGCTAAAAAATACATATATGCACATATATATTACCTTAAGTGAATGTATATGTGGTATGTGAATAATAAAAATTAGTATGTACTTACATTCGAAAATACGGGTTCATGGATTCTCCCATAGATTTATTCAAAAGAAGTTAATTGCTTCATGATCTCTCCAGGAGTGAACATTTGTATGGAAAGGGTGCTTTGCCTCTTCTCCAGGAGTGAACATTTTCATGGAAAGGGTGCTTTGCCTCTATGTTTCTAAACTCTGCCCCATGCTAGCTGTACCAGTTCACCCATCCTCTGTGTGCAGCCCCTGGCCCAGCAATCCCGTGCAGGGAGTGGACAGAGCTAGTCTCTCCTCCAAACACATGGATCCCTCCCAGCACTTGACACAAGCACCAAACACATGGATGCTAGGTGGTCTTGTCTTTGTCATTGTGCCTTCTAATTAAAAAAATTTTAACACACTCCATTTGTGTATAGGCTCTGAAAGAAAGCTCTTTTGTTTTTTAAGAAGAAAATGTTTGCCTTAGGAAAATTAGATAAAACTGCTACCAAGAAAAATTATTATTGAATTAGGCATGGAGAAACAAATGTAAAAGGTCTTGGGGGAAACCATCATAGATAACATTACAGTCAGCATTACCAGGATATTTACAAATATCCCAAGTCCTAAACCAGAGAAAAGACAATGACCTTCTGTGTGGTTTAGATGAAGAGGGTGCCAGCTGAGCACTTATGCTTAAGTTACAATTCCACAGTCAAAGAGTGCATGTAGCATGCTTTTTTTAAAAAGGCATTTTTCATTTAACTATCCAAGTAGGAGTTCCTGAGGCACTGAGTCATAGAACTCCTACTGTAGGATGCAGAGACACAAACCAAAGGAAGAAAATGTAAAGTAGCCTGGTTCTGACAATGAGTGTGTGTGTGTGTGTGTGTGTGTGTGTGAGAGAGAGAGAGAGAGAGAGAGAGAGAGAGAGAGAGAGAGAGAGAGAGAGAGAGGAGACAAGAGGGGGGGAATTAAATGTACCCACATTGTTGTTTGTGTCCCTAGTTTCTTGCTGTTTTCATTCTTAGTGGCCTGCCTTTACATCGCTGAGCATGAACAGAGTAATAACATGTGCCCACATACTAGCCTAACAAATGTTGATTTATATCTACAAAGGGACCGTATATAACACTGAGTTATAGAAATGAGAGTACAGATGTTTCTTCTCTAGGCATGTAGTCTTTTTGAGTTTAAAAAAATCATCTCTGCTTACAGAGAAAGAATATGCTAAGTATTCTTAGTAATGCTGTGAATATTGCCTCATTATAAAGCGCAAACCTTTTGTGCTTTATATAGTATGTAATGTCGTCTTATTTCAAAGCACAAACCTTGTCTATGTTGTTCTTACTAGGAACAGACTTTGAGTCCACATCTCTCTCTCTCTCGCAAAAAAAAAGCTCTTATGTGCAGATTAGTACTTTACAGTTGTGCCTCTGGGTTCCCTTCTTTCATGATTATAGAAGCACACACAGCACAGCTCAGAGAGCAGCAAACCAGCCATCCAGGCGCTTCAGAGCAAGGGCCGCATCAACAGGACTGGAACACTGGCACTGTCAGTGGGAGTGTCGATGTGGGAGGGAGGAGTCTGCAGGTCCCAGCCCTAGACATAAGTACTGGCTGCTGAGGGAAGGAAAATTAGCCTCTCCCAGATAAGAGCCCTCTTAGTGGTTGTCCAATGCAGAGTGCTAACACCAACAACGGACTCGGCTGCATATATTTATATATTTGTGTGCGCGCGCGCACGCACGCACACATACACACACACCAATAATAATCAGAGGAAAAGGATTTCAATTTGAGAGTGGGAGGAAGATATGGGAAAGACTGGAGGAGGGGAAGCGATAAGGGAAGGCTATGTAATTTTGTTTCAAATAAAAACAGTTTTTCTTAAAGAAGCTCCAGTTCTCCTTACAGCTCTGTTGCTGAGAACGCAAGTGGCCAGAAGCCAGGGGAGGTCATCTCTGAACCTGGGGTGGAATGGAATCAGGATGCATGCTCTCTAAGATCCATTTCTGGATCTCTGGTCTCAGCAGTTGTTCCCCTTCTTGAATGTGGCCTTTTTAATAGATTGTGAATAAAGCATGAAATGCAGAACACATGTCTTTTGTAGAAACAGATTCACACACAGTGCATTCTACAATGCAAAGTCCATGATTTGGGAGCCTGTCTATCATTCATGGTTTTGCTGGGAATTAGATAAATACATTTTAAAGAAATTTAATGACAAATGGAAATGAATATAAGAGAGAAAACTTTCACTCCTGCACGGGACCAGACTAGACCTTCTGCATACAGGAGACAGTTGTGTAGCTGGGTCTGTTTGAGGGGCCCGTGGCAGTGTGATCAGGATCTATCCCTGGTCTATGAGCTGGCTTTCTGGATCCTATTACCTATGGTCAGAAACTTTGCTCACCCCTGATGAAGCGGGGAGGAGCTTAGTCCTGCCTCAACTGAATGTACCAGGCTTAGCTGTCCCCCCATGGGGGAACTTACCCTGTTGGAGGAGGGGAGGAGGAGGAGGGGGAAGGGGAAGGCGGGGAGGAGGAGCAGGAGGAGGGATGAGATACAGAGGATCTGTGGTTGGTATGTCAAATGAATAAAAAAATTTTTTAAAAAGACTGAGAATGACCCCCCAAAAAAGAAAGAATGAATGAAAGAATGAAAGAAAGAAAGAAAGAAAGAGAAAGAAAGAAAGAAAGAAAGAAAGAAAGAAAGAAAGAAAGAAAGAAAGAAAGAAAGAAACCCCAGAGTAGGCTATGAACTATGGGAGGAGTCAAAGCTTGGGGTGGGAGGGGTCAAAGCTTGGGTGGGAGGAGTCAAGGCTTGGGGTGGGAGGGGTCAAAGCTTGGGGTGGAGAATTCCAGGCAGCATTGCAGGTTGTTTTCTTTCTTCTGAGTGCAGTGGGTTGCAGTAGATTTCACTTGGGGAGCATCGGAAGCTAGGAAATACAGTCATTAGGTTGGCAGATAAGTCACATGGACTGTCTGTATTAATGAAGTCATTCTCAAACTTTTGTTTTCATGGCCCCTTTACGCAAATGGAAAGAGGTTTTGTTTGATGTGTAAAGCCGAAATGTGCCATATTGGTATTGACCCTGGATAATAATAATAATAATAATAATAATAATAGCCAGGCAGTGGTGATGCACACCTTTAATCCCAACACTCAGGAGGCAAAGACAGGTGGATCTCTCTAAGTTCAAGACCAGCCTGCCTACAAAGTAAGTTCCAGTACAGCTAGGGCTACACAAAGAAACCCCGTCTCAAAAAACTAAATACATAAATACATAAATGAATAAATGAATAATAGTAAGCCAGGCCTGGTAAAGCAAATCTGTAATGCCAGCTACTCAGGAGGGTGAGATATGAGGATGGCACATTTGAGGCGAGCCTGGGCGGCAGAATGAGGTCAATGCAAGCTCAAACAACTTGGTGAGATCCTCTCAAAAATTTCAAAAAGAGAGTCTTTAGTAAGTCTGTTGGAATACTTGTTTCGTATATGTGAGGCTGTGTTCAATCTTCAGTACTGAAAATAGCTATATATAATAAGTCCATTGTATATTAGTATAAGTTAACATTTTTTTATGAAAAATACTTTAACAATACAGCTTGTGGTGTGCATACCCCTGTTCTTTTCTTGTGGGTCTCTCTGATGTGTGGTCATCAGAGCAGAACAGGGTTTTGATTGGAGGCAGTGTGTTGCAGCCTGTTTGAAGTATATGAAGAAAATCTGTCCTTCCATAGATACATATTTGGACCCTCACAAACCTCATAAAAGGGTCTCAGGAACTCCCTGTGGTCTTCAGGCCACACTGTGAACCACTGTGCTTTAGAGCAGTGAAACATGAATAGTGGGCTTTGTTTGTTCACCTAATATTTATTTAAAAGGTTACCATGGGCCAGCAAATGAGAAATTAATGGATCTAGTAGGGATAAAGAGTTCAGAAGTTGAGGCTGAGTTTGGGATTTCTTCAGCAAGTTTAATGCTATTATGTATTTGGGTGGGCAGCAATGAGAGGGAATAGCTACAGACACTATGGAAAGGTGGTGATTTGAAATACAAGCCCATCCTCATTAAAGTGGATTGGGGAGGTTAAACAGTAAGAAATTGAAAACTAGAGAGTCAGCTGGTATCTCAAAGAGAAAATGGAATATTTTTAGCACAAGAAAGTATTGATGTCATGTTGGGGGGTGAGAGGAGGCGGCTTAGACTGGAGGCTTAGGGATGAGAACTCCTGTCAGAGAGAGGGGAGTGAATCTGGTGGCCATAGGGTCCTGCTGGGATTCCATCAGGAATGCTCAAAGGACTCCTCACCTGTTCTCGGACACTTGAGCATGTCTTCTGGAGTACAGAGGCCCTGTAGTAGAGGTTCAATCTCTCCGTGTGTATGGACATCCCCCAGGCCATCTCTCTTAACCCTCATGGGAGGGATACTAAGTCAAGCATTGGCATGTGGAGGGTTTGGGGGCATCTACATTACACAGCTTTGTTTCTAATCATTATTTCTTTGCTTTTTCCTTTTTTTCCAGGCCATCCAGACCTTTCAAGTTCCCGAGAAGGTAGAGTAACTTAAGTCATCTTGTTTGCTAATAAACTTCTCTGCTTTTTCTACACTTTGTTCTTTCCACCTTTTTCATTCATATTTTTATGAAGGAAAAATACATTTCTTATACATTGACTACTTTCAGAACCACATATCTATAAAAGTACCTTTCAAACTTACAGTAGATTTTCTTACCCTTTAAATTCTCTTGGAGTCTGCATTTCTATTTGTCTAGCTACTTTGCATTCTTTCCTGTTTAAGTTGGCTTCTCTATCCTTTTTGTTGGCAGGAGGGGGCAGGGTCACATGCACCTCCATTATCTTATTTGTTGAATAACAGTGTCTACCATCCTACCAACTAGTGTGACTTGAATTAATGCTAGTTTATTTCAAATGCATTAAATGTTTTTCTTTGTGAAAAACTGTAACTGTATTAAGATGAAGGTATTTTTTTATGTGGAATTTTTTTATTTTTTAAATTATATATGTGTGTGTGTGTGTGTGTGTGTGTGTGTGTGTGTGTGTGTGTGTGTGTGTGTGATGGGGTATGTGCACATGAGTGTGGATGCCTCTGAAGGCCAGTGGTGTCAGATCTGAAGCTAGAGCTACAGGCAGTTGTGAGATGCTTGATGCCACAGTGGCTCACGCTTGAAGTGACCTGTGAGATTCAGCTGCCACAGAAGCTCAGGAGAGAAGAATCCAACCCTCCCGAGGGGAGCACTCACTGTCTAGAGCAGCAGCTCTCAACCTGGGGGTCATGAACCCTTTGGGTCGAACAGCCCTTTCATAGGGGTCACATATAATCCTGCATATCAGATATTTACATTATAATTCATAACAGTAGCAAAATTACAGTTATGAAACAGAGATGAAATAATTTTATGGTTGGGGGGGTCACCAAAACACGAGGAACTGTAGTAAAGGGTTGCAGCACTGGGAAGGTTGAGAACCACTATCTAGAGCAAAACTCAGCCTCCCAAGGGGAGCACTCACTGTCTAAAATAAAGTTCTCATTAGCAAACTCTCCTGGTTGAAATAACACTTAAGATTTTGGTAAAAAGATAATGTATGAATTACATTTTAACCTTCTGGGGTGTTTGTGATACTAGGAGTTGGGCCCAGGGCTCAGCACTTGTTAAGCAAGGGCTCCAGAACTAAGCAGTGTCTGCAATTTAACTATTTGGGGGCCAGGGGTTCTCGTCTGTGTGCATGGTATGGAGGCTGGAGTTCAATGTCACCTCCCTTCCTCTGTCGCTCTCCACCTTAGTTTTAGAGACAGGACCTCTCACTGACCCTTGACCTTGCCCTTTCATCCAGGAAGCAGTTCCCAGAATCTGCCGGTCTCAGTCCCCAGTGCCTGGCTTTACCCAGTGCTGAGGATCCAAACTCGGGTCCTTTTGCTCACAGAGCAAGCGCTTTATCCACTGAGCCAGCTCCCCAGCCTGAGTTTTAACCATTTTGAAGAGCACCATTTTGTAACATTTTATGTATATTCATATTATATATATTCATGTTTTCATCTTATAAAACTGAAATGCTGCACAATTATCCTCATTTCCTTATAGTCTTGGCAACCACAATGCTACTTTTTTGTCTCTGTAAGTTTGACTGCTCTAAGTATCTCATTGAGGAGAATCATCCAGCTCTTGTCCAGTGTGACTGACTCGTTCTGTTTAGCGTGAGGCCCTCCAGGTCATCATATTCTAGCATGTGTCATAAGTTCCTTCCTTTTCAATGCCTGGTCATATTCTGTTGTGCTGTATGTAATGGCCATTCTTTGTCTAATTCTTCCACTTTGCCTCCTCCTGGAAGAGAGACAGAGACATGGGAAAAGATATACAAATAAACATGCCATATTACCAAAAATAATCTCATTTTTCTGGAAATAATGATTTTCTCAGCAGACTAAAATTTTAACATTTTGAAAAGACTTGGGTTTTCCTGTTACCAAATTGATTTTTTTTAAGACTCTTAATTTCTTCCTTTTAGCATAACTACCTATAAATACAACTTACTCAGAAAAGCCTTTCCTGGTTTTCCAGTTCCCACATCTCCTGGAAATAACCTCTTCGTTTTCATTGGCCAGGCATCAGCCCTATTCTGAAGGCGCCCGTTTGCCTGCTTTTGTAGATACCTGTACCTGTCTGATGTTCTGCACTTAGCTGTAAATTCCTGAGCACAGATCTATCTGCCAGTCTTTGCATTCACACATGCCTTAAATCTTACTATTTGATGTACCATTAGATGAATTTGTAACCTCACACGAAGGAAAGAGTTGTTTATCCTGTTTTTGTGTGTGAATTTTTTCGAATCTTGAGTTATTCTTCCCATTAGGTTAACAACTGATGCCACTAGACACATTGTGAAAATGCCTGCCCTTAAGGGATAAGAGAGGTTGGGAGGATTATTGGGGGAAAGCAATAAGTTGGGGGAGGAAGGGTTCTTTAGGAAAGCAGAGAGGACACAAGATCTTAAAATTTCCTCAGATCAGTAAGGTGGAAACCAAGACCATTAAGTTGATTTGGGCAGTGCCAGAATCAGAAGAGTGAAGACTACTAGGGTTAAGGCGTGGGGGGTGGTCAGGAAAGGGGCATCCAGTCAAGTTACACCCTTTCAGGGAAGTTTGTGGAGAGAGCAGTTTTCTGGAGAGGCCACAAAGGGTAAGCCACTGTGGAGTTTCCTGTCATGTCAGTGACCTGACCATAAGGTAGTTCTGTAAGACATTCACTTAACAGCTATCTCTGGTCTATTTCCAGAGTAGGCCTGGCAATAAGGTTGAGCCTCTGTAAGCATATTCAAGGGACTTCCTGTGGATGCCAGTCCAGCACACAGTGCCATCCTCACCAGGGAGCCAGTGTGCCCACTCACTCAGAGTCATGGAGCGTAGAAACATTTCAGACACGCTGTTACTAAGAGGACTTGAGACAGCCAACTGAAAGATGTTATGAACTTTATACAGTGTTGGCCGAGACAGAGCCACGGGCCCTCCCCTCGGGGAGAGCTCCCCCAGCCTTTCCAGGTCACTCCCTGCCTAATCCAGATGTTAGAGAGGACTGCAGTCACAGTTGTGCTGTGCTCCTATGTAAACATCTCCCAGTTAGAGCAGGTGGGGCAGGATAAGTGTTACCTGATGTGCAGGGCAGCTTGCGTACAAGGATCAGTCCTTTTAAAAATTGTTCTAATGCACATGTGGTTCACTTTTCAAAGAAAATAACGTGCACATACTTTACTGTTGGTCAGAAGTGAAATGTTATAGGTGTGTCTGTGTGTATTTTATAGGTCATGTTAAATTGCCTTTACTCCTCCCAGTTTTATAGGGTTTTTTTTTATCGTGATAGTATAACCAGTGTCTGGATTTCATATCACACATGAAACATTTTTATTTTATTTGTAGTGCCCATAGCTGGGCCTCGGCAGCACAAGGGACAGAAGTCCTGTCAGCAGTTTGTGCTGTTCAGGAGAAGCACTTGTCTAAATGACTGTGCATGTCCCCACAGCACTGAGCATGCTCAGAATGGCAATACTGAACAGTTGTCTCTAGGAGAGGCCAGTGTGAAACATCTGTGTGCAGAAGGAGTTGTGATATAGTGAGGTCAAATGTGTATAGAAGAATGCACTAAAGAACTAACTATAAAGTGTCCACATGTCACTGGTGCACGTATGTGGCATGTGGCAGGGGTGTGAAATCAAAACCAAATGTTTTCAAAGGGAAAGAAAGCAGTTATTCAAAGAGATTTTTAGAGACTCTGTGTATGTGTGCGTATTTCTCGAACACCAAGCAAAACGTCATTCTGGATAAATTAAGCTACAGATGAAAACTAAGCAATTCAAGGCCACCATCCTCTATTGATAACATGTTTGTAAGAAGGAACAACTCCGGGTTCATTTGAAAGAGTGGATCCCTTTAGAATGTAATGAATAAGCGCTCAGGTCTGGTGTCATCCTCATTTCGCAGGCTGGTATTTTAGGGTCTAGTGTAAAGTGCTCTTTCTAAAGTATGGAGTGGTGAAGAGAATGTCTCAGAAGTGCTGCTCAGACCAAGGGCAATAGGGCTTCAAACCCAGTGATTCCCTCACTGGGTTTGGTGGAGTAGGCGAGAAGGTGGGGAGGGTGTTTGCAGTGGGCATGTGGCCCCTCAGGGAGGACATGTGAACAGCCACAGGCAGCACATTGGGATTCCTATGTTCCCATTACATCCTTAGCTATCCTTGAAGGCAATTCTGACTTGCCTAACAAAATGTTCCTTCCTTCGGTGAAGTCTTAAATCCAGAATTTGCAATCAGGCAAATGATGTTCACCTCAGTGTCCTGTGGTCTGTGTGACTTTGCAGAGAGAAATGAACTATTAGTGGAGCTAGAACTTTTTTCTCTGTGAGACAGGGTCTCACTATGTAGCTCTGGCTGACCTGGGACTCACCTATGTAGACAAGCTGCTTTGGAGCTCACAGAGATCCACCTGCCTCTGCCTCCCAAGTGCTGGGGTCAAGGCTTGGAAAAGGTAGTTGGAGAGAGAGCTGTGGGCACTGGGGACAGAGCTTGTGTCTTTTGGGTGTAGGTAGCCTTTGTCAGCTGAACCACGTCTCCAGCCCTAGAAATTTTCAAGTGTGAATTTGAAGAGTTTGGCAAGTTTACTTCTTCCTCGTGTCTTTAGTTCCACTTGTGTTTGAAGAAACAGATGGGAACACAATAGTTAAAAGTCAGACTCTGGAGCCAGATTACCCAAAGCTCTATGGTTACGCTAATTCCTTAGCCTGTCTGTGCCTCAACTTCTCCACTAAGGTGGACATAAGATTTAGATGGTGGTCTGTGTAGGGCTCATGAGTACTAACAATGCAGTAAGTATAAACTGTTATTTATGTAGTTATTTTAAAAGAACAAGCAGGGGAACTGCCAGGGGAACTGCCAAGGCAAGCTCCTTAAGGCATAACTATATTGTGTGTTATTATTTTATTAGAGTGGTAATTTGAAGTCCGCATACCATAGAGTCCGTTCTGTGGAACTTCAAAGCCAGCACTCTGAGCGTGGAGATGGGAAGGGCTATACAGCAGTATTTCCCGGCATGTAGAGCCCTCCTGATTTGTAATTGCTAGCATGTTCTCAAAGACATTCCTATGAACCAGGACTAGGCACCCAGTAGCCAAGTGAGCTGCCGTTGTTGGGAACTGGAGAGCAGTAGTCACACACTGGCTGTTTCGGGGTTTTCTTCTTCTAATAAAGACTGGAGTGACTGGAAGCCCCCAGACGCTCTATGACATGAGAGAAAGTGCAGTCTGACAAGGTTCTGGTGGGCACTTGGTTCAACCTGTCAGAGAGAGGGCGGCAAGGCACAGTCCAGGGGGGTACGGAAGTGGCTCTCACCGTCAGAGATGGCGTGTGAAGAAAGCCAGTGATGGAGTTAGTAATGCAGGAAGCTTCTGAGGTGGAGGAAGAGACTGGAGCCAGCCTGTAGGGGCTGCGGAGCCAAGGGGCTGGGGAACCTGGGCCAGTGCTCCACTCGTCAGTGAAAATGAATTGGGCCCTCCTACAAAGTACTGTTCTAGGCACTGATGCCGCACTGAGTATGGCCCCGCCCTCGTGAACTCAGTCTACTGGCACCTTCATTAGTTTATTTCTAGGAAGGAAGAAGGGGCTCTGGGAAGTATGATGTGGGTGTTTTTTGGATTGTACTACATGAATCTGTTCATAGACTTTTTCCCTTTTGAAAGAGCTGATTAAAGGTATGGAGAAAGAAAATAAGGACAGAAACAGAAGTTCTGAAAGACACTGCAAGATAGAGTCTCTGTTTTTTTGTTTTGTTTTGTGCCTATAAAATGTGGCTTTTTAGTCATCTGCTTCCCAGGCATACATACAGATACAAACTCTTATTGTCATATAACCTGCCTATACTGACCCAGTAGCCTGTGGCTACTAACTACTGCTACTTTATCAGAAAAACTAAAGGATGATGACCTTGAAGTTTTCTTTACCAATGTGTATAAATACTTATAATCCTATTGGGGAATACCTGTGCTGGTCTAAAATTGGGGATCTAACACTGCTCTTGTGTGTAGCCTTACCTCCATACTGCTTCTCAGAGGTCCCCTCTGCTTGCTTTGTGCCTTGTAGTTATGCAGCCCTGCTAGCCGACTGGCCCGTGGTGGTCCTGGGCATGTGCACTCTGCTCATCGTGGTCTGTGCCCTGGTGGGAGTCTTAGTCCCGGAGCTTCCCGACTTCTCTGACCCGCTGCTGGTAAGGAGAACTTGACCTGTCCTAAGCCTCAAACCGTCTCCCTGGATTAAATACTTAAATGTATGGTACATTCTGTTAGCAGCCCTTTCCTTTGTTTTGAGATAGAATCTTACACTGTAGCTCCTTGAACTTGTCATCCTCCTGCCTCAACTTTGTGAGTGCTGAGATTACAGGTCTGAGCCACTATACCCAGCTTCCCATTTCTTTAAAAACCTACTGCAGCCACCAGTAATCATAAAGCTCTCTTTATGCAAGTAAAGATGTGTTATCAGCTGGGTGTGGCAATGCATGTCTTTGATCCCAACACTCTTTATTACCAGAGGCAGAGGCAGGTGGATCTCTGAGTTGGAGGCCAGCCTGGTCTATACAGGGCGTTCCAGAACAGCTATGTCTATTACACAGAGAAACCCTGTCTCAAAAACAAAAACAAAAAACAAAACAAAACAAAAACCCAAATAGATGTGTTATCTATGCTCTTAGGTAAGGTCAAGGAACTTGCTCACCCTCAACTCAAGCGCAAGGTGTCCCCACTTCTCTGTCCCCATGTTTAATCAAGGAACAACATATTGAAGAATGTACATACTCTGAAAGAATTTTCCTAAAGATTTTGATACTGTGTATTTCTCCCCACCTCCCAGATATAATAGAATCTGTTAAGTAAATGTTCCTCTGGGGTGAAATAAAGAGAAAAATGTGATCAAAGATAATGATATACTCTTGGTAAAACACTGTAACAATGTATAACGTAATTTAATTTGCCCATAATTTTTACAATTAGAATTAAGCACTTACTAAATGCTTGGGCACAGGTAAGTTTCTTTTCCCACTTCCTGAGACATGTAACTAGAGAACCAGATGACTTTGTCATAGCAAAGAGGTGATCGTTATCTGAGAGGCAGTGAGTTAACACGGGTCACCTCTGTAGTAGTGAGGAATGCCTACGTTTCCTGTTGAAAACTCTGCATCACTTTGATGTTGCTTTCTGAAGTCATTAACATAATCGTAATTAGTGGGAAATGGAATACACTAATGGGAACGTGTAATATTTTGTCGTAGGGTTTTGAACCACGAGGGACTGCAATAGGTCAAAGGCTCGTCACATGGAATAACATGATGAAAAATACAGGATACAAAGCAACATTGGCAAATTATCCTTACAAGTATGCAGAAGAGCAAGCCAAAAGGTAATCATTTACTTTATATGACTTTTAAATAAAATATCACTTAATGAATCCTTCTTAATGCCTGAGCATTAAGGTTAAATTAAAACTACCAGGCTCAATTCCTTTGCCATTAAGTTTAACTTGTCATTAAAATGTCTTGACTGTACTATGATGAAAGGTGAGGTTTTTCTTCTTTACACATGGAAAATTAATGTTGCTCACATGAATCTTTCCAGCTTAGTATCAGATTCGAAATAGGTTGGAACCTTAGGGTTGTGCTGTTAGAATCTGCCTATCTCCTTGAAATAGCTAGAACTTTATCAAAGATGAGGTTCTTTTTCCGCTTTCAGCCACCGGGAGGACAGATGGTCAGACGATCATCATGAGAGAGAGAGAAGAGAAGTCGACTGGAACTTCCAGAAAGACAGCTTTTTCTGCGATGTTCCAAGTGAGTGCGCGTCTGGATGGGCCAAGTCCTCGGCAGCTTCCTGGGGGGAAGATGAGTGAGAGCAGAGTCTGAAACTGCTGCCCACTCCACAGCTCCCCTGGATCTGTGGTCAGAGATGTCAGCTGAGTAACGGACTTTCCGTCTGGGGGCTCAGCCACTAGTCAGAATTCGTGTGGGATTAAAAATTAAGGAAAGGGGGCTGGAGAGATGGCTCAGAGGTTAAGAGCACTGACTATTCTTCCAGAGGTCCTGAGTTCAATTCCCGGCAACCACATGGTGGCTCACAACCATCTGTAATGAGATCTGGCTCCCTCTTCTGGACTGAAGGGATACATGCAGGCAGAACACTGTATACATAATAAATAAAATAAATCTTTAAAAAAAAAATTAAGGAAAGGGTTCCGTTCAAACTGAAGGAAATGATTGATAAAATTTTCTGCCTTTTCTGAACTTTCAAGTCATGCCAAATCTTTTTTCCTATTTATTTCTGGATCAAATAACAGGTACATTTTTTTAATTGAATCCTGAAATAATCTATTAGTAAAAAAGTTCTATACCTTTAAGTGAAAGCACACATATTAAGAACTCTCCACTTGCAGGTGTGATGGTGCATGCCTGTAGACCCAGCCACTCTGTGGCTGAGACAGGAGGGTCACTTGAGTCCAGGAACTCTTGGCTGTAGTATGGCGGTCCTGGCTGTCGTACCTGTACTGTTTGGGTGTCCACACTAATTTTTCTTTCACTATGGTGACCTCCCAGAAATGAGGGATCATGAGGGGTGAACTGGCCCAGCTCAGAAAGAACCATGCTCCATCACTTTAACAGTGGAAATAGAGAGGTGAGCAAAGTGTGGTGCAGAGGCCTAGAGCTTTAAGTGGGTCAGCCTGACTGGCAAGGCCGTGTGGAGGTGGTGCTGATGCTGGGTCAGCCTGACTGGAAAGGCCGTGTGGACGTGGTACTGATGCTGGGTCAGCCTGGCTGGAAAGGCCGTGTGGAGGTGGTGCTGATGCTAGGTCAGCCTGGCTGGAAAGGCCGTGTGGACGTGGTACTGATGCTGGGTCAGCCTGGCTGGAAAGGCCGTGTGGACGTGGTGCTGATGCTGGGTCAGCCTGGCTGGAAAGGCCGTGTGGACGTGGTACTGATGCTGGGTCAGCCTGACTGGAAAGGCCGTGTGGACGTGGTACTGATGCTGGGTCAGCCTGGCTGGAAAGGCCGTGTGGACGTGGTACTGATGCTAGGTCAGCCTGGCTGGCAAGGCCCTGTGGAGGTGGTACTGATGCTGGGTCAGCCTGGCTGGAAAGGCCGTGTGGACGTGGTGCTGATGCTAGAGCCCTGGAGCACCTGTTCTCTCTGAAAACGCTGCTGCAGAGTGGGGCCTCACAGAATTGAGCCCCAGGCATTGCAAGAATCCAGATTTCAGTGTGGAACCACGGATCTCTAAATGTTGGCATTCAGTTACATGTAAAGTCAGTCGGCTTGTTAGGTGGCAGCCACCAGGGGATGATGGACAGGAGGTGGTAAGGAACTGCAGATGACATGTTAGATGTTCAGTGGTCAGAGTGATTAAGAATGCAGATTGAGGGCAATACCTGCTGACTCAGCAGACATTAATAGTAACATGGTTTTGATTTCAACTTGTTGAAAACCCCCTTCGTTGTATATTTCCCTGCCTCATTAGATACCAGAGAACTCACTTAGATCTTGATATCTCAGATAGATGGAGAGAGGAGGAGATTCAGGTTTTACACTAATTCTAGGGAGCAATGCAAGTTCAAGTGCAAACGTTTTCTGCCTCTTAAAACAGATTAGAAAAGCTGAATTCTGATCATGTCTGTTTGGGGCTAGTTTTTGTTTTGTTGTGTTTCCCTCTCAAAGTATTATTATAATTGCTCAATCAACACTTGTTAATGTCTTACCAAGAACAATAGCAAATTCAGGAAGTAAGTCTAGCTTTTGTTTCCAGTAGTCCACACCAATACTTGTCTTCTGAGCGGTAAGTTCTGGCTTGAGGAAAACCCTCCTGAGCTCGGTGGGAATGAAATACTTGTTTTCATGGGACTGATTTCATGCTCAAACTCAGTCTACATAAGACAGTAGCTATTTGGTGAACACAGATGTTTGCTAAGGACCACAGAATGATCATGAATAAACCATTTGTAAAGATGATTTGCCAATTGATTTTGGGGAAGCAGTTAGGCATTTGAGTGATGTAAAATTTAATGTACTTTGTTTTCTTTGATACATACTAACCTTTTTAATAACCCAGACAGAGCAGTCTCCTGGAGCACTTGCTTTCCATCTCATTCTCATGATTATTTGACATAGATCTTGTCACTGTTTACAAATGAGGAAGTAGTTCCAAAGAAGTTAGCAGTTGCTTGCATAAGGTCACACAGGTGATTAGCAGGGCCTGGTTACAGCCAGATCTGATTTAAAGACCATGTCCCTTCCTGTACATGGCACACCTTGTTCAAACAGTTTGTGTTAGTCTAACTCGAGGTTCTTTGTCTGGACTCTGGAGTGGGAGAGTAGTCCTGAGCACAGCCAGGATGTGCAGTGCTCCTGTAGTCCTGGTGGCACAGGCCTTGAGCACAGCCAGGATGTGCAGTGCTCCTGTGGTCCTGGTGGCACAGGCCTTGAGCACAGCCAGGATGTGCAGTGCTCCTGTGGTCCTGGCTGACACAGGCCTTGAGCACAGCCAGGATGTGCAGTGCTCCTGTAGTCCTGGTGGCACAGGCCTTGAGCACAGCCAGGATGCGCAGTGCTCCTGTGGTCCTGGCTGGCACAGGCCTTGAGCACAGCCAGGATGTGCAGTGCTCCTGTGGTCCTGGCTGGCACCATGCTTCAGCACTCAGGTGGCCTCTTGTGTGAGTTCAACAGTTCAGACACCCACCATCTCTCCTCTGTAGTCAGCTGCCAGAAAAGCTACCCTTATGACCCTTTTTGATACTCTGCTGTATAGCATCCTAACATTTCTTATGCCATTAAGGAAACGAAGAGAGACCTTCAGTTAATTTTCTGCTCAAAGTTTACAGCATTTTCTTCCTAATTATAATAATCAGAAATCAGTTTGTTATATAGTTACTACAAGGTTCCGTGTAGCGAGTGGGTACAGGCTTTGAGCTGAAGTGGCACTAACGCACCCCCATACCCAGCACACACAGAGACATGCATATTTTCTCCTGGAATTTATCAAAGGAAAGAATTCCCTGCTGATAATGAATTGTCTGTGCAGTTTCTCACTTGAATTGTTTCTGAATTCTGACTCTTACCGAATAAATAACCTGTAACATTTTTCTTCCCCTCTCTTCATCCTACTAGGTGATGGCTATTCCAGAGTAGTGTTTGCTCCAGCAGGAGGGGAGACACTGTGGAATTTACCTGCAATTAAGTCAATGTGTGATGTGGATAATTCCAGGGTATGTAAAATACAGCTGAAATCTCTTCAGCATAATGAAGTTATGTTATGGGAACTTCTGCTGCTGCCCTGGTGTCTCACCGATGAAATGCCTGCAAGGCTTACCACCAAAAGCAAGCTCCAGCAGGCAGGCTTTGCTCTCCAGATCCCAGCATCAAAGTGTCCTTGTGTTTCCCTATCTTTAAAACACACTGCCGTCTTTAATAAAGAACTCTCTTCCTTTGCCATTCACATTCTCTCACCATGATGGTCTTCTGTTATTTCACAACAGTTCTTTTTAGGATAACAGTTCAGACTGCTCTTTTCTTACTGTATTCTCTGTTCTCTATTTAGTTCCACTGTTCTGCCCATTGCCCCTCCCCGAGTCAGTTCTCAGCATTGTCATTATGCAGTTATATGCCCGCCTTTCTGGCAAGCAGTGGTCATTCCAGCCAATTTGATTTCAAAAGAGAACTTAGGAAGCAGGCTAGGCAGTGTGTGTGTTTGGGAAGAGGGGGGTAATCAAAAGGCGTTAATACAGCTTCTATCTCAATGGTCCCCATGCTCCAATCCAGACTTCCCTAGGATCTAAACACCTTGCTGCTTTGGAGGACACTAGGATTTAGGATAAACATTTCCTGTCGTCAGACTCCTCCAGAGCCATGAAGTCAGTCGGGCCTGGGTGTGGAAGGGCTACAGTTTGAGCAGACCCAGACTGTTATCTGACATCACTAATGGACCTGTCCAAGGACGATGGCCAGGCAGAAGGAGCTCCGTATGTTCTTAGCATAACTCTAAAATACAAAACCAGTGATTGGTCCCGAGCTGGCTAGACAACCTGATTCCCGTCTTGTGCTCTCAGTGGGGCATCTTAGTGAGATACGGGGTAGAAAGGGCCCATAGGGTCGCCCAGACCAGCAGTATCATTGTGCTGATAAATTCCTTCAGAGAAGTATTCCCTCACAGTTCTCCTAGTGAGCTGGTCCCAGATGCCCTGGCTTTACACCATTCTCCCATAGGAAAAGCAATTTGACATCTTGGGGGTGACCTTACTGGTGATTATGGCTTCAGTTCTCTGTCCATGTCACCTTCCTCGTCTTTGGTTCCAAACCAATCAAACTGACTAGTGATCTATAAAAAGACTGGAGTTTTCTAGTCAGGGATCAGGTTTTATCTGCCATATTTCCTCCACTGGCCGCTAGATCCTCTATGTACTTAGTGCATGCATAGTTTATGCTGGGTGTTTGTAATGGGTGGCTGTAGGCCCGTGGCTTGGAGAGCAGCACCGCTCACCAGATGAGAAGGTGAGCTTGGGGCAGTGAAGCTTGTTTGATTCCTTGTCTTCTCAGCTTGGATGAGGACTCTGAATGGATGCCTCTTACCCCTCCGTGCTCTGCCTGCCCTGGGTCTTAAGACCTTGTCTTCCTGGAGACTCTGTGTGTTCAAGGACTACTCACTGTGTGCATTCTAAACATTTTGATAAGTCATAGTCATCCCCACAACAGCGTATGAGCTATATACAGTACCATTGTATAGATGGAGAAACTTGACACAGATAGTAAGTAGCAGATTGGGATGCAGCCGAATCTGCCTCCTGTGCTTGCCCTGCCCTCCAGACCTTGTGCTTCCATAGTGAAGACGATACTCCTGCCCTGGTTTTGCTTTACTGTATATGCTGTTTCCTACTTGAATGACCCTTAAAGAGTCAGCACGGCCTGGAATAAGTATCAGTTTGATAGCAGTTAATTCCTCTAATGCACATTAAACTCTGAGACTTAAAAAGCTGGTAAGCAATACTGTGTCACAATAGCTTTCAACAATGAAAACAGTATAGTACTTCCTCCATCTGTATGTACATTTCAAGTGATCCTGGTAAGGTAGCTTACAAAAAAGGCACACCTAAACAGGAAAATAAGTGAAAAAAAATCATATAAAGGGGAAACAATGGGAAGAAAGGTAAAAGTAACGATGAGACAGCATAAGAATATAAGCTCGCCGTCTGCCCACTGTGAGCTACAAGCTTGACAAGCAGCCAGCAAGACCAGAATTTCCTTTCAGTGGCCAAAGTCACCAATGGGGTAATAAATCAGGATTGGAACAAGTATATGTTTTAGAAACCCAACTTTTCCTAATGCTGAAGAAGGGAACATTTCCCCCACACTCTGTGTGTGTGTGTGTGTGTGTGTGTGTGTGTGTGTGTGTGTGTATGTGTGTTTGGAGAGGGGGGAAGGGAGAGGGAGGGAGGGAGGAAGGGAGGGAGAGAGACAGACAGATAGACAGACAGACACACGGAGGGTAAGGGAGGAGGAAGGAGATTGGGGGCCAGGTAAATCAAGGATGTGAATTCATATGTATGCATGCATGTGTAAGCCAGAAGATAACCTCAGATATCCTTCCTCAGACACCAACAGGGTCTTGCACTGGCCTGGAACTTGCTGAGTACACTAGATTATCTGGCCAGCACACCCAGGGATCCACTTGTATCTATTTCCCCAGCACTGAAATTATAAGCACATGTTACTGTGCCTGGCTTGTTCTGGGAATCAAACTCAGGTCCTCATGCTCACACTTTACAGACTGAGTCATCTCCCCAGCCCTTGTCTTGTGTACATAGTTCCTTTTCGTGTGTGTGTGTGTGTGTGTGTGTGTGTGTGTGTGTGTGTGTGTGTGTGTGTGTCTGGGTCCACATGTAATAGTGCATATGTGGAGGTCAGAGGACAACCTACAGGAGTTAGTTCTGCCCTTCTACCGTGTGGGTCCCGGGGGTTGAACTCAGGTCCTCAAGCCTGGCCACAAGCACCTTTCCCCACTGAGCCATCTCATCAGCCCAGTTCTTAACAAAATGCTTACAAAGTGAGAATTTGGGGGACACCCCCCCAAAGGAGTATTTGGTGGGGCAGTTGCAGAACTGCATTAGATGAATAAACGGGTAGTCAGAAACCTAAAGATCTACTTCGAAAACATGCTTTTAATTTTAACTTGTTCAATTAACACCCTGTTATAAGCCAGTTGCAAACATGATTGGATTCTGGTCTCAGATTCTACTCTGGAAAAGAAAGGATAAAATGTCCATTGGTCAACAGCTCAGCTTTGAGGTTACTGCTGTAATTACTGGCATTTTCCAGTCCCCAGTTGGAGCTGCGTTGGGAACTGGTGTTTGCTTAGTGTTCTGAGTCCTTGGCAGCCTTTCCTCCCACCCCTCGGCCATTGTTACTGTGGTTAAACACTGGTGACAGCTCTCAAGCCGATGGACCAACCTCATGATCCAGAGCAGAAGAGCTGAGGGGTCAGTGGTTGACCCTGGCGATGAGTGCCGTGCCTCAGTGAGGCCAGGTGTTCCCTGGTCTTCTGCTGGGCTGATTCTCCAGAGTCTACGGAAATTACATGCCGCCGCTTGTGCCCCTGATTCAGAGAGACAGGGGCTTCCGGAAAGAGTGATCTGTCCCCTCCCCACAGAGGTGTCCCTTCTTAGCCTCCATCGCCTCCCTGACCCCCTCTGGTCCTTGCTTCTGTCCTGTAGGACCCACCTGCTGACATACACTCATAACCGGAAGGGTCTCTGGGCTCCACTCCACTGTAAGCACTTTCCCTGTGTTAGCCTCTGCGTGTTACAGACGTTGGTGCTTTGAGGACTCTCACTCTAAAAGGGATTTGAAAATTGGTGTCTAAGACTCTGTCTTACTAGATTAACTCTCATGGACTGCTGGAATCCCCCAGAAGCTCAGGGGGACCTGGAATATATTTTCTGATGCTTCTTTCAAGGGGCCTTTGCCTTCACTCTCCTCTGAGCTCCCTTCAGCTGTGTGTGTGGGAGCTTGGTTACCAGGCGGAGAGTTCAGGACTCGAATGAACCTACTGTTGAGGGCTTAATCTTCCTCTTTTTTTCCTTTCTTGGCTTCTTAAAATACCTCCAACTTAGCCAGTAGTTTTTAAAGTTAAGGTATCATTTAAACACTACTGGTCTCTCCTTTCTCTCTCTCCTCTCTTTTTACCCCCTATTTTAAGTCCGCTCCACCCCTGTTACTATCTAACTAGGGAACTGTGCAACGACATGTCACAACCACATAAGCAGGATGATTCCCCAAAACTCCTGTTGGTGAATAGCTAGAATTAGAGGGCTGTGTTCCTCACGAGGGATTTGCTTTCATAAACTCCGTTTTATTTTTATAAACTCCTAAGGTTTGGGAGTTACTCCAAAAGTATGACAAGAATACATCTGCTCCCTGCATAAAGAGATACCTGCCTACCAGTCTTTTTTTGCCTCAGACTATAATATGGGATTCTGTGTTTATCCCAGTCACAAATCACTAGTTATTGCCACTGTGATGCGGCACTTTCAGACTTGGGCACTTCCTCTGCGGGTCCTCATATGTCTCTGTAATGCACTGCTTGTCACATTAAGCTCTGATCTTTGATTTCTCTGCTGCTCCGAGAGTAAATTAAGGGAAGGACCTCAGTGGCCCTCTCACTTCGTGCAGGTGCCCAGAGATGGCGTTTTGAATGGATGGACAAATGGGAATGTAGGGCCTTGCTTGCTGGAAGTATGGGCAGTCTGCAGTGCTACAGTCCTTCCCTCCGGATGCTAGTATCCTGAAGGAATAGTTAGAGGGTGCCCATCATGATACTTTTCTCTGCGATCCTATTTCATACCCTATATGAGGCCTTAAAAGCAGTTTTCCCAAATGTTGTAACCAACCAATACCATTGTTCCCTGGGGACAAACTAGCAGTTATTTATTTTTTTTATAATAGCCAGCAAAGAAGTAGTTGGTATTTATAATGCCCAACTTTTTAATCTCTGGTCAAATAGACATGTAAACCCCCACTCTCATTAGAAAAAGGGCTATGCAAGGATACAGTGCCATGCCCCTGTTGCAGCTGTAGCTGGAAACTATTTCCCTTAGTTCTGCTGGGGCATTTCAGTAGCCCCTTCTAGCTGGGATCCCTGTAGTTTCTTTGTGGGGTGATCTGCTCTCTGCCGTGAAAACTGGAGATGCTACTTTAGGGTTCCATGACTTACTAGCTCATTTTCCCTAACATATATGGATTTTTAAGCCTGGAATTAGCCTGTTTTATAAAGTAGTAATTGTGTGTTTTCAGAAATAAGCTTTAAAATGAAGTTTTGTGAAAGTAAAACTTACTCTGTTGCATTTTCATAATAACTGTGACTCACTTTTCTTTACTTCCATAAAGAATTACTCAAAACAAGTAATTTCAGTTTTTTGTTTTGTTTTGTTTCTGTCTTGGTTTGGCTTGTTAAGGCAGGGTCTCACTGTGTAGACCAGGCTGGCCTGGAACTCCTATGTAGACCAGGCTAGCCTTGAACTCAAAGAGTTTCCACCTGTCTCTGCCTTCTGAGTGCTGGGATTAGAGGTGTGCACTACCATGCTCAGCCAAAAGGAACAACTTTATATTAGGAAAACTTCGAACATTAGAATGAATCTCCACCTGCAGTTCCAACCCACAGCCTCCTTGAACCATGCACACCTCTCCCACACATTGGTTCCAGTTTACCCAGGCCTTAGGAAATAATATGTAACTTGGGTCTTAGATAAGTCTGGTTTCCAAAACGATTGTGTATGTCAGCCAACTTCTCTGTCTTAGAAAGATATTTTAATGAACAGTTAACAAATCCTAGTTTAATCAAGGTACAGGTTGTTTGAAATCACGTTGGAAAAACTCTCCACACCCTTTCTGACCTTTGGAGTGGCTCCCTGGAACAACCTTTGGTAAATAAAGATTAAGGAAAGTGATGAAGCTGCACCTCCTCAGCGCTGCTCCTTGTGATCTGAAGTCTCTGGTGAGGCCCAGGAAACGGGTGGTTCATCTAACCTGAGAGTGGAGTTGAGCCACCTTCATATCCAGAGTGCTCGTAGTTCACTGTGACAAGACCAGCCTTTCCAGGGACAGCATTCTAAAGAAAACACTGTCCACACCAGCCCAGAGTCATACAGTTCCTAAGTGCTCCAGCCAACATTTACCAACAGAGAAGAGTTCCCCAGAAAGGGTTAGCCAACCGGAATAAACTTGAGGATGTAGAGGAAGAACTAAAGTTCTACTTCTTATTTATTTATATTTATTAACTTACTAAAATTCAGATATAAAAATGTCTTAATCTTAAAATAGTGACCCTTCTCACTTTATTTCAGAAGACAATTTTAGTCTAAGTTTTTCCTTGAATCCTGTCACTTTTGATTTGATTTACCAAACAGAGTTTTGTCTTAGTCTGTTCAGACTGCAGTAACAAAGTACCTTAGATAAAATAATTTGTCAGCAACGGATTGGTTTCTAACAGGTCTAAAAACTGGAAAGGTTTAGAATCAAAGGGTCTGCAGATTCAGGCTCCAGTGGACCTGTCTTCTTAGGTAGTGCTGTCTGTGTGTCATGATACACACCGAAAGGCACAAGCTCTCTTGAACTGCCCCCATGAGGTCACTAATCCACTGATACCTCCCAGAAGGCTCTGCCTGTCAGGACTGTCACCCTGGGGATCAGAGTGTAAGGTGTGAATTCGGGGGACGTATTGCAGCCATAGGAGTACTTTCAGGGACACCATCTTTGCCTTCAATTGTGTTTATTGGGAATTTGGTGGCTTGTCACCGAAGCTCTCATGCCAAGAACCAGAATTTTAAGGAAGACAGCAGTTGGACAGCTGTTTTCTTCCAACTTGTTCACTTCATTACTTCCACGGTGACTTTGAAAAGCCCTGTTTGCTAAGCAAGTGTTAATGTTATCCCCCTTTTTAAGCCCAACTCAGTACTGATTGACATGGCGTTATATTTGTATGCCATTCCCAAACAGGAGTTTGCTGTTCGCAATCGAGCAACCTGTAGAATGGAGGGGTGGGGGAATGCTCACCTGTGTGCACACCAACACACGCTGTGAAAGAGGATGGTGTAGCTTCTGCACCTTCCTTGACCCTAGAGGCAGGAGTGAACTGCCGCTGGCGAGCCTGTTTAAACTCCAGTCCTTCTGCGTGTCTGTCTCTACAGATCAGATCCCACCCCCAGTTCAGCGACCTCTGCCAGAGGACCACCGCTGTTTCCTGCTGTCCTAGCTGGACCCTGGGGAATTACATCGCCATTCTGAATAACAGATCATCTTGTCAGAAAATTGTCGAGCGAGATGTCTCCCACACGCTGAAGCTGCTTCGGACCTGTGCCAAGCACTACCAGAACGGTACCCTGGGGCCGGACTGCTGGGACAAGGCGGCCAGAAGGAAGGACCAGCTCAAGTGCACCAGCGTGCCGCGCAAGTGTACCAAATACAACGCCGTGTACCAGATTCTCCACTACCTGGTGGACAAGGACTTCATAACCCCAAAGACGGCTGACTATGCCGTGCCAGCTTTAAAATACAGCATGCTCTTCTCCCCCACCGAGAAAGGGGAGAGCATGATGAACATTTACCTGGACAACTTTGAAAACTGGAACTCTTCGGACGGCATCACCACCGTCACTGGGATCGAATTTGGCATCAAGCACAGCTTGTTTCAGGATTACCTCCTCATGGATACTGTGTATCCTGCCATAGCCATTGTTATCGTCCTGCTCATCATGTGTGTCTACACCAAGTCCATGTTTATCACTCTGATGACCATGTTCGCCATCATCAGCTCCCTGATTGTCTCCTACTTCCTCTACCGAGTTGTATTTAACTTTGAATTCTTTCCCTTTATGAACCTCACAGCACTAATCATCTTGGTCGGAATTGGCGCGGACGATGCTTTTGTCCTGTGCGATGTCTGGAACTACACCAAATTCGACAAGCCTCGTGCAGAGACGTCAGAAGCGGTGAGCATCACCTTGCAGCATGCGGCCCTCTCCATGTTCGTCACCAGCTTCACCACGGCCGCTGCCTTTTATGCTAACTATGTTAGCAACATCACAGCAATCAGGTGCTTCGGGGTATACGCAGGGACCGCTATATTGGTTAATTATGTCTTGATGGTCACCTGGCTTCCAGCTGTCATTGTCCTGCATGAGCGGTACCTCCTCAATATATTCAGCTGCTTCAGAAAGCCCCAGCCACAAGCCTATGACAAGAGCTGCTGGGCAGTGGTCTGTCAGAAGGGCCGCAAGGTCCTTTTTGCCATTTCAGAAGCATCTCGGATTTTTTTTGAAAAGGTGTTACCATGCATCGTCATCAGGTTTCGCTACCTTTGGCTCGTCTGGTTCCTTGCCCTCATGATAGGTGGGGCCTACATCGTGTGCATAAACCCAAAGATGAAGCTGCCTTCGTTGGAGTTATCTGAATTCCAGGTGTTCAGATCCTCTCATCCTTTCGAGCGCTATGACGCTGAGTTCAAGAAGCTTTTCATGTTTGAGAGGGTCCACCATGGAGAGGAGCTCCATATGCCCATCACGGTCATCTGGGGTGTGTCCCCAGAAGACAGCGGCAACCCTCTGAACCCCAAGAGCAAAGGGAAGCTGACACTAGACCGCACTTTCAACATCGCTAGCCCAGCCTCCCAGGCCTGGATTTTGCACTTCTGTCAAAAACTGAGGAACCAGACGTTCTTCTACCAGACTGACCAGCAGGACTTCACCAGCTGTTTCATTGAGACCTTCAAGCAGTGGATGGAGAACCAGGACTGTGATGAGCCTGCCCTGTACCCCTGCTGCAGCCACTGCAGCTTTCCCTATAAGCAGGAGGTGTTCGAACTGTGCATCAAGAAGGCCATCATGGAGCTGGACAGGAGTACAGGGTACCATCTGAATAACAAGACCCCCGGGCCCAGGTTTGATATCAACGATACCATCAGGGCCGTGGTGCTGGAGTTCCAGAGCACCTTCCTCTTCACACTGGCTTACGAGAAGATGCAGCAGTTCTACAAGGAGGTGGACTCGTGGATTTCCAGCGAGCTGAGTTCGGCGCCTGAGGGCCTCAGCCACGGCTGGTTTGTCAGCAACCTGGAGTTCTATGACCTGCAGGACAGCCTGTCCGACGGCACCCTCATTGCCATGGGGCTCTCAGTGGCTGTTGCGTTCAGTGTGATGCTGCTGACCACGTGGAATATCATCATAAGCCTTTATGCTATCATTTCCATAGCTGGAACCATATTTGTCACGGTTGGGTCCCTCGTCCTGCTGGGCTGGGAGCTGAACGTGCTGGAGTCAGTCACCATCTCGGTGGCCGTCGGCTTGTCTGTAGACTTCGCCGTCCATTACGGGGTGGCTTATCGCTTGGCTCCAGATCCCGACCGCGAGGGCAAGGTCATCTTCTCTCTGAGTCGGATGGGCTCTGCGATTGCTATGGCTGCGCTGACCACTTTTGTGGCGGGGGCCATGATGATGCCGTCCACAGTCCTGGCTTACACCCAGCTGGGCACCTTCATGATGCTTGTCATGTGCATCAGCTGGGCCTTTGCCACCTTCTTTTTCCAGTGCCTGTGCCGGTGCCTTGGGCCACAGGGTACTTGTGGCCAGATCCCTCTACCTAAAAAGCTCCAGTGCAGTGCCTTTTCCCACACCTTGTCTGCAGATCCTGGTGACAGGGGACCAAGCGAAACGCCCACTGCCAGTGCTTACCGTGTAGACGCCAGGGGCCAAAACTCCGAACTGGAGCATGAGTTTTACGAGTTACAACCCCTGGCATCTCACAGCTGCACCACCTCCAAGAAGAACACTTACGAAGAGCCACACATCTGCTCCGAATTTTTCAATGGCCAAGCAAAGAACTTAGGGATGCCCGTGCCTGCAGCCTACAACAGCGACCTCACCAAAAGCCCCAGAAATGAGCCAGGCTCAGCCTTGTTACAGCCCTGTCTGGAGCAGGACGCCATGTGTCACCTCTCTCTCAATCAGAGGTGTAGCTGCCCAAATGCCTACACACACTTAAAATATGGTCCTCACCCTTGCCAGCAGACGACTGCGGGTGACTCCTTATGCCACCAGTGTGCTTCCACTGCTAGCAGCTTTGTCCAGATTCAGAATGTGGTGGCACCTCTGCAGGCCACACACCAGGCTGCCGAGGTCCTTATGCATCCCGCCCGGCACATGCTGCCACCGGGGATGCAGAATTCTCAGCCGAGGAATTTTTTTCTCCACCCAGTGCAGTGCATTCAGGCCCAAGAACAGCTTGGTCACAGCGGCATACACAATCTTCAGAGCGTGGATGACCATCTTCCCAGGACAGCAGAGCCATTACAGTCGGTCAGCAGGAGCACTGAGTGTTTCCAAAGAGCCTGTTGCCATCTTGAGAATAACCAAAGGGGACTCTGCAGAAGCAGAGCCACGGGGGACACAGAGGGCAGTGGAGGGACAGAAACCAAGGTCCCTAGTTTACCAAACCAGGCTGACAAGGCGCAGAAGAAGGTGGAGCCCAGCCTGCCCCAGGCTGATGAAAATGTGAACTCAGAACACTCCAATCACAATGAACCAAAGTTTATATTCAGCCATTTCATAGGGAAGGCTGGCTACAGGGCCTGCCCAAACAGTCCACAAAGTTGCAGAGGCATTGTGAGATTGAAGTGCAGTTCCACAGACTGCCAGATGCCAAACCTCGAAGCCAGTGTGCCTGCTGTACCAACACAATCAGAACTGTCTGGCCAAAGTTTGTTAATAAAAACGCTATAATAAATCTAGCATTGCATTCAGAAGCACTGCCTCCGTCGTTCTTTTGAATCAGGAGTGAGATGATCTAGGAGCTTAGAAAAGGAGGCTAACAACAGGTGTGTTTCACATGTCACCGTGTTTACAGTCCAGAATATTTTCATATTCCATCAGAATGGTGAACGAACTCACAGATCTAGTAAGTGTGTTAAGATTATTGGATTTTCAGGTTACTGGGGGGTTGTTTTTGGTTTTTCTTGGGGTTTATTTTTATTTATTCAAAATGTAGTTCTTGTACATTCCTCCCCATCTTGACCGACCACTCTTCTACCCTCCCGAGGCAGTGAACGAGATTGAAGGTGTGAGTTACCTAGAAGGTTTGGTTCTCTCAGTCAGTTACCTGGGATCTTCAGTGAGGTGCATTTGGCTGATGGTAATTAAGTCTTCTTGTTGCTCGGCATAAACATTAGGACCCAAATTAACAGAGATACTTCAGTTAGAAACCAGGAACTAGGCAGCATTAAAATATATGTTAAGTAAAAGCCAATGCCAAGCACCTTAATAGTACATTCATTTGTCTTGATAGGTGCCCCACATGAAGCCTATGGCATGTTTATATCCAAATTGGTATCTTTCCACGTCAACTAGATGGACAGTTGCTGTTACACTTCCTAACCTAGGAGTCATAGGCATCACTTTGTGTCGGGCAATGGTTGTGTTAGTACCACAGAAAGAAGTGTGAAGAGCTGTGATCATCCATGGAGCACTGTGCTTCAGGGGTCTATTGAGTGATGACAAAGATGGACCCAGGTCAGATGTGTCCGGGCCTCCCAAAACCTTCAAAGTAAGGGACTGCTGTGGGATGGTCTGTATGTCAAGTGTGTTGCTGATTGGTCAATGAATAAATCACTGATTGGCCAGTGGCTAGGCAGGAAGTATAGGCGGGACAAGGAGGAGAATAAAGCTGGGAAGTGGAAGGCTGAGTCAGAGAGACACTGCCAGCCACCACCATGACAAGCAGCATGTGAAGATGCCGGTAAGCCACGAGCCATGTGGCAAGGTATAGATTAATAGAAATGGATTAATTTAAGCTGTAAGAACAGTTAGCAAGAAGCCTGCCACGGCCATACAGTTTGTAACCAATATAAGTCTCTGTGTTTACTTGGTCAGGTTTGAGCGGCTTGGGACTGGCGGGTGAGAGAGATTTGTCGTGACTGTGGGCCAGGCAGGAAAACTCTAGCTACAAGGGACCTTGTTATATGGAGTGTTGCCTCCATCTCTGGTCTTAAGGGGCCGTGTTCATAAGGCTTCACTCGCCTGTGTCCTAAGACTTGTTAGGATAGCTTCACCATACAGCTGACACCTGGGAATGCTATGCCTTTGGGCAGCATCTTTGATGACAACATGTCATGTATCAGATCAGACTGTGGTGGGAGCTGTTGGTGTGTCCCTTCTGGGTAGTATGTCAGATGACACAGCCCCATCACACCATGTCATCTGACACATCCCAGCTCACTCAGGGAGAGCCAGCCTCTACCTGGAGCTACATGTCCAGTTTGTTCCTCCAAAGAATCTGGTAGGAATATTCCTAAGTAGAAAAGTTGCTTTTGAAAAGTCTTAGTGGTTATTTTCTAGGAATGATTTTCCAAAATCGATCTCTATAATCCTTGGAGTGGAAAAAGAAATCTATCAAGAGCTGAAAGGAGACATATGAGTCATCGAATCTAGCTCCCCTCCATCAAAGCGCATACTTGCAACTTTTGCTTGAAAATTTCAGTGACAAGTGACCTACCATGTCTGCCTCTCTTGAGCCAGGCCGTTATTCATTTGGCTTCTTTCAAGTTTCTGAAGAAAATGCAAACATCTCTGACATCTCAACCACCGGATGTCCCTCCAGATGCTTAAATAGTCACCATGTCCTCCCCCTAGCCTGTTGGGCACACACAGTTGTTCTGTTTCTCAGATGGCGCAGTGACGATCTTCCTTGGGTAAGTTCCAGGTATAGCCCCCAGAGCAGACTGCTGACACACGTTGAGGAAGTCTGGTCCCCGAGAGACGGGGTGGTGCTCCTGCTGGCTCCCTTAGAGAGAGAAATACTGTTCGGCTCAGCATTAACAGGCAACCCTGGGGAAACCAGCTGTGCCTCTGGCACTGGGCCTGGTGCTGAGCCGTTCTTTCGAGCAGTATCTGCCCAGCCCCCACTGCATTTAGTTCTTAGGGAAGATGACCGGGGGAGATGGGAGCCTAGAAGGCAGGACTCAGTGCCCACGGTGAGAGTCCTTGTTTTCCTTCTGAAATGTGTGACCATCAAGTGGGCTCATGAAAATCGAGGCGTTCCACAGCACGTGTGTTCCCCACCAAGCTCTCACGTTGTGTCCCACCACAGCTGTCCTAGTAAGGAGCGGTCTTTTGTCCCTCCCCAGCTCTGTTGAATCGCCCGTGAACCTGCTGGGCCTGTGGGCCCTCTGCACACTTACTTCAGGGCAGACGAGCTTTGGACTCCCTGGGCTTCTCTCGTGTGGGGTTACTTTTGGTTGCTTGGCCGGTTAGTTGGGTTGGATTTTAGCATTTTATTTTACTCTTTATTATTATTTTTTTTTTTTTTTTTTTTTTTTCCGAGACAGGGTTTCTCTGTGTAGCTTTGCGCCTTTCCTGGAACTCACTTGGTAGCCCAGGCTGGCCTCGAACTCACAGAGATCCGCCGGCCTCTGCCTCCCGAGTGCTGGGATTAAAGGCGTGCGCCACCACTGCCCGGCATACTCTTTATTATTTTAAGAATTTGGTTGCTGGAGATCCAAAGCTTTAAAAGTATTTCTTTGTATTTCTACTGTGCAGAGAAGCATCACTACTTCTGGTTCTATGTCACAGGGAAGTTTCCCACGTTGTCCTGGAAAAGGTGATGCGTGAGGAACTTCCACACAGGGGAAAAAAGCCCAGCGTACTGTGAAATGCTTGCAGCATGGAGGGATTTGGTGATGTGGCGTTGTATATGTCTCTTACTCCTACAGAATCCATCTTTGATTGCTGAGTCCCTGTCACCAAGTTGCCCCCCCCTCCTTCCCTTGCAAGGTCACCTTTTAAATCCCCATTTGATTGAGAAGTGGACTTGGCCAAGTCGAAGGCATTTTTCACAAGGAAAAGCTTATGGTTTGGAATCATCTCACAGCTTCATCAGTGCTGATTTCTGGATGTAATTGCTATAGACATATGTCCTCCTAAAACCGTGTTTTTCAGAGATGATGCTAAACTGTCATTAAACTTTATTTCAATAATCTATGTCCCAGCCTCAATCATTCTAAATTTAAAAACTTTTGCAGGGGTGGTGTGTAGAGCACTTTTACAGATGTGGCCTTCAGGAGGTTAGGAAATGTGTCTGGTTCCCATTGCCTCACCTGGAAACCATCTCTCCACCAGCAATTGGGATCGTTTCTAAATGAAAAAAAAAAAAAAATGAGGCCCGGTGACTCAAAAAACAGCTGTATCTTTTCATATATTAACGAGGAGAGTCATTTTAGAAAAAAAAAATCAGATCTGTATTTTTAAAAAAGGAAAGGACTGATTTTATTTTTCATAAAGTTGAGCATGGCAAAAAGGAATTGCTGAAATCATGAAATTTTTTTGTTTTAAAATGCAAAAGCAGCTGTCGTGTCTGAATGCTTATACATATTGTATCTTTCCAAATGTTTGAGCTCTAGCTGATTTTAAAAGGCTTTTTTTTATGCTATTTTTATTGGTGCTTGGTTTTATATGCTAAGAGGCTCCATATTTTTGCACTGTACAGACAGGGAAAGTAACATGGTGGACCAGTAGAATCTTCTGCCTGTGTTAAATAATATTTTTTTAAATTTTTTTGTTTAAATAATATTTTAACTGCTATAATTTTATATTTGTAAGGGAAGAAAAAGATGGCGTTTTTCTTGGTGTTAGCTTCATAAACCAAAGGGTGCACAACCTAGATCAGTCCAGAGTAACCAGGGCCAATAGGTCTTCTCAGCTGCCCAAGCTGTCTATTGGACATAAAGTGGAGAGTGCAAATGCCAGCTGGGATTCAGAAGTGGGGGTGGGTTGCAGCATATAGAGGGGTGCATGGGATAAAACACTGACATCCGGAAGTCATTGTCCCAGAAAGGGCTCTTCCCACTGTGGATATTCACTAAGTCCGTGGCCTAACCTAAGCTTAGCCTGCAGTATGCTCTGGTAATACAGTGGGGATTCATGCCAAGTCTTGAGCTAGCAGTCAGCACCTCCCCCCTTCTCCTCAGACCCCTCAGATGAGGTACATCTCTTGACTCACTCTGACTCATACTGAAATAAGACCTAGACTCCACACTATATGATCAACCGAGACGGCTAAACTTAGATATTAACTCGATAGCCTCAAAGTTGTAATTCCATCTGTAATGGAATCTACCTTCCTAAAGAGCAAAGGGCAGATTATTTTCTGCAAGAAATATTTGTCTTTGGAATCAAATAAGATTCTTAAGAATTTGTTTTAATTTGCAATAAAGTAGCAGAGTAAAATTTGCCCACATTTTATATGTCAATTAGCCATTTTTGTATGTTTTTTTGTTTTGCCATCCTTGGAATTCAACCTAGGGCCTGGGGCTAATTAGACAGTTAAAGGAAAAAGGATTTGCTAAGTAAACCAATCATCTAAACGAGATTACAAAGCCTGCCTGGGAAAACTGCTAGAATTAAAGAATAAAAACAAAAAACCTGTAATCCTGCTTTTGCAGTGTGTGTGATACGGTTGTTAAAAATCTCATTATTACAAACTGGTCTGCTAGGGTTTTCTCTCAACAGTCGGTTTAAGTCCAGGGCGAGAATAATGAGAGCACACCTGTGTTCAAGCAGCCTTAAATGCGGTCTCTGCCCCCTGTGGCACCATGGTGCCACCTGGGGACGCACCCAGCCTGCAGGGTGGTTTCTGTTCTCTCCTGGCCCAACCAGCTTACTTCACTGAGGTCTTGGAGAAACAAGCTTCTCTCTCCAGCTAAATTTCCTTTTGCAAAGAGGTCTGAGGAAAGGCTTTGCGGAATGAGCTAGTCCCTGGTGATATGTTGGCTGACTAAAGTTCAAAATGCTATTTTTTTTTTTCTAGACCTTGGACATGGCTCGCCTTTTAGAGCAATGGTTCTCAACCTGTGGGGTCATGACCCCTTTGGAGTCATATATCAGATATTTACATTAAAATTCATAGTAGTAGCAAAATTACAGTTATGAAGTAGCGCGAAGTAATTTTCTGGTTGGGGGTCACTACAGCATGAGGAACTGTATTAAAGGGCCACAGCATTAGGAAGGTTGAGAGCCAGTGCTGCAGAGTGTATAGTTGTTAATCACTTACACCAGCAGAGGATAGAAGCATACTGAAGGATCCTGAACTGTTTCATAATTCCTTCCCAAATTGCAACTTGGATTTCTTTGCTCTAAAAGGAGCCTAGGCTCTTATGAGCAACAAGGGGAATTCCTCCCGTGAGCCTCTGCACTGTCAATCATGGCAAATACACAGTTCTATAGCAAATGCCTGCAACCCCAGCCACGTGGGCCAGTGTGGCTCAGCAGAGCACTTCAAGCACAGATCCTACCCCGGTACATTCATCCAGACCCTGCTCCAAGGTGCAGAGATATCTGTGTTCTCTGTTCCATATCCTGCCTATGGCTTGGGAAAGTCAGGTTGATGGGGCTTTAGCTGTCCCGGAGGCAAATAGCAGGCTACTCCATCTTGTCTGACTCCAGCCGCATCACAGTGGGAGGATGTGACCTGCCTGTGCCTTTCCAGACACTCCCCCTCCTCTCCCCCCCCGCCCCCCCCCCTGCAAACTGGGCTCACCAGGAGTGCCCATGGCCCTGCATTGCCATTTTCTGGCCATGTGTGTGTCTCTGTCACTTCTAGACAGCAGTCATTCATGCTTTTCACCTACTGTGCCAGTGACAGGACTTGACAGAAAGCCTACCTCATTGGGGACCGGAGGCAAGGCCACCAGTGACAGTGTGCTTCCACTGGAAAACACAGAGGCATTCTAAACTCCAGCTTTATAAACAAAATATGGCTGCATTTTTATATCTACCTTATAAGTCATCTGTACATACCTCCTCATTTGAGCTCAGTCTGTCTTTGTAAGCTGTGGCTAACGAGTTTTACATGAATGAGTGAGTGTGAATGAAGTATAAATGGATGGGTTGTTGAAGTTGTCTTGAGATTTTTTTTTCATTATAAACTATGAAATTGAGCTTAATGCACCTAAGCTCAAAGTAACAAAGTTTTTCCCATAATTTAAAACTTACATGAATGAACCATGTTTCTAAATGGTAGGATTTCTTGATTTTTTTTGAAGATTTACTTATGTGTACGAATGTTGACCTGCATGTACATATGTGTACCAAATGTGTCCTCAGAGGCCAGAATGAGAGCGTGCAGGTGGTTGTGGGTGCTGGCAGCCAAGCCTGGGTCCCCAGCAAAAACATCAAGTTTGCTTAACCTCTGAACCATCTCTCCAGACTCCCGATACCTTGACTTTAACCGGGGCCCAAACAAGGCAAGGCTCCTGTCTTCCAGGAGCCTCCAATAATACACAAACCCTTACCAAAGCCAAATGAGCCCCGGGGAAGAACAACTCAGGGGCAGCCATCACAAAGGGTAGTGTCTCTACTGCACAAATCTAAACAGAAACCATAAAAAAGGGGCCGTCTAAACGGGCGCTTGCTGGGAGGAAGGACTATAAATAGGTAATCTAGTGCAGGGCAGCTACCCACCAACTCCACAGTTCCCCAGAATTTTCTTGAGTGAGAGCAGCAGGAAATATCAGTTGGAGGCTTTAGATTGTGGAGATAAACAGATAGAAAATACAGGATAGCCTTGAGAGGGCCTGGAACCTATTCCAATGGGCCCTGACTGTCTCTGCCCCAGGGTATTTATAGAAATGCCAAGGGGTGGAGCAAAGACCGCCCCCCAGCACAGCCAAGTGCAGACCATCTCAGACACCTGCACTCAGGCCGGTGGTCCAATCATCCTCTCTATGCGGACCTGCTGGGTAAAGCCACGCGGAACCTGAGAACGGGCTTCCACAATCTAGTCTCTCAGACTACTATTTATTTGTTTGAACATTTGTGTATGTGTGTGTTTGTGTGTGTGTTGGGGGAGTGTTCATGTGCTGTGGGAACATACAGAGGTCAGAGGACAGTCTCTGGTGTCCTTGCTTTCTGCCTTGTTTGAGATAAGGTCTCTTGTTCCTCCAATGAGAATGCCGGGCTAGCTGTTCAGCAAGCTTCAAGAAATTTCCTGCATCCACATCCCATCTCTCTGCATTGGGATTATAGACATTCAAGTTACATGCCCAGCTTTTATGTGCATTCTGGGGATTCAAACTCAGGTCCTTACACTTTCTCAGCAAGCACTGTTCCCCACTGAACCACTTCCTCAGCAGTGAACTTACCATTTTAACTTATCAGGTTGGCTAGAATTTGATAGCAAATAAGCTGTGTTGACTTACATCCTAAATGTTATGTCGATATACCCATTCACTGTATTCACCAAGTACCCCAAAGACAGTCCTGGACTCTGTAAACTAAACAATGACAGTCTTAGACTCTGTAAACTAAACTACGACAGTGAAGTATTTCATGTAAATTTTTCTAGGTTCTGTAAGTGCATGTTCCTTTAAATTTTGTTGGTGGTGGTATTTTACTCTTTTGGGGGACCTGCCACCCAGCTCCCAAATAAACTCACACACAGAGGCTTATTCTTACTTATGAATGCCCAGCCTTAGCTTGGCTTAGTTTCTTGCCAGCTTTCCTTAACTTATCCCGTCTACCTTTTGCCTCTGGACTTTTCCCGTTCTCTTACTTCTGTATCTTCCTCTTACTCTGTGGCTTGCTGTGTGTGTAGCTGGGTGGCTGGCCTCTGGAGTCTTCCTCCTTCTCTGGCTGTTAGATCTCCTTTTCAAATCCTCTTCCTTGATTTCTCCCTCTGTATCTGCTCTCTGCCTGCCAGCCCTGCCTATCCTTTCTCCCGCCTTGCTATTTGCCAGTTCTTTATTAGACCATCAGGTGTTTTAGACAGACACAGTAACACAGCTTCACAGAGTTAAACAAATGCAACATAAACAAAAGTAACACACCTTAAAATAATATTCTACTACAATTCTCCCTTTTTGTCTAAATAAAAATGAAAAGGTTTTAACCTAAACATAGTAAAACTATATACAATAACAATTATCAAGTAAGGATTACATTCACAATATTCTGTCCATTTGTAGTTAGCATATTCAGAGAAAATAATGCATTATCTATCCTATCCTAGTGGACCCAAAATTTTACACCTAATTTACTTTCTAGCATAACTAAGAAAAACTGCAGCTATAACTATCTAGTCTTCAACTCCATCAAAGACCCAGAAGGACGTAATATTATCTAACAACAGAGACATTTGGTTGCCTGGACAGTCACCCTAAGTTCCTCTGCAACATTGGGGCATCCATCTTCAACCTACAGGCCTAGAGTATTTGGCAGACTTTTCTATGAAGCAGGAATTTTGGACTGTTCTGCCTTTTATTGACAAAATTCATCAGTCATTTTCCTCTGTGTCCTGCAGAATGTCTGGCAGTTTCTTCTGTGAAGCAGGAACCCTGAAGGACTGTTCTGCCCTTGTTTGGCAAAGTTCAAGTCTTTTTTCTGTGTGTTCTGCATGTCCACTCTGCACAGCACATTGTCAGCAGTAAAAGGCAAGAACAGTTTCTTTGCCCAGTGGCTAACCTTGCCACAATGAAAGCAAACTCCTTAAGGAGTTTCTTCAATGCCCATTATCTTCTCTGAGGTAAATTGGTGCTACCAGAAACAGATAGATGTGTCTCATTGTTATGAAAAACTTTAAGCTAACAGAACATTTTTTTTTTGTTTGTTTTTTTTTGTTTTTCGAGACAGGGTTTCTCTGTGTAGCTTTGCGCCTTTCCTGGAGCTCGCTCTGTAGACCAGGCTGGCCTCGAACTCGCAGAGATCCGCCTGGCTCTGCCTCCCGAGTGCTGGGATTAAAGGCGTGCGCCACCACCGCCCGGCGCTAACAGAACATTTTAAATGCCACATTCTACAGGTCTTTGAAAGGTTTGAAGACCATCTATCTATCTAAAATATATCGATTTAACCTAGAAAACATACCTAACATATCTACAAATTTGATTGTTATGAATGACTAACTACTGACCTATGTTTCTTGATTGTCCTATATATTGTATAATAATAGCTTTCAAAAACTAGAACTTTATCTTACATTTTTAAATAAACTGCATAGGTACAATACCTTAACCAAGAGTAGAAGCACAGATACAATATGCTGTAACAAAAACAACCTTAAATTTGCATCAATATACAAAAACCCCTTAGACAAGAGTGGAAACATATACAGTGTAACAAAAATAACTTTTAAATTTATGTCAACATACAAAAATCCTTTAACCAAGTTAGAAATATATATATATATATTTATATATATATATATAGAAATATGTATATAGAAATATGTATATATATATATACAGTGTTGTAACAAAACTTACCTTAAATTTGTATCAATATACAAAAGTCCTTACAAATACAAAATGCATGAGGTCAATAATGGTCCCTTAGTTTATAGTAGATTCAACAATCTACCCTATATTTAAAGTAGATTCCACAATCTACCCTTCCATCCTATCATTTCTATATCCCCTCTCTTTTTTTTCAAAGAGATCCCTGAATGTAATATCATTTGCACAATTTCCTTCCTTGCCAATATCAGTAACAATTGATAAACAACCCCAATAAACGATGGCAAGCCTCTATAACTCACCAAATGACCAAACACCATTCTTCTCACCTCTTAGGAATATGGACTTCATCCCCAAAATTACTTCCTGCTGTCTGGGGATAGTCCCAAGATTTTGGTTTTCTTCTGTCGTGTGTGTGTGTGTGTGTGTGTGTGTGTGTGTGTGTGTGTGTGTGTATAACATGTAGTAACTTTCAAAAAGAAACTCATTCTAAATATATATGCATATGTATGTGCATTGTATATAATTATTCTATTTTATAATTTTTGTCACTCAGTGATGTCTTAACTGTCTTTAAAGGCTAGTTTATAAATATCTACATCACTCTTGTTAGTGTCTATAAGATATTCTGTAGTTTTACTCAACCAAGGCTTTACTTTCAGATTCTAGGGCTGAACATTCCCACATATATATTTAGTTCATTTGTGTCATTAGTTATGGGAGAAAAAATTTCTAGGAATGAGTCTCTTCTATCATAGACTGGACGTTTATAATGTCCCCAGAAACTGCCCTTGGAAAATGAGACTTTTATTTTATTTTATTTTATTTTTTAGAAAGGGTCTCATTACACAGTACTGGCTGGCCTGGGACTCACTCTGTAGACCAGGCTGGTCTTGGACTCACAGAGATCCACTTGCCTCTGACTCCCCAGTGCTGGGATTAAAGGTGTGAGCCACCAAGCCTGGCTCTGTTGTGATTTTTACTCATTCCAGCAGTGCCTCTGCCACCTTCTACAACACTGGTTGATATATTGGCTCTGACTACTTCAACATTCCATTCTCCCATGCTTCGGAATATTCTCTCAATTGTTCATTTTAACTTAGTGCACAGCTTACAGTAAGGACTGGTTTAGTGATAGTTCATCAACCCAGTTGGTGATTTAACATGTCAAAAGGAAAAAAAACTCAATAAATTGGGGTTGGGGCAGGGTTTTATTCTTGTCTTTACAGGAAAATAAAAAAATATACATTGTAGCTAGATGCCTGCTCTGGCTGCTGGCTCTGCCCACCTCAGCTTCCCAACATGGCAGTGGTACAGTTTACCGCCAGCTCTGGGTCTGGAGTCATGTGTACCATCAACTATCAGAAGCAGTTCTATCAAAGCAGCATGTTGCCCAGAAACCTCTTTTTTTTTTAACTAGCAAAGACTAAATCCATCACACAGCAGCATAATGTGCCACTTGCAGATGCCTCCTTCCCACCATACTGTTGGCCAAACACGCACGCCAGGAACCCACCAACTTGAGAGAGACAACTAGGAAGCTGTTTTTAGTTCCGTTTTAGAATCTTTTTTCTCAGGTTTTAGGTGGAAACTCTTGCCCCACATTGGGCGCCATTTGTAGCTAGAGTTTTTTTCTCCAGGTCCCGCCAAGTCCCGGCAGTCCCATACTCCACTTATAAAATAAACATACAGACACTTATATTATTTAAACTGCTTGGCCATTAGCTCAGGCCTACCATTGTCTAGCTCTTACTCTTATACTCAGCCCATTTCTGTTAATCTATATGTCACCACGTGTTCCGTGGCTTTACCTGTTGTCTCTACATGATGCTCCCTGGATGGCAGGCTGGCGTCTCCTCCTTTCCGCCTTCCTGTTCTCTCAATTTTCCTCTCTGCTAGTCCCGCCTATACTTCCTGCCCGGCTGCTGGCCAATCAGTGTTTTATTTATACAGAGCAATGTCCACAGCAATCCATCTTGAAGACTTCAAGGACCTTTGGACAGATAGACATCTAAAGAAAAAGGGAGAGCTGTCTGGAAAAAAATTACCAAGAAAAGAAACAATCTGGTATGATGGTATAATTACTTTCTACAGGGTAAAATCTCTTTAGCTCTCAAAATATTTGTTGACCCTACTCAATTATAAACCAAAGCTGACTTTGGAGTTGGAATGTGGCTCTCTCCTTCTCTAAACCCAAGCATGTTGTTAAAAGAAAATTCAGAGTCTTTGTCTCATATCAGAGACACACACCATGACTCTCACCTCAAAGGGGATAAGAGATAGTTCATTCTGGAAGCCAACGTGAGTAACCATTCCCACTCACAAATGTGAGGGACCACAGATTTAGGTTACCTCAAACTCTAATGTGGTAAATAGTTGAGTTTTTAAAAGTAAGAGAACACAGAAAGTCACAAATCAAGGCACTTTTCAAGTATGTCAGAAGAAACATTAAGTAGGTGAGTTGAAGCATCCTTGATAGACCTCATGCTAGCTACTGACTCTTAGGCTTTGGGTGGTTAAACTGGAGTCCTGCTAAGTCAATAAATTCTGTTGGTCACAGGGTGTTAGGTCCGATACAGAAGTGGCCAAGGAACGGCTATGTAGGAGGCTCAAGATAGCACAAGAAATACTGTAATTAGGCTCTGCACATGCAACACTCCAACTTCTCCATGGTCACTGATGTTTTTATCTGTCAGTCAGCCTCACACACAGGTCAAGACAAAGTGAGCTTTCTTTCTGGGAACTTCTGCTCATAAGGGATAGATGTATTCTGGTGATACCCACACACCAAACTCCCTCCCTCATCCTCTTCTACTTTGGTTGGCTTTCTTCTTTCCAGCTAGTTTCCTCCCTGCCCCCATGCCTTTCTGTTGTCACTTGGTTTTGCTTTTTGACAGGCCTTGCAAGCATGCTGTGTGCTCATGATTGTGACAGCCATGTCAGAAGACAACCCATCACAGCGGTCCTCTCCACCCTCCAGCTCTCACAGTCTTTCTGCCCAGTTTTCCATGACCTCCCCTGGAGCTTGGAGGGCGTGACAGAGATGTCTCCTTTAGGGCCAAGCACTAACAACTGCATTAACTGTCCCCCTGCAAACAGAAGCATCACTGGCCCTGGCTGAGAGGTGCTTCTGTGGCTATTAGCACAAATATTTAGAAAGCAGTTTGGCTGTGTGTCCAGTTAACAAAACATCAGTAGCACCGTAGTATGATCTCTTAGTGTCTGTGACTTCCCAGCTCTATTAGTTACTTTTCTGTTGCTGTGGTAAAACACCATGAGCAAAGGAAGTGAGAGTTTATTTTGGATTCTGGTTCCAGAGGGATGAGAATCCGTGGTGGCAGGGCAGAGGTGGTGAGCAGCAGGCATGGTGGAGCAGGACCAGGAAGCTGAACCATAAGCAAGAAGCAGAGAGAGCCATCTGGAAACACCAAGAGTATTTAGTATTAATACTAGATACCCTGAACACCTGTCTGGTGACATGGTACTTCCCCGGGACAGTCAACAGGCTGGCAGTAAGGCTTGCTTCTGGTACCAGGATGTAACTCGAGGTCTTCGTACACACAGGAACCCTCAGGCCTACACATCCTTGCCTTAGCCAGATCTACTCAATGTCAGCTGGTCAGGGTTCCACCCAACACTGAGTCAGGGAGAAGCGGCCAGTTCTCTGTGGACAGCCAAGGAGTCTTCGTGAGTTCTAGCATGGCTCCCCAGGCAAGTCTGTCCCTTCTCCCACCTCCTTGCTACGCTTCCTTAGGGCTCTCTTTTCTCAGAAGCCAAAGGCCTGTGGTGCCAACTTCCACCCTCAGGGGAAAGTCCACTATTCAGCAATTGTGGAGGCTGAAAGGAAGCACACTGCTTGAGAGGGGGCTGGGCGGTGGCTCTTCCCCATCTGCCGGGGACAAGGCTGCACCAAGATAAACAGGAGGCTGCTCACCCTGGGAATTCCCAGACAACATGTTTCTTTTTAACTGGAAGAAAGGGATATCCTGACATTGATCCATGACATGGTCCCTGCTAGGAATCTTTCCAGACCCACAAGAGGAAGGGCCAGGACATGAGCTGTCCTGTTAACTGGACTGGACCAGCTGGAGTGAGGACCAGAAACAGCTGGACTTAGCTTTGAGGGATGAAGCAAAGGGAAATCGATCCTGGGATGCTGGCTGGGGAAACAGCTCCAGAGCCAGGCAGCAGCAGCGTGAGCAGAGGCTGACCTGTCTCCTCTCTGCATTCATACTGGATGGAACCACACTGCCCACACCCCTGGCTGGGTGACAAGATGTGTGCCAACCTCAGACATCATACAGGGTCTGTTCAGGAAGCTCCTGGAGCTGCTTCTGCCTGGCTTCCCTACAAGGGTGGGCTTGAGAATGGTAAGGGACGTTTTCTCCATTGCCCCTCTTCTACAGAAACACTGGAAGTCAGGTTCTCAACAGCATGGCCACCGCTCCATAGCCTGCTCTCACTGGCCCATATCACCAAAATATTTGTGAGGTCCGTGTGCACCCAGGCCCCTGGGAATAGGAACTCACCAGGTCTGGCAGCCGTCGGCCCCTGCACCACTCCCTGCGATCCAGGTTTCCTGAGAACCATTTCCATCCCCATGCCCTCCTCCCCTGGGAACATGGAGTGGGCTGCTGACTCCTGGTGTCTCATGCTTCTGCCTGCATTACAGGCCTCTCAGCTCTCTCAGAGTGGTCTGATTACCCCACCATTGCACACTCGGTCACTTGATAGTGAGCTGTTTCATAGCCGAAGTATGACTGTCTCCTGCTGTTGAATGGAGCATAGACCGTAGGCCTTCCACCATGAACAACTCTCTGATTGTGCAGCATAGTACTGGGGGGCTGCAGGTGAGCGAAGCCATGCATGTCTGAGGGAGGAAGTGGCCTCAGGCTCCTCATGTCAGACCTGAAGTCAGGGCATCTTGTGCCCTTCCTGCCATCCTATGGAGAGAAAGGGGAGCCACTATCCAGGCTGGACACCTCAGAGCTGGCTTCCACTTGGGCTGTTGTGCTGTCTGTCATACAGGAATGGTGTTCACAGGACAGAAAGTAACTGTGTTGAGGAAGATTGTAAGAAGTGAGATTTCGGCTGGGAGAGCAGTGACAGGTGAATCCCCAGGAGCTTGTTCACCAGCTAGCTCAGCCTCATGTGGCAAACTCCAGGCCAGTGAGAGATCAGTTTCAAAAGAGAAGGCAGTGACTACAGATTGACACATCACAAGCACACGTATGCACATGCAAACAAACACACACATACATATACATACAGATATACACACACATACATATACATACAGATACACATACATATGCACACAGACATAGACATACACACAGACATGACACCCATACATATTATATATACATAGACAAACACACAAACATATACATACAGACACAAACATACACACATGCACACACACAGAAACACATACAGATGGACACACACATGCAAACATGCACACACATACACACAGACATACACCATACATAGACACACAGACACACATACACACCTGTTGTACATCCCAGAGGCCCACACAAAGGCAGGAGAAGCCCTGGGGGTCAGTCTCCAGAGACAGAAACGGGGGCAGACCCAGAGTAGAGATGGCCGCTGGCTGGCCTGGGGAGACAGGTAGAGGGGCAGAGTTCTTGGAAGCTGAGATGGGCCTCGGCTTGTTTTGCCGGCATGGCGCCGGTTGGCTCTGAGTGGGTGCTGCTCTCTGGCAGGCTGGAGCGTGCTAGAAGAGCAGCTGAGCTCTGGGTCCTCACGCTTGCTCAGGTTCCCACTGCTGTGTTGGAGGGAAGCAAAGGCAGATTGGAAGCCATGACCGTTGGAGGCCAGACCTCTCCCCAGCATTCTTCCCTCCCCGAAGGCTTCCATCTCTCCTCTTCCATCTGGGCTGTGTCTACCCTTCCCAACGCTGCTGCTGGTGGCCGCTGCTGGTTTATGTTCACAGTTCTCTGCTTTTTTTCTGGGCAGTCCAGAAGTCTTTCCTTTCTCGTTGACCCTGCCACATGCTCTCTGGTCTCAAATAAATCTCAAGGAACAGTCTACCTCAAAGTCTTCTATGGAAGGTGAGAACTTACTGTGACAGCCTCTTAAACCCAATCATAACCCTACTTGGGTTATGAATCAATAGAGAAAATTGAATCAGTAGAGGAAATTTGGCAACAGTGAAAAGGTTTTGATCACACAACAACCAACAATTAATTCAAAATCAAATGTGTGATGATGAATCAGAGGTGTCTGGCAGTGGTCTCCTGTGTTGCTTTGGGTGACTTCACCGCAGCCTTGGTTCTGAACCCACCACACATGCACTTTGTACTGTGTACACTGTCAAGGCACATGCTGCCAAGGAATGCTGCCTGAAACACCTCAGCTCAGCCAGCTTGGCTCTCACCCTGCAGTTCCACTTGGAAGTTATGTGACTTCTATCCTCTGGACCTCAATTTCCAAATCTGTAGACGGGAGAGCCTATGGGGACCACCTTATGGTTCGTTGAAAGGAGCCTGGGAGATCCAGTTGTGGTTGGACCTTGGCTTCCAGTCTTCCACAGTTCCCATGTCTAATGGGCTCTGTAAGATCTCTAGGAAAAGCCAGCAGCCCTGAAAAGGTACCCTATCAAACCATAATGGCTTGATCTCTGGAGGTCATTTGATAGGCGCGGAACGCACATACAGCATGGGTTTAAAGGGCACAGTTAGCAGTTGAATACGAAATTGCAAAGCACTCATTGGGTCCTAAGAGTGTTGCTAAACCTGAGCGTTTGCTGTTTGATGTGCTCACCAGGGAGGAAACAGAAACATCTAAATTGATTGAGTTGTATTGACCATGATATAGTTAAACTATGTGAAAAGTGACTGGATTTCTGTAGAGACTTGTGGTGATATGTTGTGTACCCTAATAAAATTTGCCTGAAGATCAGAGAACAGAACAAGCCACTAGATTAAACAGGGGTCAGGCAGTGGTGGCATATACCCTTAATCCTAGCACTCAGGACACAGAAATTCATCTGGATCTCTGTGAGTTCAAAGCCACCCTGGACTACATGAGATTGACTCGGTCTAGGAGAGAAGCAGAGCCAGGAAGTGGTGACACACACCTTTAATCCCAGCACTTGAGATTTTATGCCTTTGCTTGGGAAACACACATGCCTTTAATCCCAGGAAATGATGACCAGGTGGAGAAAGGTATATAAGGCATGAGGACCAGGAACTAGAGGCTTTTCAGGCTGAGGAGTCCTAGAGGTAAGAGGTGGCTTGTTCCTTTGTCTCTCTGATCTTTCAGCGATTAAATCTAATATCAGGCTCCAAGTTTTTTTTATTATAGGACCTATTTAAGATTTGAGCAGCAGAAACTGGTACAGCCTCCTCTTGTAAATGAGGCTGTAGCCACCTGGAAGTCTACTACGGTTTCTTGTCCTCCAACATCAGGCAATCTCACAGCAGGGCCTGGACTTCTTCCTCTGGCATGTAAGGCTAGGACAAGGCTCTTCAGAATGAAGACGGGGCAATCTGTAGCCCTTGCCAATGTCAGTGGGGTAAATGCTCCCACCATGGCTGGTCCTGGTCACCTACATGACATGTCTGGCCCAGAGGTGGTGAGGATCTGTACACCAGGCCCCCCCCTCAGCCTATGGTAATGAGATTAACCATATGTTTTGGGGAGAACATTCTTCAGGCTTTTCAAGTTGCCTTAAGGTCCGAGGACTCCTGTGGCAAGTCTCTAAGCAAAGAGAAGTGAGAGTGATCATAATTGTTTTTGTTGTGGGGAGCTGTTGTGGCGTGCCCTGCTGTCAAGGGGCCTCTGCTTAGCCCCATCACAGGAAGGGACAGCAAGATGACTGTGGCACAAAACTGGGCCACAACATCTCATTCCCTGGAGGAAAGTGAGTATAGGCTGGTTGAGAACAGTTTTTGAAGGGTCACGGGATGGGTGGCATTTTTATAAGAGTATTAGTATTATTCTGTGTGGAGGCCCAGAAAGGTTTCCTAGTGAGATCTGAGCTTGCTTCACCCAGCAGGGCTGCATCAGAGGATTGCTTGACCATGTGTGTGGTTACCAGGTGATTGGAAAGGGTCTGCACTTGGCTGTGCTGGGGGAGGTCTTTGCTCCACCCCTCGGCATTTCTACTAATAGCCCTTTAAAAGAGACAAAAGGGGCCAGTGGATAAGTATCCAGGCCCTCCCGAGGCTATCCTGTGTTTCTGTTTCTCTCCCCTCTGTCCTTCTATCTAAATCTCTTTCCCTCACTCCTCAAGAGTACCCTGGGTAAAATGTAGGAGCTGGTCTCCCAGCTGGCCTCCCACAATTCTGCCCAAGGAACAGCTTGGAACCCAAAGAGGAAACAGAAGGGCAACTCAGAAGGGCACAAAGTGAGCTCCAGATGCTGCAGGACAGAATTGTGGCATAAAGTTTGCTTCCGTTTGTAATGTTCTCCAAAGAGCCATGTGTTAAAGGCTTGGGTTTGGGTTGGCACTGTTGGGAGATGTGGGACTTTCAGAAGTGGGACTTTGGGGGAGATTTGAGGTCATTGGTGGGATGCTCCTGAAGGGGGTTGTAGGACCCTAGTCTCTTCCTCTTTGTTCCCCAGGTATGAGGTGAGTGGTTTTGCTCCTCCATGCAGTTCCTGCTACATACTTCACCACTGACCCAACCCAGCCAGCCCATCGCAGGCTGAAACCTAAACTGGAAGATCAAACAAACCTTCTCTTTCCACGAGTTGATTACCCTGAGTATTTGTTACAGTAGTGAGAAGCTGACCAACACATCATGCCTGCCATTTGCATCTCATTTGTTGGCTTACCCTCAGTTTCCCAGGAGGTACCAGCCCTGCCCGGATAAAGCCTTGAGGCTGAGCACTGCTACCAAGCCAAGGCCCGCAGGATTTGCCAGGATCTGAGAGTGTGTCACTAATCACTGGCTTATCCTTTCTTCCTCTAGGGAGCTTCAGATGGCTGGAAAGATTCCCTTGGTATTTCAGGAGAACATAATAATTAAGCATTTTGAGGGGAGGATGCTTGAAGAAGTTCAAATTAGATGCTATATCAGGAGATTATGGGTACCACTGCCAAGAAGAGTCAGTAAGGAGGGCTGCCAGTGGCAGAGGTTGTGTTCAGCTGAATTATCAGTGAAGCCATGCTGGATCAGCAGGACTGGATGTCAGGAGTGGGTGGAGCGGGGGTAAGCAGTACCTTCTTAGTACCTTCACACAGTCTCCATCTGGTCCCCAGCCCTGTCCCTGGGCCAAACAGATCAGAGGACAGCTGGAAGCTCTTCTGCCAAGAACCTTGTAGGATCTCTGACCTCACACAGTGGATGTGGGGGACAGGCCAGCAGACCCCTTGACACATGGCATCAGGAATCCCCAGCAATTTTCCCTAGAGCTGTCATCTATTGCCAAGGATTTTCCCTCATTCTCCCTAAAGTCCTAGCCATAGAATGTCTTCTTCGGAGGCTAGAGGGGCACCTAGGCTTGCTATAGGCCTTGCATGCTCTAGGCTGGCTTGGGGGGACCTGTTGGGAGCTTCCACAATTTTCTGGAATCTCTTGCAGAACAACACTAGCGTCTGTATGATGCCACTATAGTCTGATGGCCAAGAGGCCAGTCAATACATGTCATGTTGAAGACCCAAGCACTACATCCATGCCTTCTATGTCTCTTGAGTGATTACAGTGGCCCCAGATCACATCCCCATATCTTTCCAACTCTGAAGTAAAGTTGGGTCAAAACCTTATCCCCAAGGTGGGGCCCCAGGCCTGGTACCAGGCAGGGGACTTGATACTCGCTGCCTGTTTCTCAGCTCTGAATCAAAGCAAGTTGTGCTATTTGGAAAGGTTGTGGGGCCGTGGGGACCCAGGGCCTAGGAAGCAGAAGTAGGCTTCTGCAGGCATTGTAGGTGATATCAGTTCCTGGTTCTAGTCCAAGCTTCTTGCTCCCTGGTCTGTCAAGATGTGAACAAGCCACACTGCAATTCCTGGCTAGCACAGATGGAGCTGTTCTAGCCACCATCAGTCTGTGGTTGTTCCCACTGTGATGGACCCATATCCTCTGAAACTGTGAGACAAAGTAAACTTCTCCTCAAAACAAACAACCCAGAGGTAGTGGCTAGGGTTTGTCCAACACCCTCCTTATGGACCCTCTTCCGGTCCTCTAACTTACAATGGGATTCCCATTTTCAGATGAGGAGACTGAGGCTGGAGGTCAAATAACTATTAAAGCCAGACGACACCAGACACCAGTGCACCAGTGCCAGTTTTTGTTGGTGATGTCTTTTTGTATGTTGTGAATGTGTTGTTCTGATTGATTGATAAATAAAATGCTAATTGGCCAGTAGCCAGGCAGGAAATGTAGTATAGGCAGGATAAGCAGAGAGGAGAATTCTGGGAAGTGGAAGGCTGAGTCAGGAGACGCTGCCAGCCACCACCGCCATGAGAAGCAAGATGTAAGGATACCGGTAAGCCATGAGCCACATGGCAAGATATAGATTTATAGAAATGGGTTAATTTAAGATATAAAAACTAGATAGCAAGAAGCCTGCCACGGCCATACAGTTTATAAGTAATTTAAGTCTCTGTGTGTTTACTTGGGTCTGAGTGGCTGTGGGCCCGAGCAGGACTGGAGAAAACACCAACTACAGGTTTTGAAACTGGATTTGTTTATCTCTACAACCCACGTGCTTTCCACTCATGCTTTCTCTTATCAAAGCCACTAGGATGCTCCTCTCACCATCCCCCTAGTATCCTGTTCCCAAATTATTCGTATTTCCTATGGTCACTTGGTCATCCAGAAAGGGCTCTGTGATTCCAATGAGCTGTCCCCAAAGGTCCAGTGAAGACTAAGTACTATCCAGTGCCTTCATCATCGGGAACCTGGTTGAGAGAGGCAGAGGGGGTTGGAACCCTGGGGCTCTCTGCTGTAAGTCTTCCTAGCCCTCATCACCAGGGTTGGCACACCCAGATAACACAATACAGGACCCATTTGAACCAGCAAATTACACATCTCTTGGTATTCAGAACCAAACAATCACTCTGAATCTTACCCCAGCGCTCGCCCTGGCCCCTGCTGGAGGCTGGAGAGAGAACTGAGCTAGCTATAGGTGGGCAAAGAAGAACAGAAGGTTGGCAAAGCTGAAAGTTAGGCTGGCAGGAGGGAGGGGCGGACCAAGGTTAAGATGGACAGTCATCTGCATCCAGCCTTGTCTCTGCAATCCTTCTAAATCTTCCCTCTCGGCACATCACAGGCAGGGAGGACTGAGGGGCTGCTGGGTATCTCTCATCCTAAAAGGCTCTTCCATCAGAAGAGAAGACAGGGAAGGGGGTATCCCTGTGCCTCTGGTATGTAGACTCCATGACAGTCTCAGAAAATTTGTCCATCTAGAGGAAAAAACACAGGAGTTTTGTTGCCCTTCTCCTTATTTTCCAGAGAATCAGTTCTGGGGATAGTGGTGTGTCCTGGACAGGAGGCCTGAGACTGTGAATCCATGTCTCATCCTGCAGGGCTGGAGGCTGGTGCCGGTCAGTGGTGTTTTCTGTCACTGAAGCAGAGCAGCCCTCAGTCCCCATGGAAATGCTACAAGGGAAGCCCTGCTCAACCCTGTCACTTCCTCAGAGACCCCCCTCCCCCAAAGTTCCTGAATGCCCTCCCTGTGCTCATGGTTCAGATCATCTGTGGTTCCTTGGCTCTCTGACTTCAGGTAACAAGTATTTTTGTTTTTCAACAAAATGTGGGAGTTCCCAGACTTCTGAGCTGCATGTCACTATGTTTTTGAGATGTCTGCAGCCACTCAGCCTCATTCCCAGGTTCCAAAAAGGGTGGCAGCTAGCCTCTGTAAGAGCCATCCCTGGATGACAAAGTTTACTACTGGGTTGGCAGTGGTTCCCAGAAGCTTCCAGGACCTATTTGGCATGAGTTTCCTGTTGTGGAACATTATTTTAACTGTGTAAAGGTGTGTTACATTTATTTATGCTGCATTTGATTAATAATGTAAGGACATATGTTTAATTATGTAAAGATATGTTGCATCTGTTTCACCTTGCCTGTCTAAGGCACCTGATTGGTCTAATAAAGAGCTGAACGGCCAATAGCTAGGCAGAGAAAGGATAGGCGGGGCTGGCAGGCAGAGAATAAATAGGAGGAGAAATCTAGGGGAGGGAGAGAGAAAGAGAGAAGAAGAGAGAAGAGAGGAACCAGAGAAGGAGGAGGGGAGAATGAAGGAGATGCCTGGGGCCAGAAGCCAGGCAGATGCCAGCCAGCAGACATGAGAAGCAGTGAAAGTAAGATATATAGAAGGAAAGAAAGGTTAAAAAAAAACACTGGGGCAAAAGGTAGATAAAGAGACAGGTTAATTTAAGTTAAAAGAGCTAGCCAGAAACGAGCCTAAAGCTAATAATAAGTCTCTGTGTCATGATTTGGGAGCTGGTTGGTGGCCCAAAAGAAGAAGCCTGGTACAGCTTTCCCCACCTCCACCATGAAATTCACAGACGAGCTCTGCCCAGCTTGGTGGCCTTCACAAACCCCAGTCACTGGGATAGGGGCGTGAGTATTCTGAGCAGGAACAAGGCTCAGGAGTAGGACACAGAAGAGTGGTTGGGGTCAAAGGGCAAGTGGTCCTGGGGGTCCTGGGTGGTGTAGGAAAGGTAGCTGAGCAATCCCTAGGGAGCAAGCCCTTAATCAGCATCCCTGCCTGGTCCCTGCTTCAGTTCCCACCTCCAGGTTCCTGCTGTGTGTGTCTGTCCCAAGTTCCCTTTGTGATGGACAATAAGCTACAAACTGAAATAAACCCTTCCCTCCTCAAGTTGGCTTCGGTCAGGGTTTTGTCACAGCAACAAGTCACTGAGACACAGTATTTGCAGAGATCTTTTTTTCTTCCTGAGAATGATCTCACACATTCTGGGAGTCAGGAAACAATGCATCAGAAGTCGCTATAAATAAATACTTTGCATTCAGACACACTGAGGAAACTGGAGATCTGCCAGATTCCGGCTAAGGCACCTCGCTGTCACTCTGTCCTGTTTTATTCTTGTACTGTATGTGGCGGCAGCAGCAACAATAGGTCACTTTGTTTTCAGTAAACAATCTGTGTCTTCAAAGTCCCTCTAGATACGGTCTAGAGAGACACTGACAGATGAGGAAATGCTTGTCAAAGATTAAAGGGGCTGGTTCAGGGCCAGTTGGCTTGGCACCAGCTGAAAGGCAAATACGCCCTCTCCTAACTGCAGCCTTAGAGGATTTGCTTGGAAGCCTCCTGTAACACAGAGGCAGCTCAGCTTTAGCAGGTATTGAGTCAGAGTTGAGATATTGATGTCATGACGTGGGAAGGTCCCACAATGCACGGCAGAGGCCATTAGAACTTTCCTTCAGTCACAGGATGACCCGGAAGTGTGTTTGGCCTAGGCTGGAAGCGGCCCTCCATTGAGGTGGAGAGGCGTGGGGGCTATGGTGATCCTCTTTAGCGTGGGTGAGAACTCAGCCAATGAGTTGGCCCCAAGGACCCGGCCATGCCAGGCAAGTGCTCCGTGACTGAGCCACACGTCTCTAGCCCATGAGTCATTCTCACAGAACGTTCTCTCTTTCCTTTTGTCTCGGAGAAACGCCAGCATGGCTGTGGGGTGTCAAGAAAGAATGGTCCATGGCCCGTAGGAGCAAGTCCTCAGTTATGGGTCAGGTCCCGGCTCTGTCACACAGTTCCCTGGGCTTTATTTCCTTAAGACAAAAGCAAGACGCACAGGTATAAAGGGAGCAAGGCCGTGCGCATCCCTTGATTTAGGAATCACGAGACCGTACATGTTTTAAGTTGTCTGGTTCGTGGTTTTTGTTATGGCAACCTTAGGACTAATTCCCTTACTCCTCCCTCCCTCCCTCCTCCCTCCCTCCTTCCTCCCTCCCTCCTCCCTCCCTCCTTCCTCCCTCCCTCCTCCCTCCCTCCTCCCTCCCTCCCTCCTCCCTCCCTCCTTCCTCCCTCCCTCCTCCCTCCCTCCTCCCTCCCTCCCTCCTCCCTCCCTCCTTCCTCCCTCCCTCCTCCCTCCCTCCCTCCTTCCTCCCTCCCTCCTCCCTCCCTCCTTCCTCCCTCCCTCCTTCCTCCCTCCCTCCTCCCTCCCTCCTCCCTCCTTCCTCCCTCCTCCCTCCCTCCTTCCTCCCTCCCTCCCTCCTTCCTCCCTCCCTCCCTCCTCCCTCCCTCCTCCCTCCCTCCCTCCCTCCTCCCTCCCTTCTCTCCCTCACTCCCTTTTTTCCTCCTTTCCTCTTTTCCTCTCTTCTTTCATTTTTGTTTGCCTTTGACACAAACAAAATTTGTTATTTCTCAAATTTGTCGTGTAGCTGGCCTGGAACTTGCTACAGAACTGAGGATAACGTTGAAGTCATTTCCTCCCAAATGCTAGGATTACAGGACGCCTCACACAGGGCCCTGACATTATTTCTGGATTTTGTCAAAGTAAATCAAGACTCTTGGTCAGTGGGAGACTTCCTTTGCCTGGGGGCTGTGGCCAGGAGACCTAGACTCTACACTCAACCACTGGCTGTGTGAGGCAGGGTCTGAGGGTGGCTGTGCTGGTCCTGGGACAGCTATACTAATCCTGCAGTTGCCATAGCAACTGAGGACCGAGCCTTCTCTCTGCCTTGCTTTCTCCTGCTTGGGTCAGTTTGCAGACTTCTGTGACTGAGCTCCTGACCCTCCTTTGTGTTAACCATACCATTTCCACTGTGTGTGACACAGAACACTGTCTGACTTCCAACCACTGCCAAGGCTCCCTTCAGTTTTCAAGGATGACTACTTTATTTTTAATGATCAGTTAACACTTCACTCAGAATCCACACGGTGCCGGTTCTTCATCAGGAATCTATGCTCAGAGGAAGGCTGTGGGTTGATTCTCCTGGGAGACTCATATAGGATGCAAAGTTACCAGATTTTACATCTAACAAACGGGCTTTGGAGACATAGCAGCCTGGGCTAGAATGCGCTCCAAGATCATCCTTAGGAAAGAGTGAAATGGGAAAAAGATGTCTAGGGCATCTTCTCACACCCCCCTACACCACCGACTCTGCCTTTTTTTTCCTTGAGACAAGGTCTTCCTATGTAACCTTGGTTGGCCTGGAACTTACTATGTAGACCCAGTTGGCCTTAAACATAGAGATCCCCCTGCCTCTGCCTCCTGTGCTACCATGCCTGACTTCAAGGTATCTTCCCAGGTAGTCATCCTCCTTGCCTCCAGCTAGCTTACAACCTGTGGAATGTGGAGAAACCTGACAATAACACACATGGTTTCTGGTCCTTCAGACTTCAAATGAACTGTATACAGCGATATGAAACTGATGATAGGCCTGTCTGGGTGAGAGTTGTGTACCCATGTCAGCCTTGGTATCCACAGCAGTGTTGTATTTATTCCCTCATTAATTAGTGAGTTAAATAAGTAACTATTGCTCAATTTGAGACAGTGTCACAGTAAACAAAAATGTTTAACGTGTTCATTGCGTTCATTTTTTTATTGTCATGAAAACATGATTGTCTTGTGACAGCAAATGAGGAAATGGGTTCAGGACAGAAGGTCAGTGACTCAATCTTCATCTGTTGTCCCAGGTCCTGCAAAAGACAGAGCCCAAGATGGAACTAAACCCAACAACTTTTATTAAGGGAAATACTTGGAAGAGAGCAAATGGAGACACTGATGTGGTGGCACAGGCTGGTCATCCTCCATCACTTGGGAGGTAAAGGAAGAAGGATTGACAGTTCAGGGTCATCCTGGACTATGGAGCAAGTTTGAGGCCAGCCTAGGCTATGGGAAACCTTTTCTCCAAACAAACTAAAAATAAAAAGTGAGTATAGTGGAGTCTGAGAAATGAGAAAGGCACTGTCCAACAGACAGACCTGGCCTTCAAGTCAAGGGCCATGAACAGGAGAGTTGGTGAAATTATCCAGACCTTGGTGTAGACCAAGGCTGTCAAGCTGCCCACAGCCCATAGCCACAGCAGTCGTCACAGAGGGACCTCTCCCCCACGCCTTCTGAGGTTCTCTGCATTTCTCTTTCTCTTCTTTTGCCTGTTTCATATATTCTCACAACTGGATTTAAATGTTTGGAGTCTCCTATCCCCTGGAGGAGAGGATTCTGGGAATGGTGACTGGATAATCGATTTAAGATACACTGTCTGACTATAATATGGCATAGTCACAAATTAACCTAGTGGAGTGATTGTGGTCTGGTGTAGATGGGTTGGGAGAGGTCAGTAGGAACCAACTTATGCATGTAGAAGAACCTGGGCTCTTGCTGTGTCCCTAAATTTGAAGGGTAATCGAAGTGGTGAATTCCAGGTATAGTCAGCTTCTGACAATCAATGGACATCGCCTTGTGTTTCTGAGTCTTAGATGGATCCCAAGAAACTTCTAGAACCCCTTACTTCTTGGTTGGACCATTTCCTGTGCATTAGGAAGAGTATCTTTGCTTCCTGTGGCTCTCCAGTGCTCACATGCTCTGAGGTGGGGTGGGGCTGACTCTGTGCTTTATGAATACATATCCACATCATTTGGTCAGAGGCTGAGGCTCTGGGAGAGCTGACCACAGCCTACCTCATTACTCCATCTGGGTTCCACTTCACACTGCTGGGGACTTCGGTGTACACATGGGACCTTACGTCTTAGCTGTTCCCATCTTCCACAGATCCTGGAAGAGAAAGACCTGGGAAAATTCTGTGGTGATCAACAGGCAGATTTAGGACTGTTCAGGTGGGAACTGGTGGGGGAGGGGGTCTGGTTCCACCAGATGTAGTCTGAACTCTAGGAGGCAGGGCCAGGGCTCTATTCAGGGGCATTCTCTTGATTCTATGGACTTCTCGCTCCTTGGGAAGGATAGCAGCCAGAGGAAGGCTAAAGCCAGGGACCCAGCAGCCCCCTGTTTTGTGAAGGGGAACAGTTTCTATGTCTTATAGCACAACATGACTATGGTGCCCATGGGCTAGGGCTCACAAGCCCAGCAGAGTTTCTCCACTGTGGATCAAGATGGCTTCCTCCGGCTACGGCCCATGCCACTCATCCATGCCACCCATGCCACTCATCCGATTCCTCAGCTTCAACTTCTGCTTCTCTCTTCTGTCCTGTCAGGGCTGAGAAGCAGCATTGTGCTCTGCGGCGGAGGAGGGGTGTCCTCGCACAGCCTTTAGAAGGTCTTAACATCTCGGTCAAGCTTACCTTAAAATGTGTTTACACATGGCTCTCTGTTTCTTTTTTCCTTCCACAGGCCTGGCAGTGCAGTCTTTGGAGGTCTGGGTGGGGACCAGTGCTCGGGCAAGGACAGCCAATCACACAGAACTTAGCCTATCTCTTGTCCAGTGACTCTTGAAAAGGCCTAGTCTTCAGGAAGAGAGGAAGAGGTGGGGTGGGGAGGAGGAGAGGGAAGAGAGGGAAGAGGAGAGAAGGAAGGAAGATGGAAGGTATAGAGAGGGGAGAGGAGAAGGAAGAGGACAGAGAAGAGGAAAAGGTTCAGAGCGGGGGCAGGGCGGGAGCGGGGTGGGGGGGGGAGATACAGGGAGAGCTGGAGGGAGAGTGCAAGGAGGGAGGACAGGGAGAAGGAGAGCGCCAGTCTGAGGGAGGCCTCCATTAAGCCATGGAAATTGTGAGATTTATTTCAAGTCTTAAAATCGAAATATTTTTCCTGGGTTCCCTCCTTGGGAACACTTATGTGTAGGATTAATTTATGACTAAATCTCAAACCAAAACAGTTCGTAAGGCCCAACACCCAATAAAGTCTCCATTTAGTTTCTGCTCACACTTCCTCCCCACCTGGCAGGTCAAGGTCTTCTGGCTCCGGGTGTGTTTTCCATCACCCCGAAGGCCTGCCCCTCTCTGAGTCTCCACTGCCTTGGGCATCTGCCTCTGTCTACACTGAGGCCCCTGACGAACATTCGTAGCCATGTGCTCAGCTCTATGCCCTGTCTTCTTCATAATACGTTTGTGCCCTGTAATTGATTTATACAGTAGTGCTTGGTTGCTCTGGGCTTTGACTCGGAGGCTGTGAGGTCCTTGGGGATCCCTGAGCAGCATTGCTCTATCCTGCAGCCCCCATAGAGCAGAGAGAGGCCAGGATAGCCCCCCACACAGATGGTCTAACCACAGAGGTCAGAACAGGACCTGGGAAATCACCTCATTTGACAGAGGGAATCAGAAAGAGAGTTTCCTAAGATACTTCAAAGTTCTCATTCTAGAGGACTGATGTTTACATGGCAGAGACTCCGTGCTGGCCAAGGCAAGAGAGCCGGCAAAGGGAACAGATGCAGGCTTGTGTGGGCTCCCGGCCCAGCATCCAGGAAGAGCAGACATGGGTGGGAAGTGCCGGGTAGAACAACTGGAGGCTGTGTGGAGTGGTCTCCAAGCCCAGGCTGGGGCGAGGCAGGGCTTTGGTGCCTCACTCACCACCTTGGGTTGCTGAGGATATTCCTTGCTTCCTAGTTCTAGACCAGGACTTGGGATAGAGCTGAGAAGTGACTTCCTGGCCTTTGACTCCATAGGGCTCTGCGTATTTCCTTATGTGATCCTATTCTCGTGGTCCCTGTACTGTGAATTCTGGGAATAGCTGTCAATAACCCTTCCACCTCAGATGTTTGTCACACAACTGTCCCTATCTCTCCTTGCTCTGACAGAATCAGCTCTCTCCCTAGGACGGATGTCATAGTACAACCCTCCTGTAGCAACCGTCTCCCTTTCCCTGCTTAGCCCACTGAACCCGGAGGAGGAGTCCTGTTTTCTCTCCTCGCCCCTTCTCCCTACAGTGCCTGTAGGCAGAAGGATTTCTTGAGGTGCCCTTTGGGTTGTTGCCAACTGCCCAGAGCCTTTCCCTCTCCTTCACTGTTTTGGTGAGTGGCTTTGGGTCACTGGGGTTAGAGGAAGGCAAGGAGTAGGGAGGTAGCAAAGACGGAGGGAGAGCGGAGGGTGGGAGAGGGGAGCGTTCTCCTCAGTCCGCCCTCCCTGCTGCCTTCCACGGAACTCCAGTCACACACCACAGCCTTGTCACTATCAATTAGTGTGCTCCTGCTCCTCAGCAGTTGACTGCAAGGAGCTGCAGCTCCTCTGTGCTTTCCCACTGACACTGCCCACGCTGGGGTTGCTGCCCATGCATTTAAACATCCGTCATGGCTCTCACCCTGACGGTGTGCTCTGCTGGAAGGCCTCCATTGCAGACCTCTTGCATTCCTTGCTCCCTGTATGAATCACCCGGCAAACTCAGCTCTGGCCCAATCAAAATGCTGACCTCTTTGTGTGTCAACTGGATGTGGCCAAGGACACCCACATGTGGAGTCATACCGTCTCAGGTTCATGGCCGTCAGCCTTGGGGGGGGGGCATCAATGGTGCCCGGCCAGCTCAGTCTGTTCGCTTTCCCACTTTGAGAGTGTCATATCACACAGCCCCTCTCTCATTCCTTCATGCCTCCCTCCCCCTGCTGACTCCCTGCTGACCACTTACTGGGCATGTTGATAACCGAGGAGTGATAAACAATAAGAGCATGGTGCCAGAACACGCACCACGGCATCCACAGCCTTCCTTCATTCCTGCCCGCCTCTCCGCCTTCCTTCCCGTTGCTATGGAAGAAGCTTCTATGGAAAATGAGGCTCCGTGTTCCTACACTAGCACACCTCCTTTACTAACACTTGCCATTGTCACACTGCACAGATTCTGTGGCTCCTGCACACGGGGAGGGTCTGCCGGGTCATCCTTCTAACAGCGCGTATGCACTTGGTGTCGCTAGCAATATTTCAAACTTTTCCATTTCACTGTCTGTTGTGGTGATCTCTGACCTGTGATCTTTAATGTTTCGATTCGATTGTTTGGGGGCATCAAGAATGAATGCCCACAATGGACGGCGAACCCCATTCCTAAGTGCTGGGTGTGTTCTGGCTGCTGCTTCATGGGAGCACCCCATCTCTCCCTCTCCTCTCCTCTCCTCCCTGAGAGGCACAACATTTAAACTAGGCCAGCCATTAACCCTGTAATGGCCCGCAGTGTTCAGGTAAAAGGAAGACACGCATGTCTCTCATTTTAACTCAGCAATGATGACGTTTAGGAAGATGTCAAATGCTGAAATATGCCAAAAGCTAGGCCTCCAACAGCAGACAAACAGGCCGAGGATGCCTCTCTGGTGGACACACGAACAATAAATAGTGGGATGTGCTAAAGCGTTCGCAGGAGGTGACAGGGGAGCTTGGATGAGGACTTCGGGGTTGTTTCTGGCACCCTTGCTTGAACACAAGAACAGCCTGCCATCACCATCCACACCTAGGCATTCATCAGTGCATTCCCCACACTGACCACAAAAAGCCCTTTGTAACACACTTTTTAGTTGTCCGATGCAAGAGAGAGTGGAGAGGAGAAGGATCACATGATTTGCCTTGGCTGGGAAATCATTCCTTCATTTCCCTCACACATGGTGTAAGTCTTTCCTGTGGGACCCAAGATCCTGCTTTAAAATGTAATGGAGCTGGGTGCACAGTGGGGTAGAAATGCTTAGAGTGGGCATTGAGTGTGAGCCTCAATACTAACGAAGGAAATACATGAGAACGTCAAAGGAGCAACGATTATAGTACACAAAGCTTTATGTGCACATGCAAACCACAAAACATTGTGATTGCTTCACTGCAGTACTCTTTGTATTGTTTGATATTTTTTTAAGATAGACTAGTGTATAGCCCAGGCTAGCCTCCCAGGCCGGGACTACAGGCATGTGCTACCACCTGGCTACAGCATTCCTTTTATGGAGATAGTGTGGACCCCAAAGCCTTGCCAGATAATGCTGTCATGTGTCCTTTGTCATCCCATTCCCCGCCTCCCCGGGTCCCTCTGACTGTACAGGAACATGCTGACTGGCTGTATTCTGAGCACATCCCATTCCTTCCCTCCTGGGGTCCCTCTGACTACACAGGAACATGCTGATTGGCTCCATTCTGAGCACATCCCAGCCCGGCCTCACTCTCTGCCTTCTGTACTTCCTCTTCCAGCACACTCTCTTCTTTCTTTCTCTCCTGCTTTCTTTTTTAGATTATTTTATGTAGATGGGTGATTCTCCCGTGTGTGTGTGTGTGTGTGTGTGTGTGTGTATGTGTGTGTGTGTGTGTGTGTGTGTGTGTGTGTGTGTGTGTGTGTGTGTACCACATGTGTGCCTGGTGCCTGTGGAGGTCAGTAGAGGGCATTTGGGTCCCCTGGAACTAGAGTTACAGACAGTTGCAAGCCTTCTTGTGGATGCTGGGACGTGAACCTGGGTCCTCTGGAAGAGCACCAAGTGTTCTTACTCTCTGAGCCCTGTCTCCAGCCCCAGCTACACTCTTAAAGAGAGCTTTTTACATGCCTGCTCATGCATGTCTTCCTGATTTCTCCTTCTCTTTTCTTTCCTTTTAATTTTTTTTGAGATAGTCCTGCATAGAAGAGTCAGCATGGGTCTTAGTGCCCAGCTCCACTCACAGATCAACACCTCCTTGCAGTCACCACCCAGCTCAGGACATCCAGCCCAGACAGTCCCCAAGGCAGCCAGCCACCCAGCCCTCCCCTGGGAGGAAGCAAGGACTGTGACTGTTCTGGGTTCCTGGTGAATGCTTTATGAATGTGGGGTGAATCAGGGGATGTGAGTTGGGGTGGGGTGAGGGTTTGGAGGTGCAAGGGGTGTCAGTCAGCTGTGCCTCTCAGGTGGGGACAAGTTTTCCTATCGCCTGTGTCCACAAAGGGACACTTGGAGCTTATTGTGCTGTTTTATTTATTAATTTCATTTTCCCAAATACATTTGGATATCTACCTTGGCTTAATCCTTGAAATCTAATAAGCAAGAGGTATTTTTTATGGATGTACACTATTAGGCAATTTGATATTGAAATTTAAAAATCATCTGTTCTTTGATTTATAATCCATTATTCTACATCTAGCAGAATAAATTGAACATTTCACACCCTTAGTTGTGGAGTGAAGTAATTATATTCAGCATGTTGAGTTACTATCCCCAGTGTTCTGTGTGTTGTCCATTGTTCATGGGTTTCAGTATTATTTTCTTTCTTTCTTTCTTTCTTTCTTTCTTTCTTTCTTTCTTTCTTTCTTTCTTTCTTTCTTTCTTCTCTTTTCTTTCTTTCTTTTTTTTTGTGTGTAGCAGGCTTTCCCTACTCATGATATAACCTAGGCGGATCTGGAATTTACAATCCTCCTGCCTCAGCTCTCTGAGTGCTAGGACCATAGAATTGCATCACCACACCCAGTCTGTGTTTTCTGAGTTTTCTATCACCCTTATTTTTATTTTAAAATGGGATTCTTTCTTGCCAGCTGATTCTTCTTCTTCTTCTTCTTCTTCTTCTTCTTCTTCTTCTTCTTCTTCTTCTTCTTCTTCTTCTTCTTCTTCTTCTGCTTCTTCTTCTGCTTCTTCTTCTGCTTCTTCTTCTGCTTCTTCTTCTGCTTCTTTCTTCTTCTTCTTCTTCTTCTTCTTCTTCTTCTTCTTCTTCTTCTTCTTCTTCTTCTTCTTCTTCTGCTTCTTCTTCTTCTTCTTCTTCTTCTGCTTCTTCTTCTTCTTCTTCTTCTTCTTCTTCTTCTTCTTCTTCTTCTTCTTCTTCTTCTTCTTCTTCTTCTTCTTCTTCTTCTGCTTCTTCTGCTTCTGCTTCTGCTGCTTCTGCTTCTTCTGCTGCTTCTTCTGCTGCTGTTTCTTCTGCTTCTGCTTCTTCTGCTGCTTCTTCTGTTTCTTCTTCCTCTCCCCCTCCTTTTCCCTCTCCTTCCCCCCTCTCCTTCCCCCTCCCCTCTCCCTCTCCTTCCCCCTCCCCTCTCCCCTTCCCCCTCTCCTTCCCTTTCTCCCTCTCCCTCCCTCTCTCTCCTCTTCCTCCTTCTTCTTTTTCCCTTCTGTATCCTAGGCTGTCCTGGAACTTGCTATTCCAGGACAACCTTGAAATTCTGATCCTTCCAACTCCTGAGTGTTGGAATTGCAGGCATGCATGCACCTTATCAGATAGCCAAGCATCTGGCACTATTGATTGAAGGGTCCCCTCTCTCCACCAGAGCAGTCATAAACCAACCACGTGAGTGCATGTATCTGAGGCCATGTTTCTTTTCCTGAGTCTGACATGTCTGCCTTTGCATAGACACTTCATCCTGCAGGTCCCTGTCCCTTTGACACTGATTGCTGCACCTTGAAGACTGGCAGGTCATCCCTTTTGAATTTGTTCTTCAAATGTTCTTGGTTCATTCTTTGTGCTTCCATGTAAATTTTAAAGACATCTTCTTAAAGTAAAAAAAAAAAAAAAAAAAAAAAAAACCACCGCTATGATTTTGGCATTGGTTACCCTGACCCTGCAGATTTAGGGGCACTAGTAATCTAAGCACATTAAGTATAAATACAGTATATATACATACATATACAATATATATACATTGTATTTATTTCTTTTAGCAGTGTTTTAAAGATTCTTACTACACAGGCCCTGCCATCTTATGTTAGACTTACTTACAGATTTTTTTTTATATTATTATAAATGTCTTTAAAATATCTTCCTTTTCCAACCACTGTTGCTAATATATAAAAATACAGTTCTGCTCCCCATTCTCTGCTCCACATGGCCCTGACCCCAGGTTGGTAAATGCAGAGACTCATCGCTGTCCAAGATGCTAAGCATTAAGTGACAGCATTGAGGACTCAGCCCTAAATAAGGCATTTATGCTATTCCTTCTAAGGCTCAGGGGTCATTGTGGAAGAGGAGGCAGAAAGAACGTAAGGGCTGGAAGACCGGGCGAGTGCTGTGAAATGCTGTCCTCTGGGTACCACACAGCCATTCTAAGGGAATGAAGTCCCAGCAGCTGCAGTTACTGACGCTGGGCCTGTCAACAGTCAGTCACTGATGTGGGAGGAGCTCCTGGGGTCCTGCCCTTTGCTGCTGTACTACTGTCTACTGACAGATTCTGGAAGAAGGGGAGTCAGTGTCCTCAGGTGGTACCCCGAGGTGAGCCAATCAGGCTCCACTGGATATCTCCAAACCCATAGTCACAGGGGATAGCCCTGGTTAAACTCAAGTGGGTCACAAAACAAAACAAAAAGGCATGCATGTGAGAAAGAGATTTGTACGGAAGCGGGTCTCACAGGGTAGGAGGGAGATAAGAGGGGGTGGGAGGAGAGAGTAATTATATTATATTATATACATACATGAAATTGTAAAAAAAAGATGCAATTAATAAAAATATATAGCCGGGCGGTGGTGGCGCACGCCTTTAATCCCAGCACTCGGGAGGCAGAGCCAGGCGGATCTCTGTGAGTTCGAGGCCAGCCTGGTCTCCAAAGCGAGTTCCAGGAAAGGCGCAAAGCTACACAGAGAAACCCTGTCTCGAAAAACCAAATATATATATATATATATATATATATATATATATATATATATATATATATATATAATTAGTTTTATATTGACCTTTTCCCCAATAACGTTGTCCAATTAAATGGCTAAATCTAATCCTTCTTGGATAGCGTTGACTTTCTGAATATATAACTGTGCCACTTGCCCATAGAGATGGCTTTCCCTTGGCTCTTTCTCTCGCTCTATACTGCAGGGCTAACTGGAAATGGAGGTGATGGGTAGCCTTGTTGGAGTCTCAGTAATAATGGCTAGAAAGCATTTTGATAGTGACAGCATGTCTCTCATGCAAGGTAGAGCAATTGCATCTGACCCCATGCAATCAGTACCAACCTGGATGGAGGCAGCAACTGCATTAGCATTGCTGGGGCCCTGCCAAGCATTATGAGAGCATCTTGGACAGAGTTAGGACCTCCGTCTTCCAGCAAGGGAGGAAGGAAAGGTATTTATTGATACTACTGTTATAGATAGGGAACCTGGTTACAGCATTAAATCAAAACAGAATCCAAACATCCTGACCAGGGACAACTTGGGCCAGTCCTCTGGGCCCAGCTCTCCTGGGAGCATATGCAAATAGGACTGTTCTTGGATTCTGGTCTCTTCTGGGAATGGAACTCCAGCATTGGTCCCATCTGTTTGTCAGCGCTGGTGGTCATTTCTGTGGTGCTATTCACAGAGCCTTCTCCTCAACACCAAAAGGAACAGGGGTCCCACGTGGCCCCTCTGACCCGCTTGTGGGATGGGGCCATCAGTCTTTGCCCTGAGTCCTTTGTAGCTATCAGTTTCATGGAGAGGGTGGATATAGCTGGTCCTTGGCTGACCTCCACGAATGGATTATTTTATAACATAATGATACCTCTACTTCTGTTTGTGTGGTGATTTAATAGATCACTTATGAAATTTAATGAAAGTCACCCACCTTGTCTTTCTTGGCATCTCCAAGCCATCTCCATCCACCTCAGTCACAGTGGTGTGGACTGGGGGTTTGTGCCAGCAAGCTGATCTGAGTCAGATCTGCCAGGAGATGGGTTTTATGGCCGCTGTCCCTTTTTGATCTAAGTGGAGAGCCAGTTTGACTCTCGTTCATCTTGTTATCCCCAACCTCTCTAACAGAAGCAGTTCTCACCACCCCTGCCCCCAGGCCCCAGTGTTGGCTTCCTCCTCTCTGCCCTGCATTCCCGTCACAGCCTGCTAATTTCTGCTGTCGCTTTTCCTCCCCTCACAGCCAGAGCGAGGGACCTCACTCAGTGTGTTAGCTGCTTTTCTATAGTCGTGATAACACACCGTGGCCAAGGCAACTTGTAGAAGAGAGAGTTTATCTGGGCTTATGGTTCCAGAGGGATGAGAGTCCATCACGGTAGGGACTCAAGCAGCAGGTGTGGCAGCTGGTGCAGAAAGCTGGGAGCTCACCTCCTTTACTGCAAGCACGAAGAATTGCAAGTGGTGTGAGGCTTTTAATCTCAAAGCTCACCCCTGCTGACATACTTTCTCTAGCAAGGTGTGCCACCCAAGCCTCCCCCCAAAGAGCACCAACCAACGGGAACCTAGTGTTTAAATGCCAGAGCCTGTGGAGGACGTTTCTAAACCACCAGACTAGGAGTCCCTTATGGTCTTCCATCTTAGTGTACATGACAATACTTGCTAAGCTCTCTGCCTGGCTTCGCGTCTTCAACCCTTTGATTAAAAGTCATCCCATTGAGTTTCTCTCCTCTCTATTCCTTGCCCGACTTTATGTTCATCATAGAAATAATGTTGACTTGTTTTGTTGTTTCTGGCATGCCTCCCTGGTCTAGAATGGGAGCTCCTCTGGCTGATTGCCTTACGTTATCTAGGGCAGGGCGTACGGAGCTTGTTTGTTTAGTGTGTGTTGGGTGAAGAGATGATGAATCACATGTGATATCTAGAAATAGTGGCAATCTCAGAGGAGCCAGGTAAAGGAGAGAGTGGGAGGAGACACTGACCTAGTGGGGAATCAGAGCCAAGACTGGGAGACTCCAGGGTGGAGGCTGGCTCAGAACAAAGAAGAACAGTTGTTGACCAGGCAGCAGCCAATCAGTGGGCTCCAGAGGCTGTGTAATGGCAGGCTGTTGTGTCTGTATGCTTGTCTCTTTCTTTGGGTTTCCTGAGGTATGTACCCATTCCTCTCTGTGTCCTGAACACTTAACCCAGACCATTTTCACACATATTTCTGAAGTGAATGATGAACTGAATGAATAGAAGGTGTATCCCAAGCTGTCTCAGTTTTATGGGTTGAACTGTGTTTCCCTTAAAATTTATAGCCTGAAGTCCTAACCGCACCCCCCTCAGAATATGACTGAATTTAGGGATAGGCTCCTGAAAATGAGGTCATTAGACTGGGCCTGGCTTCAACATGGCCTATGTCCTTACAAAGAGGCAACATAGACGTACAGTGAATCTGTGCTTCTTATGGTTTGGGTGTAAAATTTCTCTCACATGCTCACATGTTTGAAAACTTAGTACTCTCTTTTTATTGCTTGAGGAGGATTTTGAACCGTTAGGAAGTGGGGCTTAGCTGGCCAGGGTTGGCATTGGGGAGATGTTGGTAGGAGTGTGAGGTTTATACCTGTGCTTCTGAAGGAGAATTAGATAGAAAGGACCAATTAGATACTGATTTGTTGATTTATTTAATGGATCACTTCAAGCACGGCTCGCTCTGCCTAGTTGCCAACCATGACTTCACTTGCTACCTGGAACAAGATGACCTGGAGAAATAGCTAACATAGTAGGTCCTTGTCCCTAATGACCAGCTGCCTGCCATGCATGCTTCTGTAAAATCTTGCTTGCTTGCCTGCCATGGTTTAGAACATAAAACAAAGATACAAACGAGACCCAGCCTCTCGGGAGCTGTCCTGGCTTTGGTCCACCGGTGACCTCTCTCTTCCACTCTCATGGTTGGAGTGCTTATTCCACAAAGATTCCCTCAACATTTCTCTTCCCATCCTTCGCTTCCAGATCCACTAAGGTTTGAGCAGCCTCTGCCACATGCTCCTGCCACCATGAGCTCCAAAATGACCTGTCCCTGTCATGGCGGACTGATAACGTGAGCCGAACCAAATCCTCCATTCCTTGATTTGCTTCTGTCAGGTATTTTATCAAGGTGATGAGAAAAGAAACAGAGTCCAAAGAATGCTAGCTCCGAGATCCTCTGTAGAGATCATTATCCAATGTTACCCATGTGGTTTGAGTAAGAATGACTCCCGTAGGCTCATACATTTGAATTCTTGGTCCCCAGTTGGTAGAACCGTTTGAGAATATTAGGAGATATGGTCCTGTTGGGGGAGGTGTGTCACTAGAGGGTGGGCTTTGAGGTTTCAAAAGCACACACCAGGCCCAATTAGTTCCCTCTGCCTGGTGCTTTTGGATCCATGTATGTGCAAACACCCAGTCTGCAGTAGCCTGTAATAGCCTCCAATCAAACTCAGGCGCCAGACTAACACTAAAACAGTTCATGATCATAAAGCCACTGTTTCTCCAACTCCATCCACCCCAACTGTTCTCCACTTTTCCAGACTCTCCTGAGGGTCTGGAGAGGCTATTTGCCCATCAAAGCCTGGATGCTGATGCTGCCACTCCCATCCCAGGGTGTAGTGACATCTCCCTCTGAAGCCAATGCTAAAGTCATGAGGACTGGCTGCTTGGGCCGGTGCAGTCATCTTTAGGGACTTGCTGTGTGCTGTTGGTGCTCAATTCAGGGCACAGGGACCTTGAGGTCCCTCTAGAAACCCTGGCTGTTGCCACCATCCCTACCTGCACCTGCTGGTGGCTGTGAGCCTGCTGCTGGTGATCATTATGGCTGGTGGCCAGCATGGTGCGTACATGCTGCCTTTGTACTTACATTGTCCAATGTCTGGGGCACTCAGTGAGTCAGTGGGACTGGGACAGAGAACATAAAGTGTCATACACTGTGCTGACGATGGCAGACCCAACTATTTCCTCCAAATTTGGGAAAAAGATATTTCTATGTAGCTATTTTCAATCATGTTCCTGTTTGAAAATATCCACACACGACATAAATTAAAAGTCCTGTGACTAGAGAGATGGCCCAGTGGATAAATGTGCTTATGCCTCCAAGAAGACCACCTGAGTTCAATCCCTGGAACCCACACGGTGGAAGGAGAGAACCAACACTCATATGTGCTCTGATCTGATCTCCACACATGCACCATGGTGTGTGCACATGCACACACACACATGCACACACACACACACACACACACACACACACACACACACACACACCATGCTTCTTATTTTTCTATCATTTCTGCTGCAAATGGTGCTTCAGGAAACACTTCATGACACTTTGGAGAAGCTTGCTGTTATTTTGTTCAGACTTAGCACCTTCAAGCAATACTTGTCTAGTGATATATTGTGTACCCTAAAGGACAGAGCCAGTCACTAGCTTAGACGTAGAGGCCAGACAGTGGTGGCACACATCTTTAATCCTATCACTTGGGAGGCAGAGATCTATTTGGATCTCTGTGAGTTCAAGGCCACACTGGAAATAGAGCCAGGCAGTGGTGGCACACACCTTGAATCCCAGTACTAGGAAGCGCACACACCTTTAGTCCCAGGAAGTGACATGGTTGGGCAGAGGAAGGTGTATAAGGCGTGAGGAAACAGGAACTAAAGCAGCTAGCTCAGCTGAGATTCCTTCAGGTGAGGACTCAGAGGCTTTCAGTCCAGGGAAACAGGATTGGCTGAGGAGTTGGCGAGGTGAGGTTGGCTGTGGCTTGTTCTGCTTCTCTGATCTTTCAGCATTCACCCTGATATCTGGCTCTGGGTTTCTTATTATAAGACCATCTAAGATTCGAACAACACACTTGTGCATACAAAATGAAGCTGTTCACCACGTTCCATCCTGCATGATTCCATGGAATAGTCGCAAGCCACGTGGAACAAAATTTTGATCATTTAAAAGGAAACAACTGAAATGCAATTTTAGGTTTGTTTTGATTCTCATCACACGTGGACAGCAGCCGCTGCACTAACAGCACAGGTCTGCACCAGGTACTCTGCATTTTACCACATACAGCTACGATGAGCTGCAAGTGGTCTATATGAAAATGCACTCTCTGATAGTACCTACTTTTCCCATGCTCTCGCCAAAGTGGATGCCTAATGGTATTGAATTATTCTGTTACTTTTGTGCATACTGGTACAGTTGAGCAAGCATTTGTGTATTTATTAGCCATATGCATTTCCTCTCATGATTTCATTATTCCTATCCCCCTCTTTGCATTCTGAGGTGTTAGAAAGCTCTTCTTGATTACCGAGAGCACTTCTGTCTACAGATATTTGTGATCCTGATACCCACGGTAGAACCATCTCCTGCCCCCACAGTAGAGAGTCATGATCTGCTTGGTTAGTCCACCATGGCCATCATGCAGGGCATTGTTGACCTGCAGGCAACCCTGCAAGCCTCTCCCAGGACTGCTCTATCTTTCATGGGAGCCAATGTGACCTTTTCAGCAAAGGGTCTTGAATATCCCATCTTCCTGTTCTTCTGGAGATCTGTGGTGAGGCTTCCGCTCTTCAGTGACCCTGGCGGCATTGTCCTTATGATTGCCATTGTACCAGTGCCATCCCAAAGCAGGTGCTGCTTTGTTGGATGTCCGAGGCAGGTCTGAGAGGCTTACACAAGGATCTTTGGGTGATGCCTCTCAGCCAGGGGACAGAAGGTTCCTGTGATGCATGAATGAGGGTAGTTCAGATGACCCCTGAGGACATTTCTAGCTTCATTACCAAGTCCTTGTCCTTCTGCTTTGTCCCAGGAGAGTGCCCAGGGACCAACAGATAAGGATTCACGTATTCCTATTTCCTGATGGCCTTCGGAAGGCCCTTTGCTCTGACTTTCCTCATCCACAGATAAGATAAGGTCACAGGCAGTGTGTGGCTGTTGTGAGGTGTGGGGGACATCATAAAGGTCTGGCTCCAGGCCTGGCTCACGTGCCAAGAACCTGGCTGTGTCTCCACATAGAATTCCAATAAACTGGAGGCTTTTCCAAGAGGTTTCCTGGAACTAAAGTACCCTCCAGCCCTTTTGCAGGAGGATCCCCAGCTTCCACCAATGGTGGGGCAAGTCCTTTACCAAGGTGGGGCTGACTGCAGTGTGGGACCTGGGCATCTCCAGGCTTCCTGCCTGTCCCAAGTACAGAGGCAAGTGGCAATCTTGTGACTTCCAATAAATCAGGAATGATCCACACTGGACAGTTCCAGGGGAGGGTGGTTCAGAGACAAGGAGAGGTCTGCAGGCCACACCATGGTCTCCATGCCACATCTAGATATTTCTCAGAGCAGGCAATGGCTGTGCTAAACTCTGTGACTTTCCTTCCCTGACTCACATCTTTCCTCCCTAAGATGACTGCCCAGAGTCAGATAGAGCATCCCTTTATCAGAAAGGCCCTGACTTCAATATCAAATGTGTTAGCTTTAAGTAGCCAAGTCTGCCAATCAGCGGCTGGGCAGGACATCGAGCCTCTTTGACCCTTCCTGCTTTCTTCTTTGAAACGGAGCTGTCAGTTCCTAGGGCCCAGAGTTCTGAAGAGTCAAAGCAACTGCTAACATAAACACACAACCATTAACATAAACACCAGCAAAGAGCCCGGCACTTGGGGGAGTGTCTTCTTCTTACAACTAATGCAGTTATTATTGCACAACAGTAATAATTGATGTGAAGATGTTTAAAACACAGCCCCTGCTGCTGAGAGACTTAGCCTGTTGGTGGGGGGAAGGGAGGCACTGACAGTGGCCTTGAATGCGGAGCATTGGAGGGGGGTAGCTGGGGGGAACCTCATCTGGCAACTTTGGCTGTAGACTGCAGTGGTGGCTTAGGTCACGATAGGCTCAGCCCCAGTCAGCTTCTGACTGGGCCCATTAAACAGCAAGACCAAGGCAGCCTCCCGCTCACTTACCTTCCACTCTTGGAGATCCCCTGGTCTCACGCTGTCTAACTGAGGTCACCTCTAGCTAATTCTCCGGTGCTGGCCCACGGGATGTGATCCTTGCCCCAGGCTAGACCCCTCAAGATGGACTAGAATTGCTAGCAGAGCTCTCCCATAGTCTCTGACCTCCAGCTGCAGATATTATCACAGAAGGTTCTTCCTGCCTCACCTGAGGCTCGGCTCACACAGGAGCAGAATTCTTACTGACTGAGAGGGGGTCCTCCAAAAGGAACTGCTAGATCCTGGGCGCTGTCCTGGGACAGGATCTGTCTTCTGAGACGTCATGTCACCTGGAAAGCGTGTGGAACTCTGTGAGATGTGACTGGAAGAATTGCCAGCCATTTAGACAAACACAAGAATATACCATGCCCTCAAGAAGCCAGGTGGTCCTGGGTGCAGCCCTGCCTCCTCTTGGGCATCATGGCCACAGGGATGGGGATGGGTTGAGACTCAAGCCCTGAGGACAGTGAGTACTCCAGGCCAAGTTCTAAGGAAAGCAGAGAGGTGTTAGAACAGGCCCGGAAGATTTGGCATGAGAAATGGAATTTCTACAAAGGGGGGGGGGCTTTTAGAAACGCTTTAAGCTTAGAGTCAGGCTAAGGTACAAGCAGTGGCTAAAATAAACTTCAGCCAATTGACGAGCAGGCATGGGAGAGCCAGAAAGGGTGCTGTGGCTCTCACTGAGGCGGCTTCCTTGGGTTTCTGCCCATGAGAGGGCAGACAGGCCACTCCAGTTTCTCACCATGGAAACCACGTTTCCCCCTCAGAGTTACCTGATCTCTGCTCTGCTCAGACTTTGTCTGGAATCTTGCTTTTTAGGGCTAGCTAATTATTGTAAAACTCTCTGCTGAGTTAATAGACATCGAATTAGAAGTAATTGGATTGAAGCCACTTTTATTGAGTTCAAAAACAGCGAGACTGATTAACGTAATCGTCTTCGCTCCGTGTTTTCAAGTCATTGAAAGCATGCTCTCTCCTTTAATCAACCTTCCGGGTTCGTTGTATTAAAGGCTCTAAATCAGCCATTTATCAGTGCTTTGCTCATAGACAAACACGTGCTGAGTCCCTGCGAGGCTGAGGCCAGACGATACCCACGAAGGTCCAATCCATCAGAGCAGGAAGTCCCGAGTTCTATGTGCAAACACTGAGTTTACCCCACAGTGACCTGCGTGGGACCTTTCTTCACACTCATGCAACTGGTGTGGTCAGTTTGTGGGGGTACAAAGAACCAAGCAGGGAAAAACCAGGAGGCCCATCAGGTCTTTTTAAGATTTTGACAATCCTTTGCTGGGCCTGGTGGTACACATATTTAATCTCAGAGCTTGGGAGGCAGAGGCAGGGGGATCCTTGAGGCCAGTCTGGTATACAAGAGCAAGTTCTAGAACAGCCAGAGCTACAGCAAGAGACCTTGCCAAAAAAAAAAAAATTGACAATCCCTTGTTTTAATTCTCAGAGAAATTCTGTTTAAGCTGAATCACATTAATTGAGCTCCCAGAGACTCATGTACAGACCAGAATAGAGTCAGTAAAGACTCAGGGTCCCTAGAATCCTCCCATAGCTAGATTGCTTGGGAAGTTGAATGGCCTACAGAAGGCGATCTTTCAGTTTGGATGAAGAGTCAAGAGGATTGTGTGTGAAGTGTAAACACGAATGGCATCAGGACCAGAACTAAACCACAGCAAAAGCGCTCATTACTGATAACTCTTGGCACCGCCCCCCAAAAGCAGGCCCATTTGGCTTACCAGTCTCCATCACCACTGCTTAGCACATAGTAGGTGGTCAATAAAAAGGTGTTAGATCCATGAGTATATCCCACCTGTGGTGATCCAGATCCCTGGTGCTAAGAAAGGGGTGGCTGTGTACAACACTTAGGGCCACTGGTTTGAAATGCAGTGGTGTGGATTAGGGATGAGGGCACCATCTCAGTCCTGCGTGACAAATCCTGAGTTAGGAGACATGCATGGAGGGCCAGGGAGCACTTAGGTTCAGGGTTCAGTCCCCGCCCTGGGAGCCCATAACCTCGGAAGCCATTGGTCTGTCTCTGTTGGAGAAAATTATGGTTTGACACAAATTGGAGACCAGGGCTGCTGGACCCAGGAAACCCAGCTCAACACACCGTAAGTCCAGCTTTTGTAAACACAAGTTAATACTCGAGTTTTTTGTTCCCAAAGCTTGATATATCTTTGTTGATCCACAAAATACTTATCAGGTAACTGGACATGCTGATTGTGCCTCAGTATCTCTGGGCCTTTGAAAAGAGAGAGAAAACTTGTTCTGAAAGTCACCCAAGGGTCAGAGAGGTGGCTCAGTGGTAAATGCACTTCCCACCAAGCTTGGTGACCTGAGTTCGATTCCTGGGGTCTACATAGCAGAGGGAGAGAACCAACTCCTGTGAGTTCTTCTCTGTCTTCCAAACGTGCCCTGTGGCAATGGCCCCCCAAGATAAAATATGTGTTTTAAAGTCACTCAAGTTTCCCTTCCCTAACATGAGAAGCAGATGCTACCTCTGTGGCCAAGCATGCCTTTCTAGGGAGGTGACTCTCTTCGTGTGTATCAGATGTGTGTTCATTCCCTGTGTGGCAAACACTGGTAAAATTGAGCCAAGTAGCACATGACTGTTGGTAGTCATCTACTTAATGATGTAAAAGACTGATGGTGTTTCGATTGTTTTGGTTCTGAGAACCTCTGGCATAGAAGAGGGGAAACTGCAAAAGGGACTCTAAGCCAGGACTGAACTTCATTTCGCAAGGTCAAGGACATGTCACTGCACAGCTCATGAGACTTCTTGCTGGGTGTAATGAACTGTTGTGTGACAACGTGATATTATTTCTGGGGAGCCATAAACAAATGTCTACTCACCCCAGATAGGGAAAAAAAATTGCAAAGTAACAACAGCACCCAAGTCCACCTTGGTAAACTGATGAGTTTACTGGGCTTACTTAGGGGTAGAGTATTGGTGAAATTATTAAGGCCACTCCATGTAGTTAAAAGGAAGGTTTATTTTGTGGGCAACTTAAAAGTGAATGGATAGTTTACAGAGTCTGGGAAAGGTGCAGCGCAGTCCGGCAGTGTTATCTGGAGAACTCTGCTCGGTCTGCCTCCAGCGTCCAGGAATCAAGCGAGCCGGCGCATCCGGATCTCGGGTCTTCAGGGCCCTCCCTTGGTCCCGCCTTGTAGGCATGACCGTTACCGAATGGGGCTTGGAACTTCCAGATCAAAGCTGGAATGGCTACCCACTACAGTAGAGGTTACAGAAGCAACTGAATTGCTGAAAAGCCCGACTCTCATGGGCGACAACTCACAAAAGTCAGAACCCTGGAACTCTGCATGTCTTGTAGGCAGTTCCACGCATCGGAGAGTCCTCACCTAAGCCTTATGCCTTTTATAACCTTGAGAGCCTTATGAATCGGGTCTGTTTCAGGGACTTCCTGAGATTTCTGACTTGTTTACTTCCTGAGTCTTAACAAGCTTCCTTCAGGAATGAACTGTTTACATTTGGAGGGTAGAGAGACCGCCTTAAGAGCTGGATTGTCCTCATCTCTGGGAGCTGCTGAAGCTCAGTGTCAGGTGGACAGTCACCCTCCCTCATCTGGAAACCACCTGGGGCCTTGGAGTCTGTCTTAGAGTTGTAACAAATGCACCTTGATTCCCAGGGCCTTACCAGACATGTATGTGTGTGTCACCCATGGAGCTGGCTCAAGCGACCCTTATTGTCTAGTTTAAGTCCCCTCTAGTGCAGTGCTCCATTCTCACAAGATTCAGGGAAATGAAGGAAGAATGGGAAGTTGATGAACCTGGGGCTTTTGGTCAGTAGGAGCTAGGCCTTGACCTTATAAACCCTGGTAGAGGGGGTGGTTTGTCTAGACCCATACTCATTGTTTTCCTCATTCCAAAGTGACTAAGGACAATATAGCTATGAGATGGAGTCAAGGGAGCATATCATCCATTCATCCACCTACCCATCCACCCACCCATCCATCCATCTACCCACCCACCTACCCACTCACCCACCCACCCCATCCACTCACCCATCCATCCATCCATCCATCCACCCACTCATCTACCCACCATCCATCCATCCGTCCATCCATCCATCCATCCACCCACCCATCCATCCACCTACTCACCCACTCACCCATCCACCCACCCACCCATCCATCCATCCACCCACTCATCTACCCATCCATCCATCCATCCATCCAGCCAGCCAGCCAGCCAGCCAGCATTTATTGAAAACCCACTTCAAGCTAGGTGTTCTGTTCCAAAAACAATAGCTAAGACAAAAATCCTGATGTAATCTGATGTTGTACAATAGCCAGGAACCCGGATGATGCACGATTGTGAAACGGCTTCTTTCTACAGCCAGGAGCCCCTACCCCCAGAGGTCAGTCTTCTTTGTTCTAATACCAGCTGAGAGACCGCCCCACCCCACCCCACAACACACACACTCCTATTTCGGTAGGGAGTTTTCCCACCCTGCACTTTAGCTGTTGAAAAGCCCGAGGGGGCCCTGAACAGCCAGGGGCTACCTGGCACCCTTCCCTTCAGTTCCTCCTGGCCCTTCCCACTGCTTGCTTAGGGTTCTTCCTTTCCATGGCTGCAGACATTCTGTCTAGGGATGGGGGCGGGGCTCTGGAGAGTGGAGGAAAGTGTAAAAGAGAAGTCCAGAGGCCTGGCCGGTAAAATTCCAGGGCTGAGTTCAAGATCCCAGAATAGCAGCGGACAGAGAGCTGACTTCCTGGCTTCAGGGCGGTCCCTAGTGTACTGAATGACGCTCTTGGTTTGGTGGGCTAGAGGGTGTGTGTGTGTGTCCAGGCGGGTGGTGACGGAGATGACCAGCAATGACTGGGACCCTGGAGAAGGATGTCCCCAGAGTGGTGACCACAGCCACATGCATGCATTGCAAATAGCCTACGCCCCGTCCTCCATGGTCAGTTCTTTCTTTAGAAAGAGATGCTTTGCTTTTTGTGGGACTGACAGGACAGCAAGTGACAAGTCAGTCACGGTCTGTGCAGGGCTTGTGTGACGTGGGCAGCGAGTATTTGTGGACAAGGGTGTGGGAGCATGGTGTCTGCCGGCGGCTGGCAAATGGGAGGCAGGCGCCTGAGTGAGCGGCTCTGTTCCAGACACAATGGCGTTCTTATTCATCTGCCCTCCACAGAAGGGCCCTCAGTTCATTGGCAGTGTGTTAAAGCATAGAGACCAACAATCAGCCCATTCTGAAGACGGGAGGTACTTTTCATAATTTCTTAGGTTCCATAAACATGGTGTTTTCTCTTGATCTAGTATGAAGATATCAGAGACACTGAAGCAAAAAGAGCATTTGAGTAAAAACTCGCCTCTGGGAGTGAATTAGTTTCCCGGGAGTGGACGGGCGAAGCTAACCACTATAGCATGGTGTTGACAAGCTTTCTCCTGCTACCTGCCATGCTCAAAGGTTGCAAATGGCTTGCTGTGTGAACTACAGACAGTCTTCCTCTTGCTGGGCCTCAGTTTCCCCCTTCATTAGTTCCTCCTACAAACATGGTTCCAGTTAAGACATGCGAAGAGAACTGGGACAGTAGCAAGCAGAGATAGGGTGGTTGGTAGAGTGCTTGTCTAGCATGCATGAGGTGCAGGGTTCGATCCTCAGCACTGCAGAACATGGGCGAGGAGGCGGCCAAGTCTGTAATCCCAGCACTCTGGAGGCAGAGGCAGGAAAACCAGGCATTCGTGGTTGTCCTCAGTCTCACAGCAGACTTTAAGGCCAGTTGGGGCTACATGAGACCATTTCAAAAGCTGGGGATGGGGTGGGGGTGGGGTGGGGTGGAGTGGGAGTGGGGGGTGGTTCAACCACACGGACAAAATCTCAGCACCACCCTCACGCTTAGGGAGTGTCTGGTTGTAGTGCTGACAGTTTCAGCCTGGTCTTAGTGCCAAGGCACACTGAGGTTCACTTCTCTTCGGGGGTGGGGGTGGGGGGTTGGAGGCCACGGGGCCATCACATCTTCTTTTCCCATGCACACAAAGATCCATGGCCTGCACTCTGCCTTGCACGGTGGTGACTCTCAGCAGACATGTCTTCTGTGAATGGAAGTGGGCACACAAATGTGGGTTCCGTGAGGGTAGTCAGGACACATGGCACCGGGGATGCCATCCCCACTGATGTGGACAGGGAACTGAGAGTTTCTCTGGGTGAAGGCATTAGCTTACAAGGGACTGCAGATCAGGCCAAAGACTGAATTGGGATCCCATTTAAAATCTCTCCTTCCAGGGTGGAGAGGAGACTCAGCAGTTAGAGTCACCTGGGCAGCTCATTAATGTCTGTAGCTCCAGTTCCAGAGGCTCTGATGCCATCTTCTGGACTTTGCAGGCACCTGCACTCATGTGCGCGAACACTTGAACATTGGTACACAGACACACATACAATTAAAACTAAAATAAAGTCCTTTAAAAATTGTCTTCTCCCATGGTGACCTGTGTAGTTTTCCATTCTCATCCTTTTTTTCCCACACCTCAGGCCTATGCATCTCTTCAGGTTGGCTCAGCATTGCTTGTAAATGTGTGAGGGTCGGGGAGCATGCATCAGGCATGCTACCATTTCTTATCCCCATAGTAACAATACAAATGCCGTTATTTCCACCTCAGTGCCCAGAAGGCTGAACCTGAGAGATGTAGAGTAGCTGGTCCAAGTGGAGCAGCTGGCAGGAGCTGGCAGGCTAGGATTTGGACCTAGGCTGGGAGCTGGGCCCACATGCTTCTCACAGCCCCATAGCATGTTTGCCTCACTCGTAGGCCCTTTCCTCCCAACCCTGAAGGTCACCTGGTCATCAGGGTGATAAAGCATCTCCTTCCCTTGAGAAACCTTCCCCATAACAGCTAGCACTCAGCCTCCGAGCACCGCAGCCCGCAGCTCGGCCTGGCCCTGTCATGCTTGGCGGGCCTACACAAACAGAGTCATTTTTGATGCTGGCAATGTTAACAGATCATAGGTTAATGTAATTATTATTGTTACTTCAGTCTTGATTTCCTCTTGCCAGACATGATGTCTAAACAGGAAAGCCAGCCTTCCTGTTTGTACATGAGTGGCTCGCCGGACTTGGCTTCTGGGACTCCTCCCAGGTCCCCTCCTCTTCTTGTGGGTTGTAAAGATTCCCTTTTGGTCTTAAACATGACTGGGGAATACCAATAATAGCCCCTGTGGAAGGAAGGAAAGATGCAGTAACCCAGTACGTGGATGCTGCTGTCACCAAGAGATGGGCTCTGCTCCAGAAACCCCAGCCTGCTTCCTGTCCAGTGCTGCCCTTTCTCTCTAGAAGCACACAATTGGCCTCAGCCCTGACCTGGAGCACTGAGTGAACAGGACGGTGGGGCTATGTCCAGGTTTGCCTGTGTGTGGCTGCTGGCACCTCACTCACACAGCTATGCTTCTAGGTCCAAGCGATGGTCAGTGGACCTCAGAGGGGCCCTGGCCAGGGTCCGCCTCTGGCCTCGAGCTAGGTCCAGGTCTTTCCCTGTGAGTGCCATACTACATCGCTCTAGTTCATCTGAGTTTTAACTTTGCACTTGCTGAGCGGCCGTGATACAGCACACTACTTACCTCTGGGCTCTGAGAGCCCAAAGGGAACTAAATATTCCTTCTCCCCAGAAGACTACGGACACCAGTGGAAGAGCTATATGTGGACACATGGCTAAGGAAGCCAGATCATGGGAAGAATGAGAGAGGCCAACATGTTTCTGGGTCTTGGACCCGCACCTTTGGTGTGCAGGGGAGCAGGGGACCTTGCAGCAGGGAGTCACTTGCATTTCTGGGAGGCAGGCAGGATCTGGCTCCAGTCCAGGGATGCTTTTCTCCTCTCCACTGCCAGCAACCCTCAGGCCGTACACCAGACCCTTCCAAAGAGAGCCTTGTCCTCCCAGCTCCATACTGGAGTCAGGTAGCAATTGCTGGAGCAGGGTGGAGGGGAGGAGGAGAAGAAAAAGGAGGGGGAGAGGGAGGGGGCAGTTGCTTTTGAGCAGGTTGAGCAAATGAGGTCCTGTCTGTAACTGCTCCTGGGAGCTGATGTGACAGACACAGGCAGGGGCCAGGGGGCTGCAGGCTCTTTCTTCCAGTGCTGGGAGGGACCCTGGGCCTCAACATTTCTGAGGTCTTTAGGGAACCCTGATCTTCAACTCTGAAAAATCCATCCATGACCTCACCTCTACACATCTCAGCTCCGGAGGCTGCATGTGTTTCCATCAGGGCCTGGGCTGAGGAGAGCCGAGGAGGAGAGGCCGGAGGGGAGGGATGGCTCCCGGGCCTAGGCGATGCAGTTGGCAGAGAAGGCCTGAGAAGTTCAAGGACAAGTTGTGGGGCTAGACTACCTGAACATGGACAATGGCTGCCGATGGCCAGGGGGAGGGAAGGGAAGCATCTGCCCCAGGGGCCCTCATCCTTCAGACAAGACCTGCTGCCCTCCAGAAAGAGAAAAATGTCAGGGTCTGTCTACAAGTCTCGTTTCTTTGGTTGGTCGAAGCAGGTACCCACACCTGTCTGGAGGTGAGGAGGGAGAGTCATCTGGCAAGTAGAGGGACGTGTGTGGCCGGGAGGCAGGGTTAGCTGGTGCGACCTGCACGGCACAACAAGGCTTCGAGGCTGTCTGTGTCCATTCTTCTTCACCGAAGTCTTCAGCTGGAGAGCCGGGGTCGTGACCGCGGAACCAGGAGACATTCTAACTTCCTGCCCTGGCCATGTGCTCTGGATGCATCCCTGTTTGCTAAGCTGTCCGCTGCTGTCACAGAATATCTATCGGGGAGAACTAATGTAGAGGCAGGACGCATTTATTTCGGTTCATGCTTCCAGAAGTTCTGTCTACAGTCATTTGGCTCTGTAGCTTTGGGCCTGTGGTGGCAGGGGACGTCATGGCGGGGGGACGCAAAGACGCCAAGAGGTCGAGAGGCTAGCACCCCAAAATCCCCTCGTGCCATCCCGCCCCAACAATGATCTAACTTCCCTCCTCCAGGCTCCCCCTCCCCATGCCATGGACTGACCACCAAGCCTACTTAGCAGGTGGGCTTTGGGGGGTGAAGTCCCTTCAGGATTGAAACTATGGCACTGGTCCAAGGTGGAGGAGGTTGCCTGAACCCCAGCAGCTGCTGTCCCACCCACTCCCTCAAACACAGCCCCTTGCAGACATCAGTCAGTGATGAAGACGCCGGCCATCCTGCTGCCGAGGAGGGAAAGGCCTCACTGTGCAGTTCCAGAGGCAGACCTCAAACCAATCAGTGCAGTTCTGGAAGGCTGACCTTGTCTCCATCGAAGAATGAGGAATGGGATCGGCAAGATGGCTCCAGCAGGTCGAGGCGCCGGTCGGTCGCCAAGCCTGACAACCCGAGTTCAGGCCCTGGGATGCAGTCGCAGGAGAGGACTGACTCCCACGAGTTGTCTTCTGACCTCCAGGTGTGTGCTGGGCACCTGCGCACAGCCACTGAGCTTTCTGTGTTCAACTTCAGTGGGGATGGGTGTGGGAAGGACCTGGGTCAGAGCGCGCCACGAGGGGACATGGTACCCGCTGCCCTCGCTGCGGGCATTCGCCTCTGATCCCAGCCACAAGGCTGGGCTCAGGCTTTCCCGAGGCTGGAGCGATGTGATTTTCCAACTGGTAGTCTAGTCGAATCTTGGGTGTTTCCTGCTGCCTGGGTTCCCTGGGCTGTGCCGGCTTCTGCTTCTGGCTTGCTGTCAGTTATCAGTCCTGTCCGCACAGCCAGGAGGGATGGAACGGGAGTTCAGGCAAGTGCTGCTCCTGCATGGACCCCAAGAATATGGAGAGAAACGTCTCAGTATCAACCAGGGTCGAGGTCAAATGAGGCATTCAGCTTGTGAGTATTAGAGTGCAAGGTGAACCAGGGTTAACCCTTTCTGTATTGTCTGTCTTTACCTTTGATTACCACAGGACTCTACAAAAATAGCAAAGGGACTCAACAGGCTTTCTAGCATATTCTGAGCTCTCTGTGGCCAGGCTGGGGCATGGGCCATTGTCCTTCCTGTGCCCAGCGTTTCACAGGGAGGGTGGGCACTGAGCTGAAACCAGACCAGTGGAGGACTATCCTTAGATGATCTGCAGGGTGTGCTGTGTGTGGTATGTATGTGGTATGTGCTGTGTGCTGTGTATGGTATGTGTACCACATGTGTGGCATATATGTGTTATGTATGTCTGTATATGGTATGTACTGTGTGTATATAGGGTGTGTGGTGGCTGTGTAGGTATATATGTATGTTGTATGAGTGGTAACGTGGTATATACTGTGTTACATATGAGTGGAGAAATGTGTGTATGTTGGTATATCATGGATATGTGAGCATATGTAGCATGTGTGTTGTGTGTACACAAAAGTGTGTGTTGTGTGTTGTATATGTGATGTTTATGTATATGTGTTGTGTGTAAGGAAAAGTGTGTGATGTAATGGAATAGACATTGTATATATGTAGTATGTGTGATATATGAAGAGGTGTGTTATTGTATGTGTGTGATTGTGGCATGCGGGCCTGTCTGTGTGTCTGTATGTGTGTGTGTGTGTGGCATGCATGTGTGTGTATATAGGCTTTTTTTTTTTTTTTTTTTTTGGTTTTTCGAGACAGGGTTTCTCTGTGTAGCTTTGCACCTCTCCTGGAACTCACTTGGTAGCCCAGGCTGGCCTCGAACTCACAGAGATCCGCCTGGCTCTGCCTCCCGAGTGCTGGGATTAAAGGCGTGCGCCACCACCGCCCGGCGTATATAGGCTTTTGTTTGTTTTGAGACAGGGTCTCACTATGTAGCCCTGGCTGGCCTAGAACTTGCTATGTAGACCAAGCTGTTTGTGTCTCTGTATGTAGTGTGTATGTGTATGTACGTGTGTGCAGTATGTGTGTATGTATGCATCTGTGTGTATGTATGTGTGTGTGTCTATCTCTCTGTGTGTAGTGTGTGTGTATGTATGTGTGTGTATCTCTGTGTGTAGTGTGTGTGTGTATCTGTGTGTGTGTGTATCTCTTTGGTAGTGTGTGTGTAGTGTGTGTGTGTATATCTGTGTGTGTGTGTGTGTGTGTGTATCTCTATGGTAGTGTGTGTGTAGTGTGTGTGTGTATCTGTGTGTGTGTGTGTGTGTGTGTGTGTGTGTGTGTGTGTGTGTGTGTGTGGGCCCCCCTGCAGCCATCTGCAGGACTCACAGAAGGAACACAGTGGAGGTTGTGAGCTGCGATTCCAGTCAGATGGTTCCATCTGTGGAAGTCAGAGTCTGTTTTTGTTTGTTTTAGTGTGTTGTTTGTTTGAGTGACTTGAGCCCACAGGGATCTTTCTCCTTGAGGTCCGAGCATCTGTGCCTCTGCTGGCTTGCTGGAGTCCTGGAGAGAAGCAGGCCCCTGGGTTTAGATCAGCTGGGTGTCGGTGAGTGTGAATTCTAACAGCCAGGCTCCAAGCCCTGGGCCACTTCTGACGTCGGATGGCGGACACATGCTACATGCCTTTGAGTCGACTGAATATGGAAAGCTCCAGAAGGTTTTGGGGTGCTGGGAGACAGCCAAGCCTGGAATTTAAGTGTGGGTCTCTTGGTTTCTCCTCCCTGAGAGTCGAGGCAGAAAGGACACCTGAGCTTGGGGCTGAGGACGTGACTCGGGGCTGTGGTCCTGCAGCGCCACCTGGGGGCGATGAGGAGAATGGCCGCAGAGGCCCCCAGAGGATGAACCCGTTCAGGAGTCTCTGCCCTGAGGTGGGGTGCTCATGGGTTTCCCTTCCCCAGTACTGATTCAGGTGACATGCTGGGGACTCTGGAAGTGAAGGTTTCTGTTGGGGGACCCAAAGACTCATTTCTGACATCCCTGCCTCATCTTATTAAAAGACAACAACATCAAAACATTCTTAAATATTCAGCTTGGGTGTGTGTGTGTGTGGTTTTTTTTGGAGGGTGGAGTTCACCTGACCCGTTTTGTAGGTGAAAAAGTGAGGCTCTTCTCGCAGCTGTTCCAGACCACGTCCACCTGGAGTAGGGCGTCTGATTGGGTGTTTCTGCGGGACATTAGGCAGCCGAGGAACTGCCAATCTGAAGGAAAAGCCAAGTCACAACAAAGCCAGGAAGCATCCCGAGTGGGGTCTGGTGATGGTGAGCTTGGACTAACATTGGCCAGGCCCATGCTAGCAGGGCTCTGCAGGTGCCCTCCGACCCCTTGACCCTGTCCTTGTCCTTGCAGGGTGCCCCAGAGAGCACCCTGCTGATACCCCTGGTTCTGCAGAGAGGAAGCCTGGGGACCTGGGATGTGGAGTGCAAGGAGATGTCTTTTGTCTCCTTGGGAAGACTCCAGCGTGCATTCCCTTACTTATGCCTGACTACACTCAGAGGTGCGTTACCGAAACCATGCGAAAACAGACTGGTTCAGGGGCAAGAGTGGGTCCTACTGAGGGGCTGCAGGGGGACCGCCGATCTAACTTCTACTCACCCAAGGGCTAACTCACATTCCTCTTCCTTGCACTCTTCAGGCAAACATGAAGTAAAATCATTTCTACCATCACTGATTTCTAAGGCGCCTCGGCTGCTGCGTGTCCAGCTGACCTCTCTAGCTAGTGCTTGTAAGTGTGCCCCAAATGATGGACAGACTTGAGTCTTCATTTGTTTCTCCCCACCCCCACCCCACCACTGCGCAGAGTACTGAAAGCATACCTCTAAGCTAAGACAGCCGTAAGGTGGTGCCTGCCTTGTTTTCCTTGATAACAGCAAAGTGTTGGACACCGTATCAGATTCCTGTCACTGACAAAACACCCGAGTAGCAGGTTCTAAGGAGGAAAGATTTGCTCTCACTGTTTCAGAGGTCTCAGTCCATGCTCACTTTTGCCTGTTGCTTTAGGCCTCTGGCTACAAAATACAATATGGTGGAAACATGTGGCAGTGAGAGGGAGAGGGAGAGGGAGAAGGGGTGAAGATCTAGGGTCCCAAGGGTGTTTCAAGAGTGTTCCCCAAAGGCCTGACTTCCTCTTGCTAGCCCTACCTCTTAGAAGTCCCATCAGCTCTTAGTGTCACCATGGGCTGCTGACTGTGCCTTCAGCAACACACAGGCTTTTGTTTGTTTTGAGCCAGGAGCCTCACTAGGGAGCCCTGGCTGGCCTAGAACGTGCTATGTAGACCAAGATGTCTCTGCCTCCCAGGTAGTATACCTCCCAGGTATTAAAAGTGTGTGTTACCATGCCCAGCCATACATGGGCTTTGGGGGTGGAGGGCACTTCAGAACCAAACTGTAGCTTTCCAAGCTCATCCTCCTCAGCCCCACACGAGCTGAGTGGCTAGAGCATTAAGGAGTGGAGAGAACTCATGGGCATTCTATTTTCAGCTTTGGAGAGGCTCCCCCTAGGGTCCTTCAGATCTACCCCCCTTCCCCCAAACACTGGCCACACCCCTGAGGATCTGGAAGTTGCTAGAAGATTCTGAAAGGTCCTTTTTGACCAAGGCCCTTGGGAAGGATTGAGACACTGGGCCTCGTGGTCTGATCTCAGCCAGGCTGTTCGGAGGGGCTGTTTAGACACCAAAGATGGACTCTGCTGGAGAATCTCTTTCCCACTCAATAAATCCTGCATGAAGCAGAAGATAACGGTCGTCTGACAGCTAGGTGCCGGAGATAGATTGTAACGTTTTAGAGAACAGCCAGTTCGTAATCCAGATCCTATGACGCAGCCTTGGAGCCAGCCAGCACCACACTGGGAGACAAATAAATGGTCCCTTCAGCAGAGGGGGAACCTGGGGAGGGTGAGAGTCTGGGGCTGGAGCAGGGTCACGTGGGGCGTGGAGGCATGTGGGGGAGAGCTGGGGCCTGGGAAACTTACCAGGCAGGAAAAGGCAGCTGGGGATGAGATGGAGAGGGACCCTGTCTGAGCCTGTCCCGGGAACCAAGTTGTCTGAGTTCCTGGATACCAAGAAAGTGGTGTCAGCAGCGGGCTTAAAAACCAGTAATGACATTTGCTGTCCCTTGTCACAGAGGATTTGTTGCTGCCGATAGCCATGGCCTGAGAGGGCTCTGTGACTCTTGGTGCTCTGGTGAAGAAAAGAGTGACTTGTGATCCCTGTTCAGGATGAGACAGTCTGTGTTTCTAGGGGACCCTCACGGCAGGTAGAAGGACCCCTGCAGGGGGAAGGGAAAGGGATGGAGCTCCAGTGACTCCAACAAGGATGAGTGGGGTTACAGCCCAGAAACAGGATGGGTGGTGTTGGTGCGTGGAATGTCACTATCCGGGCACACCAACCTGGGAGGACTTTGTCAGAATGACTGGTAGGATTCTTGCTAAAGACTGAATGTGAAGACTGTCAATGGGGCCCCAAGCAGGGACTAGGGGTGATCTTCTCCAAGCTGATGTAACAACAGGAATTTGCTCAGACTGGATCCTACAAGACAGAGGGAAATCAGAACTTGGCGCTGTTGTGCCCATGTGGCAAGACCCCCAAGCAAGACCACCACAGAGGCGATATCCGATGCAAAACACACAGGGGTTTATTGATAACAAGCAAGCCCGGGCTTGGTCCGTGTCCAACACTCGACACGGGTGGAGGAGGACAGCCCTGAGCTCTCAGGGTGAGGGGGTTTTTAAAGGGAAAAATCACAAGCAGGGTGGTATAAGCCTTTGCGTCATATAACTGGGTGAGGGTATGTATGTAACCTCTGAATTTACTGGTTGGGGGTTACAGTTATAATTTTTGAGCAGGCCTGGATAAGTCCCAGGCTTTGTCCTTGAACTGCCATGGAGGCTGGCTAGCCTAGCACATTCACATTGACCCATGCACATAGCTCTAAGTTGGTGAGGGGTCCCAGACAGTGAACAACTGGCTGAACCTTGAGCGGCCAGAGTACGTGCAGAAAGGGAGCTACTGCAAGGACTATGTCTGTTCATGGCCCTCTCAGAAACTGCTTGCTCCAGTCTCAGGAAACTGAAATTGAGGCCTGATCTCTGAGAGAAGACTGAGCAGCCTGTTATGGCGTCTGCCTGGTCCTTTCAGCCCCACAGAGCACAGGACTCAGAGGCAGGAGGGGAAACAAGAGTCTTTTGTCAATGTTCATGTCCACCCTACAGGCTGACAGCCCCACTACGACCTTCCTGAAGAGAGAGGGCCTGCTCCCAGTGCACACGCACCATCGTGAAGGAATACAATACTGTGCAGTGGGGGACTTTATGTTCTACATATTCATGAAGCAAACCAACATTTTTGTGGTGCTTCACAGTTTATAAACTATTGTGTGTTTATTAGCTCATGCTGGGAAAGGAGTGTCCTGAACCAGTAGCGGATACCTGGGAGCCTGGGTGTGCTTTAAATAAACTACATAAAACCATATCAAAAATTACACTCATTTCTTCTATCTATCTATCTATCTATCTATCTATCTATCTATCTATCTGTCTGTCTGTCTGTCTGTCTGTCTGTCTGTCTGTCTATCTATGTATCTATGTATCTACATCAAGACAGAATCTCACACAGCCCAGGCTGGCCTTGAACTTATTATGTAGCCAAGAATGGCCTTGAACTCCTGATCTGCCTGCTGCCTCCATTACCCGTGGGCTGGAATTACAAGTGTGGGTCATCAAGCAGGGTTTGTACGGTGCCGGGGGAGCAAACCTAGGGCCTGCTGTACTCTAGGCAAGCACTCTGCCAACTGAGCTACGCTCCCAACTCTCATCCCCATTTTACACACAAGAAAACCGAGGCCTGAAGAAGTGGAGGCTGGCCTACGTATAAAAACTATCACCAAGGCGGGTGTCCCGGCCGCCTCTGTCATCTGAGCACACACTTTACAACAGGTATCACAACAACCCTGGCAAGAAGAAACTGAGCCTTGGGGAGGTGACCAGCTCCAACAGTGATTCTTTGGGCCCTCTGGTCCCAGTCCCTACATTCTACTGACTTTCTGGTGTTTTCTTTCCCCAGGGGAGACCTCACATAAGTGAGTTTACTGGCTTACGTGAGACATCTCTTGTCTGAATTAAGGAGTCGGATAAACCAGGTGAAATCCGTCTCTTTTTGTCATGGGTTTGGCATCAGAGTCTGTCCTTGGATGTATTCTGAGGTGTTCTAAAAGGGAGAGATGTGGACCTGATGGTGGTGGTGCTCACCTTTAATCCCAGCGCTAGGAAGCCGAGGCAGGCAGATCTCTGTGAGTTCAAGGCCAGCCTGGTCTACAGAGCGAGTTTCAGGACAACCACACAGAGAAACCCTGTTTTAAACAACAACAACAACAAAGGAGGTCAGGAGCTGTGGAGTTAGGACTTGTGGGTACACTTGGGAATTTAATCCACTGGCCTCCTCATGCCTTCAAATGCAGATTTCAAATGTCATTTGGTCCAGAAACATTATCTGTTATTGTCTCCAGAGCCCAGGAAGGCTCCCGCAGGAGCCTGGGTCTTTAAAGTGCAGGTGTGGGTGTGTGTTCTTTTCCCATCAGGCTGCGATTGCTGAAGAGTTGTCTCGCTTCCTGCTTCCATTTCTTCTTTTTCTTTGGGGTTGTTTTTAATGAACAGAACCAGCACCCGGCGACACCCTTGAAGCTGCTAGCCTGGTCTCTCTAATGAGTTTTGCTGAAATTCAGGGCAGGAGAAGTTTCCCTCTGTAGGCTCAGGATGCGGGGTTTTCAACTTCTGTGATGGCTGTGGCCTTTTTCTTTCCAGCCAGCTGGGCTTACCTCTTCAAAGATGTCAGCTCCAGTCTTGCCAGGTTCGGGTTTTATAGTTCTATGGATGGGGCCTTAACTTAGGTGTAAAAATAGATGGTGTTTCTTCTTCCTTCTCTTTAAAAAAAGTGGAGAGGGGGGAGTGTGCATGTGTGTTTTCCAACATCTCATCAGTCAGAAACTGTTGAAGCAATTTTAGCTCCGTTTTTTTTTTTTCCCCCCAAAAGATTCGCTCCAAGTCTGACTCAGATGATGGAACACTTCAAGGAAACTTTTCTTTCCAAAGAAGTCAAGTGCAATTAATGAGGAGGGAGCTGAGGGAGAACGGAATTCCAGAGTGTCCGCTGTAATGTCAATTATATCCCTGCCTGATAAACACATCAATGTGTGATCCACGGGCTGTTCCCCTCCACCACACCATGTTCTTACAAGAAGTGACCATTTCTTTCCATTACAGACCTGGAGGATTTAATTTTCTCAACTGAAACTGTAAACAAGATGGACTTTTATACCTCTCTCTCTCTCTCTCTTACACACACACACACACACACACACACACACACACATCTGATGGAGAAAGTTTATTTAAAATGAATGAAAATCAGGCCTGGTGTTGCTGGTCTGTAATCCCACCTACTCGGGAAGCTGAGGCAGGAGGATTGCAAGTTCAAGGCCTACCTGGGCAGCTTAGTGAGACCCTAGCTCAAAAGGTTTTTTAAAAGGACAGGCTGGGGATGCAGCCCTATGGTAGAGTGCTTGCCTGCCATGAACGAACCCTGCATTCAATCCCCTGCATCATAAAAAAAATAATAGAATACGTAAAATACTGAGTTAGCTCAGGCATAGACACACTGTCATGTGCAGAAAGAAACATGGGCTGGAACTCCAGTACGAGCACCTTAAATGTGTCTCACTGCAGTGAGGTGGTAGCCAGCTTTCTGAAGGCTGGAAGCACTATGATGTTTGTCTTTGCTTTTATTTCTTCCAAATTAAAAAAAAAAAAAAATCCTCATGACCTTGCCTATGAACAGGGGCCTGAGCATTTGTGTGAGGTCCAAGGGTGGGCCTCACCTCTCTCCCACATTCCTTTCTCCCATCAGCTCTGACTGGGTTAGGATGGGGGCTCCTTCCACCCGCAACCATTTTCTTATCCACCCCCAACCCAGGACTGCCTCTGTCTCCCGAGTCCTCAGCCCTCTCCACCCTACTTCAACATCTTAGGACCTTTTTATCTCAACAAAAATCACCTCTTCACCCATATCTCCCTTATAAACTCCCTATCATTTGGTCCACAGGCAGAGCTGCCTGCTTGTGGGGAGACAATCTGTCCTAGCTGTTGTACCCAGAGTCCCCCAAAGACCACCAATAGACCAATTCCGATGCCAAAGCAAGGAGTATTTTTACTATGAGTTAACTCGGGACTCTCCGTCCGTCTGACGCAGCAACAGAGCAGGAGAGACCCTGAGTAGCGATGGGGCAGGGTTTTTAAAGCAAGAGGGCTTGGGGTCTACAGACTACATAGGAACAGACTCAGGATTGGTTTATGGGAGTGGCAATCATGTTAGTAACTTTTAATTGGTTGGGGTTAGTCGGGGGTTATAGTTATCCATTTTTGGGCAGGCCTGGACAAGTGCCAGGCTTTGTCCTTGAGCTGCCATGGAGGCTGGCTGGCCTCACATGTTCACATTGACCCATACACTTAGCTCTAAGTTGGTGAGGGGTCCCAGACAGTAAACAACTGGCTGAACCCTGAGCGGCCAGAGTACGTGCTGAAAGGGAGCTACTGCAAGGACTATGTCTGTTCATGGCCCTCCCAGAAACTGCTTGCTCCAGTCTCAGGAAACTGAAATTGAGGCCTGATCTCTGAGAGAAGACTGAGCAGCCTGTTATGGCATCTGCCTGGTCCTCTCACTGGCTCCATCTCTCACCTGCTTCTCACTGCTCACACTGCACACAGTTTTCTCATTGTTCTGAGTTCACCAGTGACCTCCCTATAGCCAAGGCCAATAGGACATTTCCCAGGCCTTCCCTATGGGATGTTCATGCTATACTTGGCAATGATCATCTACCCACTCACCTTCCCTCCCTCCATCCATCCACCTATGACCCCAGCTCCAGTGTCTTAGTTTTAGAATGTGTCTCCTGGGTTCTGTGTGACTGGTCTGTCGTGGTCTACCCACATCTCCGTCGTCCTTCAGCTTCTCTTCTGTTCTCCTTAACCAACAGTGCTCCCAGGACTGTCCTCCCCCCGCTCCCCAGGCTCCTTTTTCTGTAAGCCTCCACTCTTCTCCTGCCTCTCCCTTGATCATGGGGACTCCTCAAGCTTTCTCTAAGCAGGAGTCTCATTCCTTAGGGGCAGAAGGCCACAGCTCCTCTTGGGTCAAGGCCTCTGATGCCAAGTTGATACTTTACCCACAGTCCACTCTGTGCTCAGTCCCCAGCTCCAGCTTCCTGAGGCTCATCCTTCTCCTTTCGCTTAGCTTTCAGTCTCCTCACTTTGGTCAAAATGGCTTAACTCCTCAGTGGCTCCTCCACGCCTTCAGGTAAGGGGTTCAGTGCTCCTCACAGGAAGTCGGGGCTCCCCCAGCTCCACCTCCCGCGCCTAGCTCCACCTGCCTGCCTTTGCTGACTCTGAGGTAGCCTTTGATTTGTCAATAGCAGCTGCAGTTAGCAGCACACGTGCCTCCTGTGTGCAGGCGCTACAGTGGCGACCCTGTGAACCCTCCCACTGACCCTTACTAGCCCCATGAGCTCAGTTCTCACAGGATGCCAGTGTCACAGACAGGAAACAGAATCCAGGGTAGACTCTACATCCTTCATATGGATGGCCTCCTACATGCTCCACCTGCTGTGGCCCCTTTTTAACTTCGGGCCCCTCTATAGTTTCTGGCTTCACTCTGCAAGCCCAGAGCCCCTTTTATCCCATCCCTGTGCTCAGCCAGGGTTCCCCAACCCCAGGCCAGGTTAGAGCACGGGCTCCCACTTGCTAGGGCATCGTTTTCTCTGTCCTCATCTCTAGCTGCCCAAGTTCCTAAGGAGCAACGGAATTCTATGAAGTAAAACCGTCTATCCTGTGTAGTACCATCAAAGCTTATCCTTAACTACAGAGGATTATGTCCTCAAAATACTAATCGGGTAGTGTCTCCCCAGCTTACCACCCTTCAATGACGTCTCTTTGTTCTTAAGACTGAGTCCAAAGGATTAGCTCAGAACCGATGATTATGGTGGTTACTCTGACCTCCGCCCTCCTTCCCGCCACAGCTCCAGGCCTCTGGGCAGCCCAGCTCTCCCTCCTTCCCTTCCCAAACATAGCTCACAGGTGCCAGACAGCGCTGTGTTGACCACTGCAGGCAGAGATGAAACAGAACAGCGAAGAGCGGGCTCTTTGCAGATGCTCCAGCGGGGCATCCCTTCAGCAGGCTATCCCTCCAGCAGGCTCTGGATCCCTCGGACACATGGCTCTAATGAGTCAGTCCCCACACAGCCTTCATAGCAAGGGCGGTGGTGAGGGGTCCCGGGGAATGGGGAAACCGCGCGAAGATTAATGGCTCCCGCTCCAGATTGTCTCTACAGCGCACCCTGCTGGATGCTTCACACACTCAGGAATGGCCTTGGAAGCCAAAGGGGTGGATTGGATTTTCTCCTAAAACAAACAAACAAACAAACAAAAACAAAAACAAAAAAAACCAAAACAGTGAGGTCCGAGATTGGAAATGTAGCTCCGCTGCCTAAGCCTCAGCCCTGCACACAACAGTTATGGTGGCACATGCTTGCAATTCCAGCATTCGGGAGATGGAGGCAGAAGGATCAGAAGTTTCAAGGTCAACCTTAGCTAGCCTGGGCTACGTGAGACTGTCCATTTTTAAGCTAGAGGTCAAGGTGACTGGATTCATTGTTGGAAGTATCTCTTTGGCTTCTGTATGGGACAGTAACTAGAATACATAAGTAGGATTCCAACTGTCCATGCAAAACCCAGGGGCACCTGCTATTTTGGCAAGCTTCATGGGAATCTTGGGTCAAAGCCTCCAGTGGGTGTAGTTTCCCTGGCCCTGCTCCCCATGTCTCAGAACAGGTCAGTTGTAAGATCCCACATTCTCTTAATTAAGACGTTGACTAGCTGGAGGTCACAGAGTGGCTTGGTTCTTTTCCATAGATGGTGAGAAGGAGAGAAAGGCTAGTGTCTTTAGACCTCTGAGATCTGGGGTGGGCTGGCGTTTTCCTAGGACAGAGCCACAACACGCCAACAGTGAGGAGTCGGAACCACATCCCAGCAAAGAGACAGAAAGCAAACGGGCCACTGGGGGCTGAGGAAGGACAGGCAAACTGTCGGAGAAATCCAGGTTTGTACCATTCACTAGCCAGGCAAGTTGCTCAAGTGTCTGCATCTCAGTTTCTTTCTCTATGAGATGGGTTGTGTCCACACTGCCCAATCCAGTCATGTGACTTTAATGAGGTTGTGTGTGTGAATTGGCCAGTGCAGAGCCTGGCATAAAGGACCCCAGTCGAGTCTAGTTCCTTTCCTCCTTAGCAGGGAGCCCGAGGGCTTCAGCAAGATGCTGTCATGGGCTAACATGGAGGACGATGGTCCTCCATCACTGCCAGCCCCAGGAAACAGTTCCTGTGAGTTTCCTCCCGTTCAGAAAGAGGAAAACAAGAGAGGAGAAGGGTGCTCGGCATGGAGGGTTTCCTTCCCCGGGTGTGGTCTTATGCTGTAGTGGCTCCTTCCCACAACGAACCTCAATCCCCAGAGCCAGCCTTGGGACCATGCATTTAAAACACAAACACTAAACACTAGAAAGGCCCCAGAAAGCAACTGAGAAATATTCTCATGACCTTGGGGCAGGCAAACATTTCCAGGCAGGTCACAAATACTAATCATAAGTGCATCATTTGGACTTCCTCAAAAATAAGGATTCTTGTGCATTAAAGACATTGTTAGTAAGATGAGAAGTCAAATTATATCCTGTGAGAAAATAATAGTAATCCATCTAGCCAGCAAAGACTTGCATCTGAACATATACAATGTGCCTTGCCTACAAATGAAAAGTAGAAAGGCAACCCAACTGTTGTGCCGCTGTATTTTCTGGGTTGGACACAGCCACTGCTATCATGAACTAGAACAAGCGTGATCATCAGCAAGAACTCTCACAAGAGATGATGCCTCAAAGCATCCCTTCCTGAAGAGAGGGGAAATGCTCACATGGCCCTGCCCTCTCCTGGTTATATGAGGGCTGACTGGAGGTGGAAAACTTGCTTATAACCTGCTGAGAGGTACTCAGCATGTTGGTATGTTGGTATGGTATGCTCTAGACACTTCCTGGAGCTGGGGGCTGTCTTTGAGTCATCCATGCTCTTTAAGTAAGCTGGATCAACTGATTGGCTCACCCATTTAGACTCGGGTAGATCCTTCCTTTGGTCTGTTGGTGCTCTCTTCGTTAGAAAAGACAGCAGCTGGGTTGGGTCGGGAAAGGAGCCGACACAAAATTACCTTCAGGAATGAGCTTTATTAGGAGAGAGATCTTCACACAGGAGCTGCGATCAAACTTTGAGGTGGGACAGTCCTTCCTATTAGAGACAACACCATGGGGCCTTGAAGGGCTTTAAAACTGGAGAGGGGCTTTCGTAAGAGAGATGGCTTAGAGAGGGGGAGGGAGGAAGGGAGAGAGAGAACGCAAGTGAGCTACCATGGACAACATGACAGAGGGGGACCCAGAGAAAAGCTTTCAGAGAAATCCCTAGAGTAAAGGAAAATATCTGACTTTTATATCGGGGTGTTGGGAAGTTCCCCACCACATGATTTCTGGGATAGCCTACATAACAAAGAACATGGAGGGGCCGCCCGGTATTGGGTAGGCCTGTAGATTATGGGCTGGGCGCTACACAGGACTTCTTAATCTCTGTCTCAGAGAGCACTGCAGTGGGGTGGTTGGCTTGATTTCTTTAGGCTGTGGGATTTGGCCAACCTGGAGTGCCTAGTATCTTCAGGGGGCGGGCTCAAGATCTATCACTCTTTGTATCTGAGGTGAGTGAGTAGACATTTCTTTATGTCTCCCTAGGCAAAGTCACAGGGCACCAATTAAAATGGGAACAACTTGAACAATTCTTCATCTCCAGTGACACAGACATGCTTCCTAAGCACCGGAGCTTTTCAGTGTATCAGCCACTTGGGGAGTACACATGAAGACCATACATGCCGAGGCTACATTCCCACTGGATGACTAACCATAGCAAATGTTGGCAAGGCCATGGGGCAGCCTGAATGCCCCCCCCCCACACACACACACAGGAGGCACCAGTGCAAACGGTTACAACAATCTTGGAAACACTGGCAATTTCTTTCAAGAAAATGTACATCAGTCTCACAACTCAACGATTTCACTTCTAGTTACTTACCCAGGAGAGGTGAAGACAGAGCTACAAAAAGATCTGCAAAGTAATGTATATTGTAGTCTTATTTCTCACAGCTCAAACCTAGAAACAACCCCCATAGGAAAATGAAAACTAAAAACCACCAGGTTATAACAAGAAGCATCTCAAATTAGGTTTAGCAAAAGAAAACAGATGCAAAAATTGGGCTATGGTTCCTTTTACGTGAAGTTTCAGAACAGGGAAATTCCTTCTACGTTCACAGAAACCACAACAATGTTGAATTGAGGTAAGGGTGGAGCGTGCAGAAAAGGAAAGAGAATGTGGGGAGTGGGGAACTATTCCATATCTTGACTGAGGTTCATTGCTGCAGGCATTAAGGGGTCCATTCAGGATTTGTCTGTTTTATTCTATTTTTAAAAACAGCTTAGTGACTGACTTCCTTCTCAGATTTCCAGGGGTATCTCCTAGATCTTTAAAGGGGTGACTTCACCTCAGGGACTAAGCATGAGTGTCCAGACCAGGAAAGCTGGAGGCAGACCCAGTAGCCCAGAGAGACCCACATGGCCAACTTACACACCATAGTTGTGCCTCTCTGCAGCATGTGTCGATGTATATTTATTGTGTGTGTTCGTGTGTGTGTGTGTGTGTGTATGTGTGTGTGTACGTGTGTATATGTGCACCCACCCATGTGCTACAGTATGCACATAGATGTCGGAGGACAACTTGTGGCAACTGTTTCTCTCCTTCCATCATGTGGGTCCTGGGGATGGAACTCTGGTCATTAGGCTTGGGGACAAGTGCTTTTCCCAGCTGAGCCGTCTCATTCACTTAGGTTAAAAACAATGACCACAACCCAATCTGTGAAGCGCCAAGGGTGACAGGAGACCCAGGTAGAATTACACCTGGGGTCTTCCAGTTCCAAATCCCTGACATTTTCTGTGAATGTCTCTAGGGGATGGCCTGTGAGGACCTCAAGGCTTGTTTCAGAACTGCAGCTTGAGCAAGGCCAGAGGGATGCCTTTGCCAGTCAAGACCCCCTACCCACTCCTGCACCTCGGCATAACCACTTGGCTAGATGTCTTATTTCCAAGAACAAGTGGGCTTTCTAGTTCCCCCTTCCAAACGCTTTCCTTATCTTTGCAGGGGCCATACCAGTGGTAAATTACTTGTGTAAATTCCTCCAGGCTTGGCATGACTTACAGACTTGGAAGATGCTGCCATATACCACACCTGCAGCTGGGAAAGTACCAGGAGTGGGGACATTAACAGCCCAGGTCACTGGAAAAACCACGTAGACAGCCTTGAGTGTTGGGCCCTAAGGACTTCTTGAGCAGCGAACCTACATCATCACAGCAGAGAAAAAGACCCAGGCTCCTCTCCACCAAAGCACCTGCTTCCTGAAGTGAGGCTGAGCCTCAATGAGACATGATGTCATTGGTTTTATCACATCTCTGTGAGGCAGCCTTCCTGGGGAGGAGATGGGAAAATGGAGCCCTGCAGCCTTAATTGGGAAAAGAAACAGGATCTCCAGCCATTTGGGTCAGATGCCCATGTTTCAGAAATAAAGCCACCCTGTCTGAATTGCCCGGGCCATGCTGCCGCCAGAGAGGACCACAGCAGCCTGAGCGAGTTCTTTCCATGGAATTTTCTGTAAAATAAAAATGCTGAATTTCTTTAAGACTCCATCTAAATGAGGGCTATTGTGGCTGATGAGAAATAAAATACTTAACTGCTAAGTAAAACAGATTAAAATTCCTTTACTCACAAGGAAAACAGCAAAATATTACATATATAAAATCTTAAAAAAATATTTACTATTGCTGTGTAGTGTGAACTCACATGGTGTATATGTGTGTCGGTGTGCATTTGTGCCGCAGCACATGTGTAGAGGTCAGAGGACAGTTGTGGAGTCAGTTGGCTCCGCCTTTGTGTATGTTTCCAGGGATCAAACTTACACCGCCAGGCTTGCAGAGCAGGCCCCTTCATCGGCTGAGCCATCTTGCCAGCTCTACATGATTTGTTCATATACAGTCATCAGTTGAAATAATTGTTCTACCTTGCCTGTTTAACTTAAAAATTATGAGCTAGTGTGGTGGCATATGCTTGCAGTCCTAACCTGGGCGACAAGGTAAGGCTCTGCCTTGAAAGAAAAAAGTAAGTAGATAAAATAAATTCTGAGTGATGATTGTTATACTCTCTGTCTTTTACACAGACAGACTTTATCCTCGTGATTTTAAGTGAGGGCATATATATTTTGCCTATTTAAAGACTTATTAACACACACGCACATGCACGTGCACGCACACATACACACATTGTTCAACATTAAGTAGTATCAAAGGCTCCAGTGAGATGGTGCAATGCTGGCTCACTGGGTAAGCAGGTTTGCCACCACACCTGACGACCTGAGTTCAATCCCTGTAGCCCACATGGTGGAAGAAGAACATGAATTCCCACAAGTTGTCTTCTGTCTCTGATCACATATGCTGTGACACACACACACACACACACACACACACACACACACACACACACACACATGCTGTGGGATGGTCTGTATGTCAAATGTGTTGCTCTGATTGGTTAATAAATAAAACACTGATTGGCCAGTAGCCAGGCAGGAGGAAGTATAGGCGGGACAAGGAGGAAAAGAATTCTGGGAAGTGGAAGGCTGAGTCAGACAGACACTGCCAGCTGCCGCCATGACAAGCAGCATGTGAAGATGCCGGTAAGCCACGAGCCACCACATAGCAAGGTATAGATTTATAGAAATGGATTAATTTAAGATAGAAGAACAGTTAGCAAGAAGCCTGCCACGGCCATACAGTTTGTAAGCAATATAAGTCTCTTGGTTGGGTCTGAGCGGCTGTGGGACTGGTGGGTGACAGAGATTTGTCCTGATTGTGGGCCAGGCAGGAAAACTCTAGCTATACACACACACATACACACACACACTAAATATAGAAAGAAAAAAATAAATTAATAGCAAAGATGCATAAAGAAAACGTGTGTCCTCTTGTACCCTAATGATCTCCCCAAATCCCCAGAGAAATCACTGTTTTGGGGAGGGCAGTTCAGGGAAACACATTGATACTCAATGACCTTCCCAACAAAACTAAAGTGTTTGGGGGATGAGGCATTTGCCCCATCTATTCTACAGACATGATAAAAAAATGTCCCTGTTTCCTAAGCTTCTTTGACTTTAAACTGCAGAATACAACCTTGGACAAAAGTGAACAGATTCAGGGGTGCACAGAAACTACATTGCCACAAACTATACACACTTGGTCATCGCTGCCCAGGTCAAGACATGGAGCCTACCCAGTATCTCAGAAGTCTCTTCCATATGCCTCAAAGGTGACTGCTGTCAACACTATTAGTTGGGTGCTGTCTTTTCATACATAATCATTATGCTCCACTGCCAGCATTTCTGTGAGATTGGTGCCTGTGGTTATGAATTGCTGCAATCATTGAAGTGTCCATGTTTCTTAATGGCCACAGTCTGTTCTTTTATGGTTAATGGACAAGAAAGTTGCTTCCTATATTGGCTATTGTAAATAATGCTGATAAAGCATCTGGTGAGCTATGTACATGTTTCTAGTGTCGGGGAGACATGTATGGATTCAACTCTATCAAGAAATGACAACTAGCTTTCTGAAAAGATGCTAATTTACATATTCACCATCAACCAAGGCGTTTCCATTGTTCCATGTCTTTTTCACAATTTGGTACTGCCAGGCATCTTGATTTTCATCATGTTGGTGGGTGGGTAGAGCCACACCAATGTGGTTTTGATTTATATTTCTCTAGTGACCCAAGAGAACAAATGCCCTTCAATTTTCTTGCTGAGAAGTAGAGTCTTCTTTTTTTTTTTTTTTTAAAGCTTGAAAACAATTTTGTTAGAGCTTAACTTCAAAACAAACCAAACAAACAAATAAAAACCCCAGGGCAGGCAGGGTGTGAATCTCAGCAGATGCTGGGAGGAGCAGACTGGAGAAGAAAAGGGGGAAAGCCATGCCACGTGAGTGAAGCCGGCACGGAAGTCAGGCAGACAGACCATATGGCATAGAGGGAGGTCTAGGAAAAAAAAAAAAGGAAGACCAAAGTGTCAGGGAAAGCATGCTTAGGAGAGAGGTAGAAAGAAAGAGAGAAAAGCCACACTTTTCTGAGTAATTCAGAAGAAGGCAGAGTTACGGAGCTGCGTGTGTCTACACTTTTCCTCATCTCCTCCTCTTGAGCTGTGCAGGGCTGCCTCGTTCCAGGGAGAGGCTCTGCCGAGACCTGCTGAGTGTCATGGCTGTCCCTGTAGTGTGTCCCTGCAGCCAAGGCTGACGGACAGCAGTGTGGTGAGACCGAACCAGCCCAGCATCATCTTCCCCCGTCTTTAGGAGCTGTGGCTATAACTGTCTGGAAGGCTGGGGTCTGGTTTTGCTGTACCCCTTAGAACAGGGATCAAAAGAACGGATTCTCTGTGAGTAACCCAGGGCTGTGTTCCTGCCTCCACACACCCGTTCCTCAATCCCAGCACCACTCCTGGCTGTTCTAGATGTCTCCACACCACAAGATGAAGCCCACTGCCTCCCGGAGCCTGCAGCATCTTCGACCTTCACCCGCCTTCAGTTTCTCTGTGATGTCACTGTCACAGCCCTGCCCTCCTCCTCCCTGGAGATCTCAGAGCAGAAGACAACTATGGACACATAAGAAAGTGGGCGTCATCAGACACTTCGGTATTTATTAAGAACTTACTGTGGACTAGGTCCCACCCTTGGCCCAGGACACACAGGTAAACAAAAAAGGGCTAGCCAACAGGGCTCCCAGTTGGGGTATCCTCACACACACCAAACACATCATTGGCATACATTTCAGTGGCAGAAATCCGAGGCCACCACGAAGAAGCAGTCATGTTACTGTAAGGAAACGAGCCTGGTGGGAGTTAGTGGAGAAAGAAGCCTGGGCAGGAGGAGCAGGTGGAAGACTCCCACGTGGTCCCTAAGCCATATGCGATGCTGTGACCAGTGAGGGTGGGGCTGGGAGCATGGGGCAAACTTTCCTCATGGAGTTTGGAGTCCAGAGGGGCAGCAAGGGGTAAGTCCTAGGCTAGAAAGAACAGATGTCATACCGAGAGTGTCCAGAAAAGAAAGGGTGGAGGACTTTGGGTTGGAAGGATTCACGGGGTCTTTATGGACTGGATTTCAAAGAATGTGTAGAATGGATGGGAAGATATGGAAGAACATTCCAGAAAGAAGAAGTGGAGTGGGATGGATGTTGTTTGTATAATGATAAGTATAATGCCGACTGCAGGGTATGCTCAGACACATGACTAAGAAGTGCCAAGAGTCTGAGGTGTATGTGTCTGCCACCGTGAGGCTCCAAGAGTGACACTTTAGGTGCCGAGTCCCCCGTGCATTCATGCTGCCACTGGCCTCTCAGGACACTGGGTGTGAAGGAGTTTGAATGACCAGCAAGGGTACTTGAGACACAAGCTCTTTGGTCCAAAGTTTCTTAATGCTTCGGCAGAAAAACTGCTACATTAATAAACGCACAAAGATGATTAGAAGGCAGAGCACATAAAAATCCCTGTTTAGGATTAAAAAAATACAAACTCAAAAAAATCACTGCAGCCTCCAGGGGCCTTTGAATATGAGTCTTCTCCTCTGGTCACTAGGGCAATTAAGAAAACTATCAGAGAAGCCATGACATCCTTGGCCAGTGAGCATTTGCCGCATATTGATGAGGTAGATATTGTTAGGCCTACAGGAGAGAACACCGAGGCCCAGCCATAGGATAGAATGCTCGAGTTACACGGTTAAGAAAGCACAGAATCAGTAAGAAATCCGTGTGTGACGTCCACATCCTTCTCACACTTGTGTAGCAGTCACAACAGCTGTTGTATAGTGTAGGGAATGCAAAGATCAGGCTGGTGCTCAGTCGTGAAAGGGTGTGAGCATCAGGTGAGAGGTCCAGTGCAGAAGATGGCCATGACCCACAAACGCTGGACCTGCAGGGTCACAACGGGAAGGAAGTGCACTGTGGCCACAGCGATGGGACCGCTGCCATCTAACTTCTTCTCACTAGGGTAGTCCTCAGCACTGGCCTCGTTTCTTGTTTCCAGACAAGGCCCCGTCTCCTCTGTCCATGCTCTGCAGGGTCAAGAACTCAGGATTATCCAGCAGCCTGTTCTTGAACTGAACAGCACGGAGAGCGTGAAGCCACTTATAACTGCTCCCAAGGTGTCCTCACCATCTAGGAGGAGGCTGCAATTGCACCCAGGACGCATTGGAATGGGAGGAAATGGTATCATCGAGCCTGAAAGGAAATTGATGGTGAGTGGGCACCTTCAGAAGCAACTGCAGTTTTCAGGACCTGATATTTTCCATTTGGAAGTCAGTGACACAAAACACCTGTTGACATGGAAATCAAGAGATTGATGATGCTCTCATAGTCAGAAAACAACCCAAGGGAAGGATCCCCAAATAGTTTTGTGCATACAATGTGGAGAGTTCTTTGTGGTGCTTGTAAAGGGTTCCTTCCACTAGGAAATGGTTGTTATGGCTTGCAACGGAAGGGTATTGCTTCTCTTCTCTCCCTTTTCTTCCTTTAGTATGTGCCCAGAGAGTTTATTGAGAAACCAGCCAACATCCTGGAGGTCCTCGGGCCACCTCAAGTACTGCTGTTTTTGCAGAAACCCTCTGATAGTCTCGTGTTTCATCAGCTGATACTGAGACAGGGACCCCACCACCACCACGATGAGAACATTCTTGAGGTCAGACAGGCACCGACTCTGGGCATACCTGAAGGCTTCCAGGCACCAGCCATCCCTGAGGAACTGTCTGCTCACTAGACACACAGTCTTTCTGCTGCCCCAGACGGCTGCATGGATGTTGGAGATGTGGTTTTCCCCCGGGATGAAGTCTCTTTCTTCAAAGCACAGCCTGAGTCTGTTGCGGGAACTATACTGAGCATCCAGGTGTTTGAGCAAAGCGTTCTGTGCCCATTCAAAGTCTTTGCCACTGAAGCAAAAATAGGCATCATACCTGTATACACTAGGTTCCGAACTCTGGACCTTGTCCTTGAACACCAACTTCTGGATGGTCTTATAACACAGGAAACAACCCCCCCGGAACTTTATGACTATGAGGGTGGTAACGAGGAGCAGAGTCAAAGTGACGGTGCACAGGATGAAAAGGGAAAACTTTAGGGACCGCAAGGCTTCCTCTTCATCACAGTCCTTGGTGGAGATGTCGTAAAGGGAGGTCCCTAGCAGCGAGTCAGGGTACATGCAGTATACATCTGCAGGAGAGCCAAGCAGGGTGACATTGGTTTGGTTGAGCCAGATGATAAAAGGGCTAAGTTCACACTGGCAGACAAACTCATTATGAGTTATGTCCAAGAAGCTAAGTGAAGCAAACAACCCAGGATCAGGAGAGAAAAGCTGATTTCTAGATATATCAAGAATCTCTAAATTAGCAGGTAAACTGCCAGGAGAGAGAGAGGTCAGCCTGTTAGCACTAAGACTGAGCCACCGCAGGGAAACCAAATCGTTAAATATTCCAGGTGGAAGGAAATTAAGATAGTTACTATTCAGATACAGGATTTGGAGGTGGAAAAGGCCTCTAAAAACATCCCAGCAGAGGCCAGTCTCCCAGGCGAGCTGCAGCATGTTTTCTGCAAGGAAAAGCTGTTCTAAGCTCAGGTTTTCTGAAGGGGTCTCGACTGCCTTGCAGGAAGAAAGGCGATTCTGATTCAGGATGAGAGACTGGAGCTGGGGAATTCGCAGGAGGAAGTAGAGGTCAGACAGATTTTCTAGCCTGTTCTCAGATAACTGAATGAAGTTGGCTGTGAAGCGAGTGTGTGGCAAACTGGCCAGCTTATTGCCACCCAGGAAGACGGTCAGTATGCTTGGAATGAAATTAATGGTTTTAAGAGCATTATCACGGAGATCCAAGGTTTGTAATTTTTCCAGGAATCTGAATGTTTGGGATTGAATGATCCCAATGTGGTTCTTTTGAAGGTCAATGTAGGCCACTCTAGGTAGCCCATAGAAGTTAGAATTATAAAGTTCTCCCAAAAGATTATATGATACATTGAGAACTTGGAGATTGTCAAGTCCATGAAATGCGTTGTCTGAGATCTTGTTTATCTTATTAAAGGCAAGGTCCAGAAACTTCAAATCTTTCAGCGTTTCAAACACCCGGGAATTCAAGGAGAAGATATAACCATGGGAGATGTCCAGGAATATCATCGAACTTCTAGCCAGGCCAGCAAATGTGTCCTGGTCAGGGTCCTTGATGTTCTGGAAGCCAAAGCCAGACCCCATTATGTGGTACGTAAGCATCAAAGAGGAAACCTGGCTCCCCCAGATGATGTTGCTGAAGTTCCCTGTGATGTCCACTGTCCAGCCATTGCTAGAAAGATCTAGAGTTTCCAGCCACATGTCTCTGAATGGGTTTCTGCATGTCTCCCAGTCCACAGAGACTCTGCTGAACAGGCTAGTTGATTTGAGGCCAAAGAAGGAGAGTGTTTTGCCCTGCAGGGGCTTGAGTTCATCCTCACATAGAGTGAGTATTTCATTGAGAGAAAAATCTATGGCCTTTAAGGAATTCAATTCCTGAAATGAAGAATGGAGATGGAGGCTGTGAATCTGGTTGCCAGATAGGTCTAAGCGAGCTAGTGAATTCAGATTCCTGAAGTAACCATCTCTTAGGACAGCACCGGAGAGTTCACAGGAGAAGAGTCGAAGTTCGAAGAGATGGGGCAGTCCCTGAAACGCATCTGGACTCAAGACTTCAATCTTATTATGGCCCAGATCCAAGATCCTAAGATTGGGCAGGTTTCTGAAGGCCTCCTGGCCGATGGTCATGGGTGTAAACTGGGTTCCCAGCTCCAGCAGCAGGAGCTGCTTCAGGAATGGAAATGATGTGGCATTGACCATACTGATATAGTTGAAGCTGAGCAGGAGCCTCTCAGTGGTGTCAAGGACCCAGGGGATCTGGGTAAGGTTACAGAAACGAAATAAGGCTATCTGGCCATCAGAAGAACAGGGAGACATTCCCAGCATGGGGCTGGCCATGAAGATCACGCCCAAGAGAAGGTCAAGTTGATCCGCCATGACCTATAGGGAAAGAGAAGACTAGAAACACATCACAGCCCAAGGATCTGGCCCTGGGTCCTCAGCACTTGAGGGTTTCCAGAGTGATGGGGCTCTTCCCTTGGAGCCCTTTGCTCAACTGACTCCACAAACATTCTGCTGGCAGATTCTGATCGGTGGAACAAAAGCACTCACTTTTCTTCTCAAATGCTTGAGAGTGCATATTTTACACACAGGGCACCAGTACTTTAAAGATACTGCAAGCTGGGGAGGTAGCTCAGTGGTAGAGTACTTGACTAGTATTGCCAGGTTCTAGATTTCCTCCCAGCACCACCAAAACAGCAAACAACAAAACTGTTACCGACTCGGTGTTTGTTCATTAGTTCCAGAGTTGCCGAGCTAAGTAGAAAATCACAATGGAGAGGCATTTTTACTTCTGTTCATCCAGACATTCCCCATTCCGAACCCCCAGAACCACAGCTGGTGAACAGATTAAAAAAAAAAAAACACATTGATTTCTCTACTGCATTCTAGCCAGACTCTAGCCCATCCTCAAAGATCTGAGCACATCATCATATAGGCCCTGAGTACTTTTTGTGTCTTCATAAAGAATCAGATTTGATCAGTTGAATTAAGTGGACTAGGTACCCACTGCATACTGGACACACACGACTGTGTGAGATGTAACAATAAACAGAAATACACCTACCTGCTGAAGTTCGGTGCAGGGAGCTCACTATCCATCCATGTGCCTCAGTAGCAAAGGGTGTCTCACAGATGTGTCTGTCATGTTTTCCAAGCATAGGTGCTGTGTGAGAACAGAAAAAAATTAACAAGGATCTCAGAAAGCTCAGTGTGTCCATAAGCTGAGATATTTGAATGTTCAGTCACCAGAGAGCAGAATTCTTTGAAGGGATTAGAAGGATTAGGAGGAATACAGTAGAGGAAGCATATGACTGGGAGTGGGTTTTGAGGTCTCGAAATTACATGCCAGGCCCAGTCAGTCTCTCTTTCTTGGCCTGTGGATCAGGAAGTAGCTCTCAACTACTTCTCTAGCACCATGCCTGCCACCATGGTTTCCACCATGATGATAATGAACTGAGCCTCTGGAACTGTAAGCAAGCCCCAGTTAAATACTTTCTAAGAGTTGCTGTGGTCATGGTGTCTCTTCATGGCAACGGAACAGTAACTAAGACATCTTCCATGTGCATGGCTCCCCTGATAAGTTTTAGGCCTCCTGAAGGCCTCTCTGCCGTCACAACAAAGCGAATCAGACCAAATCGGAAAGCCCAGGTTTAATGGGTAAACCTCTCCTGGGTAATTCTCCTGTCCCACAGAGAGCAGACAGGGAGAAGAAGAAAGGGAAGAACCACGAGTCTGTTTTCTGGGATGCCGCATATATATATATATATATATATATATATATATATATATATCCTGTGGGAGTCATCCTGAGCCTCTCTGGGGGAAGAGCTGTGTTTGGTGGGCTTTGAAGGGGCAGGTTTAGGGAGAGAGATGAGGAGGGGAGCTAAGGTGGATCTTCCACCAGACTCCTTCCAAACATCCCCCATCTTTGGAACACATCTCACTTGTTATCAATGGCTCTTATCAAAAGCCTCTGTTGAAAGGGTTTGTATTCTAGAAAGTGGGGACTGGCCCAGGTGTTAAAGGATTAATTGTCATCCTAGGACACCACTGGAGGTAGTGGAGCCTTTAGGGGGTGGGGCTTAGTGGGAGGAAGTTAGGTCACCAAGGTTGTGCCTTTAAAGGGGCACTGGCCTCTTGCATCATACCTTGAGCCGTTCATCTCTCTCCTTGCAGATTCCTGTTTGCCCTGCCTCGACTAGCCATCATCCTGCTCAGCTGCCAACTTCAAGTGTGTACTCATCATTTAGACCCAGAATAGTTACCCCACAGCTCTAGTCATCACCAAACATGAGTCCTGGCTGACACAGCAAGTCTAGAGAGAGCAGACTGGAATCTACAAGGAGAGAGATGGACAGCTTGAGAGATGATAAAAGAGGCAGCTGCTGAAATGGACCTCAAGCGAAGCTCCAGCTCTCCTGGCATGCAACCCCAAGACCATGATTCTAGAAGCTGGTAGAACCCCGAAAGGCAGATGAAGGAATCCAGTGTGAAACATAAGTCTTTTGAGTGGTACCCAAAATGAAGACTCTGAAGATGCGCTTCAGTGGAGAAAAGAATGGGCAAGCCAGGCTTGGGACCCGAGTAGGAAAATAAGCAGCAGTGGGAAGCTCCCACATCAAACTTTACGCATCCTTTTTTCACATCTTCCAGTAGGAAGTGGGATCTAGTGTGGCCTCCAAAGCATGCAAGAGTATAGCCTCATTGCCCACACCTGAGGATGCCATGGTGCTCTGCTGCACACAGTCAGACCGCCTAGCAGTGGACAACCTACTGTAGTAGTCCTCATATGGTTTGTTTTTTGTGGTTTGTCTGTATAGTGCATGCAAGTGAGTGTAAGGATGTGCACACCCTTGTGCATGCTAGCAGAGGCCAGGGCAGGATGTTGGGTGTCTTCTTCTGTCATGTTCTGCCTTACTGCCGTGGGACAGGGCCCTCACAGAACTGGAAGCACACTGTTCTGACTTGCCCAGCTGGCCAACAAGCTTTCAGGATCTTCCTCTCTGTTCAGCATCCTGTCCCCAAGCATTGAGACTACAGGCACACAACACTGTGCATAACTTCTTCACAGGCTTTGAGGTCTTGAGTACTTTGAAACTGTTGACAGTTTTGTGACCTTATCCTCCACTGGCATCACCAACCTAATGCTGTACCCAGACTCAGAGCACATCAGCTTCCCAGAGTCTGCCTGTTTTCATGTGATGTAGAGGACCTTCAGTACACACACAAACAACCACCATGGTTCACAGGTTGGGGGTGGAAACACTGTCTGCAAGGGGCTAGATGGTAAATGTGTTAGGCTGTGCAGTCTAAACACAGACTGCTGGCCTCTGTTCTAGAAGAAGAGAGAACAGGAAACTCTGACTCCAAGAATAAGGATTTTTAAGTGACTCTAAGATAAACATGGTGTTGATATACAAGAAGGTGCAGGAAAGAGCTAGTGTGGTCCCCAAGTCACTGATGGCTTTGCAGCTGTTATCTTACCCAAACATCGGGCTGATTTCTCATCTTAGGTAACGGGATGGAGACATTCCCTCAGAGACACAAGTGTGAGGATGCCAGCTCAGAGAAGCACAGTTGAATTTCTTCATTTCAATTCTGACTTTTGATGGGATCAGTGTTGGTCCCCAGGTACAACTGCTGAACTAGATGACCTTGAATTTCTGGTAATGAGTGACAGGCCTAAATAACATATATCTCAAGATATATTTCAATTTCCGAATCCACAAGAGAAGCTAAAATTAAAGCAAGGAAGATGAAGCCAACTGAGCAAGCAGATTTTAAACAGAACTCATTGGACCCAAGTTCTAATTACAAAGATATCATGCAGACCTACATCTTTAAGAGATATAAAAGGATGGAATAATTCCATTTTTACCTCTGAAGCAGATCTCTGGTTAAAGTGGCTGACAGGACAGGTGAGCAGGGGAGCCAGCTAAGCATCAGATGAAGTGATGGAAGAGGCTCATGCTGAGAGCGTGGGAGGGAAACCAGCAAGTGTTGGTTCTGTGATGGAAGCCAGAAGCTTGAATGTGTGGAAGTAACGACATCCAACCCCAACAAGGCGAACCGAACTAAAGATGAGCACCAGACTGCCAAGCTCTTCCAGACTCCAACTTCTGAATGATGAGCGTCTAGGAGGGAATCCACACAGCAGGGGGAGGGGGGCAGTGAGAACTGAGTAGTGTGGGCATGAGGGAAAGCAACAGAGATGGGCAAGTGACTGAAGCCACACCCCTAAGTGGCTGAGGTCAGAGGGGCTTGAGGTCCTGCACGTGGGAGGAGAGCCCAAGGGAATCATGAGAGCCATGACCACTTACTTCTCTCTAGGTCCAGGAGTTCGGCCCTAACCTTCAGGAAATCCCTTCCACCCCCATCAGAGGAGTCTGCCCTCTAGTGATTGCCCAGAGTAGAGGGAGGAAAGGAAGAAGAGTGGACTAAACTTAAGGGACAATATATCCATGACTCATTATCCAGATGATAAAAAGAAACACAGACAGTAACTTCCGTAGTTAGGAGTCTCTGGTGACATACACCTTCCCTGTTCATAGATTTAGAGCATGCGTAAGGTCCTGGGTTCGGTCCTCCACCTACCATGAACACTCACTCAAGACAAGTCATTGCCCTCCAGCTAGGTGTGGTGGTGCGTGCCTGCAATCCCAGAACCTGAGAGAAGGAGGCAGAGAATCGGGAGTTCAAAGCTAGATTCCATAGTTAAACCTTATCTCAAACAAAAACAAAAACCACTGCAAAAATCATACACTCTGCTTCCAGGATTTATAGGAAAAGTCTTCTTTGTCACCATGAGCACAAAGAAGACAAAGGACAGGAATGAAACAAAAATGGTATGTGGTGAGCTTAGTTAAATAAATGAGAGACCCATTAATACTTCGGTAGACATGGTGCTTGACTTTGGAAAAGACCTGAGGTTTGCTGGTGGAAGTGGACACCAGGAGGGCTTCAGTCACCGAATTATTATGAAATGGTGGGAAGAGGTGGGGCTGTCTGGTACCAGGGGGAAGGTTGTAACGCCAACTGTAGATGCCTGAGGCTCAAAACACATGGAGAGCTGAGGCAGCTGACAGTCACCAGGGTGCATTTTGTGTACTTGTAGGTGGCTCAGTTCAGCTTGGTGCACTTTTCTGTCTTTGGATTTAAGAAATTGCACACAAGAAAAAATGAACTCCTCATTTCTCATACCAGGGCTTTTTGTTTTGTTTTGCTGCTGTTGATCGAATCCATGGCCTTGGGCATGTTAGGCAAGAGTTTTCCACTGAACCATATCCCCAGTCAAGTTCTCTAATACACCAATAATCTTCCTAAATGTATCAGTATCATTGCCTAACGTCAGTTTTCTTAGGAACTAGTGCACATTTTGAAACAAGCATTATAACTGAACAGACAGCGCCAGTTCAGTTACGAAAGGGGGATTCCTGCACTGAACAGTAGGATGGACTTGGGAACACCCATGCAGACCCAGCTTCGGGGGTAGGGGAGGGCCAGGGTCCTCTCTCCAGCCTCAGTGTCCTTACATTTCTCTTAGAGACTGACCAAGATGAATAGTCCTCAACCTGGTTACCTACTAGAATCATGATAGAGTCTTGAGATCTGTGAGGTCTGGGTTTCCCTAGGCCTCTTCAATGAGACACTTACAGATGGGGGGGGGGGTATCCTCAGAAATCTGTATTCTTAACAGGTGTGAAAATTTTATATACACTCAGGCCCAAAAGTCATTGCCATAAATCAATAGTTGTTGAATTTGCCAACACCTTGAAATTACCTGGGGTCTGAGCCTGGGTCCCAGCAGAGAAAGGCTGGTTTTAGTTGATCTAGCAGGCATCTCCAGCATGCAGCCCACAGGTCCCAGGCAGCCAAAGATGGTCAGGAATGCTGCCCAACACAGAATTGTAAACTTATACTTTAAAAGTATGAGAGTTTTGCTCAATTTTTTTTTTTTTTGTAACTTGATCGCAAGGTTCTTGATGCTATGTTGCAATGTTAAAAGGTTGGTCATCCCTGGTAGAGTGAGGCATGGGCACCTGGAATTGTTAGCTCTCCGTAGGTGACTCGGGGCTCTGACAGTTTGAACACCTGCTCCTCCGGCTGTAATCCCAGTAGTTGGAAGTGAGAAGGAGGAGGATGTGGGGCTCAAGTTCATCCTTGGCTACATAGCAAGTTCGAGGCCAGCCCAAGCAATGTAAGGCTCTACCTCAAAAAAACAAAACAAAACAAAAAAACCCCATCAATTTAACAAGCTAAAACCCACTACTGGCACTCCAGTAGATCCCACAGGCCTGGAGGCTGTTGAAAGTAGCATTTTAAAACTGTATCCCAGGCTCCTTTGATGCAAGCAGTTCTCAGGCCATGCTTTGAGAAATGTGGGTCTAAAGGATCCCCTCTAAATCACACACCCCGCATTTCCCTTGTAGGAAGAAGCTCTGGTGAGAAGGCTGGAAGACAGTTGAGTATTGGGTTTTGATTGGGTTTGATTATTATGGCCGAGTTAACTTGTGTCTAGGGCTCTGAGGGGGACAAACGGGAATAAAACAATCAATGCTGGCCTCCAAACTCCTGCCATGCAGTGTTAATTAAGATAATCAGGCCAGAGAGAGAAGGTCAGCGTCCCTTCATTTCAGCTGCCTTCATTTGGAGTTAATCCCAGCCATTAAGAGAGCAGGTTCCTTTCTTAATTGCCTGCCGAAGCAATCTGAGTTATGGGCTCTGGTATCGGCAGCAAACCCATAAGCTTTTATTTTGGGGGTGCCACTGCTCCCCTGACACCACTGTTAGTTAGTGAATGCCTCAGGCTGAGCCAGGGAAGCCCTTGTTTTAATTGAATACATGATCCTTAGAAAATCACACCAGTAATGGATCGTTGGCAAGGCCCCAGGGTCTGAGCTGAGTTCCAGGCTAGCTATGTCCACAAGATACGTTGTAGAAAGAATGTTTCCTCTGGTAAGTACCAGGTCCAAATCTGGGGTGCCACTGGAGCACCAAACACGGAAGACTCCTATACAAGAAAACCAAAATTTGGGCTGGAGAGATGGCTTAGAGGTTAAAAGCACTGACTGCTCTTCCAGAGGTCCTGAGTTCAATTTCCAGCAACCACATGGTGACTTACAACCGTCTTTGAGATCTGGTGCCCTCTTCTGGCTTGCAGGCATACATGTAGGCAGAACACTATATACATAATAAATAAATAAACAAATAAGCTTAAAAAATTAAAAGAAAACCAAAAATCATTTGCAAATAGGTGCCTCAGAGACTTTCTCCAAAGTTCACATAATAATAACCTGTGGACTAATTCCCAGTGTGAGTACGGGATGCAGGCTTATAGACAGAATGCTGGAGAAACTGTGGACCCAGAAATGCTTTGGACTGTTCCAAGGGTTGCCCATTTGTTGGAGTCATAACTTGAATCTGAAGAGTCTTCCTTGGGCTCTTATTTGGATAGCTGCCCCCTCCAGCTAGTGGCGCTGTTTTGGGGAGCTCTAGAAAGAAGCTTTGGGAGGTGAGCCCTAGTTGGAGGGAGTGAGTCACTGGAGGTGGGTCCTTGAGGCTTGTTGTCTCTGGTTCCTTCTCTCCATTCTCTGTGGCCTGTCTACTGGCACTTTCCTTCTTCCACCCCCATGAACCATCTCTACAAACCATCCCTCAGCACCTCCAGCCCTCAGGCTTTCCAGCTCTTCCAGACCAGCTGCCTGTCCTCTGTACGTTCACACACCACGCATCCTGGCATCCATACAAGGGTGTGCTACTCAGGTGTGCCCTCAGCACATTGTCTCCATGTGCCTTATTTCTCCCCCAGTTCAGGAGTCACTTCGCACAGCAGCCAGCTTTTCCTTGTTCCCGCTCCTAAGAGAAATAGGAAGGCCAGGCTCCAGCCCTGGGTCTGCTGCTGCCCTCTTCTGGTCTGAACTTGTGTGTGTTGGGGAGGGCAGAAGGTGGGGGGGGGGGCTCGGCACAGGAGAGCTCAGCATAGCCAAGAGGTAGCCCCCCTCTGTGCTGCTATGAGGGGACCCAACTCTTCAGACTGAGGCTGATACGGGTAGAGGATGGCTCACTCATTCCATCGTGATTGCAAGAGGTACCATCCCCACAGCTGGGAGCAGACTGCCTGTTCCTGAGAGCTGGGAATGGCACAGCTCTCATACTCCTCAGCCCCACCCACTCCAGATCCTTTGGGATTGGCCCAGCAGGTGAATGCCCAACACTTGACAACTGTTCTGCAAACAGGACTCCGAGATCAGCACATTAGTTTTCTAGGGATGCTGTGAGCTCAGGAGAGTGATTTATTTACTGATGTTCGCCGTTCTCATTAGGGTCTGTTTGCCTTTGCCTCTCTAAATGTTTATGATTCCTCAATACAAAGCACGTCTGGTATGTCTAGCCCAGCAAGAACTTTCCCACTTATCTGTAATCTTTGTTCCGTGTGCAGGGGTTGAGGGGGCTGCAGGGGGGAGGGACGGCATGAGGAGTGCTGAGTTCCCAGTCTCGGGGGTTCTGGGGGGTGGGAGGGTAGAACTCATGGAAGGCTAGAAATTCCCCACCTTCTTTCAGAGCCGCAGAACTAATACTAGACCTCTGCTAGAAATGCACTCACAAGCAGGCTCCCTGGTCTGTACTTAAAAAGCCACCTGCAACCCTTTTTGTAAATTAGAATTTCATTCTCCACGCCATCTAGTGCTTTGTTCTCCCTGGCTTACGGTAAATGTTTGCTGAATGGATGTACCCATTTGCAATCAGCTCTCTCTCGGGCCTGCCTCGCTCCTCCTGGCCCTGCAGGCATGGCTACCCAGCGGATGAGAGATTTGTGTGCTTCTCTTGGTCCCTTGGATGGGACTGGCCTCAGCTTGTTCAGAGCAGCTATCTCCTTGGTCTCTCCTCAAAGTGGGTGAGGTCATCATGGATTCCCCAAGAAGCCAGCATCAGCAGCTGGGAACTTCAGCAGTTTCACTGTGGAGCTCAACTGCCCGCCTCAATTCAAGGCCCACTGCCTTAGATGACCAGTGACCAACCTGCTTATCTCCCATTGAGTTATGGTTTGGATCTTAAATATCACCAGAGGCCCATGTGTTAAGTCTTAGCACTTCTGGGGCTCTTGGGGGATGGTAGAACCTTTAGGAGGGGTGTAATGAGGTAGGTTAAGGTACTGTAGCTGTGTCCTTGAAGAGGATATTGAGACTCTCGGCCCCTCCTGTCCTTCTTTCTGCTTTTGATGTTATAAGATAAGCCATGTGTGTCTTCCATGGCTACTACGCTGCCATAGGCCTCAGACCAACAGGCCAAGTGACTATGGATTAAAGCTTCAAAACCTCCCCCCTTACAGATTAGCTCAGGTGTTTTGTCACTCTGACAAAAATCTAACAGTGTGTGACCCTAACACACACATCCTTACACACATGTCTCTAACACATGCATGCTGCTGGAGGGAGCTTCCCGGAAGACAGCATTGACTAGAAAAGTCCTCAATGAGTCCTTAGGCCCACAAACCAGAACTCTTCAGGGTGGCTCCAGGGTCCCCACCTCAGACTACAAGCCTTCTAGAAGAGCTACCTAGAGGGGACATGTTAGGCTTGAACTGTCATTTTATAGAGGTAATTCGACCCAGCCAACTGTCCCCATCATCTCTGTACTGTCTACTGTCACTGCCCTGAGTCTGACTTCACCATCATTCTTAGAATTTGGCCTTCCCTCAGCCTTCGCGTCTCTGCCTAGCCTGGTCCCCAAGCTCCGAGTGAATATCTATGTCTCATTGGCTCATCCCACCCCATCCTCCCTCCAAAGGCTATCTCAAAACAGTCCTGACATCCCTCCAGGCACGTTCACCTCCCTCCCTTGACATTCTGGCTCCATCTCCATGGCAGCATTTTATTACATTACGCCTTTCCTGCTAGGTTGTAAGTCATGAGGCAAGGACTGGGTTTTGTTCATACTCGATCCCCCACCGTTCCTAGCACAACCTCAGCACCCCAGCAATATTCATCCCATTACTGTTTGGAAGCCACAGTCGCTGTGTCCCATCCTAACACCAGGGACATCTAATAAGTTCTTCTCATTCTAGGGGCAGTGGATTGCGGGTTGTTCAAAAACTCCTGAGACCGTAGGAATCTCATTACAGCCATGGTAGCAAAGAAATAAAAAATAAAAAAAAATTAATGAATCGGGAGACACAGCGTCTGCTTTCCTAAGAGAGAATAAACAGAAAACATTACACACACTTTCCTGCACTGTGCATCACTTTCCTTTAAGCAGGTTTCTACTATGTGTGATTTCACTTCTTTCTTTGGCTTTTTGTGTTGGGGCTTCTTTTTTTTTTAATTAAATTTTAAAGTTAGCATACTTTAGCAATGTGTTTCATTATGGCATTTCATTCATATAACTGTCCTTATATTTGTTCTTACTCATCTTGATGTTTAGCTTTCTGAGACAAAGTCTCACTGTGCAGCCCAGATTGGCCTTGAACTCCAAGTCTTCCTGCCTCTCAGGTGCTGGGATTAGAGGTATGAGCACCCAGTCCCCTTAAATGTAATCTTCACTGGAAGAGAAACGTTCTAAATAATTTTCGAAATTGAGACCTGTAAGACATGAGGGCTGAAGAGACTGAGAAATGTCTGGCCCAGGCTCTGGTGACTTCTATGTCCTTCAGTCACCTTTCTGTTTTGCACCACCAGGGAGGAAGAGACAATCACTACAGTGGTGTGGATGTTTCCCTCTGGGACCCAGAAGTCTTTTTCATGACCTGTCTGTGATCATTTGGTTTCTGAGCTCCCAGTACCAGGACAAGACAATTACCAAGAACTTGCTGACTCAGGGGTCTTGTGGGTTTCTGGGGGGTGGGGGAGAGTAGGATGGGGTGGGGGAGGGAGGTGCTGGGGATGGGAGGAGTGAAGTAAGGCCACCATGAGGGTTTGGCATCTCCAAGCAGCAGAGCTAGGTGAATGATGGCAGGGTTAGGAGCTGGTGTGTAAGTACTGTGTCTCAGATATGGATGGGAGTGTCCTAAGAGTTGAAGAACTGACTAGTTGAGCATCAAATCATTTTCTAGATCATTAAACGGGTGCCTAGTGAGGTCGCGCCCTTAACTATTGTCTCACCCAGAGTACAATGTGGAGCTGGGATTTGAATCCAGTTGCAAATCCAGTTGTTAGGTTGTCATTGTGATCTTTAAACAAAATCAAACTGGAAAATTCTACCAAACATACAGAGCCTCAAAGGATGCTGTGCACAGGGGTCTCCTGGAGGCGGAGATGCTGATCCTTTTGGTCTGGGGAAACCCGAGAGCGTGTGCTTTTGTTAATTAAGAGAAAGTGTGTGTGTGTGTGTGTGTGTGTGTGTGTGTGTGTGTGTGTGTGTGTGTGAGAGAGAGAGAGAGAGAGAGAGAGACAGAGAGACAGAGAGACAGAGAGCGAGAGAGGGAGAGAGAGATTGGCACTGTGCTTGGGGCCAGAGGACCACTTCAGGTATCATTCCTCTACTACCTTATTGGAGGCAGGATGTTTTTGCTGTTTGCCACTCTGTACCCCAGAATAGCTGGCCCCCAAGCTTCTGGGACTCTCTTGTCTCTTCCATCTCCTTGCAGAAGCAATGGGATTGCTGATTATGTGTTACAGTTGCTGGTTTCGATGTGGGCACTGGGGATTTGAACTCAGGTCCTAACACTTGGGCTTTCCCCGTTGAGCTATCTTCACAGCTAAAGAGCCTGCGGTTCTAACGTGCTCCCAGGTGATTCTGACGGGGCTGGCCCACTGAGCACATCCTAATAGACAGGACTTGGGAGCCCTGCTTTTAGCCTCGTGGTTATCTGGCACTAATCCATTCTCCTGTGAATGCCTTATGGCCAAAACTCTATATGACTGGTTTTGAGCTGTATTAATGAATTCACCCCAAATTCTCTCACCTCTCGCTGGAGATTTCTCATGAGAAAGAGCTGGAAGAGCCCCATGGTTTAATCTGAGCGTAGGACGCAACAGAGTTTGGGGTTAATTTCTCAGGACACCAGCAGGGGGCACACACTGGGCGGAGATCAGGGGAGGAGTCCACCTCGCCCTCAGCGTGGAAAACCAGAGCTGGGCTCTGCTGGGAAGCGCCAACTCCCTGCCTAATGCGGGGCATTTTCCAAATTAAGACGCCAACCAAACTCGCGGCTAAATTTGATTGTAGCTCCACAATTTAACAGGTGCGTGAGCTTGGGCAAGCGCTGAAGTTCTTTGACTATCAATTTAATGATCTATAAAACAGCAAGGATAATCGTTACCGCTTCCTCCAGCAACATGGGGTGGGGTGGGGGGCAAACCAGAGAACCAGCGACCTGTGTACAATCCTCCAACAGTGGCTTGTTCAAATAGACAGTATCATTCTTGTACCCACCCCTCAGCAGAAAGGCACACCCTTAGAAACCGCTGAAGAGTAATGCAAAGAAAAGGGACATTTCCTGGAGTGGGCTGGTATGTCTTTTACCATTCATGGGAAATTACATAACAATGACTCCTGTTTGCTTTGATATCTTTAGGCAATGGTCCCCAGCACTCCCAAACAACAAGCAAACAAACAAAATGATACTCTGTAAAACCAGTACTAGTATCCCAATGGTCTAGGCTTGGAATGGCTCTTTCGGCCTGCTTATTATAGACTCATTAGCACACTTTTATAACAGCTGATCACAACGAAATAATTTCAACTGAGTGATTATGCAAAACTAGCACCTGGCATGACACACTTAAAACCCTTGGGTGAAGGGAGCTCACGCAGCAGTCGGACATTCCGATCTGTCTGTCGCCAGGTTTAGGCTACGCTGGCGCTCTGAATTAGAAAATTACCACCACAGGCTCTGACAGCCTCTCCAGATGCAGCTCAGCTAAACCTTGAGTGTCACTGGACAAAGTAAACTGCCAGGAAAGCCGGGCAAGTGCCAGGTCCGGGAGCTGGGGCAGGGACAGCTGGGAGGTCCAAGGCAGACGGTAATGACACAGACAATTTGCTTAGAGCAACAGAAGTCCTTTGCAGAGTGATGTAAATCGGAAGCCGCTGGGATTGGGTGCGTGTGTGCGGACAGGGAATAGAAACTTTATCAAGCCCAGGACAGAGATGCAGAGAATGGGGATTTGAAGGTGAGATAGTAAAACATTTGAGAATAGTCCTGGGGAGGATCTAAAGTCAGTATTTGAAGAGAAAGCTTCTTAGGCCAAGCTGAGCCCCAAAGTAAGGGGAGGATGGGCCTAAGAATCCAGGTGCAGAGGAGGAAAGAGGACTTCACCGGACCGAGACGGGCAAGGGCTGGGTGAAGTGCCCTGATGAGAAGCACGTGTTCCCCAGCAGGTTTATGCACATGGAGTCTGCCAAGGCAGGACACCAGAGGTGTTTGTACTCCATTCAAGGCTGGAGCAGGGAGTCAGTGTGACCAGACTCTTGTCTGCTGGTGACAGTTACCTCCATGATATAGGAGACCACAGCAGAAGCGCTGGGTCCAGAGACGCCACATCTGAGTTTGAATCCTCCTTCAGCTACCAACTGGGGATTCTGGACAAGTCTTGGTCTCCTTGTCCCCAGTTCCCACATTTCAGGTCACAACATCCCAGGGATGACAGTGGCGTTAAGGTGCATGTGTTCGAACCCTTGAAGGGTCTCTGTTGTTCCAAACTGGGTGGGTGAGTGATGCGTCTGCATAGTGGTGACCATGAACTAGAAGCATGTCCCCATTTTTGTGGACTCTAAAACTACCCAAGGAAGTCTGACAGCAGTCAGACCACAGCCAATCCTCCCCAGAGCAGAACATTCACCTCCATGTAAGCAAAGCTGCAAGCCTGTCACAGGGGACCTTGAAGGCAGAGGAAGAGGAAGGTCTTTGACCTACTGATGAAAATGATTCCACATATATCCTGGCTTTAAGCAAAACTTACTCTCAGAGTGGAGACTGATGACGTTTGGGATGAGAACACATGTTTTCCCTTCCTTGTGTTTCCACCTTCCCTCCCCCACCTCCACCTCTCACGGTTTCTCTGGTCATTACCCTCTAGCAAATGTGACAGAAGTACACCCCGATGTAGCTTGTGGGTTCCCAAGCAGGGTCTTTGGGGTGCAGACATAGACTCTTTGCTGAGAAATCCAGGGAGAGGGCAGCTTGGCAGTAGGAACAGAAGAGGAAACATGGTCTAGGGGGCCCAGGAGGACAGGACTTGGTTCAGGCCCTGGGGAATTAGCTTTGTGTTGTGAAGCCCAGTGCCAGAGCCATTAGAACAGAAGGGGCTGCCGGGAGATGGGGACTAAAACCTCCCTTAGTGTTAACCGGAGTGACCAGAGGACTGGGCAGTACACACTCACTACCCCTGTCCCTGAGGACTTGGTGGTGCATAAAATCGGAAATTGTGACAATCCCGGGGTTACATTCACTGTGACTCCCAGCCCAGTGAGATCCAGAGTTCAAGCACACAGGAAGTTGACTTCTAGAAATTAAAGGAGCATTGTGGCAATCTTGCACATCTGAGCATGTCCATGTTAGGGATTCACATTCACTGCTTCGTCATTATGGAGATGGCGATGGGGAGATGGAGTCACATCTCCAAGCAACCTGTGGTCCTGAGCTCAGGGTCAGGGGTGGCTTTTGGTACGGCCTCTGTTACATTTGTGCAGAGTTCAAATCCTTTTAGGGTTTCCCTTCCTCTAAAGAGGGGTGAATATGAAGGGCAAATGGGATGGCACAAACAGCTCAGATTTCTGGGTCTCTTACAGTATCTCACACACTGCATTCTGTTCATTGCCTGTTAAATTACTTATTGACTATGAGAGTGCTCTAAGGCACATTGAAACTGAGTCCAGATAGAGAACTGGTCTGGTGACACTGGGTAATGGTTCTTGCGGTGGCATCAGGAATGTGAACATGAACCAGACAAAGGGCCAGCTCACTTGTCCTGGGTGTAACAGAGAGGTTTTAAGTGAATAGATCTCAAGAAAGGCCTGATGAGTCTGAATCCCAGCTCAGTCCTTAGAACAGTGCCTTGCTCCACATAAATGCTACTTATGCATTTATCACAGTTACCCATGTTATTAATTTGTGTGAAGAGCAAAGTATCTGACCATTATAAGGTAAAGTTAAGGGCTGGAGAGATGGTTCAGCAGTTAAGAGCACTTACTGCCCTTGCAGACACCCCACGTTTACCTCCCAACATTCACTCTGACAGCTCACAACCACCTGTAAGCTCCAGGGGATCCCATGGCCTGTTCTGGCCTCCACGAACACCTGCACCTGGGTACACACACTCTCACCTGCCTATAATCCTGGCACGTGGGAGACTGGGGTAGTAAGATGAGAACTTTAAGGCCAGCCCCCAGAACACACAGAGTTCCAGGATAGTCTGGGCTTCACCCAGTCTCTAAAAGAAAAAGTAGAAGATGCTCTGAGGAGAGGAAGGAAAGAGAAGGCACGGTCAGAACCATGAAGGAAGCCAATGTGGCAGGGCTGGTGTGTGGAGTGGGGGGAGAGAACATGCAGCAGGAGCTGGGGCTGCAGAGGGAGGTGAGCATGTGGACTGCAGGAGCCTCTGCTTGTCCCCATCCAGGCTATCCTCTGGCCTGGCCTGGACCTTGCCTGGTTTCTAAGTTAAGCTTCTTAACATCTAGGTCTTCCAAGTGTTCTCGGCCTCCTCCAGCCCCTACACCCTGTTTCTTGGAGTTAGCAGATGCCACTATATTGGCTCACTGTTGTAGGTTTTATCTTCCCACTGACACCTGGACAACTCAGAATTGGGGGGGCCATGCCCCAACCTTGTCCCACAGAGCTGAGCACATCACAGCTATGGTTCACCCATCCGAAGACTACAAAACTGGGGCTGGAAAGATCGGACTGAAGGTGTGGATCTACCCTCTGAATTCTTCTCCACAAAACGAAGAATGAAAGAAACACACCTGGGCTGAGGAACTGGCTACTTCAGGGATTTTTTGCTATGTGGGACTGACAGCATGCACGGACAAACAGAACGATTCTGATTCTACTCCCCAGCAGAGCTAAAACTGAGGATGCAGGAGACTACCAAAGAAACCTGTGTGGTGGAGACAGCAGCCCCAGGAGAGGTCGTCCCTCCTCAGACAACACTAAAACCTGACAAGATTAGCTTTGCAGTCACACAGTGGAATCAGAAAGCTCTTCTTGCTTTGCTCAGAACAACAAGGGCTGGAGGGAGTGGTCCTGGGCCACTGATGAGGATGGCAGTGTCTTCCAGTATGACCATCAAGCCCATGTGTATGAGCTGGGTCATTCTGATTTTTATAATAGGGACTGTTTTTTGTGCCACTCTATAATTGAGTTTGCCCTAGGCCCCTACTCTGGGATACCCCCAGAACCCCACACAGTGTGAAAGAGGAAGCACTTTGCAGAACAGAACCCAGGGCTCTCTTCCCAGGATTCCCTCCTGACTCTACATGGCGTGCTGGGAGTTCCTCACTATTGATTTCCGTCCCTAGGAATAAGGTGAATGCAGTCAAGAGCTAGGTACAGATCCTGGGCAAACTACTCAGAGTTGTGTCCTTTGAGGAAAGACAGAGTAAAGAGACCAAGTCACATGTGTGTGGCAGAGCCCTGCTGCCTCATGTGACCATGGCAGGTAAGCATCCCACACCCTCTTCCAGGCACTGGGCAGGAGGAAGGCATGGCTGCACACTCGACTGACAGGGTCATCCCTCAGCAACAGTGTAAATGGCCCTGCGGTCCAACTGCTTGCCCATGGTGCACAGCGTTGCAGTGATGTGTTCCAAACACTAGCTAACTCTGGGGCTAACCCACAGCTGGGAGGAAGCTGTCACCACACAAGACCTCAGGAGCCTTCCTGGGGAACACATCTTCTCTCCCAAGACAACCAGCAACAAGGTGGTCCCCAAGCCACCATCACTCCCCAGGGACCATCACTATAGCTGTGGTTTTACAGAACGGAGCCACGGCTGTAATCGCCAAAGGCAGGGCCGTTTTCTTCACAGCCTCAGGGCCAACAATATTCTCCACGGAGTCGACTGGGTTGGCCTACCTCTCCCTGCCGGGTAGGGTGTTCAAAGCTTTCAGTGCCAGTGACTTTTTAAGGCATCCATAGCTCAATAGATGGTGACTGACTCCCCTTTCCAAGGAAGGCAGTGGGATAGCCACTTGCCTCTTTTAGAGGGTGGGGCCAAAGGTGAGTGACACACTAGGGAATCCTAAGTCCTAAGACCAGCATGCAAGCGACCTGTCAATCCTCGAGTTGCCCTGCTGGGCACAGGGTATGCACGCTCTGCTAGCTCTCCCGCTCTGCTCTCCATCCACCACCAGGGGACCCCAGTTTCCATGGCACTGAATAGTGCGCCTTCTAGGGGCTGGATGTCAGGTGGGAAGGAGAGTTAAAAGGGCCCAGGACCAACCCAGGAGGAGGGAAGAGGGGCGGTGGCACCAACCGTGTCCAGCCGCGTCCAGCCGCGTCCCGGCCCTGCCGGTCTCAGGGAACCCGTTGCAGGACCCGCTGCAACTACAAGGCGTCCACCTTCCAAGCGGGATCCCCCACACCGCGAGCTCCAGGGCCGACCTCACTCCCTCCAGGCACCAAAGCTGCCTCCGCACGAAGGGCTCGGGATGGCCCAGCCCGCCGCTAGGGGCTCCGCCCACAAATCTGACCACGCCCACTTTGTGGTCCACGCCTCCTCCCCAGGAGTCCTGGCCAAATTACCTCAGTCTAGGTGCTCTCTTTGCTCCCTCCCAGGGGGAAGACTTTTATCCCTGCTGCAATGATCTTGTGACTGAGGCAGGAGAGAAAGCAGAATTGGGGCGGGCTGTCATAGAGCCCAGGACAGGAGGCAGAGGGCCTGCCGTGACTTCTGGAGATACCCCTAAACATCCATCGAAATAATCTAAGCCAGCATTGACCCAGGGAAGTGAGCCTAGGCCCATCCAGAAGTGCTCTACAGAGGCCCAGCTAGCAGGACCCGAACCCATACAATTATTTCCATTCTTGCCTGTGGTCTTTGACCTGTACCAAATTCAGTCCAAATCCTGAAGATGTGCTGGGGGTGACACTGGCTGGCATCTTGCCCTCTTAATACTGAGCTACACCCTCTGTCCTAACTATTGAAGGTGTGTGTGTGTGTGTGCGTGAGTGTGTGTGTGTGTGTGTGTGTGTGTGTGTGTGTGTGTGTGTGTGTAGATACGTGTATATATATGTTTAAATGCCAGAGAATGCTCTCTGATATTATTCATTAGGAGCTGTCCATCTTGTTTACTGAGCCGGGATCTCTCACTGGCTTGGAACTGGCCAAAGTAGGGTGGGCTGGTTAACCAGCAAGCCCCAGGGATCTGCTGGTCTCTACCTCTGCTGTGCTGGGATTACAAGCAAGGGCCCGGTGTCTGGCTTTTTCACGTGGGTGCTAGGAATTGAATCTGGTCCTCATACTTGCACAAGTGATTTTCCACCTGAGCTGTCTCCCCAGCCTAATACTGAATATCCTAAGGTCAGATTGGGGTCAGCAGATGCTCCTGCCTGTGTGTGGCTGAAGGCTGAGGAAGGAAGTTGTGATTTCTTTCAGAGAGTGCAAGAGGGCACAGACACTTTCTGTCCTGTGAGCCCAGCATCCTTCTGTCTTAACTTCCTCTTTTCCTTCCCACTCTCCTGCTCCTGGGGTGTGTGTGTGTAGGGTGGGGTGTCTGCTTTCTGAAAAGGGACATGCTGAAGGAAGGGAAGGCTCCCAGAGCCTGCTGCCACTGGAGTGTTAAAAAGAGTTGTTTTTATAAGAAGGAGATGAAGTAGCTTTCGGGGGTGGGGGGAGTGAAACCCAGTTCAAGGACAGATGTGGCACAGTTCGGGGTAAGACAGGGTTGCATGGAGGGTGGACAGAGAAGACAGCTGCCTCCTGTAGCTGGGATGAAATCCCAGGGTGACTCACAGTCCCCGCTCCCTGCCTGACAGCTAGGCGATATGATCAAGCAGGGCAGGAGAGAGAGGTTAGAACAAAGCCCGGCACTTAATTACCACGCAAGATCTCATTATAAAGTCGTCTCCGCTCCCCTCCTTGGCTGGCAGCTTGAAGCCCAGGTGACAAATTGCCTCAAGTAGCTCTCGAAAGGCTGAGTGCAGAGGGATGGAACTGCCTCCCTGTCCACCTGTTCTGCAGCGTGGAGCGGGGAGCTTTGTAAGCCCTAGGAGGAGCTAGTGGCCTCAGTACCAGCATCTGACCTAATGAGCCTTGCTGGAGGGAGCAGCCGATCCCTGTAATGTTAGTGGGACTGAGGACAAGGCTAGGGAGTGTTAGGTACACAGACGGCACCATGTAATTCCTTTGCGGGATCATGGGGGGCTTTATCATAGGAATGCTAGGAGTACCGCGAGGGACCTCCTAAGGCCCCACCCTGCTTGGCCCCTGATTTTGGATAATCATTCTGGTTACTGGGCACCAGAGACTCATTGTCAGAATGAAAGGCACTAGCTAGAATGTTCTTTCTTCATGATTTTGCCTGGCTTATTAGACCCCTATCCCTGCTAGCATCACATCTTCAAAGAGAATGGTCCTAACACTTCTACAGAGAGTCTCCAATTTATGGTGGTTCTGCTTGTGAATCTATATCTATATATCTATATGTAGATATATAGATGTGTGTGTGTGTGTGTGTGTGTGTGTGTGTGTGTGTGTGTGTGTGTGCATGACTGTGGTAGCCACAAAGGGGTTTCAGGTTCCCTGGAGTGGCAGTTATAAGAGGTTATGAATAGCTAGATGTGAATACTGGGAACTGAACCCGGGTCCTCTGCAAGAGCAGCAAGTGTTCTTAACTGCTGAGCCACCTCTCCAGCTGCTTATTCTTGCTGCTGTGCAGCCAGCAGGCCACACTGCTGCTTGGCCACGTGATCACAAGAGCAAACAACCAAACCCTGAAGTATATTGCTTCTGAAGCTTTGATGCTCAGTAGGTGGGCTGTCCTGAACAAATACATTCTCCTTTTATGACATTTTCCATTTACAATGAGTTGATTAAGACACACACCATCATGAGATGAGAAGCTCTCCATCTATATTAGACTCATCATCTTGTTATCTAGATCTTGTTATCTACTCCCTCTTTTCCCTCCGCAACTCTTGCTTCAGTCTGTAATTCTGTATTGATACGTTCTATGTCAAAGTGACAGACAGACTTTCAAACTGACAGCCTGGAAGCCGCGTGAGGAGAGGAGCCATGCCTGATTTTCTCACTTCAAGTCTAGTACCTGATAAGTGTTTCCCAATAAATATTTGTTGGTGAATGAATGAGCACTATTAGCCATCTTCATTTTAATATTAAGACTCAGCCTGTGATGTAGGCACCAGTGTCTATTGTTATTTCTATTTAAAAGGTTGTAATTCAAACAAGATTCAAGTACGAACCCCAAGATGCACTGGGTACTTTCTAAAACTGACCATCTTTCCAACAACCATGTATTCAGTTTCCCTACTTGTGTTTCTTGCCAGGGGTACCAATCTGAGTTAGGTGTGCCTTTCAGCATCAAGGAGTTTGTGTTCCCATAGTGTGTTCAACATGGAAACAAATGGTTAGAAGGTGATTTGATAAATGTTTTAATAGCATCTGGTTCTAGCACTGCCTGGAAGACCCTCTATCTGGGACCAGTTGATGTAGTGGTTTCAGGTAACAGATGGGCCAGTTTCATTAGTTGGATAGGCCAGTAGAGAATGTTCTAGAGAGAGAAAGAATAAAGGAATGTGGCTTGTTTGGAGACCTGCTGGTTCAGTGAGTGGGTGTGTGTGGGAGAAGGACCAGAGTGGATGAAGTGGATTTTGGCAGGTCCAGATCAGAGGGCTGTGAACCTGGGAGTGGCTTGGAGTTCACACCACAATTCCAGGTTACAGCCTGGCGTGAGGGGGAAGGAAGACACTTAGAGCTTGAAAACACTGATCCCATTATGTCTGCGGTCAGAAGGGAGCAATGAACGCATGCATTGTGCTTAACTTACCTTTTCCATCTTGTACACTCTGGGACCCATGCCCAGGGAATGGCCCCACCCACCAATGAGATGGCTCTTCTTATATCGATGAACACAGTCAAGACAATCCCTCACAGACATTCCTAGATGCTAACCTTAATCTAGATAATCCTGTGTATTATGGATTAGGATTACCATCATGGATTAGGTAACTGCTCCCTTACCTACTTAGGAACTGCTGTGTAAACCTCCACCTGGGCAGACTGCTTAGAAATTTGTCTGAGGGACTTGAAGAAGCAGACAGCCATGTTTACCAGCTGCCTATGGATGGAGTCAGGTGACAGTGCTCCCTGGTCACTAGTCAGCCAGGAAACAGTTCTGGAATGACACAGAATTGAATTCTGCTAGGAGCCCCAACCCCCAAAAAGAATACACCCCAGTCAGCCTGATGGATCCTGGAGCAGATGACACAGCTACTCCAGGTGTCAGCCTGGACTTTCAACTTTCAGAAACTGCAGAACAATAAACAGACATCACTGTTTCTGGCAGTCAGTTGAGCAGGGGTAGAACAGGAGTAGAACAAGAAGCCAGTGACCCAGAGAAGCAAGCAGTCTTGGAAACTGGGTTCCGTTTGCCATGGTCCCTCTGCTTGGGTCAGTCAAGCCTCTCTCACTTTCCTACTTAGCAAATTTTGCTCCAAAAAGATCACTGTGTCCACCCTGAGGTGCCATAATGAATCATCCCCGCCATGGGCCAATCTGTCCACATGCTTTGGTTTTGAGCTTCAAGAAGGCCAGCCTCTTCCCAGAATTTTCCTTATCCTTAATAGTGTGCCCTTCATCTTTGACTGTGTGTGTCACATGTGAATCCTTCACTTGTGCTGCCTGAAGGATTGAGGTAAAGGATGGTGAGGACAGTGAGCTTGTGTGTGTGTGTGTGTGTGTGTGTATACATGTGTGTACAGATGAGCATGCATACACACATACATACATATGGGACCCAGAGGTTGACACATGTAGCTAGAGTTTTCCTGCCTGGCCCACAGTCAGGACAAATCTCTCTCACCTGCCTGTCTCACAGACACTCAGACTCGACCAAGTAAACACAGAGACTTATATTGGTTACAAACTGTATGGCCGTGGCAGGCTTCTTGCTAACTGTTCTAACAGCTTAAATTAATCCTTTTCTATAAATCTATACCTTGCCACGTGGCTTGTGGCTTACCGGCATCTTCACATGCTATTTGTCATCGTGGCAGCTGACAGTGTCTCTCTGACTCAGCCTTCCACTTCCCAGCTTTATTCTCCTCTTTGTCCTGCCTACACTTCCTGCCTAGCCAATGGCCAATCAGTGTTTTATTTATTGACTAGTCAGCAACACACTTGACATACAGACCATCCCACAGCAGACACAGATGTTTTCTTCTATCTCTGTCCACCTCACTTTCTGAGACAGGCTGTCTCACTGGACCCAGAGCTCACCGATTTTGCTAGAGGGACAGGCTGGAAAGCTCCAGGGATCTTCCTGTCTAGGCCTCCCCAGTGCAAAGACTGCAGGCATGTGCCTCTGTGCCCTGCTTTTTAAAATGTGGGCGCAGGGGATTAAACTCAGGCCCTCGTGCTTTCGTGGCAATCACTTTACTGACTAAGGCATCTCCCAGGCCCAGGTGGTCTTGTCTTCGTGCTCTGCCTGCTACGATCATGCTTTGGGAGGCGGAGTATAAACTTTCTCAGTGGCAGTTTGCAGCTTGTATAGCTCCATGGCACCACAACCCTACTTAACATCAGAAAGTTCTAGAAAGCGCTGTGGATGACTGTAGTTGACCCTCTCTGGGAACAATGGCTACAGGCAAATGGAAGTAAGCTTGGGGAGGAGGCAGATGAGATGTCTCCGTCTAGATAGCCACAGAGAGCCAAGGAACACAGTTTCCCGTAGTCACTGAGCATGTCTTAAAGCTCTTTAGAGTTGATCATCTGGGAGCATGAAAACACGGAAGACTCAGGGAGATGACAAGACCTGTGGAGTCGCAGTTTGTCACTGAGCTGCAGAGCAAGTTTGTCTTTGGTCAGTCCTCCAGATGAGGAGAGCGTAGAGTTGATTGCTCAATGCTGTTCAGCTGAATCCACACTCAGTTTCACTTCAGCTTGGAGTCTGCAATTGTTTCCTCCTCCTCTTCCTCCACATTCTGAAAAGCTTTTTATTTTCAGGAGTCTGACAGGCAGGTGCACCTGAGCCTCGGGACACATTCTTCGGTCTAGCTCCTCCCCCTGTTTCTAGGGGTAGGGGTGGGGGAGAATCTAGTTGTTTCCTCCAGAACAGTCCTGTTTCTACGCTCCCCACCCTGCAAAGTCCCAGTGAGATGAGATGTATCTTGTCAGTGAATGCCCACTACTTGGGGTAAACTCTCCCTGGAGATTCATGAGTCACACTTCCAGGCGCAGCTGCAGGGCTGCTGAGATGGTGTGTGTGTTCTTCAGGCTCCCCTATCTGCCAAGGGGTGTGGCCCAGGAGGAGGCCTGTATAGGTAGGGGGTGCAGGTTGGTGTTGCCTGGCAACGCCAGCAAGTTTTCCTTCCTCTTTTGTTTATACCATGAGCACGAATTTCTTTCTTTCTTTCTTTTTTCTTTTTTTAATCTCTTTACTTTGATTTTCTGTAAACTTGCTGCCCTGGTGTCAGAGAACATGCCTCTGAAAACTGTGAGGCAGGCCCAATGAGACCCATACGTCACATGTTTTCTACCAACTTCCCCTCTCTGGAAGCCGTGTCAGGTTCAAAGGAGGTTGCCTGCAGGCAAAGGCAACATCCAGAAACCCTTGTCAGCGAGGCTGTGTTCTGGAGGAGTGTTGGATGGAGCCTTTCCCCTCAGGTGAGCTCTTGTCACACTTTGGAGCTTTTGTTCGTGGTAGTCTCAGAGTGAACTGTGTGCCCAACCCACCAGTGAGTTTCTGGTTGACATAGTCTTTGCCTGTGGCTATGGGGGGGTGTCTTACAGGATGGGTGGTGTAGAAATGGGCTCTGTGACCCACACTGTACCCAGACTTGATTCTTCTTAATAATCAAGGTGCATCCTAGCCTTAAGTGGTAGTACAATTTTGGTTTAAAAACCAAACAAACAGCTACTGTGGTAATAGGTTTTGATTTTTAATCTGCTTGGCCTAAAACGAGTTTGACCCTATTGCTGGCCATTTCTTCCAAACTGCCTTCTCTCTCAATAACTTCAACACAACAGTCACTCTGGACCTTTTCATGCCGGCTTCCCATGACATGGAGGACTCTCCGATCTCTTTAGTTGGGTCCCCTCCCCACTTCCATAACAGGTGGGCCTGTTAAACTTCAGTTTGTGGCCATGTTGAAGCCTCATGGACTGGCTGCTTGTTCTCCCTTGGCAAACCCAGGTAACAGAAGCAGAAGAGTGTTGTTTGATGATGATGATGATGATGATGATGATGATGATGATGATGATATTTTAGCTAGGCTTTCACTGTGTGATCACAGCTGCCCTAGAAGTTTATCTGGATAGACCTTTAAGCTGGATAGAAGTTTACCCAGAATTCCTTTGGAACCTTTCTCTGGCACTTCCTTATCTCTAGTCTCATTGACATTGTCCTAGTCCAGATGTTCATCTGCTTGTCCCCTCACTTAACACCTGCATGCTGAATCCCCCACCCGATGGCTGCCTGAGCTTGAGAGCCACCTACGCCCCATTCATTCAAAGCCTAAGCTCCCCTATTTCTTAGTGGTGTGATCTTGGGCAAGTTCTTCAGTCTCTCTAAACCTTAGTTTCTGATCTGTAAAGCAGAAAGAATAATACTTACATTACCAGGTTTTGTCAGGATTTAAATGATACAAGGCACAGAGAACAGAACCAATGAGATGATAGGTGATAGGTGGTCACTGGGGTTCTTGAGAGGCGCAGAATTGATGGAATGAATATGTATATGATAAATGGAGATTTACTACACAGACATAGGGGTTAGATAGTTTGCTAATGGCTGTCTGTACATGGCAGAGACAGAGAACCCAGTAGCTGCTCAGTCCTTAAGACTGGATCCCTCAGTAGTTCTAATCCAGGATCACAGGCCTGGAGCTCCCTGGAGAGTAACTGATACCGACTTCCACATTGAAAGTCCAAAGAAGCTGGAGTCTGATGTCAACAGAGGGTGGAGGCAGCTGCCACAAACACAGTTGCTCAGGAAGAAGTGAGCACAGGTAGGCGCTTTCCCCTCAGACCTCTGAGGCTGCCTATGGGAAGGCAGTGGCTGTTCTGAGGGCTTGTCTTCTCTCTCTATTAATCCTCTCTGGAAACAGCCTCACAGAAAGGCACAGAGGTCCATCTCCTCTGCGATTCTACATCCTGTTAACAATATCAAGTGTCACAGAAAGACAGATGATAGACAAGCAATAGATAGGTAGGTAGGTAGGTAGACAGAGATACATAGATACATAGATAGACAGACAGATACATAGATAGATGATAGATTGATGATTGATGGGTAGATGATAAATAGGTAGATGATAGATAGATTAGGTAGATAGTTGGGAGGGAATTTTGTAGGGAAATTGGCTCATACAGTTATGGATGCTGAGAAGTCCCATCACACCATATACAAAATGGAGAATTGTGAGATTGTATCATGGCTCAGCACAAGATTAAGTCCTGAGATCTAGAGGAGTCAAAGGTGCAGCTCTCAGCCTGAGGCCAGAATTCTTAGACCTAAGAGGCCACAGGTACAAGTCCTGGAACTCAAAGGGTCAAGAACACAAAGAACATGGAGTTCTGGTGTCCAGGAGCACGAGAACATCAGTGTTCTAGCTCTGAGATGGGGGGCGGGGAGAATTTTGGGTTGGGAGCTTAGCCTTTAACAGCTGAGCCATCTCTCCAGCCCGAGGGATGGAAGAATTAATGGAAGAGAAGAAGGGAAGGAGAAAGAAGGGAGAGAGGAGAGAAAGGTGAATGAATGTTTGCCCTTTGCATTCTTGTTCTAACAGGCCTGTAGCAAGAATCTTAAAAGTTCTTATTAATAGAAACAAACCCAGTGCCAGTTACTGGGGTGAACACTGGAAGATCAGAGAAACAGAACAAGCCACAGCCACCTCACCTTGCCAGTTCCTCAGCTGATCCTGTTTCCTCAGACTGGAAGCCTCTGAGTCCTCATCCAGAGTAAATCTCAGCTGAACTGCTGCTCAAAAGCCTAAAAGCTTAACCAGTTCTAGTTCCTGGTTTTCACGCCTTATATACCTGCTTTCTGCCATTACTTCCTGGGATTAAAGGTGCGTGTCTCCATGCCTGCCTGTTTCTAGTGTGGCTTTGAATTCACAGAGATCCGCATGGATCTCTGCCTCCAGAAGGCTAGGATTAAAGGCATGTGTGCCACCATTTTCTGGCCTCTGTGTCTGTCTAGTGGCTGTTCTGTTCTCTGACCCCAGGTAAATTTATGAGGGTACACGATATATTGGGGAACACAGTATCACCACACAGGGCTTTATAAATTGCTCAGCCACGTGACAGGACACCTGCTAACGACTTAATGGAGAAAAGGCTTGTTTGGGCTCCTATTTTCGGAAGGTCACAGTCCCATCCATCATGACCAGGAAGACATGGCCGCTGGAGTGTCCCTGTCTGTGCTGGTGGCAGCGTATGCTGTGGCTCCTCCCATCCCTGTGAACCCGGCAGCAGAAATAGCAGGCCTGAAGATGAGAGGGTGGGTGGGTAAACTTCGGGGCCCACCCCTGGTGACCTGCTCTCGCCAGCTTAGCTTTATGTCCACAGCCACCCAAACAGCACCCCCAGCTGGAGACCAGGTGTTCAAACTCAGGAACTTGTTGGAGGTTTCAAACTCAAAACCTGTCACAGGCCCGTGACCACTTAAAAGATGCCAATGTCACTGTGTGAGAGTGGGTTTCTTATTTAGGCTGGTGATTTCAATGCCATTCTCTTCCTGAAGCACTCTCAAAGAGATGCCCAGAAATGATGCTTTTACCAACTGTCTGGAAATCCCTTAATCCAGTCCAGTTGGCACATCAAGTTAAACCATCTTAGTAGGTAAATCATCTAAGGGAAATATAGCAGTGGAAGGCATTCAGAACCTTATTCCTGCCATCGCCAGGGCCCAGCTGTGGAATACAGCATCAATGAGGGATGGAAGGAGGCTGTTTACGGAAATGAGATGGACATGCCCCAAAACAAATGTAATAAAATGCTCCAGTGGTATCTAGGGCCACGGGCAAGGGGAACCTGGGATTCTAAATATCCTACCTGGGAAGAGTCAGAAGAAGCCTCATTCGAAGGCAGTGGTTGTGCTGCTGTGTGCACGTGTGTGTGCATGCGCGCATGTGCCTGTTTGTGTGGAGGTCAGAGGTTGACACTGGCTGTCTTCCTCAACTCCTCTCCACCTTATATTTTGAGACAGTGTCTCTCCCTGAACCAGGAGCTCACTGATTCAGCTACATTGACTTTCCAAAAAGCCCAGGGACCCTCCCTAGCACCAAGGTTATAGGTGTGCACCACCATACCCAACTTTTTATGTGGGTCCTGGGGACTGAACTCGGGACTTTATACTTGTGTGGTAAACACTTTACCCACTGAGCCATATCCCCACCCAGAGTCGCACTGATAAGGGCAAGCTGAGCTACATTTTCCCAACTCTGTCACAATTAAGCTCCTGTGACCTTCTGAATTCCTTTTAGAGACCTACCCTGTCCATTGTCTCTCATCAATGACAGCGCTGACCCCCTAAATGGTCTCTTCAGCTTGACTTCAGTGAGATCAGACCGTCCCACTGTGAAAAACCCTCCTGCATTCTCTGCCACTGCTTCCCACAAGCTCCACTCCTGCCCTCTCTGTACCATTGATCTGTGGACACACCCAAGTCTCCTGTCTTTGCAGAATCCATGGCCTGAAACCCCTATACAGCTCCTTTCTCCTCCTTGGCCTCAGGCCTCAACTAGGACACCAGTTCTTCTCAGAGACATGCCCTGCCCATCTTTCCTAAAGCAGAACCCCTTCATCCTCTACCCACCGTGTTTCCTAGTCAGTATCTTATTTTTTCCGTTCCTATCCCTTAAAACTGTCAGAAAAAAATTTGGGAATTTCTGGTATACTAGTTCACTGCATATCCCAAATAAGGATAGTCATTAATTAATAATAAATCCTCAGTAATAAGACACAAAGAGTTCATTGTGGCTAGAGAGCCAAGAAGACTGGCTGGGGTAGTGTTCAGATCTTACCTTGCTCTGGGTGGTTCCCATACAGTCAATCAAAATCAGTCTTCATATCTCTTGGCTTTGATAGCACCCCACTTCCCATTGCAAATAAAATTGCTCCTTCTGATTTGGCTTAAAATCACTTGCTCCTCCATTTCAGAGTTGGTATCTAGTTATTGTAGAAAGACTGGAAAGGTCAGGAAAGGAAGGAGGGAAGGACTCAGCCACATTATTTCTGTATACTTGCAGCCACTGTACCATTTCTACGGCATTTCTTCCTGGGCCGATTGCTAGGAATAGTCTAAATGCAATTATCATGTTGAGAAAGGAGTTTCCCTCGTTATAAAAGTGTCTATTCAACTGTGGGATGCTACAGTGAGTGAAAATGTAGTGCATTGGGTACAGCGTCTGCTTAGCATGTACACAGTTCTGAGTTTCATCCCTAGCAATGCACAAAGTGGTGGAGGTGGTGCATGCCTGTAATCCCAGCACTAGGGAGGTCAAGGCAGGGGAATCAGAGTTCAAGGTTATCCTTGGCTACAGTGTGAGTGTGAGTGTGAGTGTGACACCAGCCTGGGACTCATGAGACCTTAACTCAAGAAGCCAAAACTAAATACAAGAAAAATAAGAGAAAACAGAAAAAAAAATCACCGAGGTTTTTTTTCCATCCTTAACATCCTGTTCTGACACACCCAGACACATTCTTTACTTGACATTTCTTTGTAATCCACAAAACAAACTCACTTTCACAACACACCAAGGATACATGGCTACTTCATGAAAGGTGTTTTGGAAGATAGGAAAGAAATCCACACTGCACCCTGTTCATCAGAACCCTACGCAGATTCTTCTCCCTCCCTCAGGCCCTTCCATCCTTCTTGGCAGTGGGATGTAGTGGGCAGCGCAGCTATGACTGTGAAGCATTAGTATTTTAGGACTAAGAACTAAAAACAAAAGGGTTGGGTGCATGACTCAGTGTGACTCAGTTCTTGCTTCGCATGCATGAGAGGCCAGCTTCTATCTCTAGAACTCGAAAGAAAGTCCAAACCAACCCTTGCCTCTGATTAAAGATGCAGAATTATCACTATGCAGCTTCTTTATTATTGTGTGGCAATACTTAGCCTCTTTATCAACGGAAGGAAGGGGAAATTAAGACTTTTTTTTTTAGTTTAGCATTTCTCCTGGCAGAGCCTTCTCCCTGTCACCATGCAGATTGTGAGCCACTGCCACATCGAGGACAGAACAGCAGCAGTCATTGTCTCCAAGCCTGTCAAGCACAGAGAACTACCACTGCAATCATGGAGTGAGGCCATACCTCCTAGTGCTGAAAGAATGCCTTCTCAGTGGAGAAAATGGGGATGAACTAACGGTCCAGACTACCTCTGGGTAGATGCAAGGATTCTAGATTACCAGACAGGGCTCCAAATTGAACCAAAAAGGAGCTACAGGTACTTTTAGAAGTGATTTTACCAGTCTGTGTTTTAAATGTATCTCTTGGTTGAATGGAGCATATGTACAAATACATTTATTTTTCACAAAAGCTTTTCTTCTTCCCATTCCCATATATAAGAACATCTTTCCGCTGCCTCTACACAGCACACAATTTGGCTGAGAATAAAATGATTGAATTCTCTCTTTGTTGAAATGCTTGTAATGTGACTTTCCCCTCATATTTAGCATTGTTGAGTTAGCTGTGACACAAACTCCATACCTCTGCTTATTTATGGAGTTCCCGTGTGTGGATGCTTACAGTTTCTGCAGTTCCTTGTAGTTAACCAGTTTTTTTTTTTCAAATCTGTTTTTAAAAAGTGTCTAGAAGTCAAACCATGCTGGTTAACCTCGATTACCAACTCATTGGCTCAAGAATTGCCTTGGAGATTAGGAAAGGATTTGTCTGGGTGTCTGTGAGGGTATCTCTCAGAACAAATCATGAGCACTTTGGCTTAAGTGATGGGTTAATCCCTCAATGGACTTGCAGTGTGCTGGGATTATTGGGAGATGATGAAAGGTAGGTAGAAATGTGTCTGTTGTAGTTTGAATATGAAATGTCTTCATAGACTCATGTGCCTGGACATGGGGTTCCCAGCTGGTGGTACTGTGTGGGAAGGCATGGTCCCTTCAGAAGGCGGGGCTTTACAAGAGGGAGCACATTCCTGGGAGTGGGGTTTAAGGCTGTCTTAGTTAGAGTTTCTATTGCTGTGAAGAGACACCATGACCACTGCAACTCTTATAAAGGAAAACATTTAATTGAGGTGGCTCGCTTACAGTTTCAGAGTCCATTATTATCATGGTGGAACATGGCAGCATACAGGCAGACATGGTGCTGGAGAAGTAGCTGAGAGTCCTATATCGTGTAGGCAACAGGAAATGGTCTGAGATACTGGTGGTATCTTGAACATATGAGACCCCCCCAAAGCCCGCCTCTACAGTGACATACTTCCTCCAACAAGACCACATCTACTCCACAAGGCCACACCTCCTAATAGTGACACTCCCTTTGGGGGCTATTTTCTTTCAAACCATCACGAGGGATTTTTTTAGCCTTCACCCACTTGCTGTTCATAGATGTGGTGTGATGAGTCAGCCTCCTGCCCCTGCCCCTTCTCCTGCCCAGACTGTTGCTGCCTCATCCTCCCAGACTGCCAATCCTCCAGAACAGTGAACCAAATGAACCCTTACTCCCCTACGCTGCCTTTTGCCAGTCAGGACATTTTATCACAGCAACAGAAATGAAACACAGAGTCCTTTGGGAGAACACCCGCTGCCACATACTCCTGCCCCCGTGATGCTCTGCGCAAGAGCTTGGGATCAAGTCACCCAGGAACCGAAAACCCTGAAGCTGTCTACCGTAATGAAATCCTCCCTGCCTTAAGCTGTTCTGTCGGGTATTCTGGTCTCGGTGACACAAAAGGAAGGCGCATGCAGACGCTTGGATTTACCTGAAATTTCCTCAGGCTTAGCAGCAGCGACGTCTCATGTCCTGTTCTTGTCCTTCTCCCTGGCGTCCTCAGCGCATTCCTTGGGAAGACCAACCGTGACAACAGGAAGGCCACGACACGCTCTCTCCTAAGACGCCTTTCATCTTGCTTTCCCACTCGTTCTCAGGCTCGCTCAAGGTCAGTTGGCCAGGAAACTCGACATCGTTTCCCCCTGTGGTTTCTGTCAGCTCTTTTGCTCTAGAACGGGGGTGTCTCTCGCTTGTATTCTCCGTTGTTTACTCCATAGAGCAAGGCTACCGCTGCTTTTTTACAGCATGTGCTTGCTGGTTTTCTGTCAACTTGACCCAAGTCAGAGCCGTTCTGGGAGGAGGGAGCCTCAGCTGAGAACATACCTCGGCCTGTAGGCAAGTCTGTGGGACATTCTCTTGGTTGATACCGGTGTGGAAGGACCAAGCCCACTGTGAGGAGGGTCACCTCAGGGCACGTGGTCCTTCTTTATATAAGAAAGCAGGCTGAGCAGCACATGAAGAGCAAGCCAGTAAGCAGTACCCCTTCAGGTGTCTGCTTCGGCTCCTGGCTCTGGGTTCCAGCCTTGAGTTCTTGCCTTAACTTCTCTCAGTAATGGACCGTGACCTGGGAGTTGGAAGGTGAAATAAACCCTTTCTCCCCAGGTTGCTTTGGGTCACGGTGTTTGTCATAGCAATAGAAAGCAAACCAAGAGAGCGCGAATTCTACCAAGTTATTTCTATAACATATTACTAAGTAATAGAGGTGGCAGAGGGCAGGGAGGTGGCTTAGTAGATAAAGTCACTTTCTGTCCACCAAGGCTGATGACCTGAGATGGATCCCCGGAACCCACATAGTGGAAGTAGAAAACTAGCTCTCACAAGTTATCTTCTGAACCTCTATGTAAGTGCCATGATGAGCACCTCCCAAATAAATTCAATAAAAAGTTGAAATAATTTAGTGTTGATAAATTTTTCATATTTGATGATTCATGTATGTATATATCTAATATATACATATACATGAATATTTCAACTGCTCAAACATTTGAAAACAAAATGCATGTGCTTTAGCATGGCCCTGTGAAGTACTTCAGTGTGGTTTTTTGTTTATGTCTTTGTTTTTGAGGCAGGGTCTTATGTAGACCAGGCTGACCTTGGGCTTGCTAATATTGCTGAGGATGACCTTGAATTTCTGATCTTTCTTCTTCCACTTCCTGAGTGCTAAAATTACAAGGATATGCTGCCATGCTTGGTTTATGCGATTCCGGGATCAAACTCAAGGCTTTCATGTTGCCAGCCCAGTACATATCTTTTCAAAATAAGGCCAGTCTTCTTTTTTTTTCTTTTCATTTTTCTTTATTAAGAAAATTTCTACTCACTCTACATACCACCACCCACAGATCCCCCCTCCTCCCTCCTCCCACCCTCCAACCCTCCCTCCCAAGCCACCCCACATCCCCACATCCCCCAAATCAAGGTCTCCCATGGGGAGTCACCAGAGCCCAGCACACTGAGCCTAGGCAGGTCCAAGCCCCTTCCCATTGCACCAAGGCTGTGCAAGGTGTCACACCACAGGCATCGGGCTCCCAAAAGCCTGCCCATGCAGTAGGGATGGATCCTGATCCCCCTGCCTGGGTGCCCCCCAAACAGTTTGAGCCAAACAACCATCTTGCATATCCAGAGGTCCTAGTCCAGTCCCACGGGGGCTCCACAGCCACCAGTCCACAGTTCATGAAGGCCAGTCTTCTTAATAAATGCCACACTGGGATCACAGCTAAGGCATTTAATAACTCCTTAATACCCAAACCTAGTTCCTATTCAAGCTTCCTCCCCCCAGATCAGTGTGCCATCAAGGTAAACATGTTGCATATGCTGCTTTGCCTCTTCGGTCTCCCTGGCTCTACCAGCATTATTCCTGATGCTGGTTTCAGGCTCTCTATACCTTCTGGATTCGTCTCATTGTTTCTTCTTGGAGGCACTTTCTTGCTCTTCCACGCCTGCATTTACTACAGAGTGGGGTGTGACAGTGGGAATCAATTCTACTTAAACATGTTGGGCGACCTTAGGTAGCTAGTTAGAAATGAGCAGACTTGAAGATCAGGGAGGATCGACCCACCTTCCCTTATCATCAGCTTCAAGCCCCACCCCTTTGTTGCCGGTAACACAGTGATTTTGCAGGTGAAAAACAGGGATGGATAAATGAAGGGGAACACCACAGTTGCCCCTCCTTAGTATTTAGAATATCACCCTTAGGTAGTAAACTACAGGCAACTAATGACTGCTAGGAGAAGAGAATTAGCCTCTCCTAAGGATGAGCCCCCTTATCAGTTGTCTAAGGTGTCATAGTCAGCCCTGAAACCATGTGCATAATAACAACCAAAATGGATTCAGCAGGTTGGATTTGTACTTATTTGCACATACATACACACATACATATATGCAATAGTAATAGTGAAAGAAAAAAGAGGCTATCAACTTGAGAGTGGGAGGGGGATGTGGAGGGACTGGAGGGGGGAAAGGGAGGGGGTAAATGATGTAATTCTATCTCAATTAAAAACATACTTAGAAAATATTTAGAAAACCAAATGAAACAGAGGATGGTGGAAGCAGCAGCGTCACGGATGCCCATTAAAAGAAAGTTATTTCCCTCTGGTAAAGCATGGATGTTCTTATAGATTTATTAATTTTTTTCTTTAATTCCATATAATCTACTCTGCTACATGATTTTTGCTTGGTCAAAAGAATGTGATCTGAGTCATATCTCTCTCTGGCCCTGGGTAGAGACAGAACTTCCTGAACTGTCAGGAATATTCTAAGATCAGTACCCAGAAGGAAGCCTTCTGGAAAGAACAAAGACATTATTGTCCCCACCCAGATGGGCCTGTGTGCTAGTTAGCTGTAACTGCCAACTTGGCAGAGCCTCGAGTCACCTCAGAAGGAGTCTCAACTGGGTGATTGCTCGAATCAGATTGGCCTGAGGGCTTGTCTGTGTGGGGACTGTCTTGATTATTCATTGACGTAAGAGGGCTCCCGGCCTCCACTACGGGCAGCACCATTCCCTGGGCAGGTGGTCCTGGACCTTATAAGGAAGCTAGGTAAGCACGAGCCTGCACGAACCAGCAAGCAGCATTCCTCTATGGTTTCTGCTTCAAGTTCCTGCCTTGACTTCCTTCAGTGATGGACCTTAACTTCTAAGCTGAAACCAACCCAGTTGCTTTTTGTCAGAGTGCCTGTCAATCACCTAGACAGGCAAGTGCTCCTGGGAAAGCTGTCTGTTCCACAGACTTGGGAAAATTGTCTAAAGGCTACCTTACCATGCAGGGCAGCATGATGGTCCCTTTGGCCATTGTGTGCTCTGACCCCACAAGTGTGCTTTTCTTTTCAATGGACCCAGTGGCCATTGTCCACTCTCACCGTGTGTGTGTGTGTGTGTGTGTGTGTGTGTGTGTGTGTGTGTGTGTGTGTGTTTATGCAACAGTTCCTTTGGCCACTGTCCACTCCATGAGTGTGTCTATTCTGTAATAATCTCTTCCTGGTTTCAACACTATGCTCTATGTCTGGTCTGAATTCACCTGAGGTAGATCACAAGGACTGGGGTGAGGGGAGGCTTAGAATGAGGTCCTGGTAACAGTAAGAGAATTTCCTAGTGATGCTTCTGTGTTGCCCCTTGTTCCATTATTAAAGACACGGTGTTTGATTGTGTGGCTAAGGCAGTTATAGTTGGGATCTCTGTTGTAAAGCTCTATTTTCCCCCTTGAGATTAGCAGGCAATTTGGGTGCTTTTCTTTCTTTTTGAAACAGGGTGTCATGCAGCCCAGGCTAGCCTAGACCGAGCCAAAAAGATGACTTTGAATTTTGATTCTCCTGTCTCCACTGAGTGCTGGGGTTCCAGGAGGTAGCACACCACGTTTGGTTCCTATGGTGCTGGAGATGGAACCCACAGCTTTGTGGATGTTAGGCATGCATTTGACCAACTAATGTGAATTTTGTCTTGCCTGCGCATGTGTGTGTGCCCTGTGTATGTGCAGTGGTCATAGAAGTCAAAACAGAACATAGTATTCCCTGGAACTGGAGTTACAAATGGTTATGAGCCACCACGTGGGTACTGGGAACCGAATGCAGGTTCTCTACTAGAGCAGCGGGTGTTCTTAACCACCGAGTCACCTCTCCAACCCCCATTGATGGTTTATTAACTTACAAAGGGCTCTGTAAAACCTGTCTCTTTGAGACTTGGTTGGTTTTATACTCCTTAGCAAAAAAAAGTCTTTAAAAAATAATTTATTAGTTCTTTGAGAAATTTGTACCACCTCTTCTGATCATTTTTATGCCCTCTTCCAACTCTTTTCAGAACACCCCCTTTCCTACTCACCCAACTTCGTGCCCCCCCCAACTAAACTCATCAAGGCCAGTTTTTGCTGTCCAAACATTCTTGGATGTGTGGCCTTCCCCTGGAGAGTGGTTGAGTTATGGGGACTACAGTCTTAAAGAAGACTGACGTTCCCTCTCCCAGAAGCTGTCAACTGCCTATAACTCCTGCTTTAGAGATGGGACTTCATGCTCAACTCCCCTTTCCATGCTGGGACGTGGTGTGCTTCGAGCTTTCACAGGTCTTGTGCAGGCTTTCACAACCACTGTGAGTTCCTATGTACAGCTTCCACGCTGTGCCCAGGTGATAGTTTCTTAGTAGTCATCTGCTGCCTCTGGCTCTCACAGTCTTCCTGCCCCCCTCTTTCTTTCTCAACAATTCCTGAGCTTGGAAGGAGGGGTGCAGTATATATGTTCCATGTAGGACGGAGCAGGCTGGAGTCTCTTATTCGAGTCTTGGCCAGTTGTGGATCTCTGAGTTCATCCCCATTTGCCACAAATAAAAGCTTCTGCAGTGAGAGTCCGGAGATGCACTGGCCTGTGGTTATAAGGGTAAGTCGCCAGGAGTGGCTTTAGTACTGTGTCTGTTTCCAGAGTGGTAACAGTAGGTTCTCCCCCAGGGCCCGTTGTAGATGAGGTGCTCAGCCCAATGATGGTCCTAGGTTCCCGGCTTCATCTTGTGGAGCAGGAGAAGCCTGAGTTTTAAGCCTGCTATTGCCGGCCATGCTTTTTCTTCCCGTCTTCTTCATGCAAGCACAGCTGTGGTCTTTTCCACATGGATTGTTTTTCCCTTCTATTCTGTGTGAGCCACATCCTCTCTTTTGCTCCCTTGAGGGAATACTAAGTCCTCCTTCCCCTTAGTTTCTGAGGAAGGAAGAAAGGAGGGAGGGAGGGGTAGAGAGAGAACTACTTCTAGAGATCTGGGCAGTCCCCCTTCCCATACAGGACAGCACTTGTTCCCAGCCTGCCTTGAGCTGTGTGCTCCTTCTCTGCAGAGCTGTGACTACAGACGAGGCTGAGGCTCCATGTGGCAACTCTTCAGCCCTTCAACTGCTTGCCAAATTCTCCTCCCAGACCCATCGCCGGACACTGAGCCAGGGCCCTTCCCCACCTCTAGCACTCTCCTTTTCTCTGGTCCACTAGGCTAGACTGGTCCCTTCTCAAGCCTCCCCTTCCCTGGTTCTCTGAAGTACCTTCTGTAGGGCTGGTTGGTACCAGGGCCCTTCCTGACAGTGTCTCCTCTTCTTCCCACCTCTCATCACTGCCTCAGTTGCTCTAGACACAGCTATAGAAAGAGAGAAGTGCTGATGAGGGACCAGGGGATGCTGGGGTGGAGGTGGACAGGTCATAGTTCTTTATAAGCAGCCACTTGGCTGTCCAGCTGTTCAGTGGTCCAATCAATACAAATTCGGGGTTTTGGAATCAAGATCAGGTAGTGCGGAAGAGATAAGGGTCCTTTTTCTAACTCCATGGTGACATCCAGACAGCCTCATGTCTGTCTCTCTTTGGCTCTCTCAATTCATTTTCCTCCATCTTCATCAGCATTATGGTGGGAAGTTAGGCATTTCAGTGATTGATTGAAATTCAGACTGCACTGGGATATTTACCTCTCTTGGCCACATCTTGGTTAAACTGGGTTCTCTGAGGGGAATATGTGTGGTGAATTTGACGGGCTATAGTCAGGAAGGAGCAGATCAGAGGCCAGACTGTTGGCTCCCTGGGAAATAATGACACCAATGACCTACTAAGTGTGACAAGTGATCGTTTGGGGTGTGATGTAGATTGGAAAGAGTTTTCTGAAGGACGGAGCTAGGAAGAGAAAGCTTCTGAGCTGTTGTGGCTGGTACAGTGGACAAGGACTCCAGAAAGCATGAGGAACCTGTTCCAGAAGCATGGCTAGCCTGATGCCTGGTGAAGACGGAACCCGAAGAATTTATGTTTGCAGTTCACAGATTCAAGCCACCTCAGCTGCTGCTACTCTTCCGACACAGTGGGGATCTGAAGGTTTCAGGTGACTTTAGGACACAGGATCTCAAGATTTCAAAGATGATTTCACTAAAGGCACTTGAGGGAGATGTGGGCAGATGATTGCTCCCCAGATAATGGTCAGCACATTCCTCAGTGTCCCCTAGTCTAGGAGATGGCTTGTCCCTGTGCTACCCCAGCTCATTAGCCCTGTGTCCACAAGACCCCACACCCCCACCAGGGCCCTGTGGGCCCCTTGGCAAGGTGGACATAGGGTCTGTCTAGTTTCAGACACTCTCATCCATAAATGTCCCAGAATCTGGTCAGAGGAAGTCTTAGGGCGGGCAGGCAGGGGGGTGGGGGTGGGGCGTCTCTGTGACCAACACAGCCAACAGAGTAATGATCCAGAGGAGGAAAGAAGGTAGTTTGGTTCAACAGGACTCCATAGCCAGTGTTGGTTCAAACTTTGAGAGTCTGACTCTGAGTAGTTTACTTTAGGCATGTTTAAGCACAGCACGAATTGTTGAAAAATATCCTGGTGATAATGAACTCAATCCCATATGCACAACAGTTTGAGATGTGACTATGTCAAACCTGGAAGTACACATGACATCTTCCATAAAGGTGGGTTCTATAGACTGACTGAGAAAAGTAAATTCATGGTAATGGTCTGGGGGAGGATCCGGTGTGGTCTCAGCCACACAGATATTGCAAAGGTCACCACCAGGCTATTGACCACCTCTGCTCCCAGCCTTCTGGGCAGAAAACAGTTGTACATTTCTTCTTCTTGAAAAGACAACCCTCCGTGTTTAACATTCCTGGTTCCCTTGACGCTTATCTGTGAGCACAAGGACCTTTGTGTCTCCCACAGAAGTCAAATGTTAGTATTTCTCCACTATTTCCATGTTGAAACCTGATCATCAACGCAATAGTTAAGAGCTGGAGGTTATTAGATTGTGTGGGTAGAAAACAGGATTGACGCCCAAGGAGTCTTGAGGCCCCTTTTTTGCCTGTTTATTCTTCTTTTTAGCATGCGTGCACGTGTGGAGGACAAAGAACAATTCCGTGGAGTCTGTTTTGACTTCCACCTTTATGCAGGTCCCAGGGATTGACCTCAGGTCACCCGGCTTACAGAGCAAGCACCTTCAACTGCTGATCCACCTCTTTGTGTTTTGGTTTGGAAAGTAGGTTTCCCCTGGCCTAAAGGCTCCTGTGTTAAATCCTTGGCCATTGGGTGGCACTGTTTTGGGAAATGGTGGGGACTTCGGGAGGTAGGGCCTGGCTAGGGAACAGGTCACTGAATGCACACCTAGGAAGCATATCCTAGGTCCCCAGAGCCCTCCTTTCTGTGTCCTGTTAGCCTGAAGTGTCACACGCTCTTGTTACTATGATAGTCTGCTCCCCTCAAACCCAGAGACAAAAGTTCTAGCTAGGATGGACTGAACATTTTGACAAAATAAATGCTTTTTATGGTTGTTTCCGTCAGGTATTTCGTCACAACTATTAAACAAAAGCAACAGTACATAAAACAGGAAGGCACAGTCAGCCAGGAATGGGGGCACATGTCTGAATCTGAGGGCTTGAGCCCAGTAGAACTCTGGACAAGTTGAGCTGTTCGGAGCCAGCCGGGGTGTGGGGACGCTGGCTGACCCCGTTATCTCTCTCCCTCTCCGCCTATGTCTTCCCTCTTTGCGCCTCAAAATTACAGACTTCCAGCCAGGCATGGAGGACATTCCTTTCATCTCAGCACTTGATATCCATATTGATCAATGATACTTTTCTTTAACATATCTTTTTTTTTTTTTGGCAAAGGGAGGTGGAGCTCTATGAATTCTAGGCTGGCCTTGTCTATATAGTGAGATTTGGTCTCAGAACAAAACAAAAAATATGGGCGTTCATTTTCCCACTCCAGAGTATGGCTCAGGTGGCCTAGTCCACATATTTCCTGAAACTCTCCCTTCCCAGCCTTCACAGTAGCTATGGTTTTTCAAGGTACAAAGACCATACACACACACACACACACACACACACACGCACACGCACACGCACACGCACACGCACACGTACATACACACACACATGCACACGCACATGTACATACACACATGCACACACATACATATGCACACACACACACAGCACACACGTACCTCAGAGGAAAAATCAGCGAAGGATTTGTGTACTATAGCAAAAGCCTTCTGTTCATACATATCTACTTTGTCATAAATAAGAAAAAAAAAAGCTAACTCTGGGAAACGGTGTTAGCAATGTGCACGGCCAACAAAAAGTTCAGAACATATTAATTATGCCAATACAGGTGGAGACAGACAGCACAACACAAAGATGGGCACAGAAGACAACTAAACAATGGCCGGCAGAGGAAGAAAGCATCATTGACTAACAACGTTGTGAATATTTGTTCAGCCTTGGTAGACACCAGAGAAACAATAACAAAAACAAAACAAACAGCCAGAATCCAGATGTTCCTCTTTCACCCCTGTTTTCTTCAGAGAGGGATTTCCTCTAAATGTTAGGGCTTTATTTCTGTCTCCCTCCTTCCTACCGAGATGGAACCGTGGCTGGGCTTGGGGTGGGCATTCCATCACATTTTTTTTTTTTCTTCTGTGTGAAACTCAACCGGAAAAATATCCCGAATGCAGAAGTACGGTCTCTCTCTCCCTTTTTAACTGCACTAGTGTGAGGAGTAGCTTGGGAAAGCATTCTGTGGTAGATTCATTCTTCCCTGGCCAGGCTGTTCCAAGGTCAAGCCCCTTGGGTGACTGGGCCTCTATCTGCAAGCCATTTGTCATTATTTCCCAACTGGCTCGTAACTTGGGCGAGAAGCAGCCCCGCTGGCTGGGCTCTCCAAAGCCTAGAGATTGACTGGCAACAACGAGACACATTTTAATGATGCCATGTGCCCTTAGGAACAGGAACAACAGGGCTGGGCGCTGCTGCTGAGAGAGTAAATTGACTGGCCACTGCGAGCTGTAATTAAGCACGATTAAAATTTAAAGATGTGTTCCTGGGGCAGCAATCCCTCTTTTGGAAGGATCTTCTCACATGAAAGTGTGTGTTCGTTCAGTGCAGTTTATAAAAACAAAAAATCTGGAAATATCTCAGATGTTCTCCAAAGGCAGAATGAACAAATAAGGTAGTGACTTCATACAATGTCTGTCACACAGCTACACTTACCATTTATCAGTGTGGATACACTGAAAAAATATTTAGTGTTGGGGCTGGAAAGATGGCTTAGCAGTTAAGAGCCTGGGCCACTCTTCCAAAGGACCAGAGTTTGTTTCTCAGCGCCCACACACAGCGGCTCACAACTGCCTGTAACTCCAGCTCCAAGGGATCCAATACTCTATTATGGACTCCACAGGCACCAGCATGCATGTATACATATGCGCATACACACACATTTGCACAAAAAATAAAATAACCCTTAAAATATTTAGTGATCAAAAGCAAGCTGCCAAAGAAAGTATATTGTACGATATCATTTAAATAAAAGTTGGAAAATTGCATGGAACCTTCATGAAAATGTGTGTTTGAAGCTGGGTACCTATGGTATGTACAAGGCCGTATAGAGCCACTGCTCTATCTTAAACATGTAGGGGTAAACTGTATTTTGATATTCTGAGTTGTTCTGATTTTAGAATCCTCACATGGGCTATACATGATGGAAGATATCTTTATCAAGGTAAGGGGGACCAAACCATGTTCGTATACACTAACGTTTCAAAGTGAAATAATTAATATTCCAAAGTGAAATGCAGTCATTGAAAGTGAGACACACAAAGTCCATAAATAACTTTGTGTCTATTTAGATTCTGTTCTCAAATAAGTTTGTCACAAACTTACATAATCAGGAAACAAACAGAACCCCACTTGTATCTCAGAAGTTTTGGGGGGTTCAGATTTGTGAATAAGGGGAAATACATCTGAGAATAAAATCATACATAGGGGTTGGGGGTGTATGAGCAAGACCCTTGGTGGGTCCTGAGCATAATAAACAAACAAACAAACAAACAAGCAAACAAATAAACAAATAATAATAGCCCCAACCCAGCTATAAATAATAAATGAAAGCACATGAATAGAAACAGAAATGCAGATTATGATGGCTGCCAAGCAGGAGTAGGAACCGGTTAGGATTGGGGCTGTGTTTGTAATGGCTTTTTACTTTTTTAAGGAAATGCCTGTGGCGAGACAGACGCTGAGATTTAATAAAGCTTAGTGGTGTGGACAAGAGCATATTATTCTTTACAGAATTCTGTATGTTTTTAAATGTGTCATAATAAGAAGCATTGAGTCTTCATAGCATCTACCCCAGAGAGATAAAATGAGTTTTCCAATCACTCACCTAGTTGGTGATAAAGCTGGAATTTAAATTCTATTTTTTTTTAATCCGACTCATTCCACTGGGAGAATTGAGATATTAACCTCTTGTAAATGAAGGTCTATGAATCGATGAATTAAATGTCAGTTATTTTCTCAGAAGAACCTGTAGTGTAAATAACATGACAGAAACTAGCTCCGATTCACACTGCAGCAGAGCCCAGAGCCAGCAGAGGTGTGTTTTCGCCCTACCCCCCAACCCATCCCCTGTGGCAGGGAACTCACAGTCCTAAGCCCATTTGTCTCTCAAAGTCACCTCACTTCATCGCTTGGAGCTTCAGCTAAAATCATTCTTCATTCTTGTCTTCTGGGACGGCGAGTCTGTAGCTGACATCTCTGACCTTTGGGGACTCCCTCAAGGTTCCTGCTTCTGCCCCACAGCCCACCAGCACTGTTTTTAGAAACACAGAGCTTCAGGAAAAGTCATGCTATGGGGCCACTTCTTGTACTGCACCCCAACAATTTTATACAAGTGCTAAAAGGAAAATGAACTGGAAGGGTAGAAAACACAAGACATTGGACATGCTTTATATGCAAGGTTCTGTGCTAGGCACTGTATGTACACTACTACATGCCATCATCTCACTATTACTGTGACCAGGTTCCATTATGAATGGGGACGAGGGGACTCGTGTCTTGTGGTGATATTGTGTTCCCCAAAATATTGTGCACCCTAATAAATTTATCTGGGGTCAGAGAACAGAACAGCCACTAGATATAGAGGCCAGAAAATGGTGGCACACACGCCTTTAATCCTAGCATTCCAGAGGCAGAGATCCATCTGGATCTCTGTGAGTTCAAAGCCACCCTGGAAACAGGTAGGCATGGTAACAAGAGCCTTTAATCCCAGGAAGTGATGGCAGGAAGCAGAAAGGTATTTAAGGTGTGAGGACAAGGAACTAGAACTGGTTAAGCTTTTAGGCTTTTGAGCAGCACAGTTCAGCTGAGACCCATTCAGATGAGGACACAGAGGCTTCCAGTCTGAGGAAACAGGATCAGCTGAGGAACTGGTGAGGTAAGGTAGTTGTGGCTGGTTCTGTCTCTCTGATCCTTCAACGTTCACCCCATACCTGGCTCTGAGTTTGTTTTTATTAATAAGACCTTTTAAGATTCGTGTTACAGTGTCTAATAAAGAGCAGGACTCCAGCAGCCTCAGGATCAAACTTTCCAAGTGACTTCATATGGGCAGCCGGAGGTGGTAAGAAGATGGCTGGAGGGAAGACACAGGAGTATGAGCCTTCATAGGGAATGAATGGGTCCTGGGTCTTTGTGCTTAGTTCCAGCTGGGTGGCTTCTCCTTTGTCCCTTAACCCAGCATACTCTTGATCCTCTAGCACCCCCAATTGGAAACATAGGAAAAGAAGCTCATAGACTTGAATTCTATTTTCTGTAACCTGACTCATTCCAGTGGTAGAATCGAGATGTTAACCTCTTGCAAATGAAGGTCTATGAATCGATGAATTAAAATCCAGTTATTTTTCTCAAAAATCAATCAATTAATCAATCAATCAAATCCCCTACAGTGCAAATAACATGATAAGAAACCAGCTCAGAAGGTAAAATATTGAAAGGAGGAAGCTTTGGGGATGGTTCATTGGGTACAGGGCTTGCTACATGAGTGTGAGAACTTGAGCTTGTAAAAAGGCTGGGTATGGTCACACCTGTCTGTAACCCTAGGGCTGAGGCAGGAGAAGGGTCAAGGACAGGTAGACTCCTAGAACTCATTGGCCAAGCAGTCAGTGCAGTCAGCATGTACCCAGTTCACTGAGAGATTGTGCCTCAAAAGATGAGGAGGAAAGTGATAATGGAGTTAATGGAAGATCCCTGGACATATATACATCTACCTCTGGACTCCATACTCACATGCTCATACACACACACACACACACACACACACACACACACACACACACACACACACGCACTCACACACACAGTAAAAGGGGGGTAAATGTAAAGGATTGAGAATTACTGAAAAATCCCCCAACCTTGGACACTGTATTAATGAAGAACTGCAACCAGGTGTAAGAGGAACTCGAAAAACAGTGGTTTCCAAATGTTAGGAGTTCGATTTTTCTTTGAATACAACAGTTTCAGAGCTAGATGCTCGGGGTATGTTTCAATGACTCAGAGGTGTCAGGGCCAAGTTTGTTTCAGAAACAGATGCTGAGATGAGGCTGCACTCCCAGGAAAGTAGGAAAAAGGCCAAAGCTAAAAGGAGACTCAAGCCAAACACAACTGCCCGAAGGAGCTTTCTCTCTGTGATGTCCACTTGGTCATTTCTATTTACACTGCCGTCCAGAATGGACAGCTGGCCGCCATGATTTTAAGGGGAGCTAGGAAATGTTAGCAGTTACTGTCAATTCCCTGGTGGGTCTCCTAACAGAACCTGGCTTTGGTTAGTAAGGAAGAAAGGAAGTATGCTGGTTTGATTGATGATATTCCCCACGGTCTTGGGAATGTTGGTAGAGCTGTCTGTATAGGCTCGGGAGGTGTGGTCTTGTTGAAGGAAGGGAACTCACTGGGGGTAGGCTTTGAGGTTTCAAAGCCATGTGCTATTTCCACTTCTCTCCCTCTCTCTCCATCCTGCTCGAAGTTTGAGATGTGAGTCATCAGCTCTCAGCTTCCAGTCCCAGTTGTCATGTTTTCTGCTGTCATGCTGTCCCCAGCATTATGGACTCTAGACCTCTGGAACTACAATCCCAAATAAGCCATTCCTTCTACAAGCTGCCTTGGTCATGGTGTTTTACCACAGCAATAGAAAAATAACTAAGTCAGGGAGTCTGTTAGTTTTTCTGTTGCTATGACAGAGGCCACAGAAAAAGAACATAGGGGGCCAATTGTTTATTTTGTTTATCATTTCAAAGGTTCCAGTCCATCATGGTGGAAAGGCATGCAGGAGCATCATGAGAATTACTGGAGCATCATGGGACAGGAAGCAGATAGAACACAGCACTAGCTGAGTGGTTTTCTTCCCACCCCATCTGTATTGTATCTGGGCCCCAGCTCATGGGACAATGCTACCTACACAGAGAAGTTCTTCTCCTTTAGTAATCCTCTGTGAAAGGCCTTTACAGGTGCACCTAGAAGTGTGCTCTCCCAGTCTCCTAGGTTATCTTTGATCCAATCAAATTGACAACCAAGAAGGATAAGCACAAGGAATATCACTATTGCATAGCAACTTATTTCTGAATCCACCAGACAGGGAAGGAAAAAGAACTTCTTTATTCCTGAAGTTATGGAGCATCTTCTTAGGTGGTCCAAAGCATTGAAAACTTATACTCAGTTCTTCATCCTCTTGTTGCAAAATTAAGGTAATGCTTTAAATTGTTTAAAATGCTTAACTTTAAAAAAAATCCCAGTAACTCTTTTTTTTTTGTCTGCTTCATTTTTGTTTTTCAGACAGGGTCTCACCAAATAGCCCAATTCTCCTGCTTCAGGCTTTCCAAGTGCTGATATTACAGGTATGTACCACCATGGCTGGGTTCCTAGAAACTCTTAAGCACAATTCACACTCTGAGAAGATGTCTCATGTTCACAACTCACACTCTGAGAAGATGTCTTATGTTCACAACTCACACTCTGAGAAGATGTCTTATGTTCACAACTCACACTCTGAGAAGATGTCTTATGTTCACAACTCACACTCTGAGAAGATGTCTTATGTTCACAACTCACACTCTGAGAAGATGTCTTATGTTCACAACTCACACTCTGAGAAGATGTCTTATGTTCACAACTCACACTCTGAGAAGATGTCTCACATTCACAGTTCACACTCTGAGAAGATGTATCACATTCACAGTTCACACATTGAGATGTCTCACATTCAGAATTAATACTCTGAGATGATGTCTCACATTCACAATTCACACTCTGAGAAGATGTCCCACATTCACAATTCACACTCTGAGAAGATGTCTCACATTCACAGTTCACACTCTGAGAAGATGTCTCACATTCACAGTTCACACTCTGAGAAGATGTCTCAATTCACAATTCACACTCTGAGATGATGTCTCACATTCAGCCTGGTCTTTTTTCACTCACCATCACCCACCCCCAGGTCTGTTGAGGACAGTGTACTGAAGCTCAGCTTACATGGGGAGGATGGAAGAATTTCATCATGGGATGAGGGAAGGATTTCGGTTTGTTCTCTTTCGGGGGGAAATGTCAGCACATCTCTATAGTACCTTGCATAGTTCTGGCACTAGCTCATGCACTCAGAGATGTTTTTCTCCCTTGAATGTTCTCCAGGGCTGGTTTGAGACATGGAAAGCTCCTCCTCCGCCTCTTCTTCCTCCTCCTCTTTCTCCTCCTTCTCATTCTTTTTAAGTTTCATTTTATTCTATTTCTTTTTGTGTGATGTGTGTGGTGTGTGTTTGTAGTTTGTGCAGATGTGTGCACCCAGGTACAGGTATGGAAGATGGAGAAAGATCTAGAAGTCCTTCTCTATAACTCTCCGCTGTATTTCCTTGAGACTGGTTCTGTCATTGGATCAGAAGCTCACCAGTTTGGCTATGCTGACCTGTCAGTGAGCTCCCTGGATCTGCCTGCCCCTTTTCCCCCAGGGATGGGGTTACAGGCATGTACAGCCATGACCAATGTTAACATGGATGCCAGGGATTCAAACCCAGATCCTCATGCTTGTGAAGCAAGTGCTCTTACCTATGGAATTGTTTTCCCAGCTCGCAAACAGTAGCACTTCTCACAAAAGGTACGTTTAGCTCAGAGGTATATTTAGGGGACTTTGGGATTCATGGCAAGTTGACCTGGTAGCCACAGTCTGAAGACTGTGTGAGCGAGCACCCTCTCTGAAGTCGGCAGTGGGCAGCTGTACTAGGTGTTGGAGGATGTGGAATGTTCTTTAAGCACTTATTCTAGTTAACATTACAAAACCAGCACCTATGGCAGATTCAGTACAGCAGATGGTGAAATGAGAACTTAGGTGTGAGTGATTTATTGACAAAGTGCTTCCTGGAGACAAGAGGAAGGGGTGGGGACGCCAGGGCTGAAAGGGGGAAGTGCCAAGCAAGAGCAGCTTCAGACAGAGAGCTCTTTCCACTCTGCTTCAGCAACTGTCCACACAAGAAGGTTGGGAGGTGGGACGTGTTAGAAAGAAAGAAAGGCCAAAGCCAGGGAAGATGGGCATAACGGGTCATTAGGTATTTATGAGAAACCGGGCTGAGTTCTCATGAAGTTGGTGCATGTGCAATAACTTGGTAGTCTCATGCTCTAGCAGACAGCAGCCCTGTCCACCCTTGAGTCCCAGGGAGAAGTAGCTCCATGTTTCTGACAGTGGATGGGATCCCTGGTTCACCTCACCCTGTAGTCTGGTTAAAACAATCCTTTTTCATCAATGTGAGACTCCAGAAGGAACTTAAAATTCACTCATTATTCCACTGATTGCTATATAGACAACACTGCAAATTGTCGCCTGAAGGAAGAGGGAAATAGAACCCTGAAATTGGTTGCAACTCTGTGATTTCTCTTTGTGGTGGTAAATTCAGAGGCTTTCTTGTCCCAGCATCTTGGTGAGCCACAGATCGATCTGCCTGGGAGACCACAGATACATCACAGTGGAAGGAAAAGATGCAAAACACCGACTCTATCCTCAACTTCATGCTCAATTTGCTGCCATCACAGAGCTCCTTCATGTACCACTGTGCACAGCAGCACATGCCTTTCTGTTTGTGTGGCCCCATTTTCCATCAGTACAGCCGCTGCCAAAGATGGATCAAGGGGAGATGGCTTAGCCGTCTACCTGAACTGATTCACTCCCGGTTCAGTGAGAGAGCAGAAAGTCATTGAGGAGCATAGCCAAGATCAATCTTAGATCTCTCTTTCTTTCTCTCTCTCTCTCTCTCTCTCTCTCTCTCTCTCTCTCTCTCTCTCTCTCTCTCTCACACACACACACACACACACACACACACCATAAAAAAACAGCACAGAGAAATTTGTTGAGAAGTGGTGTGTGTTTTTTGTGTTGTGCTTCTAAAACAAAGAAGTCCTGTATCTGAGGCAACAGCTCTGCTGGCTGTCCCATCAAACCCTTACACACGGGATTCAGGTATTTAAAAGCCCCACTGCACCTCATACAATGTAAGCTTATTGGTAAAACATGTCAAGGTGTCATACAGTGGTTTTTAAGGCACTGATTCAGCAACACAGGGCTCAGTACCTGTGGACTTATTATGGGGAATTTCCACGGCCTGTGTATGAGGAGAACATCAGAGAGAATTAGAAGTCAGAGCCCAGAGGGTGAAGGTATGGGAAGGAGAGAAGATGTTCTCAGACACAAGGTACCCTGGAAAGACAGACAGGACAGGACCTCTAGCACCAAGGGGCTGGGGAAGACATAGCCAGAAACCTGGCTGGCCACTGGGAGCCAGCAGGAACCTGATTTCATCCCATAAGTTACGTGAAGATTCTGAAGTTTAAGGAGCTGGAAGATGTGTCCTATGTGATAAGGACAGGTGTTAATGAATGTCACTGCAATGGACTAAAGAAATAGGAGGCAAAAACTAATGAAGAACAAGAATGGTTTGGGGGAAGGTAGTTTGTCTTGAATATGGCAGTCAGCAATCAGTAGAAATTTCAGTATCTAATAAGGTATTAAGTTTGTTGATAATGACTCTATCCAAAGATAGTTTTTTTATATCAAGTTCATACGCCCAAACACATACTCCAATGAAACAAAACCTCTATAAAATAATTGTGCTGGCTTGTTTTATGTCAACTTGATGCAAGCTAGAGAGTCATCTGAGAGAAGGGAACCGCAACTGAGAAAATATCCCCATAAGATCAGGCTGTAGGCAAGCCTGTAGAACATTTTCTTAATTAGTGGTTGATGGGGGTGGGTCCAGACAATTATGGGTGGTACCATCCCTGGGCTGGAGATCCTGGGTTCTATAAGAAAGCTGGCTGAGCAAACCATGAGGAACAAACCAGTCAGTAAGCAGCACCCCTCAATGGCCTCTGCATCAGCTCCTGCCTCCAGGTTCCTGCTCTGACTTCCTTCACTGATGGACTATGATGTGGAATATAAGTAAACTCTTTCCTCCTCAACTTGCTTCTGGTCCTGGTGTTTCATCACAGCAATAGAAACCCTAACGAGGACAATAGTATTTCTTCATTAGGTGCACTAAACTCAGAAGTAGTTCTATTTTGTTCTGCTTCGTTCCATTTCATCCCACTCCCATTATTCTGCATTTGTTTTAAAAACAACACTGGGGGCTGGAGAGATGGCTCAGTGGTTAAGAGCACTGGCTGCTCTTCCGAAGGACCCAGGTTCAACTCCCAGCACCCACATGGCAGCTCACAACTGTCTGTAGCTCCAGTTCCAGGGCATCTGAAACTCACACCAATGCACAGAAAACACAGTTAAGTAAATTATTAAAAAACAACAGCACTGGTCACAACCACTGGATTTCTTTCCTGGAATAACCTGATTCTTCCACCTCCTGTGATGCAGGCACTCTTCTGAGGGCACGGCCATTTCCACAGAGCTACATGAGGGGCCGTAGCTGTGGGTGTGACCCACAGACTGTGCGTGGGATAGGACAGCAGGTGCAGGAACTGCCTGTACCTCTCAAGGTATGTGGTCTTGAGCTTCGCTGCTATAGATTAGATAAGTTGATCTCCTTGGTCATGGTTTCAGGAAGTGGGGCACTGGGAAGCTGATTAGATTACAAGGCAAAATGGTTTCGAATGAGATCATTGCCCTTATGAAAGAGAACCGGAGAGCGCCCTTGTCCCGTCCACTGTGCACAGTCAGAGTGTGAAGATGATGGCTGGGAGGCAGTGGGCCGTCACTAGAACCTGGATCTGCTGGTGCCTTGACCCTGAACCTGCAGCCTTTGGAACAGTGAGGAGTAGATGACAGAAGATTGAAGCCCTTGGTGGTGATACTTTGCTACAGTAGCCGGACTGGACTAAGAAAACATTCCTATCCCTCAAAAGGAGCCAACACTGCTGTGTTCGCTCAAGGCTGTGGCTGGCATCTTCTGAGGCAGTGACTCTCAACCTTCCTAATACGGTGACCCCCAACCACAGAACTATTTTCATGGCTACTCCATAACTGTAATTTTGCTACTGTTATGAATCATAATACAAATATCTGATATGCAGGATGGTTTTGTGTCACCCCTGTGAAAGGGTTGTTCAACCCCAAGGGTTGAGAACCACTGTCCTTAGGTAAGATCATTCGTGTGGGAGTACCTTGGGAATCTCTGTGTGTTTCTTAAGGACAGGAGACGTCTCCTGCTTTTGCCTTCTGCACACAGAAATTTGGCTCCTGCCGAAAGCAGTGCTCATCACACCATGAGTGCCTGGGTCCCATGGCAGAGACAGCTCAGATCTCTGAGCACCTCTTCTAGGTCAGGCAGCGCACCAAAATATAACTCGCTGGAAATTACCTTAATCTATGGGTAGAGAAAGAGGCTTGGGAGAAGGGGAGGAATATGGTCCCATGAATGGAGAAAATCTTCATTTTAGTCAGTCCGCTCCCTTGTCTTGTTCTCTTGTCTTTCTCTGTCTCCATCCTGTGCTGCACTTAGTTTCCAAAGGCCAGAGATAAAGCCTTCCTGGGTCAGCATTTATCGCATATGTCCCTTGTGGTACACATCCTGAATCTTCTGGGGTCGTGCAAAATTCCAGAGATCTTTCATACATGTGTGGGTCTTCCTTTGTCATTGGAAGCTTGCTTTCCAAAGTTAGAATGATGGCTGCAGGCTTAGGGAGCAGACAGAGGGACAAGCAAGACTTCATGTGTGCATTACCTCAACCCCTGACTCATGCCTGCACTACAAATGAAGAGGGAAAGATGAGGTAATTGTCCAAGGCCACACACACAACAGATGGCAAGGCTGGAATCTGACCTGAGAGCTTCTAACACTGTTAGCCATAGTGCTTGGGGGATTTGGGGACCAAGAATAGGGAAGTAGAGGAGAAAACAGATGCTCAAGCTTTGGACATTGCTGAATATTCTCAAGGAAGACCAAGAATAGAAGAGAAGCAAAGAGAAGCAAAATAGAATGCCAGCCAAGCCAATGTGCACAGCACAGTCAAGACCCCGCTTCCCCAAGGAACGATTTCATCGTGTTACAAAATGGCCATGAGCAAAATGAGAGGGACTGTGTACAGGAAGGTAGGAAAGTGCCTTCCTTGACTCCCCCAATAATGAGCAATTCCCCAGATGCCAGCAAAGTCCCAAGAAGCTGATTTTTGCCATGAGTTCTCACCCTGGACAGATGCATTTTTTATAAAGACTGTTTTTAATCTAGAGAGGAGAGTATACAGTCACGCAGCCAGCCTTGGGGCTCTGACAGCTCAATGGACCAGGAAAGAATCCCCATCTACCCTGACTCTGAGTGAATGGTGGGGTGGCTGGGAGCTGGGAGCCAGGGAGGAGACTGGAGCAGAGGGTAGGTAGCTGGAGCGGCAGCCAGGGCTTTATAAATAACCCGCTCCTCCCTCTGCCTTAGAATCACAGAACCGTGACTAGCTGCAAAATTAAATGAAGTGCAGGCATCACCCCAGAGAAACTGAAGTGTCAGGAGAGGCAGGCCATGCAGGCGATGAGCCGGAGGCTCAGGTTTATGACAACCAGGTAAACAGACACCCCTAGGAGGAGTCCAGAGCCCAGGGGTAGGGGAGGGGAGTAGAGGCAGAGACCCAGGAATGCCCTCTGTATCTCACCCTTCCTCTGTTGTCCTAACCAGCCCAATCAAACTGGATCCCCCTCCGTGTGTGTGTGTGTGTGTGTGTGTGTGTGTGTGTGTGTGTGTGTGTGTAAAGGTTTGTACAGCCCCACACTGTCCCTGCCAATCCAGCTCTCCTTTCATTTCCAAACATTATTCCAAAGCTGTTTTGTAGGAAAAGGGTCCTCAACTTCATGTCCCCTTGTCCATTCTGGAAGAGTGACTGGAGGAAATGGAGCAGTGGCTGCACCAGACCTGGAAGAGCAACACTCTCTCCAGAAAGTCCGGGAGCTTCTCACAGAACTGCCTCGGGAAGTCCAGACAAGCAAATACACTCACCCAAAATTGTGCCCCTGAGTGGACAAATGCTTCCTGGTATTGTCTAGGGTAGGGAGGTTTGTTTAATGGGTGAGTAACCCTCCTTTCTAGTTGGTCAAGGGTGTCTGGGGAGATGGCTCTGGCTTGCTGCACAGGAATGAGGACCTGAACTCAATCCCTAGCATCCACATAAAAACCATCCTGGTGCTGAAGAGGCAGAGGTGCTCACTAGGCATCTAGCCTGATCCTGGAGTCCCAGGTTCCAGAGAGAGAGACCCTGTCTCAAAAACCAAGGTGTAGAGACAGCTCCTGAAGAACCACACTTGAGGCTGACCTCCATAAACATTTGCACACACATGCACATGCAACTACACATACGTGTGTGCACACATACATACACACACACACAGAGGGAGACGGAGGGAGGGAGGGAGGATGTGCTGGCATGTGGAGTCGGGGGACTTGTTTCTTTACTAGCTTTATTGATGTCTGTTTTTTCCATTCTAGCTTCCTTTGGAGTCCTTACCTCTTCCGGGTGTTATATTTCTGGGTCCTCATCCTCCTGCCTCTGGCTTTTCCACTCTACAGTAGTGTCCCCAGCCACAGGAACTTCCCTGAAGAAATAAATGCCAAGCCAGCCCTTTCAAGTCTTAAGTAGCACTACTGAGGCACAACACTGAACCAGCTTCCAGGGAAGGCTGAACTCTGAGACATTATTCCTGTCTTCAAAGGACTTTGTAATCTGGTCGGCAATATAAAAATGATCACGAGACACTGAGAGGCACATATGCAGTGTCTCTCAAGGGCATGCATACACTGTCTCTGACTGGAACAAGTCTATATAGATCTGTGTATTCTGAGCATATTTGGTTCAAAAGCGTCCTGACCATATACATGTACTATATCACTCATACCCACACATACACTTCTCTTTCAGATCCCACAGTGGCTTTGCTATGTATATATGTATATACATAGCATACATACATATACATACATCCTATGTATAATAGGATGAAGTAAAGACTTTTAGCCTGGGTGAATTTAGCTGAGAGGTCACAACTGACTTTAACAAATGATATCGTGTGAATTAGCTGATAGAATAAAGAAGTTACTCTCATCCAGTGGCTGCAGCAACCACACAGAGAAGAGGTGTCCTGGTCCCAGGACATCTCTATCAATCTGAATCAAACTGAATTCAGCCTTTTTCTTTGGATGAGTTTGAAGGCTAGACACGTTAGGTGGCTTCCGTCACCGTACTAAATGCCTGACATGGTTGTCTTGTGAAAGCCTTAACTGGGCTCACAGTCTCAGAGATTTCAGCCCTTGCTCAGTTTGCTCCACTGACTTGGGATCTGTGGCAGCATAGTGACATGATGGTGGGGATACATGGCCACTTATCTCATGGTTGGGAAATGGAAGAGAATGGGGTCTAGGGCGGCAATACCTATTCAAAGACATGACTTCAAAGGCCTCCCACGAAGCCCTACACTGCTTCCCAACAGTGCCAACCTGGGGAGCCCGCCTTTAACACAGGGCCTTTGGGGATGTTCTAATCAAAACTACAGCAGAGCTGTGTGTCTTCTTACTCTGCCCTTTTCACTGCTCATTTAAATATTTACCTTATTTTTTTTTCCCTACCGTGAAAGTATCTTGTAACGTAAGGAGAATCCCCCAAGCAATGCTGTCTTCTGCTGGTCCAGTCTAGGGATAGGAACTTCTTTCAAATCTCTGAAATTGCAGTTTGAGCCATCTCTTCCAGAACCCTCTTTCAGGGAAAGGCCTGGAGTTAAGGTCGGCTTTTCCTTCAGGCCAGGAGCCAGTTGTTACAGAATTATTGAAAGCTATTCCAGAGAAAACGCTGCCTGCCCACTTTCAGAAGCCTTCCTGAGCTACATGGGTTCAACCAGAGTCCATTTATATAAGGCTAAATGAGAGCTCCCCACGTACAGAGGACTCTAACATCCCCAATACACAGTTCTCCAAGAAGAAAATGCAAATTGTGGCTTAAAGTCAGCCTCTACTTCTGTGCCCCGAATACCAATGCGGCTTTACCCTCCAGCTAGGGCAGTGGAGCTGCTTGCTCTTTATGCAGATCTCTGCCCTGCATAGATTTGTCTCCGGAGACAGTTAGAAAAACAAATAGACTATTAGCTACTTGCTTCAGGAGCTCTGCAGGGACAACAGGGTTAGATACTGGTCTCAAAATACCAGGTCTGTGACGTGACCATACCTTAGCACACATCAGAGCCGAAGCGAGCCTGGAACAAAGCTATGCACAGCTGGTAGGCTGGCTGGTGCCAAGTTGGGGTTTGCAATCAAGCTTTTGTGCTCAAGGGTCTGTTAAGGATCCATACAGGTAAAGGTGGGTAAGCATCAATTGGACCTTCAAAGGACGAAGTATGGAAGGCAGGAAGCACCAGCTGGGAGAGGACCACTTCAAACTCTGTCCCAGCTCTAGTCACACTGTCCTGGACCCTTACAGGGCTTCTTCTTTCTAACCACTAACCCCTCCCAGGGATGCTGGCCTTCCCACCTCTCCCTCGCTGTTTTCCACCTCTCCCGTGATCCTCCTCCTCTGCCTGTTGCTGGCTCCCTCCCTTGGACTGGAAACCCATTGTGTGGGCACCCTTTGGCTGCTAAGCCTTTATCCGGTGACCCGAAGCCAGCCAGGCATGACATGGGAGGATGGACTGTACAGGCTGGCTGTGTGGTTCCTTCCGGGGGAAGATAGGAAATGACCCTGCTTTTAATTGTTATAAGCTGCCTCATCATAAAATCTTATGAGTTTCTCACTGTTTACACAGCCAGTTTCCTAGACATTTGGTGACAGTTCCTCCATGCATCTGAAGGCACATACAGTTCTTTCCCTAATACACGGTTTGGCACGAATCAACAGAAATCCTTTAAATGTAAAAAAAAACCCAAAACCTTAGTTGTGCTAAAAACCAACAACAAACATTTTATGAAAAAGAAAAAAACTGAAGTTACTCCTATTAATTCTAGAAAAAGACAGTTGCCACCATGGCTGATTAACATAGCTCTGGAGAATTTAAATAATGCAGCAAGACAGAAAAATGAGTTGATTGCAAAGAAGATAAAAATATATTTTACAGGTGCCTGGACAACCTAAGAGATTTTAATAAAATAATATTAAAATTAGTGTGAGAACTTGGTAGCACAGATAGATAAATATATAAACACAGAACTTTGATCAATGGAAGCAATAAACCTCTGGGAAGGAAAGTGGAAAAAATAGCCCATTCATAATAGCAACAAACAGCACAAAATCCAAGGGTTGTATTTAACAATGAAATGCATGCTATTTATACCAATAAAATGATATAAATGTATTATAGGACATAAAAAAATCTTTCAACTAATGGAGATGTACAAGCCATATTTTTATATGGATAGACTTGATATCATAAAAATGACAGTCCTTCAGAAACTAATATATAAATTTAAGACATTAGAATAAAATTTTAATGGCACTGTAGATTCCTGCTTTCAAAAATGAGATAAAGTAATTTAAAGTTTTATATGGGATGAAATAATTGAAAATTCCACGTTTCCACGGAATCACGGAATGAAAGAATAGATGAAAGAGATCTCCAGGAGACATTAAAACCTGGAGTTAAGCTTCCTAGACCAACTATCAGCTACCAGGACCAACCATCAGCTACCAGGACCAACCATCAGCTACCAGGACCAAACATCTACCAGGACCAACCATACCAGGACCAACCAGCTACCAGGACCAACCATACCAGGACCAACCAGCTACCAGGACCAACCGGCTACCTGGACTAATCAGTTACCAGGACCAACCAGCTGCCAGGACCAACCAGCCTTGTTATGGGCAGTCAGGATCTAGGCTGGGTGTTCCCAGGTTGTTGGTCTCTTATGCAAAGAACTGAAAACAAGGGTTCAAGAAGACTCGTAAAAGTAGCAAGAAAAGTTTATTCTGAGCAAAGGGATAGTACAGATTAGAGAGGGACACACTGCCAAGATGGACAGTGTGCCATGTGAATGAGAGTTTTGTTACTAAAGGGCATAGTGAGGGTGGCTTTTTGTCATGTATCTGACAGACACATTTTTCCTGCAAAAGACTGGTGTAAGTAGTAACTGCTCAAACATAATAGAAATTATTCACCGAAGAAAAACAAGACTGTGTGGTAGTTTACACCTGTAACCCTAACCCTTGGGGTGGAGAGCATCAGGGGTTTGAGGTCATCGTCAATCACTTATTTAGTTTGAAGACAGCCTGGGGGGCTACATGAGATGTCCCAAGCCAACCCAACAAAACAAACAAAGGTCTACATTTGCTTCTGTGAATACAAAGGGATAAAGGGTGTTGTCACAGTTACTGGTCAGCACTGCTTCGGAGGACTTAACTAATACAGTAAGACAGGACAATACATTGACTAAAACAAATATTGGAAACGAAGTTCAAAATATCTTCCAAAGTAAGGCAACTGTTCCATGACCACGTATGAAAACAAATCCTAGCTCCACAAGATACTTACTTGTTGAAATAAAACATTTACCCAGTAGAATAGGATTTAGGGACATATTTTATGTAACTTTGGGGCAGGAGAGACCACTTTCTGGTAAGAATATCACAAGCCACCAAGATAAGGTAGATAAAGGGTTGGAGGTATAGCCCTGGGATAGAGCACTCAGCATTGACAAAGGTCTAGGTTCATTCCCTGGCACTGGAAAAAATGATAACTATATATTGACAAAGTGAAAACTAAACATTTCATAGATCAGGGAACAAAATCCATCCGTGAAATTAATGGGCAAGCGATAGAGGCAGAAATAGATTTTCTAGTATATAACAAATAAGTGGGTGGATATTTCTTAAAACCCTGAAAGAGTCTCTATAAATTAATGTGTTTTTAAAAGACAAATTTCAAACACAGTAAGAAAGCGACAAAGGCGTGAGGATTAGCAATGAGCAGAGGAGGTGAGCTACACATCTAATGACTGAATGAACAGAGGCCCAACCTCGCCAGCCACTGGGGAATACAGAAAACCAGGCTGGATGACAGCTAAGCTTAGGTTGTAGGGTAACTGACCTTTCTCTGTTGCCTGGGAGTCTTTTCCAGTTTTGAACCCTGGGCCAACTGGAATGGTCATCCTTGAGGAGAGGGAAAGCCTAGGCTGGGAACGTGAGCTTTGAGTGGACTAGGTAGGAATTGACCAAGTGAGACTGAGTTAACCCCTCAATACTTTTATTTATTTTATTTTAGTTCATTTATTTTGAGAAAAAGTCTCATGCAGTCCAGGCTGGCTTTGAACTCACTATATAGTTGAGGACAACCTTGAACTTCTGTTCTTCCGGTCTCTGTCTCCCAAGTGCTGAGATTACAGACGTGTGCTCCCAAGCTCAGCGTATGCAATGCTAGGAATCAAACCCTCATGCATGCTAGGCAGACACTCAAACAACTGAGATGCGTTCCTAGTCTCCAAAATCATTTCAAATAGAGTGAGACAGTTATCTTTAACATCCTTAGTTTGCAACTTTGTGTTTTCTTACCTTAAGGGACCGAGGGCTCTGGGTCAAGAAAGCAATAATTACAGGCAGTGAGAAAAGCTGGGTGAAATGGCAAGAATTTGTACGTCAAGTTGGCTGAAGCCTCATGCACAGCCGATGCCCAGCTTAGGCCTGTTTGCCCAGCTGTGTGCCCTGACTTGAAGCTGGGCCTTAAGTGACGGTGACAGGCGAGGAGGGCACCTTTACTTTGTCCAGTGCTGCTGCATGAGCTAGAACGGACCTGGCTTGGCACTGACTGTCTTGTTATTTGTAGGAAGCACAGGGGATGTACCAAGCCTAGGCTCATAACATTGTGGCTCTTGAAGACATGCCTCTGTGTGGTCCAAGGCAATGTTTCTGAGAGGTGCCTCTTCCCTCTTCACTGAGCTATGAGAACCTACCCTGACGGGCAACAGGGTTGGTTCGGCACTCTCTAGAGCTCTGGGAGTGATCAGCTCTCAGACATATCAAGATGACTGCACCAAATGCCCTGCCCCACCAACTCAGATCTCACCACCTGGATTCTGCAACTGACATCTTACTACATTCACTTTGTTACTGTCGCTTATCTACTCATCTATTTATTCATCCCTCTAATCCATCCACTAATCCACCTTAGTTTTGAACATATCTCAGAGTAAATTATAAACCAGGATGCATCTCCTCAACTGAGCATATAATCATTAACTAGGGTTCAATAGTAGAGTAGAGTTTTCTTTTGAGTGAAATGTACGTATTGTGCAATGATCACATCTTAAGAGTACATTTACTGAGTTGTGAAAAAGCAAACAGTTGCATGATCTGAACTCCTATCTGCCAAGTCCCCTCATATCCTTCCTCAGCCAATTTCTGCTCCTATCGTCCGGAGGCACTTACTTCTAAGTGTTTTTTCTATTCTAGGTTAGATGTGTCTGCTCAGAGCTTTACAGAGATGGAATCCTATGGAATGTGGCCTGCAGGTGAAGGCTTCCTCTCCTGAGCGTGATGTCTGCAAGGGCCATCCATGCTGAAGGAATACCATTGCCTGGACTGGTCGTTGGAGCCTTCCCATTTCTACTCTTGCCAAGCGAGCGCGGCAGTGTTTCCTCGGTACCTCTATAGTCACCTGGCTTCTTGGTGCTACAAAATACCTTTTTAAAATGTAAGGAAGGAAGGTGATATTTGAATGTGAAATATGCCTGGTAGGTTTACATGTTTGAACACATATTCATCAGCTGCTGGTACTGTTTGGGAAAGTTGTGGAACCTTTAGGAGGTGGAATCTCACTGGAAGAAATGGTCATTGGGCCTGGACTTGAAGTCTTATCGTCCGACCTCACTTACCATTCACCTGCCTTCTGAGTGGAGGTGCCACGTGACCAGCCAGCTCCCAACTCTTGTCACCATGCCTGCCCTGACTCTGACATGCCTTCTCCACCACAATGAACTATTCGCTCTGGAACTGTAATCCAGAATTTGAGGGACCATTCTCCCTTAAATCGCTCTTGTCAATGTATTTTTATCACAGCAGCAGGATAAGAAACCAAGACAGGAGGGAGTATTTTGTCTCCATCATGTGGGAAGGGGATGGAGGCAAGACCCTGAAGCAGCTGCTCACATTGCACCTTCATTGAGGAAGCTGAGAAGTGTGAGGGCTGATGCTTCCTTTTTAAAAACATTTGAATAGGGGGCCACAGCTCATGGAATGATGCCATCCACATTCAGAGTGAGTTGTCCCATCCCAATTAGCCTACTCTAGAAAATCCCTCATAGACATGCCCAGAGGTTTGTTTCCATGGTGACTCTAAATCCCATAGACTGGAAAAACAAGATTTACCATCACAGTATCCGAGGGGCATTGGCTCCAGGATTCTCTGTAGGCATCAGAGTCTGTAGATGCTCCAGTCTCATTATACATTTCTATAGCATTTGCATATCACCTATGCAAACCCCCTGTATCCTTTAAATCATCTCTGGATAACTGACAGCACCCAGTGTGGTATAAATGTACTGTGCAGAGTTTTCCCATTGTATTGGTCTGGGGGAATGACAAGAAGAAAGAATCTGTGCATGTCCCTTACACAGCAATTAATTTTTTTTTTCCTGGATGTTTTCCATCAGCGGCTGAATCCCTGTATGCGAAGCCCATGGCTATGGAAGGCAGGCTGTGTCTCCTCACATGGATGCATGCATCATCGTTGTCTTGATAAGCTCTTGGGTTTCTGCCAGTATGTGCCCACTGGGACTAATGTATCTGCTCTGCATTTTACAAATGAGGAAAGTGATGCCCAAGGAGAAGTGACTCGCTGAAGGTCACACAATCAGTGAGGGACAAAACCAAAGTTTAAATTCAGTCAGATCTAATGGATGCCAGAGTCCAGAGAGTCCTTTTTAGTGCTTTGTGGTGTCTTTGGCTATCCTTGGCATGGGCGGCTTGGGAAAGAATGGACAGGTTTGGGGTATGTGCTGTCTTCTTCCGACTACTTTGCACGACAGTTGGAAAGTCCGTGGGTAACAGCTGTAGGGCTTTGCTGTTCACTAATGAGGTTCTTCTGTCTCTGTACTCTGGACTTTAAAATCGAGTAATAAAAATATTTAAAATATTTTTTAGTTTTTTAAATTGTAATATAAATACATCATCCCCCCCTTCCCTTTCCTCCCTACAAATTTCTCATATAACTACCCTTGTTCTTTTTCAAATTCATGGCCTCTCCTTTCATCAGTTGTTATTTAGGAATATGTAATATTCCTAAACATAAGTACAACCTAGCAGGACCCTTTTGTAGGACTGATCAATTCCTGTGACAGTGCTGGGCATACAGTAAGTACATTGATGTATTTAACCTTACTAATGTGACAGTTATCATTGAGTAGTATCTCTGGGCTGGATCCATGTGCTGGGTATAAAAGGTTGGTTGACATATTGTGTCAGAACTCCCAGTCAACACCTCATACCACCTGGATGGTCCAGTTGTTCTCTAGCCACAGGTGAGGAAACATGCACTATTGCCTGTCTACCTTCTCCCTAGGAGGGCACTCATCTCCCAAGGAGTCTCCCTGGCACTCTTGCATGGGCAGCCTGAATGAACCAAGGCTGCTACCAACCCCAGGGGGACTCTTGACCAGCGGGAACAGCAGTTGATGGAGAGCGCTACTCTCTGTCACTAGAGAAAAGGATGTTAAAATTCTCACTTTTTCCTAAACATTTGAGGGTCTGGCAGGTGTGAGTCCCCAGGATCCCAGCAGTGACTATATGTCAAGAAGAGATCTGCATGCTACCTCTCCCTCATGTGTAGATAGATGTTTCCTGTTCTGACTGCCTGGTCCCAAATAGCTGACACAGAGGCTTAATGTGAATTATAAATGATTGGCCAACAGCTCAGGCTTTTGCTAGCTTACTCTTACACTTAAATTAACCCATGTTTCTATTTACACTCTGCTACATAGTGGTACCTTTATTAGCATGGCACATCATCTCCTGCTCCCTCTGCGTCTGGCTGGCAACTCCTCCGACTCAGTTCAACTCCACCCTTCTCCTTCCCATCATCCTTAGTTTGGTCACCCTGCCTATACTTCCTGCCTGGCTACTGGCCAATCAGCATTTTATTAAGCCAATTCCAGTGACCAATCTTTACAGTGTACAAGAGGGTTATTCCATAGCACTCATGCTCTGCTCACTCTGCCCAATCCCCCACTCATTCCCACTTCTTGGCTTCTTCCCCAAATGCAACATTTCCCTGTTTCAGGCTCTGCTGATCAGGAAGAAGTGAGGCTTGGAACTCAGACAGTCACCAGGCTACTGGAGGACATAAGCGAAAAGTCCAGGACTGCCATAGCCAAAGCTGGCATCTGAGAGCCGGGTCTACTGAGGGGTCTGAGAAAGTCTTCATACAACTAGTAAACAGTGTGGTCCCCTGAATATGTTCTGTGAGGCACAGGTTTAGCCTCATGTGACTCATCATTTCTTAACCCCCAGCCACAGTGGACACCCAGAGGCTGGCAGGCAGGTCTTCTTCTGTCATAGAGTCCGGTAATAGACTTCTAAGGACCAAAAGTTCCCTGTGAGGCCTTGCTGCGCTCAGTACCAATTCTGTCCCCTATCCTCTCCCCATCTGGACTAGAAACGGCCGGAAGGCAGTGGTAGGTTTGACTTCCATCACGTTTGGACTCATGCTGTCCATTTTATACAAATGAATGCATGGCCATGTGTGTCTGGGAATGCTCTACAAATAGCGAACATTTGTGTAAATTGTCCTGGAGGGTGTGAAGAGACTGTTGAGAATTCACGGCAGTTTGTCTTCTCCAGAAAGGGTATACCCACTTTTCCTTGATTGGAGAACCTACATCCAGGAATTCAAGGCCTGCAGAGCCTGTATGATTTATACCCATGTGACTGAACCACTCTGTTAGTCTTTCGACCGACCTGAAAACTGGGGGCCATTGGGTGTTGGGTCTGGGAACATACAGCAAGCTGTTACAAAAGAGGCACATGGAAACATGGTCTGAGCTTCCTGTCTGCCCTGCAAAGACAGGTGTAAGGATGCAGGGCTGGTCTACATATTTGTCTCCAGGCATTTTGCCTCTTTTGTTATTAGCTAGAAAGGAGGGCTCAGGAAAATGTGCACATTCTGCCCCCCTCTCCCCAGACCTCAGAGAGGCAGGCTTTGTGTTGTTCTCTCATGGGTTCACCAGGTTTTCATCACCATGACAAGATGCCTGAAAGAAATCAACTTACAATAAAGAAAGGTTTGTATCAGTGCACCGTTTCAGAACTAGTCTCTTGACCCCATTGTTTGGGCCTGTGGTGATGCTGTATATCATGATGGGAGCATGTGACAGAGGACTATCCCCTTCATGACATCCAGCAAGGAGAGAGAGAGAGAGGAAGAAAACAGAATTTTCCAATATCTCCTCCAAGGGCACATTCCCAATGACCTACCTTCCTCCCACGAGGCTCCTCCTCGGCAAAAGTTCTGCCACCTCCTAATAGTGCCATGACCCAGTGACAAAACCTTTAACACACAGGCCTTGGGGGGCATTGAGGACCCATACTCTAAACTCTCTCATGTCCCTGACGCAATCTAACACTCACAGGCAGAGACTCATTTAAGTCAGCAGCACCAGGGGCCGGTGGCAGCGGGAGTGACTAGCACCGACTGTTATTTGATTGTTTTGGAAGTACTTTTAAACCGTGGTAACATTTATATCATTGAGCTTGCCATCACAACCATTTTCAGTTTCATAGTCCGATGGTGTCAACTGCCTCACCACCGACTGTCTCTCGCATGCTCTTCATCTTGCAGAACCCAAACCGCCACGTCAAACTCTAACTCCCCAACCCCCTTATCCCCGTCCCTGGGAACTGCTGTCTGTGTGTACCAACTGCTCCAGGTACCTGGGTACTTGGAGCAGAGCTTGCCTTTCTTTCCTGTGTTTATTTCACTTATCTCGGTGCCTTTCAGGTCTAACTCTACCATAGCAGGCGCACCAGACTGTTCCTCCTTTCCATGGCTAGATGATATTCCACGTGCGTATACTTTGTTATTCACTCATAGATAGGTCCCCGGTGGCTTCATTCTGGAGCTGTTGTGAGTTGTGCAGCTGTGACTACGTTGTGCAAATGTCTCTTCAAGGTTTAGTTCCTCTGGGCTTGTGCCTAGTAGTGGGACTGCAGATCCTATGCTGTTAGTTTTTGGGGAACCACAGTCCTGTTTTCCATCGTGGCCGTGTCATTTCAAGCAGATACAAGAAGACCACTTTCTGATGCCTGAACTGAAAAGTGAAGACTGAACAGACGTATCCCAGCAAAGGAGAAGAGGGGCCAGAGGGTTCCAGCCTAAGGGAGAACATGTGTAATATTTGGGGAGTCCCAGGGGAGGGGACATTTGAAGACCCAAGAGTAGTGAAGCTTGGGTAAGGTGTGGAATATGGGCAATGGGGAGAATGGGCCTGGCTTGGCAGGGGGCGGGGGTGGGGTGGGGGGAGGAGCTGCTGTGTGAAGGAGATAGTGCACCTCTGTAAGGGTGAAGGTGACCAAGGCCCTGAGGGGAGAGTGAGGCTGAGGCAGTCTGTAAGGCTGTTTCTGTAACCTGCAGGAAGGTTTCACTCTTAAGGAGAAGCAACCATAACAGACGGACATGGGCTGGCCAGGCAGCCTGAGCTCTCAGGGTGAGCTAGTGTCCAGTCTTACTGGTTGCCAGTGCTGGCCCATCTCTTAGTCAGTCAGTCTGTTTGCAATGATTCCTCAGTCAGAGGCCTCTGAGGCCAGTTAGATCTTGACATCAATGCTGTGGCCCTGGGCCACAGAAGGACACGGTGTGGGCATTCTACCATCCTCGCCTCGTGCCTGGCCTCCTGGTGAATCTAGGATGGGGTGCTGGGTTCGCTGTGCCAATGTGTGACATTTTGAAGTCTACCTCTCACGTTTTGCCTGGTCTCCCTCAGCTGACTGATCCAGTAGCACGGAGACCTCCCAAGGCTCAGAAACCCTCCTTGATGTCCTTGTGTGGTGTCCTCCCCTGGGGTCTAGACTAGGTCCTCTGCAGACACTGGATGAAGGGACAGTAGAGAATGTCAGAGCTAGAGGGGACTTTAGGAGTCTTCTGTTCATGTCTCAGTATACAGATGGAGAAACTGAGGCTCAGAGCCTGTATGGGAGCCATCTTCAAGACTCGCTGGGTCATTCTCATCCTAGCTCCTTCAGAAGCACTCGGCCTCACGGGCTTGTGAGGTCATGGAGAGGGAAATCAGTAGAGATAGGCAGGCTGGACTCTGTGTGACCTTCTAGGGCACCCTCTGGAAAGGCTAGCTGCTCTTTCTAGCAGCCATTAGCATTCAGAGAAGCAGCTCTGCCTTGCCGAAGAGGCAAGAAAAGGACAAGGAACTTGGCGGGGAACCAGGATCCCTGCCCAGCCAGCATGAGTCATACATATTGGAGCTTCTCTGGAGATCAGATGGGAATTGGGGGGAAGGGTGACCAGAATGCAGAACAGGTGTGCAGGGCGAGGGAGAGCTGGAGCGCACACATCTGTCCACGGTGCCATCACGAGGCTGCTGGTGAGGCTGCGTGGGGTGGGGGAGGGTTCCCTTCTGACAGTTCCACTCTGTGTCCTGTGGTCACCTCCCCTCAGTTTCTCTTTCTCCACCTCCTCCTCACTTCTCCCCTCCCCCAACCCTCCTGCCCTTCCCCAAGCTGAACTTCCAGGGCACAGTGAATTGACACTGTCCTCAGCGACTTTTCTGAAAGAGAGCCCCACAGAAGTGGCTTGCTCCCTTTTCTGGGGCCTCTGCTTCCCTCTTTGCCTACAGGAGATATTTCAGGCATTCTGTGGAGACCGAGAAACAGAATGGGACGGCATCTATCTGTCTTTCCGCCATCTCTCCATGAGGCTTGGGGAGGGTGATCTCAGATCTTTGTGAGGGGATGGGGTGAGGGGTTTATTTTAAGAAAAAAAAAAGGATGCAAAATGGTAAGTACAAAGTTAATACAAAAGTTAATATTTATACAGAATGTGAAATCATAACAAATTACACATTTCAAAGCGCTAACAACACAGTCATAAGACCCCAGCAAAACCGACAACACAGTTTATGAATTATTATGGATCATTGGCTGCCACTCATCCGTAATACTTTCACCTACAAGCTTTGGCTGTACACTTTTTGATGTCTTCATAAGATGATAATTCTGTGCCTTCGTTTACCACAGAGATAATTAAAAGATAACTCCATCTTCCTGGCACGCATGGTGAGCTTATTGGTAACATGAAAATGCGCTTCTTCCAGGTTCCCTGTTTGGTGTTGGTAATGCCGTGGCTGCACCATCTTGTATTTCGGTGTTCAAACTCCTTGGCAGACAGGACCTCCCTTGGAGTGGTTCATAGTCCAGCCACAAGAAGATGCCTTAGCTTAGTCATCTGTGTAAAGAATGTGGTGTTCACCTCTGCCTGCTTCTGGTTCTAGGGTAAAGGGCAGTGTAGCAATGTGGCTGGGTCATCATGGCCTCTGACTGGGCTGGGCTGGGTCCTGTATGTGGAGTCTTGGTGAGTGAGATCCTGCAGTAGAGTAGTGTTTGACTTCAGCTGTGGCAGTACACCCTGTTCCAACGGGATTGCTGTGGCCTTCTGACCATGCTCCAAACAGAACACAGTGACACGGAGGGGCCTGTGCTGAGTGTGAGGCCATGGGCTGTGGGCTTTCGAGGTCTCAGAGGCCCCTCTTATCCCTAAGTTTCCCAGAATGCCCCTGAGATGTCTGTGGTAGAGAGGATGCTGTGGTATCTCTTTCAGTTTGAGCTGCTATGATGGGGTGCCATTGCCCGGACTGCTTATAGACAGCAAGCATTTGTATTTTTCTGGAACCCTCAGATCAGGGCACCAACAGCACAGCTCCTGGTGATGGGTCTTTGCTGGGTTGCAAACATATGACTTCCTGTTGTGATAGTCTGCTGTCTGACCTGAGAGTCAGACAGGGAGAGAACTCTCTGGGTTCCTCTCATTCATAGACCCCACCCTTCTAACCTATCTACCCCCTCCAGGCTCATATCATAGTGAGGATTAAATGTCCCGATGACTAATCTTCACGGTCAACTTGATGGGATTGAGAATCACCATGGAAACACAGCTTTGAGTCTATCAATGAGGGTGCTTACAGAGAGGTTTCCCTGTGTGTGGAAGACCCACTCTAACTGTGGGTGGTACCACACTATGGGGGTAGGGTCCTATACTGAATCAAAAGAAGAAAATAAGCGGAGTGCCAGCATTCCTCCCTTTCTGCTACATGACTGTGGACACAATGTGACCAGCCACCTCTTGCTTCTGGTACTGTTCCTTCTCTCTCATCATGAGCCACACTAAACCCTTCCCAAAGGGTATTTTGTCATGGTAATAGGAAAAGTAACAAATACATGGGTCAGCATAAGTTCTGAGATACACACACACACACACACACACACACACACACACACACACACACACACACATCATCTATGGGAAATCCCACAGAACCATTACAACTGAACTCGCTGAGAAGTCTTTAGTACAGGAGCTGACAGCTGGCCTCATGGCCCCTCCTGTAATCTAACCTAGGACGCTTCTCTCAACCTGCACTTACAGAAACCATCACACAGAGACTCAGAGAAAAGAGAGGGTGGGGCGGTCCAAGACCCACAGAAGGGACCTCACAGCAGGAGGCCTCAGGCTGGCTTCCTCACCAGGAGTCAGCTCTGTCTGAGGGTTGCCCTTTCCAGGAACGCTACATTCAGTGAGGGTTAGAGACAGCTGTGCACATACATGACAGAGGCTTGGGCTGGGCTTGATGACAGGTGACAAGGTTGCCGTGCCCACACTGAGAGCTTGAGAACATCTGGGTGAGTGGGAAGTCCGAGTCATGAGCTCAGAAGCACCATTCAGGGCTTAGAGGGTCAGAGAATGCTTCTGAAATCATGTCCAGAAAACCAAATTGCTCTAGACACAGGGCAGTGAGACAGCCTCGGGGTGTCCTGGAAACTGCTGGGAAAATGTGTTGACGGCTGAGAACTGGCCTTGCCTACAAGGAAGCTGTGCAGGTGCATGAGACAAACTTGTATGAACCTTGTTGCTTTGGAGGCAAAAGACTTCAGAAATATTTCTATGTAGATAATTCTTACGTGCATTAACTCAAGAGAAGCCCCTTGAGCAGACAGGAGAAATGGCCAGTGTCGCAGACAGACCAGCCACTGTATGTCAGGGTGATGCCAACTGCTCAGCGCCTTGCTGAAAATCTTATTCACCTTGACCTTCCTTAAGAACGATGACAGCGGGCACTTTCTAACATGCTGATGGGATCCACATGGCGTTAGGCATCTGGTATTTGCTCGTCTTATTTAACCTGCACAACAAGCCTGCTACACAGGAAGTAGTTAGTGTTCTGTCCATTTTGTGTATGAATACATGGAAGTTCAGAGAGGCTGAGCAACAAATAAAAGCCCACACAAGCAAATGATGGTAGAGCCAGGATGTGAATCTGAGTTTGGTCATCCTCTCCCCACCCCACAGACCCAAAAGCCTGTTCCTTTTCACCTGACTGTAGTTGACTGTCAGAAAGCATTCTGGGGCAAGGACAGCTCATACCACCCTGTAGAGTCTGCTCCGAATCCTGACCTCACACCACAGGGATGGGAGGAGAGCTGGAGCCACTGGGGTGTGGATGAAGAGCCTAGGAATCTAGGAGTAAGAGCCGACCTTTCAATCACCCAAAGCTTGCGGTACCACAGACTCAGATGAGAACCACGGGCCTCCTGCCCAACCCACTTGCACCCTGTTACTAACCTCTGGTTGAATTTGGTTGGCAGTTGCCGTGTAGCTGTGGCTGTGACTTTGTCACATGAATGAACTACAAAGGTTTGTACAACACGGGGAAGTGCTTGTAGATAGAGCACTACATCCATGGCTTGTCAGCACCTTGAAGTTATGGTGCTTAGCCTCACAGAAGACGCTGTCATTTTAATATTACTCAAAACAAGCACAATCACGCTATGTATTAATTTTTGAAATCATTGTCATGATAGGGCTTCAACAGAGTTCAGTGACTTTGTTTTGCCATATGCATGTAAGAATACCGTTCTGAGAAAGACTTGTCAACCTCACCATGTAGCTAGAGTTTTTCTCTCCGGGTCCTGCCAAGCCCCAGCAGTCCTGTAGCCCACTTATAAAATAAACATACAGACGCTTATATTATTTAAACTGCTTGCCCATTAGCTCAGGCCTACCATTGTCTAGCTCTTACTCTTATATTCAGCCTATTTCTGTTAATCTATATGTCGCCACGTGTTCCATGGCTTTACCTGCTGCCTTTACATAACACTCCCTGGACGGCAGGCTGGCGTCTCCTCCTTTCTGCCTTCCCGTTCTCTCAATTCTCCTCTCTGCTCATCCTGCCTATACTTCCTGCCTGGCTACTGGCCAATCAGTGTTTTATTTATCAATCAATCATCCACAGCATCACCAGGCTGTCAAAGGGCTCCAAATACAAAATGGTCCAGATACCTGACTCAGGACATGGGTTACAGAACCAGGTCCAGCTGAAATCATTTCAGCTATAGGAAGTAGAGTACATATCAAAACACACGGGAATGTGTCTCCTTAACCAGAGATTTTCACACTTGGCAATACTGGCATGTGGGTTGGCTGCATCTTTGTTGGCATGTAATAGTCACTGCCCTTGGCACTGAAGGATATGCAGTAGTGTTCTTGGTGCCTACCCTCAAGATAGTACCCCATTCTCAGCACTTTGCTGTACATCCATGTGCCTTGGGAGAGGGCACAAGGAGGTTCCAGTAGAGAAGTGTTGTGCTGAATACACAGCATGGCACTAGAGGATTTCTTTTAGAAGTTTAACTGTGGTAAGGTGTCAATGTTTGAACACGCAATAAGGGCAGAATTCTATACCACTTCACTTAGGGAACCAGGTTTCAGCAGGTTCAAGATCAAGAGGGACTGGTCTGAGATGGAAGCCATGGAAGTCCCTCCCCCCAGTGTTAATAGTCTTCATGACAGTAATTCTGACAGGGAGTCCTGGGCTCCTGGCCTCACTGAATCCACATTAGGATGGGGTTCTAAAGAACCAAAGAAACCACTTGACCTGGACGGTGGAGGATCAGGGTCCTAAACCCGGGATGGGCAGGAGCTATGGAGATGACTAGCCTAGCCTAAAAGGACCTTTGATTTCCCTACAAGTCAGGAGAGCAACGGCATCAGGGACACACTACTGGCCTGAAAGCTGAGGCAGGTCACCAGGGGACCAAAAGAAAGGGGGTATTTCTTGATTCTTTAAGTACGAAGAGGAAATATGGTCATGTACCACATAATGACATATTAGTCAAGGCTGGATGGCATAGCCCACAGTGTTTCCAAAAAGATTATGATGGAGCTGAAGAGTTCCTATCATCTAGTGACGTGGTGGCTGTTACAGTTCCTTGTACCATGCACCCCTCATGTTGATGGTGATGCTGTTTTCAACCAAGCTGCCGAAAAGCCTATTGTGTATGACACGCAGAACTGTGTGTCATACACTAGACTTGATGATGCTAATGACCAGCTGTGTTTACGTATCGCTGTACTATGGTTTTATTGTTATTTTGGAGCAGAGTCCTTCTACTTAGAAAGAGTTTAGTGTGAAACAGTCTGTCATATTTTGACCAGCAGCTTCACACATCTGCTGCCTACCCTCCACCACAACCTTGTGTTTTGAGAGGAGGTCTCTCGTAGTTCAGGCTGGCCTCGAACTTACTACGTGGCTGAGGATCAGCTTGAACTTCTGGTCCTCCTGCTACCACCTGACTCCACCTCCCCAGTCTTGGGATTACAGGTATGTACTGCCATGCCTTCTTTTCTCTTCATGTCATGCTATGTGCGCATAGAACCCAGGGCTCCGTGTATGGTAGCTCAATTAAGTGAGCTATAGACCCAGCCCAGCTTTGTCTCTCGAAGGAATCATGTCTACTTTGACCTAGATCTAGGTTTGTGTAAGGGCACTCTGGTGTTGGCACAAGGACAAGATTGCCTAGCAATGTATTTTTAGGGCACTTTATCTTTAAGGGATGCAAGGCTCTAACAGAGCTGGAGCAGCTCCGGTTTCTGAGTGTTTGCGTGACACCAGGAATGATCCTGAGTAGTCTGTATCATCATGTTTAATCCTTTCAGCAAACTCGGGGAGGTGCCATTACTGTCCTTGCTTCACAGGACAAAGATAAGAGGCTTAGATGTCAGTTATCGTGCCCGGCTGTGCTTGTATGAGCAACAGTGCTGACAGGACTGAATCCTAGGGGTGATTCAAACCTACGAGTTTAACTAAAGGGCAGCCCTGCCCAAGCGCCCATCCCGGGTGCCCCAGTCCCCAACGGCAACAGCACTAAATCACCTTTAGGAGCCCATAAGGAACTGACATGCTCATCTGAGACGGTGTTTGAAGGAAGTGAAGGAGGTGGACGTGTGACCTATGGACTTGAGAATTCAGTGCTGGTGCTAGATGTATCCAGAACAGTGGTCAACCTCATGGTCATGAGCCCCAAGATGTAGAAGTGGCTGATGAAAAGCACCTTGGGAGAATACAGGACAAGTGAAAGAAGTGGAAAAGGATGCAGGACAAGCCAAAGTGGGCAGCTCTGTTCTTCCTGATGCCCTTGCTTTGCTGATGCTCGAGAATGGAGCTGTAGGGTAGCCTGCAGATGGCTGGTGCTTGAGGGTGCAGCTATAGGGGAATCTGCAGATGGCTGAGGATGGAGCTGTAGAAGACCCTTTGGATGGCTGATGCTGGAGGGTGGAGCTGTAGAAGAGCCTTTGGATGGCTTTCCATACATCATCTGTCCACATTTCCCATGATATCCATCCACAAGTGCAGATATGATACTTGAGTTCATTGTTATCAGGTCAGGTTGAAAACTGTGCATCAAAGGGCCTAATGAGCTATCATGGGCTCAGAGGAAGTGTTGGTGCAAACTGGAGATGACTCACCAAGCAGAGTGTGTCCTTGTAAGTATTCAGGGAGCAAAACAAGTGCCATTCAGCAAGAGGATGCTAGCAATGTCTCAGAAATTGGGGGAGGGGAGCCATGTTACAGACTTGTCTAATCATAATAAAGATGATAGCCAACAGTCTTAAATATGAACAGGCACCAAATGTTATAATCACGTTATATGAATCAACGAATTGAGCTCCTCCCAGTGGCTAGATGAAATAAGTCCTATTACTTTCCATATTTTACAGTTGAGGACACATTGAGCTATATCCTCATGACAGTGTAATGGCTAGCTAGCACATAGCCACGATGGAGAGTCTCAATCTGTTCTGAGATTCTACTAGTAAGCATGAGAAGGAGGGAGGGGTTAATGTAGCCATGGGTGGTGGTGCACACATGCAATCCTAGCATAAGAAGCAAAGGAAATATTATGAGTTCAGAGGTCAGCCTGGGTCGTGCAGTGAGGCCCTGTTTCTAAAAGTTACAAAGGAAAATGACAAATGTGCACCCCCAAAAGATGATGATCACTGTATGTTGAGTGGCTAAGCTGTCTCCTTCTCTGGGCAGCTTTCCCTCTAGGGGTGGTGGCCTCGCCAATGTTCTCACAAGAGAATGGTCCCTGCTTCTTGTTGTGCACGTCTGCCTCTCTCCTGGGCTCATCACACCCATTATGAACCTCCAGTACCTAACACAGTGACAAGGCATGCTTGGGCATTGCATAAATGTTGAGAAGAGGCTTGGGGGGGATTTAGGGAAGCCTAAAGTGTGAAGGGAAGAGAGGACCCGAGGCTACAGAGAGGAGGGCTAACAAAGGTGACTGAGACAAGCCTGAAGGAAACTCAACCAAAGACCAAATGAGAGGGGAAGATAAGAAACAAGTGTCTTCCACCAAGCCTGGGGTATTGAAGGACCTTGTGGAGTCTCCTTTCCTGGAACCCCTGGACGACCTGGGAGGAGTCATGGTAAGACACTCCTAGCCTCTCATGATTTTCCCAGAGCCAATAAGTCTGTAAGAATGGACTCTGAAGTCTAAAAATTGGGCTGCACTTCTCTGCCTTTGTGAGACATGGAGGAAACTTATATGTACATGACCAATGAAAGAAGCCAGGCTGGAAAGCTTAAGTACTGATTTCAACTGTATGACCTTTTGGAAAATGCAAAACTAAAGACATAGGAAAGATAAGTTGTTGTGGGATACTTGTACACTGTGTGAAGATGTATTGCTGTGATTGGTGTAATAAAAAGCTGAATGGTCAATAGCTAAGCAGGAGGTATAGGTGGGACATCAGGGCAGAGAGAGAACTCTGAGAAGAAGGCGGATTGTTGACAGCCAGATGAGGAGGAAACAGCATGAACAGCACAGAGAGATGAGGTGACAAGCCACGTGATAGAACATAGAGGAAAATAAATGGGTTAATTTAAGTTATAAGAGCTAGTGGGACAAGCCTAAGCTAAGGCTGAGCTTTCATAATTGGTAAAAACTCTCTGTGTCATTATTTGTGAGCTGGCAGCCCAAAGAAAAATCCAGCTAAAATAAGTAGCTGCTGGTGGGAGTGGGGGTGGGAGAGGTGTCCACAGGCTGAGCATAGAGGAGGCTTGGGACAGTGAAATGACTGTGTTATGATCTCAGTGGACACATGCCAATACACATGCATGTAAATCTGTCGGAGGCAGAACACAAGGAGCCAATGCCAAGGTAAGCTACAGAGTTTGGTCAGCACTGTACCAAATAAGACTGCGTCCCACTGATGAAGGGTAGTAACGGGAACCCAGGGGTAAGGGGTTGCACTGATGAAGGGTAGTAACGGGAATCCAGGGGTAAGGGGTTGCACTGTTTTAGCAATTTTAAAAAATAAGTCTAAAACTGTTCCTTTAAAAAAGTCTATTAAAAAGTTGGGGGAGGGTACAGGCCTGTAATCCCAGTGACTCTAGAGGTTGAGGCTGGAGGATTCCAAGTTCAAAGCCTGCCTGGACTACAGAGTGTGTTCAAGGTCAGCCTAGGGGTGCTAGAGATTCAGCTTAGTGGTAGTGTTCTCATTTAATACATATGAGGCTTTGGATGGGTTCAGTTGCCTGCACAACACACACACACACACACACACACACACACACACACACACACACACACACACACACACACACGAAAAAGGGAATGCAGGGGTAGAGACCTTGAACACACCTACAGCATGAACAGAAGTCTGCATCAGGAGTCACAGGAATGGACTGCCTCATGCAGAAGTGTGGCTTTCTTACCCCGAGACAGGCAGGAAAAACAGGCTTCGAAAGAGATGAATACACTCCCTGGGATCAGAAATGCCACACAATTATAAAGAATCCATGGGCTTCATCAGGCCCACAGATTTCTTTGGGATTTTAGTTGTTCCAAGTCCTTACACTAGAATGGACTCCACAGCATCACTGTTAACATCTGTGCCTCTGGCCAAGGTCAACTGTAATGGGGACTACGGAAGTGCTATGGGAGGCCAGAACTTCACAGTGCTGCTAGCCCTTGACTCCCACCCTTGCTCAAAATGAAGGCACCCGTTATTAGGGTGTAAACCCTTTTTGAGGGGAGGGGGCACTGGAATGGGCTGCTTCTGAGCTGCATGTGCTCCAGGGAGAAGGAGCTAAACTGAGTGTCACTCTGAAGTTGATGTGGGGGTGGGGTGGGGCAGGCTTGAGAACTAACAGGAGTGGGCAGTTGCTGAAAGAGACTGGAGAACAGACAGAGCTGGGCAATCCTTGATTCTTGATTAAAAACAAAACAAAACAAAACAACAAAAAACACCAAGAAGATTGCCCCTCTGTTGGAGCCAAAAGAGATCGTTAAGACATGTTTAATTCTCACTGAATAGCCGAGGAACTTGGGGCTTAGAGGGGTCCTCCCTACCCTGATTCTGAGACCCATGCTCTACAAAATTGAATTTGCCTTCAAAGTAGCTCTCAGCCCAGCTTACTTTGCTCCATCACACCGTGGTAATGTCCTGATTTCAAACTTTTCAATGGCTTCCCTCTCCTCCAAGACAGTCTACTAACCACCTTAGCATAGACCCAAGCCTTCATGGAGTGGCTCTCACCAGAAGCAGATGTCATCAACTTCTAGATTGTAACTGATTATTTCCCAGTTCTACTGCCCACTGAACTAGGGAGCACAGCTGGCCTGCACAGAGTAGGTCTACAAATATTTCTCCCAGCCTCCAGGCAGATGTCAGTCTGTTCCTTTGGGGTCCGTTGCATGGCCCTTCCCAAACTCCACCTGTGAGATTTCTTTCTCCATTAACCTCAGAGGACCATAGGCCAGGCCTCCTGGTACTACCTGACTCTCAGAAACCATGCACGAAGCTCTCAGTATGTTCCTGGCTCCTTTTCAGGTAGCCAGTCACTTTGGTCATTCAGAATGATAAATGGCAGGCACCCAGACACTGGTTTCTTACCTAGTGTGGTGTGGTACACTGGCCAATATGGCAGTTAACCACATGCACAGTGACACACACACTCTACATTAAGTTTTGTGACTTCAGGGCCATCACTCTCTGGGGCCCTGTTTTGCTTGCTAGACCAGGTATCTTTACCTGTGGACTTTCCCTTGGAAATGTATTAACTTTTATGCTTTAAATTCAAAATAGACAATACAATGAAGGAAGCAGGTTAGTGGTAATCTACAGGGCTGCCTGTGGAGATGAGTGAGTCATCAGTCTCTGTGGGGGCGGAGGGCTTCTGAGGTTCTCCAGCCCTCCGTGAGCAGGTATGGGATGGGCTAGAAACAAGCACAAAGGCCCGATGGCCTGTGGACTGAAACTTCCATTTACACAAAAGCTTAGTATTCTGGAGCTGGGGATGGGCTCCTGGGAGTACAATTCCAGGAACAGATGTGGCTTATCTCAGGCTCTCTGCTTTGGATAGCCCCTAATAAGCCTCATCTGCAAACACATTGGAGAGCCAAGGGGCCAAGGCTGGTCCAAAGTATGTGGGAGTCAATCTATATGACAGCCACTCCCCAACTCACATGGGACCTGCAGCTGCCATGTCTCAAATGCCCTCTGTGTCTGATTGCTTGACTTACTTCAGTTGCTGTCCATGGCCCGGCAATGAAGGCAGGGGGAAACTATTCTAAAGTTCTGCATGAAGAAACAAAGGCCCAGTGAGGCTAGTAATTGATCCAGGTGGTAGCGGAGGAGGCAGGCTGTGAAGCCCACTCTCTCCCATGATGCCCTGGAGGTAACAGCTAGAGCCTGAGGCTGTCTGAGAGGGGATTGGAACACCCGTTGTGCAGAGGAAGGATGGAATCTGAGAAGACACTGGGGGCCTCATGGGCTGTGGACCAGGAGTCTTTGCATTTGATAATCTTGGACTTGCTGGTGGCCAGGGACCATTTCTGTAGTAACAGAAGGCAGCCTTCTCCATGTGCCAGCTGTGAAGCTGGGTGTAATTAGGTGGGAAAGGGCCTGAAGCATCCACACAGGCAAATCACAACCTCGCAATTAAGAAAAGCTACGAGGTAATGAAGGGTGAAGATGCCTACGACTCGTGCTGTGCTCATGATGGGGACCAGTCAGTCAGAACTGGCCTGCTGTGCAGTAACTTAGATGAAGCCCTGAGGTGGGCACTGCCTAAGCTGGAGGAGAGTACCTGTGTCAGCCTGGTTTCCTCTCCCACAGCCAGGCTTGTTTTCATACTGAGGAGGTCTGTGGAGGGGGGGCCTGCTCCCTCACACCACAGGGACTTGGGGATATTTAAAAGAATGATGTTGGGACCACACCACGCTTGGAATCTCACAGAGGTTCTTCTCTCACCATGCTTGGAATCTCACAGCGGTTCTTTCTCTCAGAAGCAACTATAGTGGGAAAATAGACTACAGATAATGTCTGTGGTGGAAATAATTGATGGGAACACAGAGTTGAGGGATGGCAGGCAGGGTCCGAGTGACTTGTCTGGGCATTGTGTAATATAGCAGTTGAGTAGCAGTGACCTTCCCACCAGCCTGTCTGAGAACAACGCTGACGAACTCCTTGATGTCTCCTGCTGTCTTCCTGGGGCCTAGTGGCAACTCTGTTCTTGGTCCCCAAGTCAGATGGCTGTCCTGCTGCTAGAGCATTTACTGGGAAGAGGCACGGATGGTCTCAGACAGCTCTGGGTGCCTCTTCTGGTGGGAATGAGGAACCAAGGTCTGGCTCCCTGGGAGAGGTTGCCCATGGCAGGCCCAGTTCCCCAGGGCATACACCGTCAAGGCAGTGGCACTTGACCACACCTCAACTCCTTTGAATAAGTGGAATTGATGGTATGGGACTGGGGCCGCACCAGAGACAGCATGAGGCCGTCACTCAAGCAATCTGCAATTACACACAGTTGTAACCTGGGCTCAGCACCATCACCACCGGGGGCACCGGGCAATGGTGGCTGTGCATCAGACAGGGCAAAGCCCACCCTTTTCATGCGGCGGCTCCTTCCGCTGTGTGTTCTTAATCCTGTGTTTTATTCCCATCACCCGTGGTCACTGTCACACACTTCTCAACCTCCTCACTCCACTCCACTATTAAAGTCACGCTTCAAACTGTCATTTTCTTTTTAATTTTTAATCAGTCTGTGTCGAGAGAAAGCAGGACTCGATCCAGCTTCCAGCCCTCACTGCTCTGTCAGCACAGTGTTTTGACGGATGAGAGTTTGTTTATATTTGTCTAGAACCCAGAGGAGGGATGGAATCGACGCCACGGACCAACATATATTTGAAGAGACATTTCTGGACTGGGAATCTTTAAAAATCAATCCGTTTCTTAGGCACAACACCCAGTGGGCGCCATGAGACCCTCACAATAGGAATACAGGATGGCAGGCAGGCAGGGCCAAAGGCCCCCCCCCCCCCCCGAAAGCAATAGAGCAGGGAGGCTTGGGGCTGGAGGCCAGGACAAAAGAGAGAGCTGGGGTTGGGGCGAGGGACGCCAACGATCTGACTTACACTTTCTTTGGATGCAGAATGTGTTTTACAGAAACTTCCCGTTCTGGAAAATAAAAGTATGTTTACGTTTTAGGGTCAGGGACAGTGTGATAACAATGACCCACATCGGAAGGCGTGAGCAGATGAATGTGAGTGTAGTCCTTCTGAAATACCCAAACCAAACATTACCAAGTTCCTTGGCCCACCACAAGATGCATCTGAATGTGTTCTCACCATGTGTAAGGTCACAGGTTTATCCCACACCGTGGATCCACTGCCAGATCACAAATATAAACACCGATCGCTCGTCATCAGAGGGCAGCACAGAGCATGGGGGGGTGAGGCGGTGGGAGGGGGTGCTCTGCATGAGGAAATTTCTAAAAAGCGGAGTCGGCTGGCTTCTTTTCCCTTTCCTTTCTCATTCCAACCGCCACATCCTGCTTTGACAGTTGTCCAGGTGTCGAAGATGGTCTGAGTGTCACATGAGAATCTTTCCTTGGGAGCCTGTCCCTTACTAATAAGGGCAAAGAGAAGGGTCTGCTCCTGGGCTGGCCAGTTAACATGGGCTTTCTACAGAGGCAGACCTGTCCAGATCTAGAGTCCCCAGACAGTTCAAAGCAGATTTTAGAAGCGGATTTACACAATGGGACATGCTTTCAGAGGGGCCGGGGGTGCTGTTAACACAAGCCAACAGGATGTGTGATTTGTCGGGACGTGTGTGGCACTGTTTCACGCTCTGTAGCCAGAGACACTCCACACTGTCATGGGGGTGATACAGAGAGTCCTCTCTGCCCTTTGTTCCCTGCAGGTCATGACAAACCTGTGAGTCTCATGGAAAAGCATTACCCCTGCTGGCACTCAGACCCGCAGTCCTGTTGGAGATGTGTGGTGCGCCGCTCACTGTCCCCATGTAGATAGATTAGAAAATGCCCCCTTCTCCCCCAAGCTCTGTCCTCCTCCGGCCTCACTCCAAGGTTCAAGGCTCTTTTCCCCAAAGGGGACAGTGCAATCACCAGGACGTCACCCGGCTAGGGATCTTCTTCCATTAGAGGGATCTCTGGAAAGGAAGAGACGGTTATTTGCTTAGTACAACTGAAAGCTGCACGATCTGGAATTACGAGCCTCATTAAAACTGCTCCCATCCCAGAAATCAGTGAAGAAAGGAAAACATTCGGTTCCATGCATCCATTAAAGGTCAAATAAAGCAGTATCCCCTCTTCCCGCCCCGTACACCATCTATTTGCTAGAGAACAGTTTGTGATTTTATATCCAGCTCATAAAAAGGATAATATTAGACTTTCACCGCAGGCTCTCACAGTTACTCGAGCCAAAATGTTACGATCTCAAGTGCAGAGAAGCAGGGTGAGCACGGGAAGGGCACTCTGGGCCAGCAGGCCTGCTACTGCCCTGCTTCTCCTGTTTACTGTGGCCACACTCTGGAATCAATGCGATTTTGCAGAGCTGCGCTGGGCTTCCTTCCCCTGGGAAGTGGAGACCCGATTACTTCAATCCATTTCCCCATTTCCGTGGGCTCTGAGCCTCCCCACGGCAGGTGCGTCTCTCCCTTCACATCGGGTAAAGTGACTTCTATGCACACAGTGTTTCTCTGGGGTCAGGTGGGGATGTGGTGCCCCATGGGTGAGGCGGGCAGCATTCCTCACTGCACCGGCCTTCCAAAGTGGGAAGGCAGGGCCCAGTGTGCATGGCAGAGTAGAAGAACCAGACTCCTTTATGCCAGTTTTGAAGATGTGCTGAGGTCCGGTGGACATGTCTAGATTGTTCCTCTGCCTGTGTGTCCTGCTTGTCCTATTCAATGAAAGGACAAGAAGACAAAACCCCTGTATAATAGGAGGCATCAAAATTGACGTGCTGTCTGCTCTCCAGCCTCTCAACTCCATGGCGTGGTACCCTTTGGGTCCTCATGCAATTTCTACTCCTGGGATTATTACTCACAAAACACTGATCATTCTTTGCCACAACTGGCCTGTCAATAGACCTACAAGTAGAGAGAGCGAGACGTAATGGCAGCTGGGTAAGAAGCAGGCGCATGGCCTTGACCCTGTGCCAGGGAGCTAGCCACAGCTCTGGAAATGCTTACCATCCGCAATGTCGATGCCCGGGCTGGTGGATGCCACCTCCCCTGCTGTGCTTGAAATCGTGTCAGGGGTGTCTGGGGCAGGGTGGCTGCCCCCTTGGCACATGGGGGCTGAATATAGACTCTGGAGCAGCTCAGAAGAGCCCGAGGTGCTGTCACAGGTTTCTGACTCCCCAGGGCCTGTGTCCGTGTCCCCGGAGCCGGGGTATGCAGGAGGGCTCTGGTCATCCACAGGTAAAGGACAGCCCTGGCCCACGGAGGCCAGGTACCCGGGGCCTAAGGCACTCGAGCCTCCGTTCACAGCCTCATCATAGGTTGGCAGCATGACGGGCACTCCGTCCACTACCACAAAGTCAGGGTCACTGCTGGAACTCCTGGGAGGACCCCTGTGCAGAGGAAACAGTGAGAACACGTCAGGGTCTGTCTACACCACTCCAGGAATGAGGCAGTGTGGAGACACAGCCTCTTCTCTCAGTGGTTCCTGGCAGATGTGCGATGCACCATGGCCTGGTTTGGGGGCAGGTTTCCCTTGTAGCACTCTCCATCCTAAGCGAGGGTGGACACTAAGTGCCCAGATGGTACAACCCGTCCATGCTTATTAGGCTTCTTCTTTGTAAAAACAAAACAGAACAAGACAAACAAAAAGACCATACCACTCAACTTTAAAGAGATAGACAAAACACAATAGACCATTACAAAGGCAGGCTATTAATTACCCCTCTGACTGTAACTCCAGTCACCCAGGTTCATGGCCCCCTCAGACCCGATGCCTCACTGTGGTGCAGACAGAACCTGCACAGTTCAGTTACTGTGAGGGTTTTAGGTGGCAGGGAAGCCAGCCAGCCCTCCCTGTTTCCTTATGGAGCACACGAGCAGCTCCTGGCCTGGCCCTTGTGCCGATATCACTGTGACCAGACGGTGGTGCTGGACCTGACCCTAGGAGATGCGTGTCACCGCCATCTGCACCCATATGACCACCAGGCTCTGCTCCTGGCCCCAGAAGAGCCCAGAGCAGTAAGTAAAATGGCCTAGAGTGTGGCTGCTTACTCCTTCTGCCGGGAACTGAAGATGAAGAGGGGGCCAGAGGACGACACAGCAGGAAGCGGAGGTGATCATTTCAGGGGTGAGGATGCCTGCAGCCCTGAGGGCTTCTGGGAGGGCATATGAGATGGACATGGCACTGTGGGGGAGGGGCAGTGTCAGCATGTGCTGTTCGCTAACGTGAGAGGGACAGCCTCAGGGCCATGGCAACTTGAAACACCCTGCAAAAGCTTAGGGGTTACAGCAGTTGCCTTCCTACGCCAGTCCTTAAAGGCTACCCAGAGAAGGCAAGAGACCACCTGGCCTGCACTCCTTAGAAGGAAGGAGGGAAGGAAGGGAGAAGGAAGGAAGGAAGGAAGGAGGGAGGGAGGGAGGGAGGGAGGGAGGGAGGGAGGGAGGGAAGGAAGGAAGGAAGGAAGGAAGGAAGGAAGGAAGGAAGGAAGGAAGGAAGGAAAGAAGGAGGAAAGAAGGAAGGAAGGAAGAAGGGAAAGAAGGAAGGAAGGAAGGAAGAGAAAGAAGGAAGGAAGAAAGGAAGGAAGGAAGGAAGGAAGAAAGAAAGAAAGAAAGAAAGAAAGAAAGAAAGAAAGAAAGAAAGAAAGAAAGAAGGAAAGAAAGGAAGAAAGGAAGTGTGCTATCAACCTGGTGCTGCTCGTGCACCCAGGACAAGCTGTGCACACTCCTCTCTGGCCGTTCCACGGTCTCCCACTAGCCTTTTCTGCTCACTTGGGACTTCCTCCCTGCTCCTTGCTTTCATGTTGTCAGACCAGTGCAGGCAGCTACTTCTGCTCATTTCTCACCCTAACAGCCCATGCTCGGCCACATTCCCCTCTCTGCACAGCTCCAACCATGCCATGTGACTTTCATATACGTTGATATTAAACACCCGGGACCTGGAGAACACAGTCGCCTGTCCTTGGCATGCCCTTGCGTACCTTGCGTTCCATTTGGACAGATGACAACAACTTTCCCTGAACAACTAGAGGACAGTGTAAGAGCATCAAGTGAGTCTTGAGAAGATTTTAAAAACTCCTAGTAGTCCGTATCTTAGAAAACTCTTCCAAGATTTACACACACACACACACACACACACACACACACACACACACACACACACACACACACACACATCAGCTTTGTGGGCCATCTGAAGGTCTGCTAACACATTATAAATCACAGCAGTGTAGTCTAGCTTTTTCTTGTCATCCTTTGGACTTCTTGAGAAACGGTAACTGCTTAGTGATAGAACATGGTCCCTTGATTAATAATAACAATGCTGAAGACCCAGAGAGCAGATGGAAGGTTTGAGTAGAGGAAAGGAAGGTTCTGGAACCTCAGCAAAGGCTTGGTGATGCCACCAGGGAGGTGCTGACACACCTCTGGGCCTGGGGAGGACCTAAATGACCCCTACATCCAGCACATGTAGCTGGGGAAAGAGAGGCGCCTGCTGGGTGGGACCTGCGGTGTTTCTGCTGCCGGGGTCAGGAGAACTGCTGAGTGAGATGAAGCTGTTGTGGAGCGTGAGGTCTGGGGAAGCTGCCACTCCTCTCCCTCTCCACACTCCTGGGAGGTGAGAGTTACAGGGTTGTGTTGGAGGGAACAGAGTTGATTCTCTATCCTCCTCTTCATCTGAACCATAGTCCTGTTTTCTGATGGTGGCACACGTGAACCTCAGATTTCTCGTTCTGATGATCAGGTACCACGGTAAGGGCAACTTAGGGATAAGGATGACTGACTTAGCAGTGAGGAAAGCTGTGAGGTGACAAGGCACAGCTGTAAGGACAGTTCTGGTGTGAGGAGGACACAGGTGTGAAGACACCAACCTGAGCCCTCTGGTGCAGTTAAGGAGGCTAGAGAGCCACCGTCTGAAGCTCCGGATTCCCTCCCAGGCCCTTCCCGATTTCCCACTCATAGGCCTGCTCTGCTTTCTGAAGCTTCCTGCCCTATTTGTTGACCTCTGCCATGTCACATCCCTGACCTTGATGCCTCCCAGGTATCTGCAAATCACTCCCTAGGGCCACAGCAGGTGGATCATGACGACGGGGGTGCTCCTGATGGGACATGCCCAACTTGCATCCCTGGCCTGGTCCTCTCCTCCAACCCTTCACCATGCCTACTCCAGAATGGTCTGCCCAGGGAGGCAGGGACAAGGCTGTCTCTCTCCATCATGGTGCTCGCTCCCTGACAGTGTACCCAGGCCTTTAAAGCATGGCATTCATCTGTGCTCTTTCTGCTATACTGACCTGGGGGGGAAGTGGGCCTTGAACTTGGTCTGGAACATTCTGGCCAAGATGACGAGCAGTAACACCAGCAGCACGCTGGTGGCCGTGAATGCCACGATCTTCCATGTGGTCAGGAGGGTCTCGTGGGTGCCGGGCCACGTTTGCTCTGCCGTGAGAGATAACAAAGCCAGGCATGAGGTACCACATTCCTTTAGTGGGTGGTCATCTGGTACATGAGGTACCCATGATATGCTGCCTGGGACTCAACAGACATACCCTACATCCAGTACAGCTTGTAAATCATGTTAGGACCCACACAACACTAAAAACTATCTCTAGCATGGGTCCTGCTGAGTTGAAGACATATTGTCAGGTGATGGACTTGTAGATACTAGTGAGGCTGCAGACATGCATGTTCATGTTGCAGCCTGGGCAGGAGAATCTCAGACAGGCCAAAACAATGATGTAACTGCTTCTTGGGAAGAGAGTGAAAGGTGTCCTGCCCTGAAGAACCCATTCTGACATGGGTCAAAACGATGTTCTGGGGTAAAGGATGGAGTGAAGCAAGGGTAATGAAGGACAAAGGAACATGTCTACTCCTTGGCCATCACTCCACCCTCTGTGGTGTCTGCCAGGTAAGAGAAGCAAGAGTGGACCCTTCCAGAACATATTCTCATCCATTTGTTCCCAGCATACCCCATCCCATCATTCCACTCAGTGGTCATTCTCTTAGACTTAGTGCCTCTCCTCTTGCTGGCCCACATGATATCACCATGCCTCCAGACACCAAGCATCACATCTGCATGCAGAAGAGCAGCATCCAATCAACACTACTGCTTGGGGCAGACACCATGGCTATGGTCTGGAAAATGCTGGACAGAGTGGGCAGAAGTGGGAAGAGCAGGTGAATGGTGAGTGCTGGTACTGGGTCTCCTCTATGGGGCCACTGCCGGGGGGTGCTGGGACCTGTGGCCAAGGGGGCTTGCTATCACACATCATTTATCAGGAGGCAGTGGAGCTTGTTTACACTCTCCACTTGTGTGAGATCAGTTCTTACCCACAATAATATTATTATTCCTATTTGGATATGTGTCCCTCAACAGAAGAGGAGGGCGGGGTCATACACTGCTCAGATCCCAGAGCTATGTACATAATTCTGATTACAACTATGGGCCTACATTCTTGCCAGTGGGTGGCACCAAGTCTGTGAGAAACTGCAGAAGTTAGCATTCCATGGGTGCCAGGGCTATGATTCAGTTCATAAACATTCCTGACCTTCTGAGAAAGGCCTGGAATCCCTTGGCAGAGTCCAACACAGCCACCCATATCCAAATAGTTGATTTCTACAGCCTGGTCCTAAGGCTCATGATAAGATGGTAAGATGCCATTCATGACACAGCTTGGTCCCCTCCGAGGACCAGCCTCCCCCAAGGGTGTGGCCCCCAGTCTCACCTGATTTGATGCAGTAGACTTGGTAGGAGGGGAACCACTCTCCGTACTGGCAGGTGATGTACTTGTAATCACTGGTGAGGCTGTAGCCAGGATCACAGTAGAACTCTACCACGGTCCCATGGTTGTAGCGCTCACAAGGCCTCGGGTGGCAGATGAAATCTCCGTGACTTACCATAGGAGGTAGCGGACAAACTTGGGCAGTTGGGGAGAATAAGAGTTTCAGAACCAAAGAAGTTCCCTGGAGGAACCCTTCAGACACAATACAGGCACGCCCCACTGCAGCCACTTCAGGATGTACTTAACACCTGAAATATCAGACTATTGGGACCAGAGACAGCCTATGTCTTCATGGAAGGTCAGTGGAAGCCTGCTAGGATAATCTGAGCACGAATGCTGTCATGTGGTGTTATAAAGCACATCATAAAAGAGAGCCTCATCTTATGATGTGAAGAATATGCCTATTTAATAGATAGTATTAAGCTACTCTATTAATAATGCATGCTATTATGTGCCAGACAACCTAGTAAATAAAATTAAGATATTTATGGACAAAATCTTTACCCAATGGCACAGTGGTGCCAAGTCTGCTTCTGTTACATCTGGAACTGTTCAAACTGGGGAGCTGTGGTCCCGCCTGACCACCTCATGTCCTGCTGAGGTTTGGCCAATGACAAGCATGCAGGGGTTCTCCTGCTTCTACTTTAGTCTTAGCCCTGCCCCCCCCTCAACACACACACAAGTGCCACCAGGACAATGGGAACAAGCGCTAGACTTCCTCCTGTCAACATATCATGCGACCTTAAGTGAATCCCTTCACCCTCTGTATATCCTGGTCTCCTCCTCCATCAAGTGGAAGCTTATTCTGCTCTTGATGATGAAGGGTTTTCTGACCCATGTTTCACACTGTTAGGGGAAGAGGGTTGTTTTCAGTCTCCCACTCTGAGATCACACCTGGACTGTAAAGGTATATCTGGGTACATTTCCGACCCTGGGCGGACGGTTTTAGTGGAGCTTGCTGTTTATTCCTCTGATGCCACAAAGAGCTCTTTGGTCTGCAGAAGGACTCAGAACTAAACAGCATGCCACGCAGACACTCCTCAGACCACAGTCTATCAATGCCTGGCTTTCAGATCACATTTCAGAAACCACTAAAAACAGGCTGGAAAGCAGGACAGACAAACCCCCAAAGTGAGTCAACTTTTGTGGTCCTTCCTAGGAGCAGCCAAATACTCTGGCTAATGTAGAACCCCCTGGCACCATGAACCACACCTCCAACTGGCCAAAACTTTTAGAGAGCATATGGGGGTACACCCTGTTGGTGTGTGTTCCTCAAGCTGGATAACAAGATGGGACCCCTGATGGAGGTGTCCCAAGGTGTGCCCCTGTTGTTCACCTATCTCTAATCGTGCAAACAATGCTGTAATGGAGATCTTACCGGCTCTTTTGAAGAGACAAGCTAACAGAAGCAGCAAGTGAGTGAGAGGGAGCAGGGACTCGCTACACACGTAGGAACAGACCTGAACTCCGGAGGAACTACTCAGCAGCCAATGGCTCTGAGCAAGTCCCTTCCCATCTCAGTGTCCTCACGAAGCCAGGAGTGTCTGAGGGCCGTTCTTAGGGATGCTGCCAAGGCCGCAGTTCACAGCCAGCCTGTAATAGTGGGTCAGTGCGGTTGGCTAGGCCCCGAGTACTGAAGGAACTCAATGAGGAGGTAGAGACATGGCCAAGGCAACTGGGAAGTTACAAGATTAGCAACAGCAGGCTGCTGCCACTCCTGGCTGGTTGGAAGAAGAGTTTGCTGGGGTCCCAGCAGAAAGCAGAATCTTGGAGAAGCTGGAGCTGAAGGAATTGCCTTTAGGACAGAGAGAGTGAAAGGACACTTGAAGCAGCTTCCAGCAGGGCATCTAGGAAGTGAGGTGTGCAGCAGGCAGCCCGGCTGGAAGAGGGATGGATCTGAGGCCTGGGGCGTGCACAGTGAAACGGTGGCTGATGAGAGAGAATCCTCCAGACAGGCACTGGAAACATTGGAGTTGGAGTTCTGACTTCAACACTGAGGAGCTTTCTGCTGTCTGGGGGGGTCCCCTGGGCTGGCATATGCCCTCCTCGGCACATGCCCTCCTCTGCACTGCCCGCACCATGGCACACTAGCCCCACACACTGCTCTTTCTGTTTCCACAACGGGGTCTGTCTAGACTGGCTACCCACAGGGTGCTCAGGAAGTAAGCAAGATGGCCAGGAAGGGTGGCTGGTGACCAGGAAGGACAGAGAAAAAGTACCCACAATGTTCACACCTCTGAGAACTCCAGGGATGCAACAGCATGGGCTCCTCCTTTACTTAGTCCCTCCTCTGTGTCACTGTCCCCAGCGGCCTCCAGGGCTGACAGGACCAACTGTCTGCTGAGGGTTCCGGCACTGCTGTGGGTGGGTGCTACAGACGGGTGGAGACTCCTTCTGTGCCCAAAGGTCTATGAAGTGTCTGTTTATCCGCTGATGAACGGATAAAGGAAATGTGATCTATCCCATGGAATATCACTAAAGGGGAACACTGCCACTTTCAAAAACACAGATGAACACCAAGGGGTATTATGCTAAATGAAATATACCAGAGACAGAAAATTCTGCATGATTGTGAACTCACCAGTATGTGGAATATTAAAAAAAAAAATCAAATTCATAGAAACAGAATAGAACAGTGTTTATCAGGAGCTAGGAGGTAGGGAATTGGAAAGCCGTGGGTCAGAAGGCACAAACTTGTTAGGTAGGATAAACAAGACTGAGGGTCTTCTGTACAGTCGAGGGGCGGGGCGGGGGGGGGTGTTGCTACAGTTAGAAGTGCTAAGCTGTGTCCTTAAAATTTGCCAAAAGCAGATTTCAGCTCTCCCCTCAGATGAAAAGGGAGCTATGGGGAGATGGAGGTGTTCCCGGCTTAGCTTTAGGAATCATCAGAATCATCTCACTATGTGGATATGTATCAATGTACCATGTTACACACCCATATGTATGAAACATCTGGAGGAAAAAAAGTTGCACCACGCACCAAGGTGCTCCTACTCTGTAGGCTTTCTAAACAAGTCCCCAAGGGTCACCCTAGGGTTGGAAAATTACCAGACCGGGTCTCAAGGGCTAGAACACCTCACAAAAGAAGCCCTACATCAACGTGTGTAAGTGGCTATGAGCAGAGTGTCCCCCCACCTTGGCCCGAAGAGCGAATGACTGTTGAAATCAGTACATAAAACCCCAGGCAAACGGACTCATGATGTGCTTAAGAATGGCTTCCACCCACAGTCAAGCAGTCAGTGTGGTGAAGTTGACTACATCTGTGTTCAAACCCTGGCTCTACTCCTGATGGTGCCCTGTGCTTCGGGGCATCGGGCAGCTGGCATAACTCCTTCCTGAGAAGAATCACTAATGCCAGGGTTGTCAGGATGATCAGAAGCTCTGCAAGATGCACTGCCCAACAGCTTCTGAAGAAATGACGGTAATTAGTGTCACTGTGTCAGACTCACTGGGGTTCTGCGCATACATTCTCAGGATGGGCACTGCCCCGGCTCCATGCCTGGCTCCTTACACAGCGAGGAATCCCAAGCAGAGCAGCACCAAACACGGAGAGCCTGGAGCCTCTGGTCACCATGTTTCTTCAGAGACCAAATAAACACTAACGGCTGCGGAAGCTTGTGTCTTCTCCTAATCGGCACTCGATAAAGACGTGTGCGCCACGCCCCCCCCCCCCCCCCCCCCCACACACACACGGAAAAGTTTATCTGCACACCTTGCTGTGTTCTAATGACTGCACCTGGAAATACCATTAGCTTCCCTGTAAAGGAAACCCCCATGGGGACAGTATGGGGTGCAGGGTGTTTCTTCTGACTTGGAAGCATCAAAAGTATTATTAATTATAAACTTGCTGGGCTGGGGAGATGGCTTAGTTGGTAAAGAGTTTGCCATGCGCCGGGCGGTGGTGGCGCACGCCTTTAATCCCAGTACTCGGGAGGCAGAGCCAGGCGGATCTCTGTGAGTTCGAGGCCAGCCTGGGCTACCAAGTGAGTTCCAGGAAAGGCGCAAAGCTACACAGAGAAACCCTGTCTCGAAAAACCAAAAAAGAGTTTGCCATGCAAGTCTGAAAACTTGGATTTGGCCCCCAGAATCCACTTTTTTTTTTTTTTTTTTTAAAAGCCAGGTGTGCTGTGCACACTTGTAATCCCAGCTCTGCACACTTGTAATCCCAGCTCTGCACACTTGCAATCCCAGCTCTGCACACTTGCAATCCCAGCTCTGGGACTGGTGGAGATGGGTGGATCCCTGGGGCTCACGGGGGATCAGCTCAGCCCAATTGTCATGTTGTAGGCCAGTGAGACACCCTAGCTCAAAAACAGGGTAGAGAGCATCCATCCTGAAAATGACACCTCAGGTTGACCTCTGCCCCACCCCTATGCATGAACATACATCAGAAAACTCATAAATGTGAAACTGATTTCCAAGTCCTAATATTGAGCTCAAGGGACTTCTGCCCTCAGCCAACACTGCCTCACCACGAGGCTCTCTGAGTTCTGCTGTGCCTCTTCCCCACAGCGTCCCCAGGAGGCAGACAGACTGACAGACACCCTTGCCCACATAGCAGCCTCAGGCACAGGACAAACAGCCTGCTCCCAATGCAGTGTGTCGAGCATCTGGGAGGATCCATGAGTTCCTAGACACACCATGAGTTGGTACGCCACAGCTTCACCTCAACCCTCCTTCAGCTCAGCTGGACTCAGATCCCCTCAGCTACTGGCTCTCAGCAAAAGCCGTGGGTGGCAGGAACAAAGGCTCCTCTGCAACTTTAGTTTTTAAAGCATTTCTTTTGACTTTAGAGAAAATCAACAGCAGTTACTGCTTTCGGAGGATTGCAGCCTGCGTATCGGGGTGTGACAGGAAGAATCCAATCGAGGCTCTGCTGAGGCTCACTTGGGAACGGATCTTAATTTCTGTCTCTTAGGTGTTATCACTCGGCTTCTTATTTGCGGACAGTGGGTATGTCTCCTTGCAGAACATAAGGGAAATTCCTACCTGCCAAATGGTAGCAGAGTAGCTTTCTATCAGTCACTCATAGAACTCAACAGTTGTGGGCTAGGTGTGGCAGAGGATAGGAGACCAGAGGCAGAGGGCAGAGACCCACAGCATGCTCTGTGCTGGATGCCAGTGGCTGGAGCTGGGGCTGAAAAGGCAAGCTGAAGGCCTGCCATCAGACCTCAGTTTCCCAAGTGAGGTCCACTTCTCTCCCCATCCTGCCTCGTGGACAGTTCCCGGGCAGTTCTTTTCCCTGCTGCCAAGGTCTGTTCCCCCACTGTGCACCTGTGGCTCTCTCCCCTCCTTGAATGGAGTATAGCAAAAACACCCACAGCCTTCCTGGGGCCCTTTGTGCATTCTGCATGACTATACACATGCTTCTCCACTTAGCATGGGGTTAAGTCCTGATAACCCATCACAAGCAGGAGGAAATCCCATTTACTACAGCGAATGCTTTCCTATGCATTGCTGGGGTCGATTTGCTAATATTTTGCTGCAGATTTCACATAGCATGCCTGTCTGGTTTGGGTGTTAGGATCATGCTGGCTACACAGAATGGGTTAGGCACTATTCCCTCTGCCTCTTTCCCCTTCTGTTTCCTATCTGTCAAGCAAGGGAAATGGTACACACTCAACTAGAGTTTTTGTGAGGACTGCATGGGCTAGAGGCTCTGAGCAAGGAGCTCCTTAGCAAGAGGTTTATACCGGTGGCTTGTTATCACAGTTAGGATCGAGGACCCTCCCGCCACCCCCCCCTACCCCTCACCCTACCCTGCCTGGTTAAAGGTGAAGCTGCTGGAAGAGTTTGGGGACAAGAAGGAACTCTGCCGACTGTGTGGGATTCCTCCACCTCTGCTGCCTCTCTGCTTCACCAGGGATGCCAGCAATGACGGGTCCCTTCCCCAAACACTGGCCAAAGCAAGTTCCAATGAAGGGGTGAACTGTCCTCCCCCACCAACCCATGCTGCATGCTCCCCACAAAGGGCACACACACCCCAGGGATGCTTGCCATTGGCTTCATCCTGGCACACACTGGCTCTGTGGTCATTCCTATAGGAAGCATGAAGACCCTTCCCTGGGGAGACAGCTGCCTCACTCTTAGGAGGCTGACCCAGCTCATAAACATAAAAGGTTTGAGGAAGTAGGACAGGGCTTCCTGGCAGTCCTGCTTAGCTGCTGGGAGGTAAAAGGCCCTACTCCCTGTGACACATCTGGCCTTGCTATACCAGCACCTTCTCTTACCAAAATCAATGTTATGGTTTGAGTCTCATGTGTCCCCTACAGGCTCATGTTCTGAACACTCAATCCCCAGCATGGGGTACTATTTTGAAATGTGTGGAGCCTCTGGATGATGGGGTTGGCTGGTGGAATCTGGTCACTAGGGAGACCTTTGGAGGTAATAGCTGCCCCTGGTTCAGGTCTGTGCTCTGGTTTCTGGTCCATCACAATCTGAATAGCCACTACCTCCTGCCCCCATCATGCCTTCCCTGACACAATGGACTGAAACTTCTATGAAGCTAGAAGCCAAAATAAACCAACCCTTCCTCCACTAAAGTGCTTTTATCTGGTGCTTTGGTCACAGTGATGCATCAGAAACTAACACTATACCACCACCATCACCACCACCACCACCACCACCTCCTCCTCCTCCTCTTCCTCCTCCTCCACCTCCCCCTCCACCTCCACCTCCACCACCACCTCTACCTCCACCACCACCACCATCACCACCACCACCACCCCATCTCTCCTCTGATTTCTTCCCATGGATGATCTTCAGCTTCTTTCAGAGTGTACATGGCTGTGAGGGTCTCCTCAAGACCAGGCAGCAAATGCCACAGTCAGCAACACTATGGAGGTATTTTAGAAGCAGAAGCCCACGCTGTCCCCACCATCCCTACATGGCCCAAACATTTCATTTGGTTCCAGGCAAAGGAACCTGAATCACTTCTCCCTCTCCTGTGTACACCAGGCCTACCCCCCATCATCTGATCTCAGGGGAGGTGAACTATTACTTCAAGCAAAATGAAGTGAGAGAGAAAGCCAGTGCATATTCTAAGCACAGGTTTTCCGGAGTTAGCACTGGGGTACCTGCCCTCTTAGGCAGAGAGATGTGCATAGCCTGCTCTAGGCTTGCTGGACTCTTCCTTTCTTATCTAATCTGTTCACTATATTATTTTATTTGTTTTAAATGTCATTTATTCCCCCCCCCCAAGAAAAAAACAACTGAAATGGAATTACATACTGTCTTCAGATGGTAAATACGTAAGTCAATGGCAATTTCTTTGGCTGAGAAAGCCTTCTGCCTGTCTGCTCAAAGGAACTTTAGTACTGCGTATTCACATACTTGAAGAGCCAGGATGGAGTGCTAGCCTGCATAACCCCCTAGGGAATTTAGCAGGCATGACTGATAGGAATCAGAAGTTCTTTTGTGTGCAGTAAGATCTCAAATGTATGCCGGAACTGGGGGTGTACTCTCAAAGACAGGGAAAAATGGTTAGGAGACTAAAGGCCAAGCATGATGCTTCTTCTGTAATAGAAATGGGATGTGTACACATGGGATTAGGGGACGCTGAGGATTCTCCAGAAAAGAAGAGGCAGAACGTTCATGGAGGCAAGTGTGGTGGTTTGATAAAAAATGACCCTCATAAACTCAAGTTTGAATACTTAGTCATCAGAGTGGTCCTACTAGGGAGGGATTAGGAGATGTGGGTTTATTGGAGTAGATGTGGAGGAAGTTTGTCACTGGGGGTGGGCTTTGAGGTTTCAAATGCTCAAGCCAGGCCCAGTGTCTCCCTCTTCCTGCTGCCTGTGGATCTGCATATAGAACTCCCATCCAGAGTCTCCGTGCTCCCCACCATGATGAAAATGGACTAAACCTCTGAAACTGTAAGCCAGCTCCAATTAAATGTTTTCCTTTATAAGTGTTGCCATGGTCATGGTGTCTCTCCACAGCAATAGACCACTGATCAAGACAGCAAATGTGACTGGTTAAAGGGCCCAGTGTGAGTGAGGAATGAGGGAAATGGGAAAAGGACCAGGAAGAGAGGGAAGCTGTGGGTGAAGCAGTCTCTACCAGGAGAGGGTAGATCATATGGGGGCATCACTGAGGTCTCAGTTCCTTCATGTGGATAATGCAGGACATTCCACTGGAGTTTGGTCCCACCCTGACACTAAAGATTGGATTCCACTACTGCGAACTTGGGGGCTACAATCTTCTGGATGTCTGGGGATACAGCTTAGATGTATAGCCCTTGTCTAGCATGCAGAAGACCCTAAGTTTGATCCCCTGAACTACAAGAAAAAGAAGGAGGAGAAGAAGGAATAAGATGGAAGGAGGAGGAAGAAGAAGAGGAGCAGGAAGAAGAGGAAGAGGAGGGAGAGGAAGAAGAAGAAATAATTCACCAAGTCTCCCCAGAGGTTCAGTAATATTTCTTGATGGTGTACAGTCAGTAGCTGCTCTGTTCTCCTTCCTCGCCTAAAGGAACCATGGGTTTCCTGTCAGGAATGGAAGGAATTACCCATGAGAAAAGCAGCAATGGACTGATCTCAGTTGCACCTGATCATGAGTTCTCTCCTGGGACCACTGGGAGGCAGTGGAGAGAGTCCAGCAGTACCAGGGATGCCAAGGATCTGCTTACATCAGCTATTCAGGGAGATGGCCTTTAGGCTGAAATCCAGAACAGCTCTGTTCCTGGTGAGGTCTCAGATTGGAACCCAAACAGCAGCTGTTTGCTAAGAGTCCACAACAAAATGAATAGAAAAATTGATTTGACTTTGTTGCAGCATCCATGGGCGGTTTCAACTTGTCTTTATTTAAATGTAATCTAACTACAGTTGAATCTAACAGCTAAAGATGGGACCTGTGTTACAGCTTCATCTTCCCACTTTCCTTCAAGAATCCACGTCCACTACAGATTGTTAGTAAGAGTCTGCAACATACTGGAAAACAATTGGTAAAACACACAATTCTTTCCTTATAGAGATGAATACTGGTCTCATCACAAAGGCATCTGTATTAGTTACTTGTCTGTTGCTGTGATAAAACACCATGACTGAGGGGACTCATGGAAAGAAGGGTTCATCTGGGCTTCTGGTTCTAGAGGGATAAGGGTCCACCTTGGTGGGGAGGCATGGTAGCAAGTGGTAGGCATGGCGGCTGGAGCAGGGAGTGGAGAGCTCATATCCTCAATGGCAAGCACAAAGCAGAGCAGAGCAAGCTGGATATGGGCAAGACAATAAACACCAAAGCCCACCCACAGCGACACACTTCCAGCAAGGCCCGTATCCTCAGCCTCCCCAAAACAGCGCCACCAACTGGAGACCAAGTGTTCTGATACCTGAGCCTATGGGGGACATTCTCATTCCAACCACCACAGTACCACCACTTCATAAGGCAAAAAGACCAGGAAGAGCTCAGGCAAGGGAGTGCTGGGGAAGAGAATGTGCTGGGCAGAGGGGGTGGCACTCTGAAGGTAATTCAGAGTCACTGAACAGGAGCCTGGATGGTGCCATGTGGGACAGGAGGGCCACACAGCAACCAGTCAAGGACAGAGTTGGGACCGTGCACAGGAGGTCTACAGTCTCACGTTAAGAGGTTGGGATTCTGTCAGAAATGTGATGGGATGCTGTGAAGAGCAAGGCTTGGCACAGTCTTAAAGCCAGGTCCGGCTTCTGTGTGTATGGCTGGCAGCTGGGGTATAACACAGACCTGCAGAGTTATGAGGACATGGTTGACATGACCATTCCAGTTATTTTTCTACAATAGGTTTTTGATAGACGGATTTGGGTGCCCCTGGGAGAAGAGCCAAGGACGATGGCCAGATTTTGGATCTGAGTTGAGGGGTACCAAGTTCAGCTGTGTTCTTCTTAGGTTGGAGCTGCCACTGAGAGTCAGTCGGGCATCCGGAGAAAGGCCTGGGTTAAATTTAGAGCTCAGCAGTCATGAGCAGAAAGACAATTTCTGGCCATGGGACCGCATGAACTCACGTAGGAGAAAGTAGAGAAAGGGTCCCAAGTCCAAATGCAGAGACACCGGGGAGAACAAAGAGGCAGGCAGAGGGTGCTAGATTGCTTCACAGATGCTGAGAGGGAGAGTGACAAGGAAGAGTGAGCGCTCCCCAGGGAACTGAGGACCACAGGAGGGAGGCGTGACCATGGGTTTGGCTACTGGTGACCTTGAGACTTGGTGGTTGAAACAAATCCATCTGGAGACAGTGCAGTGAACGGGGCGTGAGAAGAAGTCTGCTGCGGGGAGGCAGTGGATGGGGCGGCTGGAGGGTCAAAGAGGACCCCAGAGTTCTGGACCTTGTTCATGGGTGGTGTATGGTGGTGGGAGTGGTCCAGAATTGTGGACAAGACTTGTCACACAGGTAGAGGGGCTGAAGGAGGGCACCCATGTAGAAGATGTGAGGGGATGGATCACACATGAGCAGGGAGGCTTGTTTTCAAGGAGGAGCCAGATCTGGGCACAGGCCTGAGTAGCTCCAAGGCCAGGGCAGTAGAGACAGGCAGACTGTGCTCTAAAGACACCTATTTTCTGAGTAAACTATGAGGAGGCCATCGTTTAGCACCTGAGAATTATGTATTATTTATCATAGTCCTTAGTCCATCTATATATTTCAATCCATGCAAAAGAGGAAAATGAACCTTCAAAACAGCCTCGGCTCCTCATAAATGTTCACACAAACAGAAGGGGTCTAAGTGCAGACCATTATAACCTATGCTCTCCAATGTTTCAAAATTCTTCCAAGTCATGAGCCTCACAGCTTTCACTGATCATTCCTCCTCACGTATCCCAAAGGCTCACACAGTCCACAGAGGTTTCTCATGTAGGAAAGGGCTGACCCCTTAGATTATGCATCCACCTCTACCCCACACGGTTAGCGGCAGAGGCTGCTTGCTGCTTACCACAAGCCACACTGCTCTTTTATCTCTGAGTTCTCTTCCAGCCTGTGTTGTCCAGGGCCCCATGTCTGTCTAGGTTCAAGTCAACGGACTGTGACTAGATGTAACACACAGCAACCAGTACCATGAGTCCAGGCTAGACCCATGAGACTCTTCCATATTAGCTAGAAGGGAAATGATTTCCCAGAGCCCGTGGATGCCTGATGATGAGAAGATGTACTAACTGACCAACGCTCACACTACACTGCACCATGAACATGAACTTCTGTCTTGTTTACGCCCCAGTCTGCCCCTTGAGAACGTCTGCACAGTCCCAGCCTTCCTTGCACTTGGCCTAAGGAGTAAGGAATGGGCACAGGTCTGCTCCGTGAAGCAGCACAGTGGGCACTCTTGATGTGTCCCATACTGTTGTCATAGCCAGTATGCGCCCTCATTGCCACATTAAAGCTGCATTTGAACGATGTCTTTTTAAAAGATTGTTTATTTTGTATACACGAGTGTTTTGCCTGCGTGTATGTATGTCTGCATGATGGTGTCCAATCCTTTAGAACTGGAGTTACAGAGAGCTATGAGCTGCCGTGTGGGTGCTGGGAATTGAACCAGGGTCCTCTGGAAGAGCAGCCAGTATTCTTAACCACTAAGCCATCTCTCCAGCCCCGTAAACAGTGTCTTAATGTTTTAAGCCAGTGGTTCCTCAGCCCCAACTGCATACAAGAATCACTTGAAGAACTCTGCCTAATTGGTCGGGGCTGGATTGTGGCTTTAGCTAGCTCTCATGAGTAATGGTAATTCTAATGGGCAATTTTTGGGTAATTCTAATGGGCAATCCAAGTTAAGATGCCCCACTCTGTGTGGTTGTGATAGACAGCTGAGGCAAACCAACCTCCTTCCACTTACCAACTGCTGGATGCAGGCTCAGCACATTCATGCTGGATGCAGGCTTAGCACATTCATGCTGGATGCAGGCTCAGCATATCCATGCTGGATGCAGGCTCAGCCCATTCATGTTGGATGCAGGCTCAGCACACTCATGCTGCAGAGCTAGTGTGTGAACTACAGTGCCTTGATATCTGGTCTGGTCACCTTTACCAAATTCTTACTATTGGAACTGGAGTCCACAGACTACCAGCACTGGATGAGCTAGGAGCACATTAGAAGTGCAGGCTCTAGCCACACCCTAACCCACTGAATCAGAAGCCTTGCGTTAGAGAAATGCCCTGGCAAGTCACTCACAATGAAGTCTGGGAAGCTAAGGAAACTTTGAAGATAAGCCTAGAAGCGAGAAGTAAAGAAGCTGGTACTTAATGCCACAATCTGGCCTTTAAGAGCAAGGCATGGTGGGAGAAGATCCATGACTGCGTGTTGACATCGCCTCCAGGCAGCCTACCGTACCATCTATAAAGTTCTACAAGGGGCTATGGTTTCAGGCAGATATGTACAGAATCCCTCAGCCTCTGCCCCTCACAAGATCTGCAGGCCTCTAGACGTCAAAACTGCCATTGTGGCAGCTGTCCACAGTCCGACCCAAGTTTAGGTAATGAATCCAAGAAGTTGGATGGACCCCCGCATGCCAAAGTCATAGTTGTTTCCAAGGTGACATCTGAAACTTTGCTCTTAGCTCAGGGAAAATCAATAAACGTTATACAGCACATTACATTTTCCACTTTTGTTGTAACAACACAGAAAGCCAATAAATGTGTCCACCCAAGGAAGCAAACCATCATGCGGCCGGGCTCTGCCTGTTTCCAGGTGTTCACCTGCTCTGAGATACGCTGAAAGACGCAGTTCAAGATCAATATTACCCAGCAGCCCCAAGGGGGGGGCTGTGATCTGCTCTCTAGCTCAGAGTCACTGCCATGGGGTGTCCCTGAGGAAATACTGAATGCATCTGATGACAACCGTTAGACTTCAGTGTAAGAACAAAAATGAGGCTTCACAGAAGCAATGTGCTATGCATCTGATGTCACAGTCATGCAGAAGCCATGGAAGGGTGCACAGGTGGGGTGAGGCAGCTGTTGGGAACCTGCAATTTCCTGACAGTCTTTGCAGCAGGGAAAGATGGGCTGAAATCAAAAGGTGACATGCGTTTCTGTGCTCCAAAGATCCAACTATTCCCTGAAATGGCAGGAGCCTCAGTTAAACTGAGAGTGGTCTTAGCCAGGTGAGACTACATCTGTGTGTTGGAATGTTCTGATGTCTGGGTACCCTTTTCCACACATAATCTGCTCCAGTTGGAATTCCCGATGTCCATCAAGGCTTCTTTGTTTCTTTAAGAGAGAAATCAGGGGCTCAGGATGAAAGGGAGGAGTGTGCTCCACAAGGTAGACAAGAAAGCTCACACGTAATAGAAAGTTTGTCGCTTGTCTTTTCTGCCTCTCTCTGCAGCCCACAAGAGCCTGTACCACCAGAGACCATGTGAGATTCAAGGTTGCTAGGATATCCTGGTGATTCCCAAACTCTCCCTCCACAGGCTAGACCAAGGTGGCACATAGATAAATCAGTGTGGATTTTCTGAATCTCAAAATTTTTGTTTGTTTGTTTTTGAGACAGACTCTCACTGTGTAGCCCAGGCTTCCCCTAACTCTTCCTCTCCTCTCCTTTCCCCTCTCCTCCCCTCCTCTCCCCTTTCTTCTCCCCTCCCCTCCTCTCCTCTCCTCTCCTCTCCTCTCTGCATTTCCCTTAATTATAACAGAAATTTCGATTAAAATCAGAACAGTGAACATTTTAATGACAAGTCTGTAGACCAGATTCTAATAGTTACAGTGCCCCTCATCAGTTACTTCACATTAAGTAAAATTTCTTAAATAAAAAAAAAAAGAAAGAAAAGGAAAACAGAAACAGTGCTGTACTTGAAGGGAGCACAAGATTAAGTATTACAACTTTATAACCAAATTATATCTAGCACCTTTAAAATGACACTAATAGCCCCGTGTAACTGTGAATGCACTGATGGCCGAAATATAGCCCACAAGTACGGTGTGATTTACAGCTGCATGTCAACACCTCCCCTGGGCACAGTAGCCTGCACAGTGGACATGTGTTTGGTTCAGGCTTCTACACTCAGGGCTGAAAAGAGATCTGGCTGAGTCCCTTAGGTTCCCAATCTGAAAAGATCCCACTGAGGCCATAGGTGAGAGAGACATTAGTATATTTGAGTTGGACAGAGTTCTTCTGACAGACAAACTAGTACCCTTTTCAGTCCAATCCAGAGCCTTCCGGGCCAGGGGAACACATGATTACAGGCTTAGGAAGCCACCCGGACTTGACTGCAGCTGTTCAAGTATCACAGCAGAGGCAGGTGAGGCATGGCAGCCTAAGTTCCCCACAGTGGACACTGGCTTTGCAACCAAGGGGATCTAGGCAACTCAGGACAGTGAAAACATGGTTTTCATTTTATTTCTACGTTCGCTTATTTGTGTGTGGAGGTCAGAGAGCAGCCTGTGAGAGTCAGTCCTTTCCTTCACCCATGTGAGTTCCAGGAACTAAACTCAGGCCATCCGTCTTGGTAGAGCACCCTCACCTGTTGGGGCGCCTTCCTGCGCTGCTCATCGCTCTTAACCCACAGTGACAGCAGGGCCGAGCAGGGATGTCTGCGTGTTAGGCCTTCCTCTTACCACTCTTTCAAGCATTACGGATTAGTCCTCTCCAGTGTGGTTCTTATGGACACCTACAAGGTCACTGTGCTGGCTTTCTTATGAGTGCACCCATCTTTATCACAAACCCTGGAGCCTCAGGTCTTCCTTTTAACAAGTACAGCCAAACAGAAACACCAAGAAGCAGGCTCAGCAGGCAACAAGTGAGGTCAGGAAAACAATCAGATGCTTTTCTAATCCCTCAGCATTTATCAGCTCTCGAGGTCCAAGGTCATTTCCTACCGGGAGATTCCACCTTCTGGTCCCACCTTCTCCGGGGGCCCACATGATCCTCAACTCTTGATTCTCTTGCCTCAGCCCCTCAAGTGGAGACTTGAGGTTTTGTGCCATCATTTCTTCTTTTTTTTTTTTCCTTAAAAATTGGTGCTTTCTTGTTCTGATCTTACAGAAAGTCCCAGCAGGTGAGGAAACAGTCAGCTGATAACAAGGGGCAGGACTTGGTCCCGTGTGAGTGTATAGACACGTGTGCACACACACTTGGGATGGGCTTGTAGGTTATGCATAGGAAATAGCCACATCTCAGTCTACGGACAGTGCTTCTAAGATTCATGTTAGAATTAAGTGTGCCAGGATCCTGCAAGAAAAAGTGCATGCCATCCGGTGAAAAGCACTATAGTTTTACGACATGTGGACAAATCTTGAGAAGCACTGAAGAATGGAAACGACGGAAGTGTGAGAGAGAACAGAGAGAAGAGACACAAAGAAGCCAGAACAAATCACTGTCTAACGAGACTCCAGGAGGCTTTGCTATTGGCACCGTGTGAGTGGCCCTGGCCTCAGGTCTTGGCTCCGATCCTGAGTGGCCAATGGACCTTGGGGATTTTCCTTTCTGTTTTCTGTTCATTTCCTGCACTTTATTTTCACGTCCTTTCCGAGCTTCTGTCAGCTGAAGAACCCGGATGGCGATGCCTACGCCGCAGGGGATTTTATAAGAGTAAGAAGCAACCCTGTAAATGAGCAAGCATGGAGTGTCCGGCCCCAAAGTAGATGCTCAAGAAAAGGAGGCAGATGATGATTTTAGCCACAGTGAGAGCAATCAGAGAAAATTCCAGTGCAAAAGCCACATTCAGTGAACACCTACTATGTGGGAGCCACCTACTATGTAGGCCAATGAGGATTTAGCTCACTACATTCTGACAAGGAGTTTGCAGAGGAGGGCTTCTTATGCCTCTATCATTCTCCATCTTGTAAAGATAGGGTCTCTCACTGAGCTTGGGGTTTGCCATTTTCAGCAAGGCCCCCAGGATCGGCCTGTCTACCTCCCACCTCCCGCCCAGTACTGGATGACAGAGGAATGTGAGCTACTGGCAAGACAATGTCTTCCCCAAACTCTTCCATGTCACAGGAAGCTGGGGGCCATTTAGAGTCAGGGGGATCTTTCTACAAAACCAAACCCCCCATACAGAAGGAGAAAACGAAAGCTGGGCGGGTCGGGCTGCCCGTAACCATAGCACTTGGGTGGCTGAGACAAGGCGCTATGAGGTTCAAGATCAGCCTGGGTTACAGAGTGAGGCCCTGTGCTAGTGAGCTCTGACAGAAACAGCTAAAGAAGAATTTATTTTGGTTAATGGTTTATGCAATGGTTCTCAACCTTCCTAATGCTGGGGCCCTTTAACACAGTTCCTCATGGTGTGGTGACCCCAACCATAAAATTATTTTTGTTGTTACTTCATAATTGCAATTTTGCTCCTGTTACAAATTGTAATGTAAATATCTGTGTTTTCTGGTGGTCTTAGGTGACCCCTGTGAAAGGTTGAGAACCACTGGTTTGGGGGATACAGCCCCCTCTCCCCCCAAGGTACCAAAGGTGTGATGGGAGTGGCTTGCAGCTGTGGCAGTGGCAGGCAGCTGGCTGCATGGCCTCAGCAGTTAGGAAGCAAAGAGCTTACATAGGGAACACACCCAGCCTGCATCCCCCCCACCCCACCCCACCACCTGTACCCTAGGCCCTACATCTGACAGCTGGGCCCCATGTCCAGAGAGTTCAACAAGCCTCCAAGTCAGGGTTTCCAGTTGGGAACCAAGCCTTCACACCCATGGGCCTGCCTATATGAAACATTCCATATTACACTGTAACAGGCCCTGTCTGTAGACAAACCAAGGCTGGGCAGGAGGGAGAGGCCGGCCAGTAAAGCTCTGGCTGCACAAGTTGATACACAGAACCCCCAGAGCTGGGGGGCTGGAGACAGGCGGATGTTTAGGGTGCCCTGCGTAGTCAGCCTTGACGCCTCTGTGATCTCTAGGCTGACAAAAGACACTGTCTCAAAATGCAAGGTGTATGGGGTCTTCCGCCCATATGTCTAGTGCCTCTGGAAGAAGCGGAAGGCGACAGTGGTGGTGGTGGTGGTGGTGGTGGGGTGGTGGTTCTGAAGGGCAGTGGGGAAGGGGCAGGAGCTAGGAAAGAGAAGGAAAAGGAAACAGCCAGGAAGAGTGACCCCAGAGCACTCTGCCAGGCTGGCACGGCCCCACAGTGATGGTGATGGAGGGATTTATTACTTTCTGTGTTGTTCCTGATTGCGAGAGGTTTTATTGCTATGAAATACAAGTCATCCAATGTCCTAGGGAGGAGAGGAGGAAATAAATCCTGCCTAGAGCAGGGCTGGAGAGATCCTAGGGTTTAAGGACAAACACGGAGAATTTCCCACTTGTAGTGGCCATCTATATCCCAAGCATAATGAAGTCGCCCCTCTAGTGAGGGGCTCAAAGCACTGGTCACGCCGATGATTCTCTCTGTGTCTTCCAGGGAGTTGACATTTAAGCCCTGCAAAACAAAGGCTTGCTCATCTGCAGGGAAGAACTGCAGGTTCATGGTGAGAATATATTTTACTGAGGATCCTGAACATGGTAAAGGGAGCATCTACCGCATCTGCCCTACACAGGAACCGCCAGACCAGCGGCCTGCCAGGTGGGAGTGGAGGGATGGGCTGTGGGGAGCAGACTCTGGTCTGGTAGGGGGCGATTTTCCTTTGGAGTCCTCTCCATGGAAGAAGAATCACCTGTGCTGTTCCTCTGACCTCAGTCGAAATTTCTCCCCTAAATGAAGTTTAAAAACAAAACCATTTCATTGTCCAAGTCCAGGAGAGATGGAGGTGGATGGCCACATTTCCAGCAAGACATAAAGGAAAGAAAGGAGACAAGGTAGGCCTGCCAAGAGGCTAAGTCTAGTGAATGGTGGGTCCACGGGAAGAGGAGGAAGGGGAATCTGGGCCCATCTATGAGTTCTAGGAAATGAGCCTAGAAACCAACAGCCACAGAGTCCGAGACCTGGGGTCTACTTGAAAAACTGGAACAAAGTCTTCTTCTGTGTGTGTGTGTGTGTGTGTGTGTGTGTGTGTGTGTGTGTGTGTGTGTGTGTGTTTCAATGTACATAGGCATTTTGCCTGCATGTATGTCTGTGCACCATGAGCATGCCGTGCCTGAGGGGGCCAGAAGAGGGCATCAGATCTCCTGGAAATGGAGGTGAGAGGGTTACGAGCCACTGGGAATGGAACCCAGGCCCTTTGGAGGGCAGTCAACCACTGAGTCATCTCTCCAGCCCCAAAATGTGTATGTTTAGAAGAAAAAGATCAGTGTTTCTAATTCAACATAGGTAGAAAAAGACCAGGGGAAGGGGAGGAGGAGAGGGTGGGAGAGGGGAGGAGAGAGGGTGGGAGAGGGTAGGGGAGGAGGAGGAGAGGGTGGGAAGGGAGGAGGAGAGGGTGGGGGAGGAGGAGACTGTTCTCAGTGTTAGGGCAGAGTTTCTCTGAAGTACAAGCGTCTGACTGAGGAGAGTGGAAGACATCACTGGTAATAACTCATCACAGAAGAAAGAAAATGTTAGGTGCAGCAATTGTGCAGAATGCTGGTGTGGCGTGCAAGCAGCTATCTGCTCGTAATCACTCTGCTGTCATGTAGAGCAGTACATGGAAAAAGCATTAGGATAATTTACTGTTGCTTATGAACAATAAATTAACAGGACTGGCTGTTATTTTGCATTTCCTGCTAATACAATACTCTTGAGGGTCACTGGCAAGGAGGCTGCCAGGCAGACAGTGCCGGCGACAGCCATGTCACTGTGGGGGCACACAGTGACCAAGGGGAGGAACATCACTAGCACTGTGTCCAGACCGGAGCACTGCATCTGCGCTCACAATTGACCTCCGAGTGTTTCAGACAGGACTTCGAGAGCCGATCCCTGACGTGGAGCAAGCCCACGATTTCCTCTCTCCCAGGCCCGGGAAAGGCACACTTGTCTTCAAAGCAAATGGAAATTCTTTTGGTTTTGAGAATAAGATTCCCCCAAGCCCCATCCAGCCTTGACTGGTGTGAGCCAGGCTCCTGACTGAGGTTATAAATCAACCATCGCCTGCACAGCTGAAGGCTGCGAGTCTGAGAAGAGGTCCCAGGATTTTTATGATCCCAGCAAATCATTCCTCCACTCTCAAGAACTCAGGGCACACTTTCCAGGGTTTTATGGCTAAGTGTGGTGGCACAATGTTGTAATCTCAGCACACCAGAGGCAGAGGCAGGAGGATTGCTGCAAGTTTGGGGCCAGCGTCAGGTACAAACCAACTTCTAGACCAACCAGGGTTACACAAAAGGCAAAACAACAAACAAACAAACAAAAATGTAAGGAAACCCGACCAAAACTCTTCTTTCAAAAAATCCCAAGTAGGAACACACTATGTAAAAAAACCAAAAAAAAAAAAAAAAAAAAAACCCAAAACCAACCAAACAAACAAAAAAACCCCAAACAAACAAAAAACAAAACAAAACAAAAAACCATCAAACAGAGCCGGCTGGAAGAGGGACAGCCCAGGACAAGGCTGCAGGGGGCGCTCTTTTGCCAAGTGCCTCTCTGGGTCTCAGAGGTCGGTAATCCCAAACCACCAGACCCCTCTGTCAAGTGTGAAGTGGTGGAGGAGGGGATAGCTTGGGGCCAGCAGATAGAGCCGAGGCCTCCTTCCACTTCCCTCTGTGGAAGTGGATGCCCCACTGCTGTGTCGGGGAAAGAGGAGAGCGCAAAGGCGTCCGCTGCTCTTCCCTTCACTTTCTGCTGATTCAATTTTGTATTGTATCCAGCTGTTGCCGGGATGGCGGGTGAGTCTGCGGGGAGCCTCAAGGGCCAGGAGAGGCTAATGGAGACTGTGCCCCGGCCAGCTGGTCGACTCAGAGGGTGGGAAGCTGAGGGGGAGGGGCTGGGTGACCACTTGGTCACTGCTATTATCGCTACAGCTGAGGAGGGCAAGACTTGAATTCTAATAAGCTGAGCCCCAAGCATTCAATACAACTCTGGTTGGTACTGGAGCTTTATCTGGGGAGGAGAGAGGGAGGAAAGAAAGGAAAGGAACTCCCACAGTGCCCACCACTGTATGCAGGTACGCAGGGCATCTTGGGGACAATCATATGCCATTACCGCCCCACCTCCCCCCACAAACACCTGCAAAGCCTTGCATACTAAAACTCCACACTACAGTGAACAGTGATGGATAAGGAAGATGCCTGTGTGGCAGAACAGGTCACTCAATGGCTAGGTCTAGTCTCTCTAAAAAGACAATGGGAAGTTCAGGGAAAGAGCGCCATCTTGAGGCAGGGCTGATTCTTCCTTGTAGGTGACACCCAACGCCCAAGGGGAGTCACCCAGCCTGTTTCCTTTCTGTAAAAAGACTTAGTACTTGGAACTGCCTCAAGACTAAAGAAAGATGACAAAGGGTGTGCCTGTTTCTCAGATGACCCTCCGCAAGCAGACAGGATGGATAGCTGCTCCTAGTGGAGCGAGGCTGACTGACTGTATGACTGAATTGTTTGGCCTCCCCAAGGGGACACGCATGTCCCAAATCAAAGACACCCCCTCCGCTCCACACACACACCTCTCAGAGGCAGCCCAAGTGAGGCACCCTCCCTGGGCAGAGTGAGCCCTGGTAAAGAACAGTCAGGAAGGGGCCTCTGGGCACTAGAGGGCTACAGGTGAGGTGTCAGGAGGTTTCAGGAGATACGTGTTCTGGAATGTGGTTTTTCTTATGCCTTTCTTCCTGTCCTACTTCAAGTCCAGACAGAGTAGTTTACAGTGAATTCAGCCGAGATCTAATCCGGGGCTTGGGGAAGGACGGGGAGCCCTCTGCAGCTGGTACCACACCTGCTCTGACTGTGACCGGGATGTGAGCACAGAATAAAGGCACCACTGTGTGAGCAGGAGGAAGTACCTCAAACTGACAAGAGATCCAAGGCAGGCTGGGGTGTGAGAATACGCCTGGGGCCAGGGCTGGAAAGAGAGGAACTAGCTTCTAGCAAGGAGTCGCTCAAAGGACAGTGACGTTCAGGGTACTGTTTCCTCCTGCCCAAGAATGCCGGTACAGAAGGGGGAGGTGATGGAGAGGCATAGGCCCTCCCCCAGGGCTAGCAGCTTGGTAGTGTCAGAGCCTAGGGCTGTGTGTGTGGACCTCAATGGGCACAGCACTTCCAGACTTCAAGGTGACAGCCAAGCCAGTTGCAATATTCCCATCCACCTCCACAGAGGAGGTGTTCGAGTGTGGATGGGTAGGGTGGGCAAGAGATGCAGTGATGATGTCTACCGCTTTGTCTCCTGTGATCCCTAATTCAAAATGAGCATCAGGAAGCTAGTGATGGCCGCACAGACCTGTAATCTCAATGCTTCAGGGGTTGAAGTAAGAGGACAGCAAGTTTAAGGCCAGTCTGGGCTATCTGGAGAGACGGTCTTTAAAAACCAGGTGCTGTGGATATAGCTCTGTAGTAGGGCACGTGCCTGGCATGCCCAAGGCCCTGGGTTCAATACCTGGCTCCCCCCGCCCCCCCCCCCGGGCGGGGGCACACTGTCAGATCCATGATGTCCCTGAGGTGACTCTTCTGCCATTTCCTTTGTTCTCAAAGTCCTAGGTGGGATAATCTATAGAGAACTAAGCTGCGCATCTAATCCAAGCCTTTCCTATTTGGACACCAGGAAGGAAAGAGAGATTCCGAGTCTCCCTTGCTTGCCTGGTGAGAGGCAGCAAGACATTGACACACATGAGCCAGAGGACTGGCTTGAATAAGTGAGCTGGTAACAGTGGATTTCATCATGGGCCATGATTGACAGCCACCTTCTTGGAAAGAGGCTGGATTTTCAGTGCTCTCAGTTTTCCACCTACCACGCTTAGGGGTGAGAGTGGGGTGCTGGGTGTGTGAGGTGGGGCAGCCTGTCTCCCAGGAGCTCTCTGCTGCAGGCAAAGAGAGGCCTCTTACCCGAAGGTGCTCAGATTCCTGCCGCCTCTGCTTTGAAGTCCCTAGATGCTTCCTGGTGCAGGTGAATCCCGGAGGGAGAAATCACGACAGGAATCTCTCAGGCTGGTCGCCTCTGGTACATGAATGTGTTTGGACTTGGGAACAAAGGATGCTACCAAATGAGTCCTCCACATTCAAGCTGGCTTTGAGCTTTGATCTCAAATTGGAACCTTTCAAGTTGTTTCACATTTGGCCAAACAGGTTCTTGGGTTTCTTGTTTTCCCTCCTTTTCTTATGAAAGAATGCCGACCTAAAGGACCCTGGGCACTGGTGGCTTCTGAGGAGACCTCACTGCAGCTTGCTCTGTGACTGCATCATCATGGATTACACCTCCTTCTCTCCCGGTGAGCTGGGCCATGAATAGGCATGGGGGATCACTCTGGGCTCATGATTCAGAGGACTAGTCAGCTTTGCTCCTGGCACAAATGCCAGGCATGAGGCCAAGACAGCCTTGACTACCCGGGACATTACTGCTCACATCACAGACCAAGCGTCTAGAGTGGCAGTTCTCAACCTGTGGGTTGTGACCCCCAGGGACCACCAGAAAACACAGATGTTTACACTATGATTCATAACAGCAGCAAAGCTACCTATGAGACAGGAATGAAAATAACTTTATGGTTGGGGATCACACAACATGGGGAGCTGTATTAAAGGGTCACAGCCTTAGGAAGGTGGAGAACCACTGCGCTAGAGCACTCTGCCCCTCTGCTGTGGGAGGCTCTGTACGTTGTGAATGTGTTGCTCTGATTCACTGGTAAATAAAATGCTGACTGGCCAGTAGCCAGGCAGGAAGTATAGTGTAAGCAGGATAAGCAGAGAGGGGAATGCTGGGAAGCAGAAGGCTGAGTCAGGAGACGCAGCCAGCCGCCGCTGCCGCCACCGCCATGAGAAGCAAGATGTAAGGTGCCGGTAAGCCATGAGCCATGTGGCCACTTACAGATTAGTAGAAATGGGTTAATTTAAGACATACGAACTGGATAGCAAGAAGCCTGAGCCATTAGGCCAAACAGTTTAGGAAGGTTAGAACTACTGCTCTAGAGTACTCTGTCCCTCTTGGGGAAGATCAAATGGAAAACATACCAGCCTCTCTGGAGATGACCCATCCAGCAGCAAGTGGCCCACCAGTACAACGCTCTCAACTCTCAGAGAACCAGGAAAGCCTCACTTTGGAAGCCCTTCTGCCTGGCCTCAGAGCAGGCAGCTGGCACCCTAGATAGCGGACAGACAGGGTGGGTATTCTGAGCTCACCTCCACCTGCAGGCGGAGTGGGTCTCACCAGGAGTAGCAAGAGCTCCAGGAACCCCAGAGCAGCAGAGATCTTAAGTAACTAACTTGTCTCTGGGTCTTGTAGAATCCACAGCAGCTAAGCATAAAAACGTTTGCTGGATGAGTACATGAATCTCACTGGCATTTAATTAAAATAGCAAACAGCGCTGGTTTGAGTGTCTTACTTTTCAAAGCCTAATCTCCACAGAATGTGTGGTCTTTTCCAGAGGGAATCACAGCCCCACACTTTATTTTTAGAGATCTACTGAAGGAAGGACTTCCAACAGGAGGTCTAGGTCCTCTAACTCAGCGTTAGGGACTGACTGCCAGTGAGACATGACCAGCCCCCATGTAATGCCATCATGCCTTCCCTTCCGTGATGGACTGTAATATCCTCTTAAAATGGGCTCACAGTTGAGAGAGTGCCCTGAGTCTCAAAAGAGACTGTGGACATTAGAACAGTGTTAGGACAGTTGAAGATTATATGGGGACTTCAGAGGCTGGACTGAAGGCCTTTTGCACTAGGAGAGAGGCATGAACTTAGAGGAGCCAGCAGCAGAACACTGTGGTTTGGATGTAAAATGTCCTGTATAGGCTTGTGTGTCTGAACACCTGGTGTCCGACCGGAAGGCTGGAAGGTTGGGGAACCTTAGGAGGTAGAAGCTTCCTGTAGCAAGTGGGTTGCTGGGTGTGGGCTTTGTGACTTCATAGGCCAGCGTCACTTCCTGCCTCTTCTCTGCTTCGTGAATGTGGACACGATGTGACTAGCCAGCTTGCTCTTCTGCCACTGTGCCTTCCCATCACCATGCACCATATCCCCTCAAAGTGTAGGCCCCAAGCAAACCTGTCCTTCCCCTCAGGAGGAGAGGCGGGGGTGGAGTGACTAAGAACAGAGATCTTCAAGTATGTAGGAACCATAAGCCACAGATTCTAAATTCCAAGTTCATATTTCAGTCATCGGTTCTCTTGACCTTGTCACTTGCCTGGAATATGCACATGATCTGCTATCCCTAATCCACCATTCAGGGAAACTGTTGCCAGGGATTTCTGCGACTGGATATGCACGGTGCACGCACTACTTCTAGGCCACGCAAAAGCCTGGATATCAGAGAATGTTCCAGGCACTAAACACTTTCTGAGGGTTCGTCCTCCAGAAGAAGAGCACTTTTCTGAAACCACACACAGCTGGCATCCCACACAGTCCCAGTGTTTTAGGGATTCTAGACAGTTTTTATCTTCTTTTCCTCAGCTGTGTGCCCACCGGCTCCCCTTGAACTTGGCTAGTTCACTTGCTTGTCTGATGCCCCCCACTCTCCTCCCACACTCCCACCCTTCAAGCCCTTGGGCTAGCACTCTCTACATGCTAAGGCATCCACCCAGCCCTGTGGAGCTTCAGAAGGCAATCCTTCCACACAGGAGAGGCTCACACTTCCTGAAGTTCAAGGGCAGACAGAGACCACACCGCTGCTGCTCAGACTCTGGGAAAGTAGAGAGCCACGTGTCTCCGGGCAGAAATTGCACTTTGCAACTGTGATATCTCCCACTACCCCCCACCCTCCTACCCCTCCCCAGAGCAGAAGCTCCGACGTGCCCTTTGGTAAAGTAGCTGCGTGTGGATGTGCAGACGACGGCAATGAGGCCGGTCTCCAGATGCTGAGGTCTGCCTTGCTCTCCCTGTCCGACTGTCAACTCTGCAAATGACTGAATTACGTCCTTTCCTTTCCTTGCAGTTCCCCAGTGCCTGGGTCAGTGCCGCTCTGGGCCTCTGGAGTGTTCAGTAAAGAGGTAACGAAGTTCTCAGCACTCGGAAGCGGGCGACTGCTCATGCTCACTAACGAAGATGTTCCGTAAAAATAACATTTGGATTCGGTGTGTACGTGTGTATGGGACAGACAGACAGAGGTGACAGCCGTGGAAATCAAGGGGCCTGAGAAGGGGAAGAAGTAAGATGCAGCCGCATGAGGACAAACACACAGACCTACAAAAGACGCCAACACAGAAGGGCCCATGGAGTGCCTTCCTCCCCCAAACGGATCAACACATTCACCTGCTACAGCAGGGGTTTACAGCTTTGTGTTCTCAGAGGCTAAATCACATGATATGAACACGGGGACACGTGTGTCTTCCAGAATGTGTCCCCTGACAGCCAGACGAGTGTAACAGTGCTGAGCTCCCAAGGCACAGTCTTCAGACTGGTCCTCGGAACTCTGACGCCACTGCCATGACCTCGCCCTCCTCATGGAGCCTGACCTTGATGAGGGGGTCACCCACATGTTGGCTCTTCATCACCCCACTAGGGAGGAGCGGTGCCGTGTGGTAGACGGAGTCATGCACAAGAGTGTGTGTGTACAAGTCCTGCACAAGGTGCCACGGCCTCAGTCTGAAAGGGACCAACAATCTCTGCCTAGCTCCCTTGCCGAAACATGGCTCCACTGTAGCCAAGGATAGCGGTACTGCTGGGAGGCAGCAGCAAACGCCAAGAGCCGGACGGGCCTCCCTCCAGCATGTCTCTAGGGGGACAAAGGACTAGAAAGACAAATTCCTTCCCATGCAGCAATTAGTTTAATTTTTTTACACTTCAAACATGACTATGAAAGTATCAGACCGTCTTTCTGCTAGACTGTAAGGCCATCTGTACACCTTAATTAGACAAGACCGATGACTTCCAGTGACAGAGGCCCAGGCTGGAGTCCCAGCTCCGTCATGTGCTCGGACCAGTCACTGAGCTTTTAGAGGCCTGAGTTTGCTCATCAGCAAGATGGGGCTGAGAGCAGAAAAGAGATGTTTGGAGGACCAAAGGACAAGGTGGTGAGAACCTGACACAGCTCGGTCAGCTCTCCAAGTTAACTGGCTGCTGTTGACGGGAGGTGTTTCCAAACACAGATGAGAATATGCAGGCAGCCAAAGGGCACCTGAACAACCACACAGTGTCACCACGCATGAGCCTTAAAGCCTGGACACTTCATTCATCGTCATAATTTACTTAGGGTGACTTTATACCTAAATCTAAGAGTTATGGTAGACCCTTGACTAATACTAGGTTCTAGGCACTTCCTTAAAAATATTAAATCTGGCTGTTACACAGAGAAATCCTGTCTCAAAAAAAAAATTAAGTTTGTTATCACACCAAAGCCTTCTAGTTCCATGAAGTATGATCATTATCACTTTCAATTCTATTCGACTCTTTTCAGATTTTTATTATTTTAAATCATGTGTGTGTGCGCACTCACGTACACACGCACATGAGAGCAGATAGGTGGAGGCCAGAGGCAAAGGATTCCCCTGGAGCTGGAGTCACAGGTGGTTGTGAACCACTCAACATAAGTGTGGGAACCAAACTCAGGTCCTCTTCAAGAGTAGTGTGTGACCTTAACCACTGAGCCAATTCTCCAGTCCCATTTCATTATTTTTGAGATGTAGTTTTATGTAGCCAAGGTTGGCCTTGGCTCACTGTATAGCTAACGATGGCCTCAAACTCCTGAGTCTCTTGTTTCAATCTTCTGAGTGCTGGGATCCAGGCGTGTGCCACTATACCTGCTTTATGTGGTATTGGGGATTGAACCCAGGGTCCTCTGGGTTGTGCTGAGCAAGCAACTGGTCAGGCTGAATTTGGGGACAGCTGAAGTGATGTGCATGAGTGACAGGTCCACTGATAGTGGGAAGTGGGGATAAGTAAGAGGTATAGAGGTTGGAGAAAGCTTTCTACAGCACCGCTGTCCACATCCACTCGCTGCTGGGGTCAGGGCACGAATGATTTAAGAGCCCCCAAGAGCACACGGTACAGAGCATAGTTAGGTAGTTTTTACTATGCCATAAAGACAAATCGAATCATATGAAATGTGTGCTTCCGAAGACAGGAAGAAGGGGAAGGTGGGTGACATGTGAAGGGGTAGATTACCAGGGAATGCTGATCTATGCTGTTTCCTCAGCAACGGTATATAAACAATGCATGAAAGGAAGAATGAAAAAATGTCACTCCCTGCATGACTTGGTCATGAACCTCTGTATTCTGTTTTAACTCAGTGCTCTCATTTTTCCTTCCTTTCTTTTTTTTTTTTTTTAATAGACAGGATTTTGTTTTGTTGCTCAGTCCCAACCAATCCTCCTGCCTCTGCATGCTGAGTAGCTGAGCTGGGATTACAGGTGTGCACTACTGTGTCCGATCACTATTTGCTTGAGTTTCTGTGTGGTCCTGAGTATCAAGTAACCCTTTGGCTTACTCTGCCTGTGGGTTTAGACTCGTAGCCTTTATACTTTTGGCCTTTGTTGCTCTGGAAGGGCTTGTGAACTATTTCCTTGGCTACTTTAAAGAGATGGGCATTAAAAACAAAGATGCAAAAGTTATTTAAATGGTGGGAGGTTCGGGGGGAGGGGGTGCACTGAGTGGCCTTCTTGGTACAGGCAGCCATCGGCAGGGTTTCCAGATCCCTCCTTGGCCAGAGCTGAGGCTGGTAACAGAAACAGTCCATGTGTTCAGCAATGGGGCCCATTTCCAGCATAAGCTGCTCACAGCTCCCTATTTACAACCTTAGATCGCTGCCTCTTGAAGTCAGATTTTGTTTTATGTCTATCCATATCCTATTCTCTAGGCTCCATAAAAAGCTGCTCTCCAAGTCCCCAGATGAAGCTTTCTGACTCTGACTACTTGAAATGCAGTTAAGGCAAATTTGAAAAGAGCCTAAAACAGGCATTTCAAATTGATAAAATCATAACAATGATATCTTCAAACTACCTTTGATTTCTGGTTATGTGAACAGGGAAATCCTCCAGGAACTATGAAGGTGGGTCCTTTGGTGACAGCCCACACACATCATGGCCCATCGGCAGTACGTGGACAATGGGGAGGCGATAGCACTGGAAACAAGGGTGACCTTGTCTCTGGACACTAGGCTGGCCAGCTTTAGCAAACTGAGGTACAAAACAGCCAGTTCTATTTGGATTTCAAAACACACACACACACAAATACATACACACATGTATATATTCTAAGTTCCTACTGAATGCTCCTATTGAAAACTTATCTGTTGTAAGCAATTCAAATATACCAGGGCATCTCACTGTTAACACCTCGACCTCTGTACCTATAAAATTTGGGAGATAGAGATGTGTAGGGACTTTACAAATGAATGGCATGGAGTGGCCATCCCAACCTCCCACCTCTTCCTCAACTCTTCTCTAGGGAGGCTCCATGGCTCTGGCCGGCCCCTCTCCGTGTCTGTCTTCTCTTCAGAAATAAAAGCCTTCTCTCACCGCTCCACGAACTTTCTGCCAACCTCCACTCCCAGCAGCACTCTCCCAACCCCACTCCTCCTGAGGGCTGTGGCAGGGAAGCAGGCAACTTTGTGGCTGTAAACTTGGGGGCACCGGTTTGCTTCGACCTGCTATTGTTTGGGGGGGGGTTTGGTTTGGGGCAGGTTTGGAGGGGGCTCTGGAATGGAAGTTTTCTAACCCCGTCATTTTCTCCCAGAGACTCCTCTCCCACCCATCTACTCAGATGTTAAGAAACACATCAGGAGAGACTTGGAGCCCTGAGACAAACCAGGGCTGAAGCTGGATGTCAGACTTCAGTGGCAGAGGGTGGTAGGGACCCCAGGACACTGCCCAGACTCTGGACATGGGAGCCCTGCCTCCCCACACCTACAACACAGACCTCTGATTAGTGGTCTTTAGCAACAACACCTTATTAACCACACAGAGGTCATAAAAACAGGGAAGAGATGGCTCTTGCTTTCAGACTTCCAAGAGTGTCTTATAGCCAAACATTTATGGCTCAGCTATCAATGCACGAGAAAATGAGAGGAACAATGCCACAACAATAAACGATGGGTGAGACAGAGATGGATGGTGCCACCGTGCCATCTGTTATCATTTGGTGCAGAGAAAATTAATTTTGAAGGCATTTCATTTAACTTTGCAATATTTTGCAGCCTGACATCTGATTATTTCAACTTCTTCTATTTGCCTTCTTCCCCTTAAATCTAAGAACGTGGTGGGCGAGTCGGTGGGGGTGGGGGGCAGAGGGCAAGTCTGATGTGAGTATAGCTCCATGGCAGGTGGATGATCTGGACCTAGGCAAGCAAAAGTCACTACTGGCCACAATGAGACGCCTCCCAACTAAACATCCGCTTCCAAAAGACTTATATGTGTTACCTTCCAGAGCAAGGCACCGGGGTGGGCTGGACGACCAGATAAGGTTGTGTAAGCATTCGAGATACTCAGAACCCTCGAGTTTAAATCCAGGGAAGCAGCGATAGGCGATCACAGTTCCCACGGGGAAGGAGGTCTGGAACTCCGAGATGTTCACGTAGCCATTGGAAGAGGCTAGAGGTCTCAGGCAGCCTGTGAAACGTGAAGGGAAAATGGAAAGGTTTCACTAGGCTGCCTCTGCATACATGCACACAGCGAATGGCACAGAGGAACTCTTTGGGATTGTCCCTTGGCAAGAAGAGGGCATTGCAGACTTGAAATGGCACCACAAGGGTCAGATAGAGGGTTAGGAGGAAGAAGGGAGGCAAGAGGCGTATGGTTTAGCACACCCCTAGCCAGGTGAATCTGTCCCAAATGGAAGAGCTTGAGGGGCTTTTATAAACCAGTGGTGCCCAGGCTCCATGTGCAGGAGGAGAGCCTGCGGGTCACTCCGTGTTTATGAAGCTCCCCATGTCATTTAAGGTGACCTCAGGGATGAGGGCCACTGAGGCACCCTAGGAGGAAACAGACATTACAATGGCTAGGGGTTTGTGACTCGGGCGGGCGATGTTCCAAACTCAGTCAGAGGACAGGATCCTGCTTGGGCTGGTACTACTGGATTTCTGGATATCTGGTTTTACGTGAAATAGGCCAAGAGTCTTAAAGTGTGCTGGTTTTCAAGCTTGAGAATTCCCCAGAGGGATGGAGAGACACTGACCCCAGGTCAAATGTCTCAGCAGGCCTCAGTGGAACCCAAGCATATGCATTGCTAATGGCCCGGTGGGAGGGGCCTCTGAGAAGCACAGCCTTCCAATGGCTCCCACAGAACAAGTCCTGTGCCATCAGAGAACAAATGGGGAACTGGACTACTACTTCTAAACCACCGGCTACCTTTGGGTGAATCTAGTGAGGTCACTGGAGAGCACAATGACATCACAGGGCGACATTCTTCCGGGGGCAAGCATGTGTGTGAAGCAAACGACGTGTAATGAAAATACCCGCTTTCCCGGACGGCTGTCGGGCACAGGGTTTGTATTCTGCACAACGGCAGATGACCAAGCGCTCCTCCAGAGGTGGCTTTCGTTCCTCCCCACCCCCCCACCGGAGCTGAGGACCGAACCCAGGGCCTTGCACTTGCACTTGCTACCACTGAGCTAAATCCCCAACCAGAGGTGGCTTTCTCAGACACTGTCTCCAGGGGCTCTCTCAGCCAGCTGCTGCAGTGCCTGTGCACCAGAGTGAGGAAAGGCCTGAGGCACCAGGGGTGCAGAGCTTAGGGACAAACACAGTCACTCACACTTGCAATTGTTTGGTTCCTACCTTACTACTGTGCCTTGGGCCGCCAAGGTCCACAACTGGAGCAGGCCCTGACTCAGAACCACTCAGGATGTTTCTAGACCCTCCCCACCCCTGCAACCCTCAAAGCAGGAGAACTCAGCACCTTTTTACTCCATCTCATGGTTTTCTCAATCCCTGCTACGTGTGTGTGTGTGTGTGTGTGTGTGTGTGTGTGTGTGTGTGTATGTGTATGTGTATGTGTATGTATATGTGTAGTGTTTGTGTGTATGTATATGTGTATGTGTGTGTATGCATGTATGTGTATGTGTATATGTGTAGTGTTTGTGTGTATGTATATGTGTATGTGTGTGTATGCATGTATGTGTATGTGTATGTATATGTGTATGTGTTTGTGTGTGTTTGTGTGTGTATGTATGTGTGTTTGTGTATGTGTGTATATGTATATATATGTGTGTATGTATATGTGTGTGTGTGTGTATGTGTTTGTGTGTGTGTGTGAGACAGTATGTACATGTGTGGAGACTGAAGACTGATGTTGGGTGTCTTCTTCTATTGTTCTCTCTCCTTTTTTGAGACAGAATCTCTCACTGTCCCAGAAGGTCACTGTCTCGGCTAGGCTGGCTGACCTAGAGATCTCCCTGTCTCTGTGCCCCCAGTGCTGGGACACAGACGCTTGTCGCCGTGCCAAGCCCAGCTTCTGTGGTCCTGGAGATCCCAACTCAGGTTCTCATGCTTGCAGGTACTTTGTCAACTGAGTCATCTCCTGCGTTCCCTCCCTTGGTTGGTTTTTAATTTTCCTGAGCTAAAAACTGGTAATGTTTGCAGCAGATGTGGTGTGAAGAGTTGGGGGGAGGAGTGGAAATCAGGAAAAATGGAATCAGTAATTGAGAAACAGCAGACAAATCCATTAGCAGGCACAGAAGGAAGGCATGGGATGCTTACACAGTTCAGGTGGCTGACAGGATGCCGGCCCAGCACTCACTGCGGAGATGGGGCTCCAGCTCTCAGCTGCTTCTCAGGAGATGCCTGGTCTTTCCCAAATCACAACTGCTTCTGCCCCACAGCGGGCAGGGCAGGCAGATACTCTCCAAAACCTAAAGTAGCTGCCAACAAATGGCCTCTGAGCAGCCTGCCCTCCACTCCTCCTGAGGAGATGGCAGGAGCTATAATTTGAGCGGCTAATCAGCGCTGAGAGGGAAAGATATGCTCACTCTTGGTTGGAGACAGCCCATCCTAAATCTAACAGTGGGAAACAGGCTTCCACTCAATAGTTCAGTGGGATTCCCATTTGCACTTCTAGATAATAGAGACATGCCCACTGGAGCTTTAGCCCGTGGATCTATAGGTGCAAATAAAAGTTCTAGAATGAAATGTCACTCTTAAGAGCCAATTACAATCCACCAGGGGGCTCGGAGAGGTGCCAGGCTGTCTGCAGCAACTCAAGAATCCTGCTCTCCTGCGTTGTGCCAGCCAGGCGGCCAGAGGAAGGCTGCTGCAGCCACAGTTGGCAGGATTGTCTCCAGCAGCAGGAACACACAGGATGGGCCGTGGCCACAGCACAAGCAGGGCACCTCCCCTGCGGGATGGAGGGCTCCGACGAGGGACAGCTGGGCTGGGGCCCCTGGCATCGTTTGAAGCTGCACATCTCTTAAGAGTAACCAGGTGCAGGCCTGGTGGTGTAAGCCTATCATTCCAGCTACTTGGGGGGACTGGGGCAAGGGGACCACAAGTTCAGGGCCTATCTGGGTGATAGAGTGAGCTCAGGGCTAGCTTGGGCAATGCAGTGAGCCCTTCTTTCAAAATCAGGAGCCAAAAGACGAATAGGGGTGTAGAGCTGAGAAGCAGGGCTCTGACCTCGCACGTGTGAAACCCTGGATTTAAATCTCAGCAAGACCATAAATTAAAAATAAAAACAAAAAGCATAGCCAGTCATCTCTCTTGTTGCTGACTTAGAAAAGTTATGTCTGGAGCAGAATCTGAGAAAGGGAGAGGGACCCAGACTGGCCAGACAGCAACAGCGAGGCACTTATCTGAACTCTTTAAAATGACACCCCAAAAGGCCACAAGGAGAAAGAATTCCTAGGGAACACACTGGATTTAAGCAGTAAAAGGGGAACCAGAAAGTGCGAGCGGCCACAGAGAAAGAATGTGGAGAAAACAGGGCCGCAGGGAGTGGCGGCAGTCTGGGGTGCTTTTCTTCACCCGTTCACCAAGTCATCCAGCCCTGGAATGAATCTGTCCCTGGAATTCATCTGCGGCTAATGATGTTTATTTGCAGGAGGAGCCCAACCCAGGCGCCAGCTGCTTGTTTTGCAGGCGGTCTCTGAACAGATAAATAAAACCCACATCTCTATTAGGGCAGGCTAGTGACAGGTCACAGGGCAGGGAGTGTGGTGGCTGGGCTCCTCTGTCCTTCCAACCATGAACCCTCTGTCCCTTCACAGGGCCTCGACTCTTAAGCTCCCGTGTAGGAAAACAATTTATTTCTGATGACGGGGCACACAAAGCAATATCAGGGCCTGCCAGTTGTGATTTCCCAGCACAAAGTTAACATTCACCTCAACTTGAAGATGCCAGAGCTGTTGGAGCACATCTGAATGCCCCCCGCTTCTCCCTCAAATTATGAATTATGCATTGGCTTTTTTGGTCCTTTAGACCAAGTCACATGTCAAAAAATAAAATCAGAATTAATGTGAACTCAAGGGCTTATTTTCAAAAACAGGTCCCCCTGTATACGGTGGCTGGGGCAAATTTTTAAAATGTGAAAGGATAAATACTGTGTGGTTTGCAAGTATTTGAATGTGATTTTTGTCTGCTTTTCGTGCATTATAAGAAGGGATAACATTATGAAGAGAAAATAGTCTCTGTAAGATGGGCTTACTATTTTCTCACCACCTCTCAAGTATTACACCTGCAATTTCCATTAAGTAGACAACAATTCACCTATGTGTTCACAGCCAGTTACAAAGCCTCCAAATTCTTTTCAATTTATTATTATTATTATTATTGTTATTGGAGGGCATGCACATGTTATGTGTGCATGTGTGTAGGCACACATGTACAAGCCAGAGTGCCTATGGTGGTCAGTTCTCTCCTACTTTTTTTTTTTTTTTTTTTTTTTGGTTTTTCGAGACAGGGTTTCTCTGTATAGCTTTGCGCCTTTCCTGGAACTCACTTGGTAGCCCAGACTGGCCTCGAACTCACAGAGATCCGCCTGGCTCTGCCTCCCTAGTGCTGGGATTAAAGGCGTGCGCCACCACCGCCCGGCATCTCCTACTTTTTTTAGTGCATTCCAGACAACCAACTCGTGTTGCCAGGCTCCCCAGCAAGCGCGTCTCCCTGCTGAGTCCCTTCACTAGCCCAACTCTCCTAATTCTTACACTACTGTACTGGTTTTCTATGGAAAGGGAACGATGCCCAACATACTAAAGAATAAGGACTCTCCTCTCTAGACTGGGAAACCTCGGTATATGGTGCTGACCACCATAAGGAGCGATGAGATCCTAAGAGAGGTCACAGAAAGATAGGGCAGGACCTAGGTGGGGTGACTTTGTATCTTTCTGCCATAATCTCCGCCGCCGTGTGAGAAGGTCATGTACATGCACCTTCTTCAACGCAGTCAGGACAAGTCCAGTTGACAGTAGTGGCCCCCATCTCATACCTTGACAGATGGGCAGGTTACTCCATGTCCCATCATCACGACATAATGAAACCATGTTGTATAGGTCAGGGTACCGGATCTTGAATCCCTCATGACAGGCGATGATTAACTTATCTCCGTGTCTATACGTTTTGTTGTGAATCTCAGCATCTTCAATTTGGGGGATGCGGCAGTCTGCAAGAAAAGATGAATATTACTTTTTTTTTTTTTTTTTTTGCAATTTAAAATGGTTCATAGCTTTACAAGGAAGTTCTTGTTTTCAGCCCTGGTCTCAAACTACACAACAAATAGATACATGGTATCTCACCTGTCACCAGACTCAGGTGACAATGACAAGCTCACAGCCTGTGTCACAGAACTAACAGAAAGAGGGACCCAGTGTGCAGGAATCACCTCCTAAAAGGAACTTTATTTGCTGCCTATAACAATTCCTATCTGTAGTGGTTTGAATGTAAATGTCCCCATAAGCTCATAGGGCGTGGCACAATTAGGAGGTGTGGCCTTGTTGGAGGAAGTGTGTCACTGTGGGGACGGGCTTTGAGGTTTCTTATGCTTGATCACTTCCCATGGCCTGCGGATCAAGGTGTAGAACTCTCAGCTCCTTCTCCAGCACCATGTCTGGCTGCACACCGCCATGTTTCCCGCCATGATGATAATGGACTAAACCTCTGAAACTGTAAGCCACCCAAATGAAATGCTTTCCTTTATAAAAGTTGCTGTGGTCATGGTGTCTCTTCACAGTAATTGGAACCCTAAGACACTAACAGACCGTTGATCTGAATAATTCTGGAAATGAATGAAGCGCCGGCTGTGTTTTGGACAGGATTTAACATAGTTTAGCCTGTCGGGTTAGTGGCTGCAGCCACCCAGGCATGGTGCAGGGCCTCGCCTCAGTCTGATGAGCAAGCATGGTGTGCAGAACAGCATGGAGGCTGAACTGCCTCTGCGTTTGCTGCCGATACTTCCCATCTCCATTGTGTGCTCTTCAAAGGATACTAGACTAGCATATACTCTTGCCAGCCTCCTAGGGTTCAGGACATGGAGTGGCTGAGACCAAGTGAGAAGGACAATGAAAAGGAGAAAGAGGACAAGTTAAAGGGGTAGTGAGCAAAATGACAAAACACACCAAGAGTGCAAGGTGAATGCCTGCTTCTGCTCCTATCTACTTACACAAGTCACCGTAGAAACCACAGTGTTCCGCACTGCCAAGCCGGGACTCTGCTCATTCTCCCCTGAACACCTCACAACGAGCCCCCTCTGGTTTAAGTCACATCGACCACTGTGTGCTTTTCCCCATCCCTCATGAATACATCCCTGTTAAATGTTTCTGATTTTGTGTATTTTATTTTAGTGTTGGGGATAGAAACCAGGACACGGAGCCTGCTGGGTAAATGTTCTATCTTGAGGCTTTACTGCCAACCCTGATAAATGCTTCTGATCTTAAATGCACACAGGTTTATAAGTATGACCTGGAGATGGGTTAGACTCCAAATTTCTGAATTCTTAATTTTTAATTTTTTGAAAACAAGGCAAGAATCTAACGGTAGTGTTTTTCCAATCAGAACCTTTCTCCAGAAATTCTTCAATGCGTTAGAGGATCTTTGGCTTCTTAGCTGCTCCCCAGAGTCTATCGAATGCACCATGTGGCTGGAACAGCAGTAATAAGAGCCCTGTTCATCAAGATGCTTCAGCTTGGATTGTCAGCTCTGAGGCACGGAGCCTTGGGAGCCCCGGGAGCCCTGGGAGCCCTGGGACAGGTAGAAAGGGAGGATTTCACAGTGGCTGGTGGCTGCTAGCTTTGGTTACTCTACAAAGGGCCCATCAAGGGCATGATGGGATTGATGCAAGGTTCTCCAGAAGCAACATGGGGTAGGACATAGCAGAACCAGAAATCAGGGCATGAACAATGGAGAAGACTCAGACAAGAGGCCTCCTTGAGAGAAAGAGTAGGGGACATTCACCTTAGATCATCTGTAAGGCCAGATGTATCTTTATCTTTGCCCCCACTAACTTGAGAGTAAGATCTGTGTCAACACATAGGTCTTCCCCAACATTTCCCCATTCCCAGACCCATTCATGCTCCTGCCAAAGAAGAACTGCAGGGTGGGGCGCTGTCTCAAGTTCCATCAAGAACCCTGGGAGTGCACAGCCCTCGAGCCCAGCTAGCTGGCTTTGGGCACACCTGGGTGTCCCCCTACAGTCTCAGCTGGAGAGCCGTCTACTGGCTTCCATTTTGCATCTCATTCACTCTATAGTAGGCCGTGGAAAAGAGTGCTCTAACTATTCACGTTTAACCGATAGTTTCTGCGTTAAAATAGCCTAATTTCCTCCAAATCAGGCCCAGAATAGTTACAAGGTAACGGACAACTCTCTGCACACCAGCGCTGCCTTCTTCAGAATGGAAAATGTGAATTATGTTTTTCTCAATGGCACTCGGCAGAAATTATCCACAGCAAGTAAAAACACATTTATCAAGGCACCTGTCTGTAAAATCTTGCTGTAAACAGTTCTTGAGGTGGTAATGTATGTGTCTAAGCAACCATCCCATGATGGACTTTAAATGTCTTTAAGAATTAACTAGCAGAGTTGCGAGGTGGCCAGTTTGAGGAGTAAAGTCAATGGATAGCGTGTCCACTTGGACATCACAGACAGGTTGACATTGGCTAGTCCGAGGGAAAAGCTCCCAGGCTTTGCTCCCAAGATTGATTTTCCAGCCTGTGCTAAGATTAATGTAGGATGCTTCACCCAAGTTGGGTGTGCTGTAGTGGAGGGGGGGAGTGGGGGGTAATATACTGTGGTCAAAAAAGAGTCTGTATGGGACTGACACAACACCAGCTCACTACATGGGACAGCCACATAGCAGTAAAGGCTTTGGAGTTCAAGTCCCACTAAAGCAGAAAAAACAGGCTGTGATGTGCTCTAGGACCAAGGGCAAGGCCAGTCCAGACCAGCTCTAACAAACCTTCAAGTTCAACAGAAGAAAAGGTCATCCACATCCTCTCTGATTGTTCAGGCACACTCTGTGGCATCCCCTGCTCCCGGAAGGAAGGGTAAGGCAAGTATAAGGTTAAGATGGTGCCTGGAATAACTATCTGCCCCAACGAGCTTTGGTGATGGTAAATAACCACTGACCTCATTTCTAGAAAAGGGATCAGGACCTTGAGTATCTGAAAATACATGTGTAATCTTCATTAATGCTGAAGTGGGTTTCATAGAGGAATATGGACATTCCTTGAGAATTCACAAAGAGCCATATTCAGAAAAACTCAATGTAAATTGAAAACATTAAAAGCTGAAAATGGGGTTGGGGAGATGGTTCAATCAGCAAAATGCTTGCAAGCCTGAAGATCTGAGTTCAAGTCCCAGAAAACAGAAAAACAAAAAACAAACAACAACAAAAACCAAATGGACGAGGAGTGGCGGTGTACACTTGTAATCCTTCAGAGGCAGAGACAAGTGGATTCCCAGAGCCTGTTGGCCAGGCAGTCTAGCCTAATGGGTGAGCTCTAGGCCAAGGAGAGACCCTGTCTCAAAAAACAAGGTGGATGACACTCCTGAAGGATGACATCCAAGGTTGTTCTCTAGCTTCCACATGCCTGGGCACGTGCATACATGTGCATCCCTCCCTCCACCACATGCACGTACACACAAAGTTGAAAGTGTTAAACACACAACCTACACCTCCCAGCTCAGCTACCCAGCATAGTGTAGAATGTGGCTCACTCGCCCTTACTATCTTGCAGCTGACTAGAAGTCACTGTCCAGCATCAAGATGGAATTCCGTGCCAAGTATCACTAACCCAGGGAAACACAAAATTCAAAATGTGAAGTAAGGTTTCTACTGAGCGGGCATTGCACTCACATCATGGTAAAGTCGAAGCATCATTAAGTTGAACCATTGTTAAGTCGGGGACTGTTTCTAACCCAATCTCCTACACCACAGATTCATCCATTCAGAAAAAATAAATCACAAAGCCACTTCACACGTGTCATTAGCAAAGACTGGAAGCATCTGTCAATATTTGACTCTGTCATATACAATCCGGCCAACAGTTAGAACTTAGGTTGGTGAGCCATACACGGGCACTTCCAGGATGTAGTTTGAGGACTCGCAAAGGTTTCCATTCTGAAAAGCCACATTTCACCGGCCCACCACAGCCAGTTAAAATTGGAGATTCAGTGTAATGAGCAAGTACAAGGAGAGGAAGATCCTCAGGCAATGCTGCGCAGTTACACCCAGTATAGATTTATTTATTAGACCAGTCAGCAGAGTACAGTCCCAGGGGTGGGGGCAGGCGCAGGGAGAGTCAACAATGTTTTCAAGATGTTGGTTATATGTAAAAATGCAAAACCGTTCCCAGGAATATGAATACACAATATATAAATACATATGAGCCTTACAATCCACATTATTATGTTAAAGGCTCTAAATGCCTTGCTGTAAAGAACTTGACTTAGATTCCCATGAACTGGAATTTGTAAGTCTTTCTTATTCACCCTGCTGTTCGTTCATTTGTTCAGGGACTACTGAGCCCATACTCTGGGTCCAGTGCATCCTAGGTGTGGGGGATGGGGTCGGAGAAGAAGTCACCATTTCCACTCTTACAGCATTTGCATGGAGGAGGCTTCTAACCGCAAAATTAAGAGACAAATGAGCTAGAAAATAACAGGCGAATCTCACGCCTGCGATGAGCTCATAATGTGGTGATAAGGTAGGGAGTGACTTGGGGACTCACTTAATTCGAGCAGACAGGCAAAGGGGCCTCCGAGGAAACGGCATTTATTAAGCTGAGACCTGAATGACAGCACAGATCCAATTACACGTGGATCTGGGAGATTTCAGGCAGAATGGTGAGGCCAGCACAAAGGTCGGAAAGCAGCTTGGGGTCCCACAACACACCGGGGAACACCTGTGTATTTGGAAAAATAGCAGCCAACGCGGGGGAGGAAGGGCCGAGCACACAGGGCCTGGCGGGTTAGGACAGGGCGCGGGGTTTTGTTTGGTGGAAGGGACACTAGTAGAACCTAAGCATGTAGAAGGATCTGGTTTACACTCTCAAAGAGTTTGCCACATGTGCAGTGAAGGATGAATCTTGGCCAAAGGATGGTTTTGTCCTCAGGTCCTGGGAGGGAACCTCTAAGTTCCTGGAGTGTCCTGCCTGACATAAGAACCCATGCTCACCTGGTGGCATTAGGCATGCTACGTAGTCTGTGTGATGTGGGACACCAAATATCAGTTCAGCTTCTGGGGGGCTTGGAGACTAATATCAGCCCATAGTGGTCAACTGTGTCTACAGGAAGGACCCTGATAAAATTCCGGAGTCAGTCTCCCTGATTGTTGATACACTGTCATACACTGCTGCTTGAAGGAGAGGTGATGTCTGCACAGCTCCGCTGGGGGCTTGTGGCTGTGACTCTTGGATCCTGCCCTACGTACCTCTTCCCTTGGGCGATTTTAGCCTGTGTACCCCCATTCTAATACACTTATCCACGAGGATCATGGGTTTTCTAAGTTATGTGAGTCTGACTAAATCACTGAATTTGAAAGTGGCCTTGGAGATACCCGGGTCTGCAAACAATGTCAGACTGGGGGCAGCTGTGGGGCCCTGAACTCTGTACCATTGGATGGTATTTTAATGTGCCATCTACTGGCATCCATTAGTGCCACTGTTTCATTCAGTACAAGAGAGACCGCCCTGACCATTGGTTTACTCAGGAGCAGGTCACAGAAGCTGAATGGAATCAGCCCAGGCCAATGATGCTGTTATGGACAATCAACATGGAACAAGGAAAAGGAGAGGTGACGGCCATTGCTGTCCAGAAGGAGCCGACGGAAGAGGGGGGAGCTGCTGAGAAGAGAGGGGCCACTCTGTGCGTGGCTTTGCTTCCCAAGCAGGGATGGCTCCGGCTGTTTCTTTCCTCTTTAAAGGATGTTGACTGTGATGAAACCTGATGCAGTGTTGGAACAGGACACTTGATAGCTTGTGGCTCTAAGTGATTTCTCCTGTGGAATTTTTAGTTCCCTGCCTGAAACCACTAAGAAACACACAGACATAGAACAGATACAGACACAGACACAGACAGACAGACAGTCACACACATACAACACACACAGAGGGGGGATCAAAATAGTTATGGTAGGTATACTTTTGTGTGTTTTGCTACTGAAAAGTACCCCCTCCTTTTTTTTTTTTAAAGACTTTCTTTTCTTTTTTGAGATAAGGTCTTGCTACATAGCCCAGGATAGCCTATGACATTGTGTTGAGCTTACCGTGCTTATTTTTGTATTTTTTTAAACCTTTCTAGACCTTTATTGGGAGAGAGAGGGAGAGGGAGAGGAAGAGGAAGAGAGAGACCATGTGGAGGGGAGAGAATATACGGAAGGAGAGAGTGTGGAAAGAGAGCAACTTTTGTATTTTTATATTTACAACTTAGATAACGAATTTCTGTGGATATTGGCTGTCCATTCTGCAGGGCAAGACTGTTACACATTACATATACTAGAGTATATATGCAACATTCACAAAGACTGTCCACATGGGAAATTCAGTCCCAACAAACAGCAAGTGATTGAAATTATTGATCATGTATTTGGACCACAATGAAAATAAGACAGAAACGAACTGTTATAAAACTAACTCCTATGTTGGAAACTGAGTAATATCTTCCTAAATAACCCATGGGTCCAATAAAACAACAACATAAAAAAAAGAAAATGTTTTGGATGGAGTAACAATGAAAATTTGCATATTGTAACATATGCTATGCAGATAAATCTATGGCTGTACATCCTCTTTAAGCCTAAACACACAGAGAAAGCTCAGCATGGTTGCTCACACATGCCAGTAGTCCCAGCACTCAGGAGGCAGAGTCAAGTCAGGTTGTCCTGGAATTCTATAGGTTCAAGGTCAGTCAGGGCTACACGGTGAGACTCAAGAAATAAACAAAAGAATATCTAAGTACACACATCTTAGTGCTGATTAAGTGAAATCTGTTGATCAGTTGTTTTTATTGCAGGTGTGGGTTTGTGTTTAAACTTCTATTGGATATTTCTTTATAAATATTGAGGTATGTTACTAGGTATATATAAATTCAGGGTGATCATTTAGAACTAAAATTAAGAATTCTTAAATGGTCAGAAGATGGGTAAGTGATTAAACCTGAAAAAAGTACAAGGAAATAAATAATTAAGAATAAATGATAGAGAGAGCTTTAATGATAAAAGAAACAAGACAAGAAGGACCAGCAAGATTCTTTGAAGCCACAATCAACAATCACTGATGGCATTTATCAAGAACTACACAGCGCACCCAACCGAAAGTAAGGATGAAAAGATATAGCATTGGCAGAGCCTACATTAAAAAAATAAAGAAGACAGAAAGAAAATTTGAAATCAAAACATTTGAGAATTCAGATGAAGTCAAATTCTTCAAGCAAGGTAAGAAATACTATCATTTACTGAAATTGCCAAGTTATACTTATATAAAATATCAAGTAAATTCAATTTAAATCAGAAAGGCTTCCCACAAAGCCTACTCCAGACTCAGGATACTTCTTCGTGAATTCTGTTGAACGCGTGTGGAAGGTCAGGCAGCAATCTCACTCCCTCCCCGTGTGAGTAAGGTATACCCTTCTGCGGGACACCAGCAGCTTTACAGGGCAGCCTCCTTGATTATTAGACAAGTGGAAAGAATGTCACAGATGGGAAAAACATTCAGGACAACCCACCTCAGCAACACAATGCAGACCTTAAGATGAACACATTGGTGAGCATAATTTAAACACATCACAAGTATGCCAACTTAACATTTAATGATCATCCAGTGTGACTTGAACATTTAGCAGAATAAAGGAGAGAATTACCATCTTATTAGATGTAAAAAACCATTTGATAAAATTCCACATCCACTCATATTAAAAAGAAAAAACTCTTAATAAGCTAGGAATTAAACAAAATACTGAAATTTAATAAGAAATATTATTAGAAAAGTATGTATTGTAAAAATCTAGAAGGCATCAATTTGAGATTGGGCCCCTGACTGGAATGCTCACTTCTTACACTTGTTGGACACTGCACTGGGTTTCCTCACTGATGTAGCTGAAGAATTTCTCTCCAGCTCCCGCCACTCCAGCTCCTGCCAAGCCCCGCCAGTCCAGGAGCCCACTTATAAAATAAACATACAGACGCTTATGTTATTTAAACTGCTTGGCCATTAGCTCAGGCCTATCATTGTCTAGCTCTTACTCTTATATTCAGCCCATTTCTATTAATCTATAATTTGCCACGTGGCTCATGGCTTACTGGTACCTTACATCTTTCTTGTCCTGGAGGCGGCTGCAGGCAGTCTCCTCCTTCCCTTCCTGTTCCCTTAATTCTCCTCTCTGTTAGTCCCACCTATACTTCCTGTCTGGCTACTGGCCAATCAGTGTTTTATTTATTAACATATTTGCCATACAGAACATCCCACAGCACACTGAAGCAGGACCCAAATAAGAGGAAAGTGGAAAGAATCAGCTAGCTAGAAAGAAAAGCTTTAGTATTCAAACATGACATGACAATGCATGTGGTAAGCCCCAAAAGAATTCACAAAGATAGGAGCTAGAGGGATGAGGGCTCAGCAGGTAAGAACATTTGTTGCTCTTGCTGAGGACCCAGGTTCAGTTCCCAGCACCCACATGGTGACACACAACCTTCTGTAACTCCAGTTCCAGGGGGTCTGATGCCCTCTTCTGGGCTCCATAGGCATCTTCTGATCTCCAAGGACACCTAACATGTACATAGTACATACACATACATGTAGGCAAACTCTCATATACACATAAAATAAAGTAAATCAATATAAAAAAACTTACAAGAATGTACAAATATAAATAGTAAAGTTCATAATGAATTTCTAACAGATAAATTTAAATAATCTTAAAACTTTTATCAAGCACATAAAAATCTGAATTGCTAAATTCAAATAAATAAACAAAAGACAAGACCTCCATATAGAAAACATTATTGAGAACAATTGTTAAAGACCTTAATAAGTAGGGAGAGCCAATATTGCATAGGTCTTATTTTCCTCAGAATTTTAACTATAAATCTGTCCTATTTTTCTTTTCTAGTTGCTATGACAAAATACCCTGGCAAAAACTTGGGGTTTATTTTCACCATGATACCAGATTATAGTCAGAAGGGAAGTCACAGGGGTCACAAACCTGAAACAGCTAGTCACATTCATAGTCAAGAGCAGAGAGAAGATGAATGCACATGTGCGTACTGCTCAGTTCCCTTGCCCACTCTTAACACAGTCCAGGACCCGAGGCTAGGGGATGCTGCCACCCACAGTGGACTGGGTCTTCCTACTTCAATTAGCATCATCAAAATATCACCCATAGACACACCCACAGGTCATCCTAATCTGCACAATTCCTCGTTGAGACTCTCTTCCCAGGTGATTCTAGACTGTCAAGTTGACAAAACTAAACATCACACAACCCAACGTAATAATGGTCAGAATTCAAATTTGTTTTGATAGTTGATGCACTCATTCTAAAATTTTTATGAAAACATGGAAGGCCAAGAAGAGCCAAGACAGTCTTGAAGGCACAGAGAAAGGGGGTAACGCTTGTGTTACGAGCATTTAAGAGCAATTACAGGGCTGAAGTCATCAAACCAGAATCACACACAGCACACGACAGACAGACCAATAGAACAGAGACTGGGCCAGGACTTCCATCTCCTGACATAGTTGGCCACGGGAAGCAGTGGGGACATCCATTCTAATGAACAGTGCTATGTGTGTTATATACAAACCAAGCCCAAGAGGGATGGCTAGAGGGCTATATACGAAAGCAAGACAGTGAGGTTCTGAGATTACAGAAGAAAATGCAATATCATAATGCAAAGACATTTTTGAAAAATTTATTTTCTTTTTTAAATTGCTGTGTGTGTGTGTGCGTGTGTGCGTGTGTGCGTGCGTGCGTGTGTGTGTGTGTGTGTGTGTGTGTGTGTGTGTGTGTGTGTTCAGGGTGCCTGTGGAGGCCAGAAGAGGATATCAGACTGGAGTTGGAGTTACAGGCAGTTGTGAACCACCTAATATGGATGGTGGGAATCAAAGTTGGGTGTTCTGGAAGAGACATCTCTCCAGTCCTGTGAAAACATTGTTTAACATGACAAAAAAAAACTCCTAAACAACTTTAGCATCAAGTAAAAGATTGATAAATTTGACTACATTCAAGTTAAAATATTCTGTGCATCACACTGATAATAAGAGAGTAAAACCTTAAGCCACAGAACAGCTTTGTAGCACCTATAAGCAACAAAGGACTCGGATCTAGTGTATATAAAATCTCCTAAAAATCAATACAGAAAAGACTACTAATCGATTAATGGTTAAGCGAATTAAGCAGGCACTTCACAGGAGGGAGTCACAAGCTAGCCAATAAACACAGAGAGGTTCTCAACTTTATTATTCACCAGGGAAATGAGCATTAACGGTGGGAGATTCAGAGAGTGGTGGGACGTGCCTGCAAAAGTCAGACTCAGGAAACTGAGGCAGGTGTGCCCTGAACAGTCTGACACAATCTCAAAACAAACCCAACCAACCAACCAAAATCAAAGAAACAAACTCCCAAACAACCATCCCACTACAATGTTAGAGAGAGTACTACACGTCTGCCAGATGGCTAAAATAGTGCTAATACTAAAAGGCATATTCTGTTTGTGGGAGTACAAACTGGTCCAACCATTTGAGAAAACTAGCAACGTCTATTAACACTGGATATATGAATACCACACACCTCAAAAGCTCTACTCTCTGGTACAGAGCCAACAGAAATAGAAGATTATCAATCATCAATAGGCATGTTCTGATATGCTCACTGCAACACTATTTATAACGGGAGACAATCGGGAGAGTCTAAAATGTCCACCAAAATGAATATTCAAACGATGGCATGTCCATACATTAGACCACCAGGAAACCATGGAAATGATCCAACCGCAGCAGTGTGCCATAAGATGAGTGGGAACGAACTTCTGGGGACACCAGCAGGGTTCTATTTCTTCCCTGGATGATGGGGATGCTGGTGTTATCTCATGAGTGTTCACCGAGCTGTTCTGTTTCATGAACTTTCCTATATGCACTATGTTTTGCAAATTTAAACGAAGTTGTAAGGACAGCAAAGTGAGCCCAGAATGGAGAATGAGGAATTCCACTGATGCCGCCCCCTCCCTTTCCTACCTCCCCCAGGGCTGCTGGATCTGGAGGTGGAGCCACTTCACGGAATGTCTAGGGATGAAGGACGGTGTTTATGGAGATGAAGCACAGAAATTCCCCAAAGCATAAAACTTTAATTATATCCCAGAAAAATTTCAAGAAGGCAAGCTGACCCCTTGGTGTAAATTACAGAAGTTGGTGCAGTTTCATCATACAGGTAAACCGTGATTTTTTGCTTCACATGTGTACATGTTCCTGTGTGTGCATGCACATATATATGCTGAGTATGCATACATATGCATGCATGTGAGGATAGAGGTTAACTTTGAGTGTTCCCTTCTATTGCTCTCTACATTATTTGTTGTTGTTGTTATTATTATTATTATTATTATTATTATTATTATTATTATTATTAGTTTGAGACTGAGTCTCTCACAGAACCTAGAGCTTATCGATTCAGCGAGGTGGCTGGTCAGCAAGTCCTTGGATCCATACCTCCCTAGGGCTGGGATTACAAGGACAAGCCACTGTGCCTGGCTTTTTCCATGGGTGCATGCCTGTGCTGCAAGCATTGTCAGTGGAACCATGTCCCCAGCCCCTTCTGCTTCTCTTGATAAACAAAGGCTTAATATTTTATCTTTAAAGAAACTGTGAGATCAATTTTCACTTTCTGGAAAGTAGCCTCATATGTAAAAAGGAAGAGATGGGAAGCACTGGGTGGCCAGAAGTAAGCTCAGAAGAAGCATTAAAAATGATTTCATGCCAGGCAGGTGTTCTGTTTTGGTGGTACTGAGTACACCAATCTCATGGCTTGCACATGCTGGGTGGGCAATTTGCCTCCTGAGTTTCTTCCCCCAGCCAAGAATGGGTTTCAGAGACAGTTCTCGCAGACGGATGACTGACAGAACATCTTTGCTTACAAACAGAAGATCCAGGGCAAGCCTCTCAAGGAGGAGTACCTGAGGCCCAGCTGTTCAATCAATTTAGATCCCATCCTGAAAGATGCTTGGGGCATGATGCCTGGAAATGTGCATTTTAATGCCTCTGGGCAATCAAAAGCTAAGAAGAACTGTCTGAGAAGAAACCCAAGGCCAGTGCAGGTGACCAGGGAGACCGAAGACATCGTTCAAAACAAAAAAATGCTCGCTGGGAATTTAATGATCCCAGCAGCTGTGTTAGCCAAGTGACATTGGACTCTAACATGAACAGGTCTGTACTATGAGGCCTTTGCTTTGCAGACCCAGTAGGGACTCTGAGGAGGTCTCTGTTGGTGCTAATGAAACTCAGAAAATGGGGCCTGGGGAGCCCGGGTCAGCCTCAAATCACTCCACACTGGAGTGAGAAAATCGGGTACACAGTGATGGATTTGAAAGGACATCCCTGGGGGTAAGCCCTACATTTTCCACAAGTAACCAACCTAATTCTGGGTTGTTGCAGGTGTGAGCTTATGAAAATTATTGCTTTCTGGGGGATCTCCACAGTCAACTAGGTGTTCAAGGTCACCACCAGTCATCATGTGACCTTTCCACGTGATCTGACAGGGATCTGAATACATGCTGATGCTGTGACTATCTGTTGACTAGGTAATTCTGTGATTTAAGGCCACCCCCTCCCCCGCCGCCTAAAGAGTCCTTGTACAGTCAGGGTGGGAATGCATCATTCATAGATGAAAGAATGCAGGAATGTGGGCACAGCTGGTTAAGTAGCAACGCTGCCCTGATGGAGACTTCTCTGCATGTACAGGGCTTGATGAGGAGGCTAGTGAACCCTCTCCTGTGGCTATCTGGCTGTCATCTTGCCATGGGGGTATGTGATCTTTCCGCCACTCATCTTCACGGGTTCAGCCCCAGTCTGACCTGACCTTATTACTTCTGGAATTGCTTTTTTCTGTTTCAAGTCATGTCTACATTTAAGATGAGACATTCTTCAAGAACAAAAGTCAAACTCACATGGAAATGTCAGGGGAGAGTGCATGGGCAATGGTGACTTCTGTCAACACCAGCCAAGGTGAGACTTGACAGTGGCCCTGGGGACGGGCAGGAGAAACATGAGTGTAGCTTAGGGGAAGACGTGGAAATATTCGCCCTTGGGGCCAGAGGCGGCCGCTTTCTATAACTCATGTCTAAATCAACACGGAAGAAATTTTAGGTGATAGAAAATGCACCTGAGAAGAGAAGAACGCTAAATAAAACATTTTTAGGGCTTCCATCTGTTTCGATGAAGCTCCTGGAGGTGGAAGACAGCCCAACTTAATATATGAGTAGCCATAAAAAAGGACTAAGACGGCCGTGCTTTTGAAAAATGCCCGCACCCCACACTTTCGATGAATAAAGGGGCTGGCTGCCAACTCTACTGCCAGCTTTAGCTTGTGAGTCAAGTTGGATCTTTTAATTAAAAATTTATAATGTAATAATAATACTTAAACTCATATCGCACCCTTCCCCCAGGAAGCTTAAAGAATCTTCTTAATGTCAAATTATTCATCTTTTATAGCAATCCTGGTCAGGTCTATGGGAGCGAAAATATTTTAGTAAGTACTTTTTTTAAAAAGTGCTTCATGGATGAATTATTATTATTATTTTTTCTTTTTGGCATGCTGCAAGAAACTTGGACAAAGAAGGGTTAAACATGCAGTCATAGCAAGTTGGGGTCATCCTGGGAACAGCTCTCCTACGTTCTACTCAATCTTTGGGTTTTGACCAGGCAACTAGGTAACAGGGACATCCAGTCAGAAAGCACAAATGGAAGGGATTCCTGGACCTACCTGGAGAGCTTCCAGAAATGCCCCCGAGCTGTGGGAGAATACCTCCTCCAAATGGAAATGATCAAGGGAAATGATCAAGGGAGTGAAAGTTCCAGGGTACAGGAGTTACAAGAACTGGAGTTCCTCGGAGGAATGGTCTCCATTGGGAACCTCCAGCTGCAGGGTGGGGGAGGGGCATTCCAAACACACACACACACACACACACACACACACACACACACACCCCGCCCCAGATGTTCAGCTGGGAACTCAGCCCCACTCCTCCCATTCCTCCCTCATCCTCAGAAAACCTGCCAAGCAGCGGCTCCTCCCCCAGAGCTCCTCAAAACCAAGCCTGCAGGGTATTTAAGGTCAGGTCTGTAGACCTTACACCTGATTTCTCTCCTGCTTCCTTTTCCTGAGAGTCACCATGAGTTGCTTTGCTCAGATTAAACCTGGTCTTATTAATTCGGCCTGATTTGGTTTAATGCATCAGGGGAGAAACCCACTGTAGTGGGTAGCCATTCCAGCTTTGATCTGGAAGTTCCAACCCCCATTGAGGCTTCGGCAACAGTAAAAAGGGACCATTGTCTTCAAGATTCTAATTCTCTCCATGCTTACTCTTGATTTCTCACAATCCTTTCTTACATGCTATGTCCTCTTTAAATCCAAACTTTCCATTTTGATAACAAATAAGTTTTTCCAATAGCAATCTCTGAAGTCTACAGAAGAAAAATGGGGCCCTAACAACAATAACTCTACCCAATCCAAAATGATGCCATGGTAATCATCATCATACTACACTTCTTGCCAGAATTTCAGACAATCTTACCCATTACTCTAAGACTTGCTGCAGAACCTACAGTTAGTCTAACTGAGATTTAACTACCTGAGCTTTCTCACAGTACTCAACAGAGTTAACATCATCTCCTAAACAGCAGGAAGCAATTATAAGAAAACGACGCCCCTTCTCCCTTAGGTTTCATAATTCTCAGGGTTATGGATGATGGTTATAGGGTTGGGAGTGGAAGAAAATATTAGACTCAGTATTCTTAAAAAAAAAAAGGAAAAAATGGAATGGATAGGTATAAGATATTATGGTAGATTATTGTATATACTAGTAAACAAATTTAGTAAAATAGCAGCCTTAGATAATTTGCACTATAATTTACACTGTAATTTGCACTGTTATGGATTCTTATATGTTGATACAAATGTAAACTATTTTTATATTCCTGTTTAAGATAATTTGTATATTGATACAAATACAGAACTATATTTGTTATAATGTACATATATTTCTACTCTTATTTGAAATATTTGTATATTGATACAAATGTAAATTTATATCTCTCATACTTTATGTATGTTCTACTTCTGTTTATGATATTCGGTATATTGATATATATTTAAGATTATTGTTATATTGCATATCACACTACATACTCCTACCTCTGCTATAAATATCTTATGTATTGTCACAATTTTGAAGTCATCGTTCTTTACCATACATTTTCTTATAGACTGTTTACCTTGTTTACATGAAGCCTTAGTCCTTAGGTTATTTCGGTAGATAAGACTTATAGATTTATAGTCACCTATGCTTGTCATCTCTATAGTTATGTTAGTTAAGTTATCCAGATTTACAGATACATAGGTCAGATGGACAGGTAATCTTCAAACACTTCATAGACCTAGAGAATATGGCATTTAAATAACTTAGAATTCTGTTGACATGAGACACAATTGCTCCTGACAGCACCAATTTGATCCCGAGAGAATGTTGGGCTTCTAAGACATTTCCATTTGGAAGTTTGTCTTCTTGGCACAAAATGGCCTACTGGGCAAAGAACTGCCCTTGCCTACAGTGTGTGTGTGTGTGTGTATATATATATATATATATATATTATATATATATAATATATATATATATATTATATATATATAAAATATCTTAGATAGAACATATTAAGTATTAGATTCAGGTTCTTTAGGATAGGACACCTTTTGGAATGATCTTTGTAACATGCCATTTACCTATGCTCTATACTTCTCTGGATTTTAGTATGTGTTTCTTGCTTGATATTGTTTGCATTGGTTGTAGTTCCATCTTATCTAGGTCATTATCCCTCATTATTCCTGGACAATATTTGATAACCATTCCTTTATATATAGTCTTGTATTAGGTTAGAATCTTCTTATTTAGACAAAAAGGGGGAGATGTAGTGGGTAGCCATTCCAGCTTTGATCTGGAAGTTCCAACCCCCATTGAGGCTTCGGCAACTGTCACGCCTACAAGGCAGGGCCAAGGGAGGACCCTGGAGACCCGAGATCAAGATGGGCCAGCACTCTCTCTGTTCCTGGACCCTAGACGGTGGAGGTTGACCGAGCAGAGCTCCAGAGAACACCGTTGGACTGCGATACACCTTCCCCAGACCCCGTGACCTACCTATCCCTTCATTTGTAAGTTACCCACTAAATAAATCTTCCTTTTAACTACGTGGAGTGGCCTTAATAATTTCGCCAACACCCACAACCAGGGACTTTCAAAATACTTATCAGGCCCCAGCTCTGTTTTTTATTAAGTTCCCCAGGTGACCTGGCAGGCAGCCTGGGCGACACACCTCCAGAGAAAGTACAAGCCTGGATGGAAGTCACTGGGACAATGGCCCATCCTCTCCCAGCTAGCTCGCTGGGCAGAGTGCGTAACTCACTTATGCTCGCACAGGCCTCTGTCTGACAAACTGATACTCTGATGGCAAGAATGGTCTCCAAGGAACTCTGCTAAACACTACAGAAAATAATTTCTCTTCCCTCACACGAAGTTGTAGGACACTACATCCCTGAGTAAGGGGCTCTCAGGACTTCTAAAGGAGAAAATCACCTGGGAGGTTTCCAGTTATCTTTCTTAAGAATCAGATTCCTTGGCCCTATCCCTAGCACTCTGGTGAGGGAGGCCTGAATAGGTATTTACAACAGGTTCTGAGGCGGGGATCCTTGGTCACATTTTAAAAGCCAGTACCCTGTAGGAAACTGGTCCTTACCAAGGATGCTGACAGGATGAAGCCTTCCTAAGGGGTATGGCCATTAACATGTATGTCATCCCTCTATCTCCAGTGAGAAGAAGGGACCCTGGCCAGGTGGGTTGAGTGAGCTGAATGTCCTGGAAAACACAGAGATGATCCCATCCCTGCCGCTGCCCAAGGTTCCACAGAGAATTCAGCTCCTCTGAGCTTCTGCATTCTCATCCAGAAATCAAACGCCAGAGCCGCCACGCTGGCCTACTGTACTCCCTGAAGAACACGGCAAGCATCCATCATAGCACCTAGCTACTGATGAACACACTCTGCATCCAGCATCCATTGAAGAAGATACTGGGTATTCAGCACCCACTGAAGAGAACACAGTGAATCTAGAACAGCACCTGGCCCTCGAAGAACACCCTATGCATCTAACATAGCACAGCACCCTGTGTACACAGGACTTACCCCCTTAGAACAGTGCAGTCTCCTTGGGGGAGAGGAGAACAAAGGTACAGCACCAGACCAGGCCACGAGCCAGAGATGCGCAGCGTGCAGGTGTGTGTGGAGGACACTGCTTTGTGTCCTAGTGACCTGGGGGTAGAGGTAGATTCCGGACCGACTGTCCGGCTGTCCCTGTTCATCTTTGTCAGCATTCCCACAGTGCATGATCTGGAACTGGCAACTCCTTTCACAACTCTCGATAACCCAGACTCAGCTGAACTCACATCATGAATTGTGTCAAAGCAACGATAAGGCGTGTGCTGAGGTGACCAGAGTTACAGGGGGAAGACATGCTCTGTGGGAAAGACTAGAAGTGGACGGCATGACACCCAAATATTAGTCAAAGAGGCCAGGGCAAAGCCAGCACTCCCCACAAACAGCTCCCTGTGACTGTTCACAGGGACACCAAGAATCACCCCCAGGCCACCTGTAGAGGGCTGCGGGGGTGGGGGGGAGCCTCAGAAGCAGGTAGCTACAGAAGACCACCGTCTAACAAGAGCAGGGAGGAAGCAGGAGTTGCCAGAACCCTGGGTCCTCCTCTCACACTTCAGGGGTGAGAGCGGCCTACTCAGATATGCAGACAATGGCTACACAACAGCCTTTCCACACACCTGCAGGGCGCCACAGCATGCCACCTGCCGAGGCGGCTTCTAGACTGAGGGCTCCCTCCCTTCGAAGGCACTGAGACAAGAACAAGGTTGTTCTTTGAGGAACAAAAATCTGGAGGAGCTGGAGAAATAGCACAGCATCCTTAAGAGCACCAGCTGCTCTTGCTAAGGACCCAGGTTAGGTTCCCAGCACCCACACAGTGGCTTACAGTCACTCATCTATAACTCAAGTTCCGGGAGGTCTGACGCTTTCTTCCTGCCTCAGAGGTAGGAAGACCCACATGATGCACAGACATACATGTAATTTCAACATAAAATAATTTAACATTTATTTTTGAATTTTTAAATACACATAAAACAATTCAAAAAAAGTTTCCCAGAGTCACACATTTCCCTCCATACTGTGGCCCTCAATGGCACCTTTAAGCTTTGCTCTTGAAATAGCACTGGAGGCTGTGCCTGGGGTTTGGGGCAGGAGGTTGTGGTGACTGATGCTGGGGGCAGGGGGTGACAGTGCTCTGAGGCTGCATTTCCGGTGTGGTTTAAACCATGTTTTTCTACTCCTCTCTCAGCTTCGAGGAACTGACTGGCCACCTGGAGGGGAATGGCTGCCTGAAAAGCCTTCCTCTCAGACAGGTCCTCTGAAGCAAGGCGTGCTCTGCGGAACACAGTACATACATGTAAGGTCTCTTAATAGCATCGTGCTGGGATTAAGAGGACTGTCACTGTCCTCATAAACCATCTGGGCACTTGCTAAGGAAGACGCATTGGAACAAGCTGTCTGCTAGAGCTGGGGACTCCAGGGTCACGAGCATCCTTTTTTTTTTCTTAATAGGTATTTATCAAAAACTGACAGGAACGTGATGCCCAAGGAGACCAGGGGCCGTTCTCCAAACTGCTCAAGGAAGCTGGCTGGGGAGGACACGGAAAGCTCCCTTCCTCCCTCACTGAGGAGAACTCAAGCACTAATTTCATAAAAAGTTAAGTTTGCAGTGCTCAGGTCTCTCCTTCCCAAAGCAGCTACTCCAGATAGGGGCACTTAAAAGAGAAAAGAAAGCTGTGTGCCCCTCACCTGTGCTGACTACACCCAAAGATGTCCTGAGGACACCCCGACCCCACCCAGATGATGATGTTCCTGCTACATAGATCTGACTTGAAAAGCTTGATAAACGCCCTTCCTGGCGAGGAGACCCCTAAAGGGTTTCAGTACTGGGCAGTGTTGGCTCACGGTCTAAGGGAGCTTGTCAATGCAGAAACTGGCTGTAACTGGTTATTTAGTCCTCTGCTTAAAACACAGCAAAAGCTTCTGTCTAGCTGGAATTGAAGGGTCCAGAAAATAAATAAATAAATATATATATATAAAATTATAAGCTTAAGAGATGAAAGCTGACAGTCATCAGCTCTAAGGGTTAACTGCTAACAATGGCTGTCTGCTTACAGCCAGCTCCTCTGTCAACAGCCGGGGGTTAACTTTTAACTCCCTTGCCCCTTATAGCCAACAACTGCCTGGACCAAAGTTAACTTTTAATAGTTGTTCTACGTGACTCCTAGCATGCACCCCATGCCTGATACTATAAAAGGGGGCCAGTCAGTACACGCCTCCATGGCCACAGCCCCAGAATTCCAACATTGGCTGTGGTCTCAGCTAGTTGATAAGCTTTTGTGCCCCGAGGTGTTTTTTGTTTTGTTTTGTTTTGTTTTGTTTAATTTTTATTTTTCTGGAATAAAGTTTGCTTCTGGTTTAATAGACTTTGGTGGTCTGTCCCCCATTATTGCGTGACCCCGTACCCAACAGAATAACCAACGCATGAGGGCAAAGTGCGTTCTGTAGCCCAGCAGCAAAAGATGCTTAATCAAGGAAATGTTTCCAGTGATGCTGACAATCAACAGGCCCGGCAAGACAGAGGCTAAGCTTCCTCCCCTCCTCCGACCTCCCCTCCCCCGTCGTCCCCTCCCCCCACTTCCCCTCCTCTGTCCATTTGTTCATAGAATGGATAGGAGCCAAAATGATTGTACTTTAGTTCTGGGCTATTTTATTATAAAATACACCTTTCTTTTTTTTTTTAATGGGTCTTACCACACAGATCAAGTTAGTCTAGAACTTTCAATCCTCCTGCCTCAGCCCAAGGCATGCACACCAAAGTGAGAGCCAGTCCAGAGCTGACTCCAGTTGTCTGTCTGTGCCTGGATATTTGTGTTTAGCTTGTGTCTCTAAACCCAATTCACATAAAGCTAATCTTATTTCACCCTTTCTTCACAGGAAAGGATGTTACCCCCAGGAAAGCGTCCCCAATTAGACCCAGCTGGGTGGTTTTGCCAAAGCAGAGGCCCAGCTGGTGGCTGGCACCCTGACCTCACAGGTCTGCAATGTCTTTGGCCAATTTCAGAATTTCCATGCCGCTACCGAATGCTTTCACCCAGGCTCCAGGTCCCAATGGCTAGAGTGGCCCTTGGATGACGGCTCAGAGAAAAATCCATACTTCTCAAGTGGGAGATTCGGGTGCCGAGGAGAATCCATTCCCTGTAATGTCAGCTAGGCAGACCCTGGCTGCCAGTGACCTTCCCTGAGACAAGCAGTTTAAACTAGAATGTAGGGAAAGAGCTGGTGCACGTTAGGGTAGGGAGTAACGAGGTGGGAATCCAAGGGACTGCCCAGAGGACTTGTGCCTAATTTGTTGTACAGCACATGACGTCAATACTTCTGCAGAGCACAGCACAGCGGGTGGGCACCAAGAGTCAAGGTGACTTAAAGATGTAGAATCTGCTTCTCGGCCAACGCAGACATGTTGGTACATGTTTGTGCTCCCAGCACTTCTGGGGTGGAGGCAGGAGGATCAGAAGTTCAAGCCTATCCTTGGCTACATAGCAAATTCCAGGCCAGCCTGGGATATAGGAGACTCTGTCTCAAACAAATGTTTGCTCCTCAGACGGAGCTGGTAAGGAGCTGGTAAACAGGGTAAAGGACTCTGTGGAGAGCAGTGGGGGTCACGGTGATGAGCCCTGAGGCCAGATCTGGTCCGACTGTCACTAAACTCTGATAGAAAGCCAGGGGACTCTTTCCTTCTTTGAGGCTGTTTCTTTGTCTGCCAAACTGCTTAAATTAGGAGACTCCCATGAGTCCCTCAACTCCAACTTGGATTGTGTCACTTGCTGTAACAATCTGCTCTTATGCCCGATTAGAATGGGCTTTTGTGACACGATAAAGGTCAGCCACAACCCTGCCAGGCAAAGCATCCTGGCTGAGTGTGACAGGATGGGTAGAAGCCATGTTTACACTGTAAATGTGGAAATGCAGATAAACGTCCAGAACAGCAAACTTACAAAGCAAATTATTTGGGAGAACAGGCACTCTTCCTATCAGCCCTCTTCCCCCCCTCCCCTCTATGCTCTCTGAAGCCCTTTCCACTCTGCATGGACACATAGACTAGCTGACCTAAAATAAAACACAGATGTTGGTCCAGAAGGCCACATCCAGACAGACTTTCAGGAAGAGAACCCCTACAGAGCTGAGGGGTTCCCACTCCTGTCTCATTGTAAGCTCTTGTGCCCCCGAAAAGCTCTATGCAATCCTGAGCCCTGGACGATGGAGATGTTGCCTCCATGGCCCTTAGGCTGCCTTGAGCAAGCCTGTTCCTTCACTGCTTCTGTCTTGTTGGTTTTCAGTAGAGCGGAAGCAGTTCCTAATGATTCCCATAACATTAGGATTACCTTCAGTTCTGTGACTTCCTCATACGCTGTGTGACCTTGAGGAAGTGATGAGCCTCTCTGAGTCTCAGCCACCCAAAGAGAAAATGGGAACATAAATCATCATTATCTCCATGACAAAACTCAGCCTTCTGGCAAGGCAGCAAATTAATTCAACAGCTCTTACTAACCACCTAGCATAAATGTGAAGCACTCAGCTAAGGTTATTTACAAAGCAGGAAAAAAACAATCTCCATGGCGTAGACCCCCACCCACCACCTTCTCCATGAGCCATGCAGAATAAAGGGCCAGGGAGATAACTCAGTGGTAGAGAACTAACCGAGCATGCCTGAGGCCCTGGGTTCAATCCCCGGATCCAAAAAATAAATAAAGAACACCAAAGACACCAACAATGACATTTTCCACCATCGAGGCACAACAGCCATCTTGGCACACAAACGTCCCAAAGGTAAGCAGTGCCACCACCAAGTTCAAATAAACAGCCCACTTTGCCTAAGCTGGCAGTCTGTTCTTCCAAGCGTTCCCAAACATTGCTTACCACTCAACACTGTGACCAGCATGCAGATCTGGACCGTGCTTTAGGGAGTCAAGGTCTGGCTTCAGGTTGTAGGGGGGGAGTGCAGAGTCCGGACACTGTTCCATCACTTTAGACTGTGCCTTCTCCGTGGGTCTTGGCACACAAGAATCCCCCATCCAAGGAGACTGCTCAACACCTGGAATTATCTCCACAGCACACAGGGCTGGCGCTCATTTTAAAGTTGCTAAACTGCTTTTGTTTTGCCCAAGAAGATGAAACAAGAGAAGGCCTTCATTTCTGGGCAATATCTGGGGCCCGTGTTCTCCTTTACTATATCAGCTCATGCTCCTGGGTACGGGGCATCTCAGGCCACAGGCCTTGGCAGGGTAGATAGAAATGAACCAAATCAACTTCCAGTTCAGTCGAATTTTTCAGGGAGCACAGCTCACATGGGATCCATGCATGAGGGAATAGTGAATTTATTAGTGAGTACTTTAAGGGCAAGACACCATTCTTACTCACCCTTTGCAATTTCCATATGAAAAAGCATAATAAAAAGTGCTTGTCAGATTAAATCAGTTTAAAAGTTTCATAAAGCGGGGCTGGGGGGATGGATCAGTGGGTAAGAGCACGCACTGCTCAGGCAGAGGCCCTGAGTTCAGTTCCCTGCACCATGTTGGCGTGTTGGTGTGTAACTCCCGCTCCAGGGGATCCAACACCTCCAGCCTCCCCAGGCACTGGCTCTCACATGTATGTACTCACCCACAGACCCACATGCACACATGCAATTTTTTTTTTAAAGTTTCAGCAAGGAAGTACACATTATTAAATCACAGTGCTCCTTTACATCTTATCATAAAATCTTCCTCCCCAAATAACCTCAATAATGAAGAGAAACAGAAGCCGGCTCCTAATGAGCTCCAACATTAGCAGAGCAGGAACACACTAGGGCCGCGCCTCCTGGAGGTTAGAGGTTTGAGTTAATTTCTGATCCATGCCTATTCCAACTTCAGCCTCGCTGATCCTGGGAGACTCATAATCAATCTCTTAGCACTCCAATTAATTAAACAATTCATTTTTCATAACCCTAAACATTGTCTACCGAGCAAAAATAAAACAAAGCAAAATGAAACAGAAAAAGCCTATGAGATTGTTGCAGCCAGCGGATTTGGGCTAGCTGCCAGAAGTCAGTGAGTGTTCTGCATCAGCAAGAGATCCAGGGGTCACTGCGAGGAAGGGCCGGTTATGGTGTCAATCCACTCTCCCCGCCATAGCTTCTTGAACGAGTCTCACCAAACACTGGGCTTAAAAGCAGTAGTTGATTTGGCCGGGTGGCAGTGATGCACCCCTTAATCCCAGCACTCGGGAGGCAGAGTCAGGCAGATCTCTGTGAGTTTGAGGCCACCGTGGTCTACAGAGCAAGATCCAGGACAGGCACCAAAACTATACAGAGAAACCCTGTCTCGAAAAAACAACAACAACAACAACAAAAAAGTAGTAGTTGATTTGATTCCGAGTCACATCCCACCTTTTATATCACCAACTGCACAAAAATATTAACTACATTCTTCACCATAACAGGGGAGTGAGTGCTGAACTGCAGCCTGATACCAAAGTGCTCTATGTCATCTGAGTGTTCTCTTGCCCGGGCCAAAATGGTGATAAATTGGATGGTAACTGACAGGGAAAGAGGACTATTCAAACTCATCTTGTAGACTAGACCAGCCCTGGGACCGATATTCAAACTCATCTTGTAGACTAGACCAGCCCTGGGACCGATATTCAAACTCATCTTGTAGACTAGACCAGCCCTGGGACCAATATTCAAACCTGTCTTGTAGAGGAGACCAGCCCTGGGACCGATGCCTCTAGAGTACCCGCGGCCCTCCTCCCTGAGAGGCACATCCCTGTAGACAAGACTGATGTCTCTAGAGTACCCGCGGCCCTCCTCCCCGAGAGCCACATGCCTGGCTCCCACAGAGGGGCAGGCCCTTTACCTTCTTGGATGCAGACGGGCCCGTCACTGGGGACCCAGCCTAGGCTCCCATTAACATGCCTCACACACAGTCTCTTTGTAGACCCCTTCAGCTTGAATCCATCTTGGCAGTGATAGCGGGTTACAGAACTTTCGAAGAAGACTCCTCCGCTTGGGGTCCTGAAGCCATTCTCTGGAACGCCTGGGTCAGCACACACGTTGAGGTCATCGAACCCTACATTGACACACACAGAGAGAGAATGCCTTGAATACTGCTCCAGGAACTGTATTCTTGCGCCTCGGGCCACTCCAAACTTACCAATGGAACTAAGAGTCTAAACATGTTAGCTTGCACCCTATTGGTTAGGAGAGGCCAAGGGTGAGGAAGGTGCAGCGTCTCTGCCTGCATAATGTTCCAAATGTGCCCTCCACGGGGAGGCCTGAAATGTCCAAGCGCTGAACAGACATCTACTGCTTTTCCTATAAAGTAAGGAAAGCCAGCACACAAATCCTCACAGAGCAGGTATTGGGAACCAATATGCACAACTCCATGGAGATGGGGTTGGTGTGCCCACCTTCAATTCCCAGTACAGCCCGCTGGTACCACTTCTCAGATTCAGATTCCCAGCACAGCCCCGGGGCTCCTGAATGCTGGACGCATGAGGTATCCATTTCTCTTTAGTACCCTGTACTGGTAAAGGTCCTCAGCTGTCAGTGACACCCCTCACCCTGTGTGCTGTGTGAGGCTCCCCACTGGCCTTCAAGGTCACTGTGCTAAAAGCCCCTTAGCATGGGAGGCACAGCAGGGTCGGTCGGCATATCCAAAACTCACTGTCAGAGCTCCTTCCGTGCAGAGATGATGAGACATGGTGGAGGAGGAGACAGCTAAGAAGAAAGGCAGCGGTGGGGGCAGCATCCACATTTCTACTCCTCAAGTATGAGCAAGTGTGATTCCACATCAAAGCAACAAGATACTATCCAGGTACCGACTGTCCTGTCTGGAAGAAGGGGTACTGGAAGGTTGTCACATGATTGCTTTAAAGTTTGCACGTTTAGGGAAGTCTCTTTAGGTCAACAGGTGCTTCCCAGGTAAAGGGAGTGCTGACTTCCTCCGGCCTGGAAGGACACACACACATTCCCATGGTGGGTCCTTTGAAAAGGTCATTCTGATGGAGTCAGTCTCTATCTAATTGTAGCAGAATGGGGTACATGTGAGTCAGTGGGAGCCTCAGAAGGGCATGAGGAGTGTACTATCCCAGGGGTGGGGCAGCCTCTGGAAGGCCTCCAGCTGAGTCCTTAGGAGAGTGGGCACACCAGCCAGAAAGGAAGATGAGCATCACGTTACAGGTCAAGAGCATCCACAGCTAAAGACAGAGGACACTGCCATCACTACCTGGACATTGTGAGGGACAAGATGAAACTTGTCTGCTGACGTTTAAAGAGGACTTCTCTCGCGCGAGGCCCAGTGTGGACTTCTCTCGCGCGAGGCCCAGTGT